>NC_057388.1:53699735-54299735 GCF_019320065.1 Cervus canadensis
AAAAAAAAAAAAAAAAAAAAAAAGAGTATTTTTCTGGAACATGCACAAAAAGTTATTGTCCCCAAGTTTTCCATTCAAATTGGTTTACTGCAATGTGAAATTTATAACTAACTTTTTTTTCATATGAAAAAGACAAAACACATTGTCATCTCATCTTGTCTCATTATAGATTTCAGTTATAGGAACAATGATATGCCTTTATTTTTGTGACATGTGCTAGAAAAATTTTTATTATAGAGTGTATGTGACTCACTGTGTGTTTGTGTATGTTTATGCTTGACTCTAAGAGAATAAAGTTGTATTTACATAAACTGTAGGGATATTTCCATATCTGTATGAACATATTGATACAGTAGACAAGATCGTAGATGTTTTTTGTATTTGTTTACAGTAATTCTGTCACTGAATATGCACCAGTCACTGACCAAAGTGTCCTGTAATAACATAGTTATTGCTGGTTTCAATGGCTAATAGAGATAATTAGATATGTTGCAAGGTGGTCACTTGGAGCATCTTAAGTATGCTTTTTATGGTAAACTTGCCATGTTTATACACACATGGTACCTATTTTGATATTTTTCTGGTTTTGCTGGTAATCTAGCCAAAGGCTATTAGTATTTCAAGGTAAAATGATTTATTTTTATGAGTAGCAGTTAATTAATATATTCTTAATATATTTTTTACTACTATATGAGCATGTTACTGAAATTTCCCTGAGCCTCAGTTATCTCACCTCTGAAATGAAGATGGGATTATGGTAAAAATTAAATGAGTTAATACACGAGTTAATGTATGTGAAACTCAGACTAATTCTTGACCCCTAGCAAACTCAGTGAGTATCAGCTATCATTGTCATTATATTACTTTAGTTAATTCAAGAATCAGTCAACAATCTTTTTTGTCTTTTTCCTTTACATCTCATAAAATTCAGCCATGCTAAGACTGAAAGGCAATGATATTTTTAGAGTTGTGTAGTCATCACCTCAATCCAGTTTTAGAACATTTCTGTGAACTCCCAAATACTTTTTGTGCATGTTTGCAGACACTCTACCTTTCTACCCCCAGCTCCAGGTAACCAACAACCTGCTTCCTCCCTTTAATGGACATTTCATTTAAATGGGATCATAAATTGTCTTTTGTGTCTTGCTCCTTCTACTGAACATAATGTTTGTGAGGCTCATCCATATTCTAGCAGATACCAGTATTCATTTACTTTTATTGCTGAAGAGTATGCTTCGTATGGATGTAGTCCATGTTTAAAATTTATTCACCATTTGATGGACCTTTGGTTTATTTGCATTTTTTATGTGTTATAGAGTGCTGCTATAAATATTCTTTACCAGTCTTTTCATATACGTATATTTCTGTTTCCTTTGGTAGATTCCTAGGTGTGTGATTGCTGGATTGTTTGATAAATTTGTGTTGAACCTTTAAAGAAACTTTTAACTGTTTTCCAAAGCAGCTGTAGTACATTTCCACCAGCAATGTATGAGTTTGTAGTTTCTCCACATCCTTGTCAACACTTGTTATTCTTTGCCTTTTAAATTATAGGTATACTGTCACTGTGTAGAGCAGTATTACATTTCCATAGTTTCCCTAAAGCATGCTTTTATGTGTCTTATCCAAAATCATGCCCCCTCTCTGGGAGAACTCTGAGCCCACATATTGGTGCATTATAACATGCAAAGAACTCAGGTTCTTGGCTCAGCTGGGAAATTCTAAAGTGCCATTCCCACTCAAGGTTCCAGTGGCATTGACTGAAGTCTCTGTTATAACCTCACTGCAGTTCAGCTTCTCTGCCTGTCCTGCTTCCTTCACTCCCTTCCAGATGTTGCTCCTGAAAGTGCTCCCCTAAATGCATGCACATCTGAGTCTTGGGCTGTTTCCCAGGGAATCTGACTATAGCTGGGTTGTAGAGTTGACAGGAGTCAATAACTCAGAGTGATTGAGGAAGGTGGCCTCTAGGTTAACATAATATTTGAACAGAGACCTGAATAAAATGAAGACGCATGGAAACTTGGTATCTGGAGGGAAGAATTTTCAAGAGAGAACAGTAAGCGCAAAGAAACTGGGCAGGACGATACTTGAGAATAAGGAGGTCTGTATGGAGAAACCAAAGGAGCCAGATCCTGAAGGGCTGTGATGGTCATACCCTGTGTGGCCTTTGAAGTATTTTCAGCAGTGGGATTCCGTGATCACTCCAGATGCTTTGTGATAATATAAAGTAAGGGGCTGAGAGCAGCAACAGGGAGCCGGTCGGGAGTTATTGCAGTGGTCCAGGTGGGAAATGCTTGTGACTTGAGTTGGAGTGATAGCATTACAGTGGGCAGGAAGTGGCCAGATTTTGAATATGTTTTGATAATATAATTTTTTGGTGGTTGGGATAAGGATATGAGAGAAATGTAAGAGAAAGAAAAGAATTAAAGATATATCTGAAGACTTGGGCCTGAACAATTAAATGAATTCTGATGGATGTATTGAGACATGAAAAGCTTAAGAGCAGGTCGGGGTGGGTAGAAATCAAGTTACCAGTTTTAGACATATCAAACTTGCAGGCCTCCTAGAAATATGAGAGTAGACGGGCTTGAAAAGTTGGATGGCAGTTCTGGGTCCAGACTGAAGATAGAATTTGGGGAGCTCTCAGAGTATAGACAAAAAGCTGTGGATCTGAGTGAGTTTCTCTAGACAGGGGTTGGCAAACCTTTTCTGAAAAGTCAGAAGCACCAAGTTGTCTTTGTCGCAACCATTAAACTTTGCCCTTCTATTGGCATTTTCTGTGATGATAATTAAGTGGGTGTGGATATGTTCTAATAAATTTTTATTTATAAAAATTAGTGTTGGTTGCAGTTGGCCTGCAGGTAGGTAATAGTTTGCTGATCTCTGAGTTGGATAGTGAATAGAGAATGAGAAGAGATCTTAGCTCTTCCCTTAGCTGGGCCCTGGGCTAGTATAATACACGGAACCAGGGAGATTGGAAGGAAGACAGTGATGTAGAAGGAAAGCTCAAAGAATGTGTTTAGGTTGCAATTTATGTTTATCTTAACTTACATTTGTAGTTGGGCAAATAATGTAAACATAAATATGAGATATTCTAATATTTTTTGGTATTAGACATACTATTTCCTTAATCTACTTTATTAATCATGCTCTAGAACGTATGGAGTGGTATCATGTAAAATGCTCAGAATTCTTTAGATATTTGGGTGTGAGGTTCTAGTCACATTAGAATTAATGTACGTTAGTGCATTATTCCAAATACATTTTTTTAGTACACTCTAATGTTTGGCATTATTAAGATGATATAGTTGAAACTTTCTGTTCCTGAATTTTCAGCCATTCTTTTTGTTTGGGAGAGCTGTGTATTCAGAAATAGTGAAATTAGAGGAAGAGACTTTGAAAATAATAAATAAATCCTTTAAATTTGAGTGTTTTTAATTTTTTAAGACCTTTGGAGTCTTGAAGAATGTTGTTTCACATTTCCCAATAAGTAACTAAAGAATGAATTGTGTAAGCAGCTGAGAAATCACCAAACTATAGTTGGTAAAAGGCATTTCACAGATGTGTGGTGGCTTAGCTTAGAAATATGACTGAGACATTATAAGAAATCTTGGTTAAACTTGCATTTAATTTGTAGGATTTGAGTTCTCACAAGCTATTCCTGGTGCAATTTTAATTTTTCTGACACTGTTATAAGCAGCAGCTGCAGCTGCAAGGTGAAGTAGGAATTAAGGAACTGCTTAGACATATCTTTTTGGAGCTTTGACACCAGAAGTGATCTTGAAATTTTTGCATTTCCTACTGATAGACATTATGTGTAGAGAACTCACATTATTATAGGTCACTGAATTAATTTTAGAAATACCAATTGGCATGATTCCTTCAGGGAATTGTGGTCTGCTTTTTGATGTTATTGTCTTTGTAAAATATGAAAGTGTGGAATGAATTTGTTTTTAGTGTGTAGGGACTTTAAGGAAGAGGTGAGTTTTCTCTCCAAATTGAATTTTTTTTTTTTTTCAAATGGACCAGAAGTGAAGTTTATATAGATTTTCTTTCTACCTATCTTCACTGAGATAGTTAAGTGCTTGAGTTTTCTATGAACTGTTTTATGTAGTTGATTATTTCTAAATGGGAAAAAAAAAAAGAGTTCCCAAAAGCATTAAAATCAGAGTAGTGCTCAAAAGTCATTTTTTACTTGGGGGTGAATATGGTCGTAATTGGTATTCCTTATGTGCCTATTATATTTGATAGCACTTATGTGCTGTCAAATGTAATGTGTTACAGATGAGATCATTAAGAAAAATTTTCATTGTCATTACAATAGTGGTTGGGCAAGCCTTCTTTTGCTAAAAGGCTCTCAGTAAATCCTAATACTCCTAAGGCTCTCTATAATTTCTAACACTCCTAATATTTCAGCTGTTGGTATTTCAAACTGTGGTAACCAGTTTTAATTGTGTCACAGTGAACCTGACTTTTTTGTATACTAGTCATCTTTAGATAAATTTGTGTCCTTTATTCAAAAATATTTTAGAAAAAACAGTTGACCAGTGTGAATTTATGTGGTATTTTATGATAAAGTACTGTGAGCTAGGGCAAAAATAGGATGGGTAGGTCATGCTTCCATGGTAAAAACTCCCTGTGTGTTACACTGTCATTTGGTATTAATTAGTGTATGTGTTTGGAGTTGCCATAATAAGTTGGTTAAAAAAACACGCACCCTTCAAGAGGCTTCAAAATAACTAATTTTTCCCAAATATTACTTTACATTTTATTACGATAGTCATTTCACATTCTGAATTCAAACTACTTTTTAAATCAGAGGATCCCAGCTTTAACAATATTATATGAAGAGGAAGGGATCTTTGCTCATACCCTTTCAGGACACACTACAGGATTCTTGGCAACCTGAAGAATACAGAACTTTAGCTTTTGGACTTGATTCTTAAACTGTTTGTGGTTTGGAACAGTTATTTAATGTTTTGTGGGTTTTTTTTTTTTATATGTGAAGAAATTTGTTAGACTAGATTTATTTATTTTTTACCCTTTTAAAATACCACATACATTTTGAATGTTTACTATCCAACAAGTGGTATACTAAATATCCTAGGAGTTCAGTTCAGTTCAGTTCAGTCACTCAGTCGTGTCTGACTCTTTGTGATCCCATGGACTGCGGCACTCCAGGCTTCCCTGTCCATCACCAACTCCTGGAGCTTATTCAAACTCATGTCCATCAAGTCAATGATGCTATCCACCCATCTCATCCTCTGGCGCCCCCTTCTCCTCCCGCCTTCAATCTTTCCCAGCATCAGGGTCTTTTCCAATGAGTCAATTCTTCACATCAGGTGACCAAAGTATTGGAGCTTCAGCTTCAGCATCAGTCCTTCCAGTGAACACCCAGGACTGATCTCCTTTAGGATGGACTGGTTGGATCTCCTTGCAGTCCAAGGGGCTCTCAAGAGTCTTCTCCACCACAGTTCAAATCCTAGGAAGTACAAAATAAATAAATGACAAACCACCTGACTTTAAAAATGTTAACCTAGTTGGTATGAAAACAGCAGATAGTAATTTAAAATTAATAAGATTTGTTACCAAAATGAATGATACATGATAAGGAAGAAAGTAGTAGGGATTTGGATGATCCACGAGGACTTTCTGGAAGAAACACTGCTTGAGTTGAGCTGGAAAGTTTGGATAGGAGGGAGAGGATTTGCTGTGGTAAGATGGCCATGGAAAAACAGATGTCAGTAGACATAAATGAAGATGATGTGCTTGTGGAACCAAGAGGGCATTGAGGCTGGAACAGAAATTTCCTGTTAGGAAGGTAATAGGAAATGGATATTCAGAGAGATGGATGGTTTTTAATGTCTCCTTGTGAAATTTCAATTTGATTTGTAGTAAATGGAAGTTTAAGATTTGACTAAATAATGTGAACAAAGCAGCATATTAAAGAAAAGGGTGACTTCATTTCATTATGTGAATAATCTATGTGTGTGTGTTAGTCGCTGTTGTGCCAAATTGTTTGCGACCCTATGGACTGTAGCCCACCAGGCTTCTCTGTCCATGGAATTCTCCAGACAAGAATACTGGAGTGGATCGCCTATCCCTTCTCCAGGTGATCTTCCTGACCCAGGAATCGAACCAGGGTCTCTTGCATTGCTCTTATCTATATATCCTTTAAATGCTAAAACTCTTTTATGCAGCTACAGGGTTCACTTTTCTTTAAAGAACCATTTTATTCTGCCTTGTGTTATTGTTAGTTGAGCATGCATCTCTCTATTTTACCAGAGTATACACTTGGGACAGAAAACTGGTTTTAATTGCTTTTGGTCCCCCATAACTCTCAGCACAGGTAAGCAATCAGAAAATATTTAACATACTCTACTATTCTTAATAATTATGCATATTCACTATTGTATAATAGTGTAAGTTGGAATTTTATTTTATTGACTTAATTTTAACTCATGCTATACCTTGGTGGGTTACATTTGGAACATAGGCTAAATTTTATTGCATCTCAAGATAATCTCAACACATGTTATCAAATCTTAGAAAATAAAAGCAAATTTGTCCAGTCCAAAAATGAAATTATTGCATAAATTTATGTAAATATTTAAGAAAAACTAGACTAGAGCAAGAAAAGCAGAAAATACAAAAAATCAAGACAGTTGTTTTTTGCTATTTGGGACAATGTGGATGGACCTTGAGGACATTTGTTAATCGAAGTAAATTGGACAGAGAAATAGTGTATGATCTCACTTATATGTGAAATCTCAAAAGAAAAAACACAAAAAATACTGAAAAAAGTATAGATACAGAGAACAGATAGGTGGTTGCCAGAGGCTGGGAGTAGGGGGTAGGTGAAGCTCGTGAAGGTAATCAAAAGGTACAAACTTAGACTTAAGAGTAAGTCTGGAGACGTAATGTCTGTCATGGTGACTAAATGCTATATACTATTTTGAAAGTTGCTAGGAGAGATCTTAAAAGTTCTTATAACTTGAAAAAATATTTTAACCATGGGTGACTTATGGTAATTATTTCACAATAGATACAAATATTGAATTATTATGTTGTACAGATGAAACTAATATAATATTAGGTGTCAATTACATCTCAATAAAAACATAACCAACTTCCCCCACAAACAAAATTTTTCTCATCAGAATACATTTGAAAACTTATCAGTATAATCTTTTTTTTTTGGTGCAACTCTAAAAAATCCAAGTGTTACTTTTATTGGTGATTATTATAGAAATGAGATTTGTAAAATTATGTTATTGTTTAATCGCTCAGTTGTGTCCGACTCTTTGCGTCCCCACGAACTGCAGCACACCAGGCTTCCCTGCCTTCACTATCTCCTAGAGTTTGCTCAGACTCATGTCCATTGAGTCAGTGATGCCATCCAACCATCTCGTCCTCTTTTGTCCTCTTCTCCTCTTGCTCTCAGTCTTTTCCAGCATCAGTGTCTTTTCTAATGAGTCAGCGGTTTGCATCAAAGTTTTGGAGCTTCAGCTTCAACATCAGTCCTTCCAATGAATATTCAGGATTGATTTCCTTTAGGATTGGCTGGTTGGGAGGATACTAATAATCTTCACTTTGAAGACATTATATTTCAGTAGATATGCAGTCATGCCTTATGCAGTATGCTTTTCAAAGATGTAAGCAGATAGGCTGAGAGCTCCTCCCCACCCTCCATGTCTGAATATTCCATGCCACTAATATCTTCCCACTGAGCCAGGCAGTGTACTTGAATATAAACTGGGCATGAGGAAGGTACATTAAATTGTATTGTCATTCAGACTACATATATAGATAGTTGATCACATAGAAAAGCCTTAAAGAGAACAGGGTAGGAACATTTTAAATGGACAGTGGGATGAAGTAGAGAAGGTCAAGGGTGGAAAGTGGGCACAAGAGAATATCACCAGGTTGGAAGTGCAGCAGCAGGGAGTATAAAACTAGATTCTGGAAAGAGAAGTAATGTCATCATGGAATCTTGAAATTGAACAGACTTAATAGGTAATCTTGTTAAGAAATGACCCATTTCTGAATTGGATACCATGGCCTATAAAGGTTAAATGACTTGTTTGCTATTGTAATTAGTTGACTCTTGAACAGCACAGGTTTGAAGTGGTGAGTGCACTTACATGGGGATTTGTTTTTCCAATAATTCTATAGTACTGTGCATTCCTATGTTTTTAAATACTCTTGAGGGAAAATTGTCCAGTTTTTTAAAAAAAACAAAAAAACAAACTATGTAATGTTGCCATAATTCCAATAATTGAAAAATAAAGTATGTAATGTGTAGACCAGACTGGAAGAATATATAATATATAGATATTGTGGATATATGTATTAAATGTAATTTATAATTTGAAAATATTTTTTTCTGTAGCCTTAAACATTATAATAAGAAAATTAACAATTGTAGACTTGTAACATATGTTGAGTAATAGTGTTTTTATACTAGTAATCTGCCAGCCAATATTTCTCTATATGATAGTCTGTGAGTCTGTGAAAATTGCTCAGTTGTGTCCAACTCTTCCCGATACTCCTAAACCCATATTCCTAGTTTATCCCTTCTTGCCTCCTTTTCCCCTATGGTAACAAGATGTTTGTTTTCTATATCTGTGACCCTGTTTCTGTTTAGTATATAGATTACTCTGTATTACTTTTTAGATTCCATATATAAGTGTATCTTGTAATATTTGTCTTTTCTGTTTGACTTACTTCATTTAGTATGTTATTTTCTAGATCCATACATGTTTCTGCAAATGACAATATTTCATTTTTTATGGCTGAGAAATATTCCATTGTATATGGTATATATATCTCTACATATATGGTATATATACATACACCATATCTTTTGAAGCCAGTCATCTATTGATGGACATTTGGGATGTGCCTATGTCTCGGCTATTGCAAATATTGTTACTGTGAACATTTACTGTGTGTTACTGTTCACATTACTGTGAACATTGTTATTTGGGTGCACATAACTTTTTGAACTAGTTTTCATCTTTTCGAAGTTTATGCCCAGGAGTGGGATTGCTGGGTCATATGGTAGCTCTATTTTTAAGGTAAGGAACGTCCATACTGTTTTCTATAGGGGCTTCACCAATTTACAGTCCCACCAACAGCGTAGGAAGGCATTCTTTTTTTCATACTCTATCTACGTGCATCTTAAGTCGCTTCAGTCATGTCCAGCTCTTTGCGACCCCATGACTCCTCTGTCCATGAACTTTCCCAGGCAAAATACTGGAGTGGGTTGCCGTTTCCTTCTCCAACCCCCTCTCTAGTATTTATTATTGGTGGACTTTTTGATGATAACCATTCTGACTGGTGTAAAGTGATACCTCATTGTGGTTTTCATTTGCATTATTCTAATAATTACTGACGCTGAGCTTATTTTAAAATGTGGCTATTTCTTATACTAGCACATCCTTTAACAAGAAGTAAAATGATTTTCCTGAAGTTACTATACGATACAGTATACAGTAAAAACGAGTAGAAGTAATAATAATATATGATTAGGAAAACAAAATTGGGCTACAATTTGAAAATTTAACTGACTGCTGTTTAACTGAATTAAAAATACATTTCAGCTGACTGTGTATGGAGACAGAAAAAAATGACAAAGTGTAGCAGAGTGATGTGGAAGGAAAATAACATATCATTTGAAATTATAACTTGGTACTTTTAGTTTCTCTGGCGGCTCTGACGGTAAAGAATCTGCCTGTAATGCAGGAGACCTGGGCTCTGTCTTTGGGTTGGGTAGATCTCCTGGAGAAGGGAATGGCTACCCACTCCAGTATTCTGGCCTGGAAAATTCACAAAAGAATCACAAAGAGTCGGACACAACTGAGTGACTTTCACTTTCACTTTTAGTTTAAAAAAAAAAAAAAAGATTAGATCCATTTTCAAAGACTCCTAACTGCGGAATTGTCTTCTAGTCTGTTATCCAGTGAGATTTTTTTATAGTCCCTTATACAAATAGTCTTTTGATTTGGTAGCTAGTGAAAGGATCTTATTGGATCTCAAAGGATATTAAAAACCTTTGAAATGAAAAGATGCTAATCTATTGGGTTTGGATACTCTGAGCCAGGTCATTTAGCATAACCTTTTGAAATTGCATCATATTTTTTACTGGAGTCACATGTACATGGGGACAAATGAGAAATATATAAAATTAGGACAGAAACAAACAAAATGCATTCAGAGAAAAAGTTGAGTAAGGAGAATGCATCAGATCTCTAACTTAATCTGTGTTATTTTTGAATTTTCTGTTCTTTCATGTTTAGAAACATGATGAGCACAGCAAATAAAATTTGAGTACTTTTCCTGTATTCCATATCCAATTCTAAGTGTTTTACTTTGGTTATCTCTGGTGGCCAACCAGAGGCTGCTGGGAGAGGAACTTAAATTTTATCAAATCTGAGATACATTCGTATTTTTATATACCACCAAGAAAGAAAAAGGTACTTAAACTACACTGTCATTGACTGTAAAATAAATGCTGGTTCCAGAGATGACAGAATATTTTAAAAATTGTATCCTAATAACCACAATACATTGGTTGGCAGATGGGAGAGTGAACTAGCAGACTGATCAATTACTGTTCCCTCTCTCAAAGATCAATTTTTAACAAGGTTATCATCACTGAGAAAAAATTTTGAAAATGTGACAAGATGGCAATGAAAAGAAAAATTGTGTTCCTGTTCAGAATGAAGTTTAGTTGTCTATCCTGTATCTCTTGGCTGTCTTTAGGCCTGTTCTTTTTGGGAAAAAGATACGTGTATAGAACCCATTTATGTGAGCATAGAATCAGAAAAAAGGTTTCTAAAGGGACTGCTTCTCTTCAAGTAGGGATACATTTTTATGTAGGCAGAGACTAAGCTTTAATTTCGACTCATATTAGACATTAGACTGCAAAGTTGTACTGTTGGCAGCTGAGAATGGCTGTGGGAGGATTTTAAAAGTAAAACAGTCAATGAACATTAAGCAATAGATATGTTCTTCCCAGAGGAATGGTGTTTCTAGAGACATTGAACCTGTAAGCAATTATTTCCTGCATAAAATGTCAGAAGTGAAATTAAACAGCTCCTCCTAGCATGCAGAGTATACACACAGCAGATAGTCTGAGCAGAGCAGATGACAGATTAAGTCTAATCAAAAATGCATAATCTAAATCTTGGCTGTTACCTGGTACAGACTTGGGCAAGGAAGAGGGAAGGAAAGGATAAATGGGAGAAGTTTCTCTTAGGAAGCAGTGTGAGTGAGTAGGTGAGTGAGTGAAAGTCGCTCAGTTGTGTTTGATTCTTTGCGACCCCATGGACTATACAGTCCATGGAATTCTCCAGGCCAGAATACTGGAATAGGAAGCCTTTTCCTTCTCCAGGGGATCTTCCCAACCCAGGGATAGAACCCAGGTCTCTCCCACATTGCAGGCAGATTCTTTACCAGCTGAGCCACAAAAGAAGCCCAAGAGGTAGTGTGAGAGGAGCAGTTAAAGAGGCTAGGTCACAGAGAGCTATTATTTGTTGTCTATGGAAAAAGGAAGAAAGAGTTAACTTATTAGGGTCCTAGAGAGAGAGATTTGATCTCTGTTTCCGCCTTCTGGCATAGAGCTCCTAAAACACTTTACATTTTCTGAGTGGTAGAAGTGGTATGAACATCTTTTGTTCTAGTAACAAGTCTTGATGGATCCCTAGATAGCTTTGGGTAGGGCTGGTCACCAAAACAGCACCTGCCTTGACTGGAAACTTACAACTTTGAGCCCCACCCAACAACCTCTGGCTAGTGGAGAGAGACTGGAGATTGAGTAGATCACCAATGACCAGTGATTTAATGAGTCTTGTCTATGTAATGAAACCTCCATAAAATGCCCTAGATGACAGGGTTCAGGGAGCTTCAGAGTTGTTGAATGCATCCATATTCTAGGAGGGGAGCAGATCCCAACTCCCAGGGGATATATATTCTCATGTTTGGGATCTTTTGGGATCTCATCCTGTGTACCTCTTCATTTGGTTCTTCGTTTGTGTCCATTGTAACAAGCTGGTAATAGTACATAAGTGTCTTCTAGAGTTGAATGAGCCATTCTGGTGAATTGTTGACTCCTGCAGTGAAAGTCAGTTGTGGGAACCCCTTGCCAAGTTGGACAGAAATGTGGATAACCTGGGGACTTGATACTTGTGACTGGCATTTATAGTGAAAGCATGTTGTAGGGAGTCTGAAGCTAACCCCGGGAACTCAGTGTCACAATCGACTGGATTATAGGACACCCAGAGGTATTAGAATTATTTGGTATCAGGAGGAGAAACACTTGTCTGATGTCAGAAGTTGTGTAGAGTAAAAACAGCTCAAGCATAATAGGAGAAGCACTGAGTTCAAGGCCAAGACATTCAAGAAGGGAGGTAAGGATGTAATAGATTGATGGGAAATGAGGTGAGTGGTAGCTCAGGAAGATGAGACAGTGGGCTGGAACAGAGTAAAAAGTAGTCAGACTAGGTGCTTTGGGATCTCAGGCTACAAATGCTGGGACCATGGCAGAAAACTGTTTATGATAGCTCTTGAGCATTTCCAGTGGGCAGGAAGCATTGACCACTAAATTGTGGCTAGAAGAATAAAAAGAGCCTTCAGTGGTTCAGGTACCCTTTTTCCTAGTTAGCCAATATAAGCGAGAGTGTTGGATATGTGTCTCATTAAGTAATGTGCCTGTGGATCCAAGAATAAATTCTTGTCTGAATTCCATCTTGTGTAGCAGGTGTCAAAAGAGAAAATACAATTTTCAGATGTGATATACTGGACACAAATGAAGTCTAGTTGGTAATGAAGGATCCGTATATGCAAAACAAGGCCAGGACTGTGAAGCAAGCAGGGAAAAAACACTTGCTGAGCCTTCGCTGGAAACCAGGAAACATTAGCCTGAGATGCAGGCAATGCCTATCGCAGATCAGGGATGAGATGATGCTCAATGTCATCCTTAAGAACAGATGGCAGTAATCCCATCTAATGAGTGGAGTCAAATGAAAGAGAGGTGTGGTTGTATTGATAAATATTAAAGAATCTTCTCCAGGCTTCCTTGAATTCATACTCTTATCTCTATTTGCCAGTTTCTGTTGTAAGGCTGAAACTCTTTCCTGTAAAAACTGTGGAATTTTGCATAATCATTCTTGTGTAAGGCACAGATATGATGTGTTATCTGCAATAAATTAGTTTGGTTTATTAAAAAAGAAAATTTAAGACACAGAGCATTCTAAGTGTGGAATCCTTTTAGATTTGAATAATTTTTTCTAATTACCTAGTCTAGGATTCTTCATACCCATTATGTTTATATTAATATCTTTTTGTGTGTGTGTATGTGCACTAGGTCACTTCAGTCATGTCCAACCTTTTGCTACCGTATGGACTGTAGCCCACAAGGTTCCTCTGTCCATGGAATTCTCTAGGCAAGAATACTGGTTTAGGTTGACATGCATGTCTCCAGGGGATTTTCCTGACCTGGGGATCGAACCTGTGTCTCTTGTGTCTCCTGCATTGGAAGGCAAATTCTTTACCACTAGCACCACCTGGGAAACCCCAATATTTTTAGTGATTCATCTTTATTACATTTTAGTGACACAAAGTACTTGTTTTTCTTAGTTGCAGTAATTCTTGCCTTTTTGCACTTTGATTTCATCAGCTTATGAGCAGTTTGCACAGCAACAAGAACAATTGATAATAAGTGTGGGAACAAAACAATCACCTTTGAGTGTACAACTCAGAGGGTTGGGAGGGAGAAAAGTGGTATGTGGTAAAGATTGCTGCCCAAGGGCTCCAGCCTGCATGTGTCACAGGGATGAATGGAGAGGGCTGGCTAACTGAGTCTGGCAAGAGATCTGCTACTGTATTTGTGACGCTCAGAAACGCTACAGTTGCTCTATTCCTACGCTTTACAAAAGATTCTGTAGGTGTTTGAGAATCTTTCATTTACATATTATCCACAACCAGACTTGTAATTATTAGTAAAAATGAACATAATGGGATATATTAGTAATTGGAACTGAAATTATAGTAGATAATAGAGTCTCAAATAAAAAGTATCAAATTTCTAAGTAAAATTTTTTGTTATAGTTGAATGTATCCTGGTAGTAATGGTAGGGAGTGATAATATACATTGATGATCGAGATGTATTTTTTAAACTTACCCTTTAATTAGGGTTTCACTCTTCCTAGTTTTGTGTGTATGAATCTGTTTTCTTTGTTTCAAATGTGATACTGGAAATACACACACAGAAATTGAAATTTAGTCCCATCACAGTCCCATAATCTTCCCTTATTTTGTTCTGTATCTAAGTCAGAATTCACATTTACTAGATTATTATCTATTGCCATGGAAATCATTTTGTTATATTTCAATTTCACTACAGGAACAGCCGCATGAGCTAATGGACCATAAGAGGGAAATTTGTTGTTTAAACAATGATTATCTTTTATATTTGGCCAACGTGAAAAGG
Organism: Cervus canadensis; assembly: GCF_019320065.1. Taxonomy (NCBI): domain Eukaryota; kingdom Metazoa; phylum Chordata; class Mammalia; order Artiodactyla; family Cervidae; genus Cervus; species Cervus canadensis. The sequence goes on from NC_057388.1 coordinate 53,714,228, forward strand.
GGAAAGTACAATTCTTCTGTCACACAGCATGAGAAGGTAAATGGATGGGAGTTACGGGCAGAATTCACCTTAAGAAAATCACAACTGTCTTATGAATCAGAAATAATGTTGCCCGCTCAGAAGACAAAATTATAAAATGTGCCCATATCAAGCTATGTTTTTACAAACAGTATAGGAGGGTCTTGTTGTAGATTAGATCCCCCAGAAGTAATCATTTTGAGATGGAATGGGGGTACATGGTGTATGTCAGGGATCAACTACTGTGAAAGGAAGGGGAAGAAGATACAGGACTGGGCTGAAAAAGAGACGAAACTTGTCTGCAAGAGGGACAGAGCCCCAGCCAGGCCAGCGGCGGGGCTCTGGAGGTGGTATTGACCTTGGCATTGTTTTGGGTCACCCCTGCTCTGTGGAAGGATACGGAATGCTCAAGGAAGGGCTGCCCACTCTCTTGTCTGCAGCTGAGGACGTTATTGCATCTGCTGACCTGAAGACCCTCTACTGATCATACTCCTTAAAAGTTCATCCTTGAAGCAGAATCTGGGTGACACATTTCTTTGTCTACATAGGTCATCTTATCTCATGAAAATCAGGGATTTTCTGCAGTTTTATCCTTAAAATATTTGTAATGCCCAGAAAATATATCACCTTTAATCAGCAAAGTCTTGCATAAGAACTACTGTTCACATTTTTTTAGACTTTAGAGTTGACAAAGGCCATTTTAGTGTCCTTATTGTGTTTGAGGGCTTTTAGTATTATGTAAGCTCTCTTCTATCTATAGCCACAGCATGCCATTTTTTTTTTTTTTTTTAATTCACAGCAGATTGTGACCCTTCATAGAAAGGTAAGGCTTTTCTTAATAGTATATGAACATTTATGACCAAACGTTTCTTTTTTGAACTTTTAGTTTTACAATGATTTCAAACTTACAGAAACATTCCAAGAACAGGACAAAGAACTCTCATATGTTCTTCACTTCTGTTCCCCTAGTATTAACATTTATTACAATTGTCTTATCATATTCCCTCTCTTTTCTCTATCCCTTTACTCTCACACATTATTTTGAATATTTTTTTATTTTTGACTTGAGAATAAAAGCTGCAGACATGATGCTCTAGTAAAATCCCTTAGGAATTCAGAAAGTGTTTCCTAAAAGCAGGGACATTCTCCCATATAACCTTAATGTAACCATCAAAATAGGAAATTCATATTGATACAATGTTACTGTTTAACCCATGGATCCCATTCATAATTCATCAATTCCCCCAGTGATGTTCTTTATAGGTTCAGCACGCAGGACCGTGCCTTGTATCTATCATCCTGTGCTTTGGTCTCCTTCAACTGGAACTCTTCCTAAGTCTTTCCTTGTCTTTTATCTTTGAAGAATACCACCAGATTCTGCTTCTCTATTTGAGTTTATCATGAAGAGTTTCAGGTGATGTGTTTTGGGCAAAAATATCACAGAACTGGTGCTATGTTCTCAATTCATCATGTGAAAACGTAGTCCAGGCTTATCTTATACTTTTTCTTCCCAAGCCTCAGAATTATTAGGACTCAACTGATTCCTTTGGGTGGAAATGACATTTATAAACCAAGGTGTTTCTAGAAGGTTCTAGAGGTGCTCATTGCTATTAAAATATCTTTTTTTCTAGATCTTAGTAAACATACTTAGGAAATAGAGGTTTGTTTGTATGTGTGTATATGTATATATGTATGTATGCCTGTATATATCACATACCATATACAGTATGTGTGTATATATCTATATATCTATAAGTTGAGCTGTCTAAAAATATGTTCACACTGATATCTCCAATTCCAACCCCAAACAGCAGGGTTTATTCTTTCTTCCACATTTTTATACTTATGGTTTCCTTTTGCGGTATTGAAAACCTTGGCTCCCATCATCCTCAATACGTTTACTTATTTCTCAATTGCCCCTGTAATGTAACCAGTCTTATATCAATTGGTCACCTCCTTGGCTTGGCCCTACTATCTTCAACCAGCCCTGTTGAACATTTGGTCTTGGCCTTGCTGGCCATGTCAGCTGATTCTTCTGCCTCAAACAAGGGAAGAGGCCCTGATGCCTTTTATGTTTCCTCACCCTATTATTATTGTTGATATTTTCCTTTCGGTATAAGTTACTGTAGGATCTCTAAATGTGAGTCTGCCTAGCAGATAGCATTTGTTTTGGGTTATATCAAAAAAAGAAATTGCTAAGTTAAAAATGGAATTTTCTAGAATTTTAGTTTTTTTAATTGAAGTATAATTTATAATGTTAGTTTCAAGTGTAGACCAAAGTGAAGCAGTTATATGTGTATACCTGTATATACATATGTACTTATATGTATATACCTATACATATATATATATACCTATATATACATATGTATATACCTACATATACATATGTACATACACATACCTATATGTACTTTCTCCAGATTCTTTTACATTACAGGTTATTATAGGATATGTAGTCTAGTTCCCTGTGCTATACAGTAAGTCCTTGTTGTTTTTCTAAAAATTATTATTCTAAAGTATGAATGACAGGGTTTTAGTGCTTAGCTTGCAATTCTGTTGTGGATGATAATGATAGCAATGGGATTTGCACTAGTGGTTTCTGATATAAAAGATAGTTTCTGAATAAGAAACCATCTATATTGCAGAGGCAGATCTTTGTTTGGTTTCTTTTGGATTTATTTCTTGTCAGCTCAGTAAGAAGCAGCTATTAGGAAAAATGTTTGAGCCTTGTTTATTGGTTTGCAATAGTGAGAACAGTTACTGAGTCCTAATAATTTTGTGCTTTTATTTTCAAGTAAGAAAGCATTCTTGTATTGTGATGATACCAAGAGAAGGTAGTTTAAAAGCTAGTTTTAAAGGATCTGGAGCTTTGAGAGGTTATAATTTAGAATGGAGGCATGGTGGTCAGAGGAAATGAGCCAAAGTTAAAAGCCTTTTCTATGCCATTGCATCTGTAACCATCCTCAAAGTACTGTGCACTTTATGTCACAAAAAAGCCTCAGATCCTGTGGGTAAATGTTATCTGTAGGAACCTCATCACTTCTAAAAACAGTTCTTTTATTCTTACAGTGTTTGAACAAAAATACAAATAATAGTGTTTTCTTTTTTCAGGGCAATATATGGATAAAGGGTTTCTTCTAGTTTTGAATAAGTGTTTTGTGATATAAAAAGAAAAGTCAAATTTAAAATTAATAGATGGTAAGACAGAATCTCCTTGCAGTCCAAGGAACTGTCATTGGAAGGACTGATGCTGAAGCTGAAACTCCAGTACTTTGGCCACCTCATGTGAAGGGTTGACTCATTGGAAAAGACCCTGATGCTGAGAGCAGTTGGGGGCAGGAGGAGAAGGGGATGTCAGAGGATGAGATGGCTGGATGGCATCACCAACTCGATGGGCATGAGTTTGAGTAAACTCCGGGAGTTGGTGATGGACAGGGAGGCCTGGTGTGCTATGATTCATGGGGTCGCCAAGAGTTGGACACGACTGAGCGACTGAACTGAACTGAAGACAGAATCTGAAGGTGTTCTCATGGTTAAATCTTTCTCTTTTTGTCTCTTTTGTGAAGCAAGAATACTAGTTTTTATTTTTCTTGAGATTGTTTTTGTGCCTGATTTTCTTTTGGAGGATAAAATATAATTATTCGTCAGCTAAAAGTTGATGGGATAGATGTTTTTGCAAGTGGCTTTAGAGAGAGATCTTGGTTGTGTTTAATCTGTAAGGAACATAGGGAGCATGTAGGATGCGGGCAAAGCAGTTGATGCACAGTCAGTGTGATTGCTGAGGGAAGATAAATGAGTGAAGGCTCAGTTCATTCTTTTACTTTAAACACATTTGCATTTTCTTATAAGTCTATATTCTCCTGACCTCATCTAGTATAATTTTACTTGCTTCTTATCCCAGTCTCTTCTTTTTGTTTCTGCCTCTCTCTCTGACACAGAGTCATTCACACACATATAACATACCTTCAGGCTTGAATCTAAATAATTGACATGCATAAAAATATTCCCAAACAAAGGTCACACAGGACCTATGTATATAATTGGTGTGTTTTTGTGTAGATGTGTGTACACACACACATAATATTTTTAAGTAGTTAATCACTCTGAGTACTTGGTTTATTGTAAATACCCAGCTCAGTTTATTAAGTGAATAAATATGAGCCTAAAACCAGAAGTTATTTTTGAGAACTGGCACAAATTGGGCAAAGGAAAGGATAGTCTCGTGGAGATGTCATTCACGCCACAAAGATTTATTTGTTGTAGAGGTGATTACTTCCAGTCATTTAGTAATTGTGTGCAAAAATTGCTAGGTTATCTTCTTCTTTACGTCATCTTTCTGAATGATATTTTACTTGTGATTGGTAGGGAGTGATTAACTGGACTGGACAAATAGTTCCCTGAGAAAGGTAAACCATGTCTTGGGTGGAGACATGATACGGGACCAGATATTTGTACCTTTTCCTGGCAGTTCAGATGGTAAAAAGTCTGCCTGCAGTGCAGGACACCCCGGTTCGATACCTGGGTTGGGAAGATCCCCTGGAGAAGGGAATGGAAACGCGCTCAAGTATTCTTGTCTAGAGAAATCATGGATAGACCATGGGGTTGCCAAGAGTTGGACCTGACTGAGCAACTGACACACTCTGAATAAACTCTTCTATTGCAGCCCATTTCCTGTCTTGTGACAGCCGAGTAACTCAGAGTAGAGTCAAATGATTTCTGCATGATGGGAACCATAACAAAGCACTTAGGACATCAGCCTTTAAAAACAGCAATGAAAGATCAAACATTCTCTAGTTACAGTTTTAACATTTTACAGTTTGAGTGGTTTGCTACTCCTGTCAATGAAAACGACTATGTGGCATCTTTTTGGAGCCTCTGACTCTGTGGTTGAGGACCCTGGTGGGCAGGGGACAGTGCTCTGTCTTGTTGGGAGTTTGGGAACTGCTTTCTTAATGTGCCCTAAATGTCAAGAATAGGGCTCTTTCTCCTGCTATTTTCCTGAACATCAACATCTTCCTCTCCTAGAGGCAATTGCTTTAGTTTAAAGAGCATAAGCAGTGGAAATCCAAGATTTGGATTACAGTTTACACTGGGACATAACCCACTTACTTCTCTTCCTCCCCTTTCAGGTCTCTGCTCAAAGGTCGTTTTGTCACTGAGGACTTCCTCGGCCACCAGAAACCCAACCTTCCACCTGTCCTGCCTGATTTTTCCATTAGCACCTCATTCACATTGAGTCATGACTGGTTTCTACTCTCTGTGGATCTTCCTTTGAGCCTGATGATTTTAAGAATTTCCATAGCCCTGGGCCAAATGGAGTTATGATCTGCTGAGGCCAAACATTGCTCCTTTAGCTCTTCCTGGTTGGGCAGTCAGATTAGTTCAGATTGCTTATCCATGATACAAAATCCTTCCAATCTCTCCATTTCTTCCAAAAAAAAAGAAAAGGAGTTGGGGGGATAATGTTGATTGAGTGCTACTGGGCCGAGTAGGAGCCCCTCAAAGTGCTGTGGGAGTTCACAGGCGACGAGGTGTGCCTTATAGCACGGACCAACCTTGACAATGTGCTCAAGGCCAGAGATGCACAGCTGATTTAGTAGGGGAGCTATATTTAAATAACTAATTAAAATAAAGTGCTTAATAGAGATATAAATAAGGTACATGAGAGGATAGATGAGGCGGTGATGCTTAAATCTAACTGGGCAGGCCGGGAGGATTTCCTTGAGGAGATGACATATTGAAAATTCATGGATTTGAACATGTGCTAGTAGAAGGGGGGAGGACTTCAGGAGGGTCAGACTGAGGTCAAGACACATGAAAAAAGAAAGAAAAACTTAGTGCAAATTTTCCTTTGCCTGTTGCTGAGGGCTTTTGGATAAAGGGATTTCAAGGTGGGATTTTGACTTTTGATTTTGTCTTTTGATTTTTGATTTTGATTTCGTCTTTCACTTTTACCCCTCCTGTGGGGTTCTGGACTGAAGAATGACTTGTTTCCCCGCCAGCAGAGAAATGAAGTGCTGCTTCATAGCTGGATGAATGCTTGGTAACCCTCCATGTCTGGCTTTTCCAGTGAGGGATTTGAAGGCTAAACTGTGTTTTCTGTTCCAGGGAGCCTCAGTCACACTTACCTCCCCAGTTGTAGGTGGAGAATTGGAGCAGAGGGGAGATGAAGGCCAGATCAGATTTTTAAAAAAATTACACAAAGCGATCAGGCAGAGTGGTCATGGAGGTCCAGATTCAGCCCAGGCATGCATGTGCACCTCTTCAACACCCGAAATGGGAAGAGTAGAGGAAGCAGGAAGCTGGGTTCCTGTCTTGAAGGAACGGTAACTCCACCCAGAGGCTTAAAGTGTGACTCCCTGTGGCAGCTGTGCCTTTTCCCCAGGAAGGAGCTGCTGAAGTGTTAGGCATAGAGGATGGAACTTGTTCTTACTCTCCACTCCACATGTACAAAGCGGGGAACCCTAGAGGGACAGAAGGGTTCCCTGTCCCTCCAATCCTCTTGGAGCTTAAGGACAATCATTTCCCAGAGGTTTCTTGTACTAGACCCTATTAAGTTAATGGCTGTGGAGTAGACTGAAGTTGAGTTGACTTGTGATAACTCTGTGCCCTTGACTTTAGAACATATTCTTTACAGAAGCATCCTCAGATACTTGAGTCTGTGGAGCTACATCTGTAGTTACCATTAACCAGAGGAGCCCAGTGAGTCCTTTATAACATGAAAGAAAGTGGAAGTGAAAGTCGCTCAGTCACTTTGACTCTTTGCAACCCCATGGAACATCGCCTGCCAGGATCCTCTGTCCGTGGAATTCTCCAGGCAAGAATGCAGGAGAGGGCAGCTGTTCCCTTCTCCAGGCGATATTCCCAACCCAGGGATTGAAACCAGGTCTCCTGCACTGCAGGCGAGAGAGAGAGAGAGAGAGAGAGAGAGAGAGAGAGAGAGAATGACTCAGGCTCAGAAGAATTGTTCACATGTGTTCAAAGACAGTATTAAACCACCCAAATCCACTAGCTATATCAGCTTTAGAGTGTTGTTCCAGTGCTGGCTGACTGCCTCACAAGCACCTGGGTGAAAATATGCTTCTCTTATTGGCTTGTATCTGAACCAGGAGCTCAGATTTCTTCTCTGTTTCTGGCACTATGGAAAGTGGTTGGCAGTGAGAGCAGTTGATGACTTTCTCTTAGAATCACTCCCAGATACTTAAAAGAAACAGTTTCTTGTACTTTTTTGTAAAGAGATCTGAACTTAAGTTTGTTCTGAGGTTAGCAATTTATGCATGGTATTTTAAAAGATAGAATGATACAATCCCAAAGTATATCAGAGATAAGCCAGATGGCTTGTTTCTAGACTAGTGTTACTGGTGATTAAAGAGCTGATTTTTTCTCTCACATACTCAAGAGCGTGGACGTATTTATTGTCAACATATTCAATAGCTAGACAAGTTAAATTGGTCCAGGAAAACCTAATTGGGTATTTTCCACCTTGCATAACTCTAGTGTTCCTATTTAAGAGAGCCTGGGGAATAGCTGTTAGTGAAGGTATTGATTATAAGTCTGCTGCTTTTTAATAGCTGTGCATTAGCTCCACTTACATTTCAAGGGGCTAAAATTTTAAACAAAAGTAAAAATCTAAGCAGTTTGAGCTAGTTCTGTCACTTGCACTTAGGCGAATAGTTTTGCTTTGATTACTTTCTGAGAGTTGCTGTCAGCCTGGGTGAAGAGGACCACATTACTGGATCGCTCTTATTTTGACAAATGATCATTATCTGGCTGGAACATGTCCTAGAAGCCAATAAATATATAATAGGCTATTTCAGATTATTTGAAGATATTAAGCATAATCTCATTTTGACTATAGACTGTGTTTCTTAATAAATATTTAAAAACTCTCCTGGCAGAGCCTTGATATGACAACTAATAAATATACCATTGGATAAATGATAACAAAAAAAACACGAATTACAGTTGATGTGTCTTCAAATTATTTAGGTGCAGTAATAAAATACCATTTTTTTCTTGACAAATATATTAGCCATGACTGAATTCTTTCATGTTACTTCATGTTGAGAAATATACACAGAAGTTTTTGCTGGGGAGTTACTTTTACTGACTGCTGGTAATTCACTTTTGATTTTTATTCAGGTAGTTTTTAATGATAAATTATTTATAGAAAACAGTTACTCCTTGAAATATATGTGAATTTTATTTTTTGCTTAAACTTACTGTGTATTTATGAATCTTGTTAATGTTAGGAAAAATCTAATCAAGATCCTGGCTTAGAAAGTTGCTCACGATTACTCTTTCATCTAAAAATTCGACCTGAACTAACTTGCTACTTGTCTTAATCTTAAAATGATTTCCTGTTTATTTGATGAGCAGAGAGTTTGCAATTACCTGTTAAATAATTTTGTTATTTAGAGTTTGATATGTGCCATTTTGATGTGTCTGGAGTTTTCTGTTCTTGAAGCTGAAAAGTGTTGAAATATATATTCATTAGTATCAGCATTATTCAAGGAAGTGACTGCACTTTATTTGCTGTTCAGCGTGGTGTCTTACCACTATATGCATATGATTAGGGAACTGCTTTGTGGCTCATGATGTATCAATAGGGTACTTCCGAGGTGCAATAATCTAACATGAGGTTGTCTTAAAGTGCAGCATATGCAATTTTATTTCACCATGTGAGCATTATGGACTATCTTGCAATTAAAAAAAAAAGACTTGTATTTAAATACCTGTAACAATGGTATTCCTGAAAAAATGGATATATTGTTTACATAGTCTCATTATATATAATTTATATACTCTCCTTACATAAGTTCTTTGATTAGAATATAAATTTGCCTTTACCTATCAGTTTACAAGGGAAACTGACATTGTACATGGTCTTTCTTATCTCTGATACGACTTCTTTACTGTAAGGTTTATGAGATACTTTATTTTTAATTTCAGTTTTCTCTGACTGTGTACAGATGTCACATATCTTGTTCTTCAGTTAATAAACAGCTTGTATTCTAGTATCTCATTAGCCTTTTAGTAAATGGGATTCAAAATGGTGTCATTAGCCTTTTGATAAATATCATTTTAATTAAATATGCATAAATATAGAAAGATTTACTGTGTAACAAATGCAGTAATTATGATGTGTTCTGTACTATTTTGTATTTTTATTGAACTGTGTACCTATTTCTCATGGACAATAATTACACCATTAAGAGTCTGTACGAACCTGTTTTCTGTGTAAAGATCACAAGTGTATTGAGTATGTAGCTTGAATTACTTTGATTTTGCCTTTATCATAATACTGAAGAAAATGATATTGTAACTTCTCATGTGCCAAGAAGTAAAGAATTCAGGTTTAGTAATTTTTTTGACTGATTCAGAAAGGTAATTTGTTGCTTGCAGGATTTTTGTAAATAGAGATGTTTTAATGTAATTTAATATTATAAAAACTCTTCAGCTCAATTTTTCAGCTCGTCATTAAAATCATTACTATACTACAGAAGTATTGTTAAGAAAGGGACTCTTGTGATAGAAAGATTTGACTTTGAGTCTCAGATTTGCCAGTTAAAGTGATCATAATGCCCTTGGGTGATTATAATAACAATACCTGCCTCCTAGGATTGATTGAAGACATAAATGAGATAATAAGAGTTAGTAAGTACTAAAAAATGTAGATGATTTTTATAATCATAATTATCAGGACGTTTTTGTCCTAAACATATTTAATTTTGATGGAAATTTTATCAATCTTTGTGTATGTGACAGAAAATATTGACTAATGGATGAGTATACCAAACTGTGAGCTATTTTTCTGGACACCCTGAAGGATAATATAATCAGCACATTGAAAAACATTACATAGTTGATATTTAGTAGAATTGAATTGAATTTGAGTAACTTCAACTGGTACAAGATGACTGTTGTGCAGTTTTGCTTATTTCCTGATACATAATTGTTTTGTAATTGTTATATAGTCTCTGTCAAACTAGATTGTAAACAAAAATTGATTAGAAATTATTTTTCACTTTCATCTAAAAGTATGAAAAAAAATTTTTTCCCCCAACCACCAAATATATTCAGTGAATGTTTATTGGATTTTAACCAGATGTATTTTTGATGGATGTTCCCTACTCCCCTTGATGCTAAAAGAAAAATGGATAAATAAGATAATGAACTGTTTGTAAAAGAATGACAAAATCAATTATCATGTAATCATGCTATACATACTATTGTACTGTTAAGACCTATTTATATAGGTGGACAAGTAATGGTATAGCCATAGAAAATGTTGTTAGGATTTATAGTCAGTTGTTTATGGAATTCTAGAGAAGGGATTGGAAGAGTGTAGGTGCTAGTGCTGGTGCTAATTCGCTTCAGTCATATCCAGCTCTTCGTGACCTATGGACTATAGCCTGCCAGGCTCCTTTGTCATGGGATTTTCCAAGCAAGAATACTGGGGGCGGGGGGCGGGGATTTCCATGCCCTGCTTCAAGGGATCTTCCCAACCCAGGGATCGAACCCGAGTCTTTTGCGTCTCCTGCATCGGCAGGTGGGTTCTGTACCACTAGCACCACTGGAAGAATTTATAGTATATACCAAATAGTGTGTTGTGATTACAAGCAACCTAAAATGAGAGATTATTTAAGCCTAGAAACCTGGGGGGGTTATTGGATAAAGTGTGAGTACATCACAGAATTGGAAACAGAGTTGAATAAGTAAGCCTCAGGAAGTATAGAAATAGAAACAACTCCAGAGTTAAGTGACAGAAATTTGTGAGCAGCTTCTGTGGCCAGAGTGGCATTTGGGGACTGCCTGCAGTTGACAGCCCACTAGAATGACAGGGAATGGGGGTGGGGGCAGTTCTCTAAAGGAAGTGGTGCTGGGCATGGAGGTCATCATGGTGGGGTGTTTTCCTTATTATTTTGGATAAATCTTTTTAAACAGTAGCTTGAGATTTAATCTGTAAATCATATGATTCACCCACTTGAAATTTATAAGTCAGTGACTTAGTATGTGAATTTGTGCGTTCATCTGCATAATCAATATTGTATTACCCATGAAAGAAACCCTACTACCCTCAGCCATAATCAATACGCCACCCCCACCTCTGCCCCTAGAAACCAGTAATATACTGTCTATAGATTTTCCTATTCTGAACATTTTCACTTCAGTTTAGTTGCTCAGTTGTGTTCGACTCTTTGCGACCCCATGGACTGCAGCATGCCAGGCCTCCCTTCCAATACCAACTCCCGAAGTTTACACAAACTCATGTCCATTGAGTCAATGATGCCATCCAACCATCTGTCATCCCCTTATTCTCCTGCCTTCAATCTTTCCCAGCATTGGTCTCTTCAAATGAGTCAGTTCTTTGCGTCAGGTAGCCAAAGTATTGGAGTTTCAGCTTCAACATCAGTCCTTCCAATGAACACTCAGGACTGATCTCCTTTAGGATGGACTGGTTGGATCTCCTTGCAGTCCAAGGGACTCTCAAGAGTCTTCTCCAACACCACAGTTCAAAAGCATCAATTCTTCTGTGCTCAGCTTTCTTTATAGTCCAACTCTCACATCCATACATGGCTACTGGAAAAACCACAGCCTTGACCAGACAGACCTTTTTTGGCAAAGTAATGTCTCTGCTTTTTAATATGCTGTATAGGTTGGTTATAACTTTTCTTCCAAGGAGTAAGCGTCTTTTAATTTCATGGCTGCAATTACCATCTGCAGTGATTTTGGAGCCCCCCCAAATAAAGTCTGCCACTGTTTCCACTGTTTCCCCATCCATTTGCCATGAAGTGATGGGACCAGATACCATGATCTTAGTTTTCTGAATGTTGAGCTTTAAGCTAACTTTTTCACTCTCCTCTTTCACTTTTATCAAGAGGCTCTTTAGTTCTTCTTCACTTTCTGCCATAAGGGTGGTGTCATCTGCATATCTGAGGTTATTGATATTTCTCCCAGCAATCTTGATTCCAGCTTTTGCTTCATCCAACCCAGCATTTCTCATGATGTACTCTGCATATAAGTTAAATAAGCAGGGTGACAATATACAGCCTTGACATACTCTTTTCCCAATTTGGACCAGTCTGTTGTTCCATGTCCTGTTCTAACTGTTGTTTCCTTACCTGCATACATATTTCTCAAGAGGCAGGTCAGGTGATCTGGTATTCCCATCTCTTTTAGAATTTTCTGCAGTTTGTTGTGATTCACATAGTCTGAACATTTTATATTAATGGAATTAAGCAGCATATTGTCCTTTGTGATTTACTTCTTTTGCTTATCATAATATTTTCAAGGTTCATTAGGTTGTAGCTTGTGTCAATACTTCTATTTACAGCTGAATAATATTCCATCATATGGATAATTCCACATCCTGTTTATCTACTCATCAGTTGATAGACATTTGAACTGTTTCCACCTTGTGATTCTTATGAAAAACATTGCTGTAAACATTTGTGTAGAAGTTTTTGTTTGAATACTTGTTTTCAGTTGACTTGTGTCTGTAGCTTGGAGTGAAATTACTAGACAATGTGATAATTCTTACATTTTAGCTTTTGAGGAACTGCCAAACTGTTTTTCAAATTGCACCCTTATTACCATGAAGTAGGGAGACTCAAATTTCTCCAAATTGTAACATGTTAAATGTCTTGCTGTAGAACTATCCTAGACGGTATGATGTGGCATTTCATTGTTATTTTGATTTGCATTTCCTTGATGACTAATGATGTTTGTATTTCTATATTTGCTTATTGGCTATGTGTGTGTGTGTGTGTGTGTGTGTGTGCATGTGCACGCACACATGCTCAGTCATGTCTGACTCTGCGACCCCATAGACTATACCCCTCCAGGCTCCTCTATCCATGGGGTTTTCCAGGCAAGAATACTGGAGTGGGTTGCCATTTCCTTCTCCAGGAGATCTTCCTGACTGAGGAATGGAACCTGCATCTCTTGCATCTCCAGGTGGCTCAGTGCTTTTACTTGTCTTCCTAATCTTGTAGAAACAAAGATTAAATATCAAAAGAACCTTATGGTCCATCAGCTGTTGCTTTTGACCAAATTATAAATATGTCCACAGGTTTGCTAAGGTCTGATTGTTTAGTTTGGATTGTATGTTGTTTTCTACCTACATCAGAATCAGCTGTTTGTTAGAAATGCACATTTCCAGGCTTCACCCCCAGTTTCATGAATGAGTCAGTTGAATAACAGGCCCAAGAGACAGAATTTTAAGCAAGTAGATGGAGAACTACTTTTTTGGTGGTAGACATCTCACTATCTCACAAGGCCATTATTTTGTTGGATGTTCCGTCATTTGTTTCCTGGTAACTTTTATCATTTGGTCTGTTTTGACTCTTTGCCGCAACACTCAACAATCCAGTTCCCTTGTGATGGTTGGCAAATATGGTCCTGTTGTGCATGAAGATAGGACATGTAGTCTTGCAGTTTGACCCTGCAAGTTCTGCTGATTTAATCATTGAGTTAAGAATGTCTTCCTCAGCACTGTCTGAGTAGATGGGAGACAGCAGCTCCTATGTGTGACCTTTGTTATAAAAGAGGCAAAACTCTGATAGGAATTTTAAGTGTTAACCAAAAATACTGAAGTCTTCGTACCATATCTGGTATCATGGTACCATATTTGAATGTATCTGATGCAAAAGCTTTCATAATTTCTTAGATAACAAAAGTCTAGTCTTGGTGATAACGGTAATTTTTTTTGTTGTTCAGTTGCTTAGTCACGTCTGAGTATTTTGCAAATCTGGGAACTGTAGCACCCCAGGCTCCTTTGTCCATGGGATTGCCCAGGCTAGAATTCTGGAGTGGGTTGCCATTTCCCTCTCCAGGGGATCTTCCTGACCCAGAGATCGAATCTGTGTCTCCTTCATTGGCAGGCGGATTCTTTACCACTGATCCATCAGGGAAGTCTGGTGACAGTTTTACCTGGTTTCATGTAAAAAGTTTTCTGAATAGTGTGATAGCTTCAGCTAATATCAAGTGCAGCATCCAGTGTCTTAGCACAGGCAATAACCCCTACACCTCTTCTCACTTGAGTTGTCAAGCTGGGAGAGAATGTTGTTAAAGGGTCAGACTCATGTGTTCAGGCCCTATTAGCTTTTGATTTATGACCAAAGCCATCTCACTCATGTCCTTACTTTGTTTGACTCTCAGGATTGGACTGTCCTTTGGTTTTAATTTGATAAGAGCTGTATGAATGACATTCTTGCCTTTAATACTGTGAAAAAATGCAAGGAGCCTGATGATAAGTTGTGCATCAGATGAGTTATGATTGTTAGATATAAGGGCAATAATAATATGGGGTTAGCATGGACTTGGTAAAGCTCATCTTGTGAAGTTGTTAAGTCCCGCCACTTTTTTCTAGTGTTGGATTGTTTTTTTTTTTTCCTCCTGGGAACTGGCTTCTTATCACCAAGTTTTAACGCTTTTATTTAGTCATTCCCATAGAATGTATTTGCTTCCTTTCCAGTTTTTAACAAGTATCATTAGCCTCATTTAGGACCTTATCCACCAAAGGATGATCGATACTGGGAAAGGTTAAGAAGGTCAGATGTGAATTTATTACATGAATGTTCGTTTGATTTACACAGATGCATTGTCAACTGGTTACCAATTTGCATTATTCAATATTCATTTATAGGCACTTACAACGCTGCCAAATTCTAGCATGTGAGCAATTTTTAAAGATCTGCTTTGTGCTTAGTTAAAGCTTTGAATAGTTTGACGTAACTATGGTAAGGGTTTAGTTTTGTTCAGGAACAAGGTCTTTACTGAGACTTAAGTAGGAATAGTCAGAGCAAGCCAAGAATTAGAAAGAGGTATTAATGTTTTTTTTCCTTCATGATTAAAAAAGCAGGGGACCAAAAGAAAAAAAGCATTTTGTAACTTCAATTTGATTTGAAGCAATGTTTTTCAAAGTTTAAGCCATTCTTGTGATATGTGAGTGCCTTTTACTTTAAAAATGGGATCATTTGAATCTGATGTATTTTCCCAAGATCTCCATTCATGCTTAGGAAGTAGGTGATTGATGAGCTACTACTCAGCAGAGGAGAAATTAATTTGGCACAGAATAAGTGGAATCAGCTCTTAGCTTTCTTGGGGGCAGGGTAAGGATTTATTCTACCCTCATCACCTCATCCTTGAAGGCATTTTCCTTTAGTTCATAATCTTCCCTAACCAGTTTGTCTCCTGGAGGAACATATAAGCATCTTGCTCCTGCTGCTGCTAAGTCGCTTCAGTCGTGTCCGACTCTGTGCAACCCCATAGATGGCAGCCCACCAGGCTCCCCTGTCCCTGGGATTCTCCAGGCAAGAACCCTGGAGTGGGTTGCCATTTCCTTCTCTAATGCACGAAAGTGAAAAGTGAAAGTGAAGTTGCTCAGTCGTATCTGACTCTTAGCGACCCCAGGGACTGCAGCCTACAAGGCTCCTCCGTCCATGGGATTTTCCAGGCAAAAGAGTGGGGTGCCATTGCTTTCTTCTATAAGCATCTTAGCAATGCTTATAACCAAAGTTGTCAAGAAAAACGGACAAATATCAGTGCAGTTTTTCATGTGGCCTCATGTGGAACACCAAGGGACCAGTGAAGGGATCCTAACCACGTTGCTCGTTGTTGGCCTTGCCTTATTGGACAGCTCGGAAAGCCAGTTTTCTCTCCTTTAGTATTTTCCTCAGTTTTAACAGTTTTACTACCTGGCATTTTCCAAGTATATTTACAAATATCTCACCTAGTTCTCATAACACTGATGCTGGGCAGGTGGTACAAGCCTCTGCTGCAGCATGCCATACCCCCTGTCCTCTATCCAAATAACTTTTCTGACCATCTTTGATTTGCTTTTCCTTTTCATAGAAAATCTGATATATAATTTCAGTTAATATTAAGAAATGCTTATTTAACAACTATTCTGTCAGAAGCTTTTGATCTCTTTTCCTCTGTAGTTAGTTTTTTTTTTTTTTCCATTCATACCACTTTTAAGTGTTTTAGGGTAAGTCAGTTAATTCTCTAAAATGAGAAAACTGTATAGTTTTGTAGGCCCCTTCCCTCATTAAGTAACAAAATAGATGGAATCAGCTCTTGATTTTTCACTTTTGTCCTGACTAGATGTTCACCTTAAGTGTGTAGATATATGACCTTTTTGTGAAAATGTTTTTGTGATCTCAAAACATTTGAATAGGAAAATGAAAATGATTAGGAATTCTGACTGCTCATAATTATTGTTGATTTGTTTATAGTCTTGTAAAACTCATGTTTCTTGCCATCCTCACTCATACATTACATTCATGAGCTCTTGGGTAGACTTGTAGCGAAGAAGAGATATGTTACATATAGCTTCAGCTTACTTATCTGTCTGCTACTCTGCCCCCACCCTCACCATTTTCTTTATGAAACAGAATTAGCTTGTATTAAAAAATAAAAATAAAAAAACAAAAAATACCTCATCAGAAGACATGATGGTGTCAGTGATCATTTGAAAGCTGGTAGACAGTCTGTTTATGCCTTTATTCAATTTTAAAATAATAAACTTTATTTTTTAGAGCAGTTTTAGGTTTACAGAAAATTGATCAGGAAGAACAGAATTCCCATATACCTCCCTCCAGTGTGCACTTTGCAGTTTCTCCTGTTACTAACAGCCTGAATTAGTGTGGAACATTTGTTGTAATTGGTGAGCAAATATTGATGCATTATTATCAACTGTATTTGCAAGTAATCATGGAAAGATTAAAGCAGATATGAAAGGATGAGGAGTCCCTGGTGACTTTGGGGTTGCCTCACTACACTTGGAGCCTTTTGGGAATAGAGATGACCTGAGAATCAGAGACATCTTTGGGAGCTGATGAAAAGAGGGAATAAAGGACATAATAAGATTAGTTTTGATGACCTCAGAGATGATAAGTTTGCCAAAAATGTGAATGTTGCTTGGGAGGAGGAAGGTTCTCAGTTTTCATTCCTGTCAGTGGCTGTGTACACCCTGGAAGGACTGCTCCTGTCTGGAATTGCTGGGCCTCCCATTGATTTGTGCTGTGGAGGCCCAGGAGAAGGGAAGTGATGTCTTATCCCAAGTATGAAAGCCCCAAGGATCTTTAACAGATAAGTGAGAAGACTAGGCCTGGGACAGGTGTATGTGAGTCATGATCAGTGCCTTGACCACGTCGGCAAACTCCCATTCCCGTAGCTCTTCGATGCCTTCTTTGGTATCTTCTTCCCTGTGGCCAAGAATGTCACCTTACAGATGTGGTTTTTCTTGTCTGCCATCAGAAAGAGAAAAGAGATGGGTGTCCTTTTCTTTTATATTCCTCTGTTACTTTATTAAAATAAAGCAAATGATAGTAATAGTTGTTCCCATTGTTTAGTTTTATAGTGGCTTGCGATTTTTATACTTGAGGCCAGGACAGAGCCCTCTGGCTAGGAGTTGTGCAGTGCTGGCTGCCCCTCACTGGTAAAGTGGAGCGCTGAGGCGGGGGAACATCTCGGCTGATTGCTCTCACCCAGTGTGGGGGCCGTTTGTTAATGTACTCTGAGCTGCACGATTTGGAGAATGTCAGTTATGGCTGAGTAGCTGAAATCTAAGACATGCCACTTTGCAGTGCATAATTGATGCTGACAGGCTCATCTTTAAAAATAGTGATTTTACAGTTTGTTTTCTATGTTTGTATGTTATGTTTTTGTTTTTCTTTAAAGAATAGTTTCCCAGGCTGAGTTTGTTTTTTCAAAAACACATATCCACTTCGTCACGCTTTTCTTTGAATTTAAAATTTCAAGTATATATACTTGTTTCCTGTGCCTGTAAAGAAGTGGCCTTACTTTGTGAACATGACTTGTTCAGTCTCTGAACATACAGTCTCTGTGGTGAGACTGTATCTTTACGTAGTGAATAGTCCGTTGCAGGTGCCTAGCAGTCACGCTGTCTCTTTCTTAGAAACTTCAAGGTACCCACTGTGCCGTAATCTTCTGAAGGGTACCTTATGTATATAATACCAAGTTGTCTGCCTCACCATTGTTGTTGTTCAGTTGCTAAGTCATGTCTGACTCTTTGTGACCTCATGAAGCACAACACAGCAGGCTTCCCTGTCCTTCTGTATCTCCCAGGGTATGCCCAAACTCATGGCCATTGAGTCAGTGATGCCATCCAACCATCTCATCCTCTGTCTCCCCCTTCTGTTCCTGCCCTCAATCTTTTCCAACATCTGGGTCTTTTCCAGTGAGTCTGCTCTTCACATCAGGTGGCCAAAGTATCAGATCTTCAGCTTCAGCATCAGTCCTTTAAGTGGTTATTCAGGGTTGATTTCCTTTAGGATTGACTGGTTTGATATTGCTGTCGCAGGGACTCTCTAGTCTTCTCCAGCACCACAGTTCAAAAGCATCAATTCTTTGGCACTCAGCCTTCTTTATGGTCCAGTTCTTACATCTGTACATGCATGACTATTGGAAAAACCGTATCTTTGACTATACAGACCTTTGTCAGCAAAGTGATGTCTGCTTTTTTAATGCACTGTCTAGATTTGTCATAGCTTTTCTTCCAAGAAGCAAGTGTCTTTCAATTTCATGGCTGCATTCACTGTCTGCAGTGATTTTGGAGCCCAAGAAAATAAAATCTGTTGCTGTTTCCTCTTTTTCCCCATCTATTTGCCATGAGGTGTTGTGTCTTACCATGTGACCCCATTATCCTGACCACTGACTACAGGAAGGCAGGCAGAGGCTCACATCATGGAAGGGGCTGGGCATGAGAACTCTGTTCCAGGGCGTACTGTCTACAGGAAGGTGACCACACCCCCTGTAGGATCGTTTCTCCTTAGAAGAGGGATGCAGTTAGAATGATGTAGAAGTACTCAGATTTTCTAAGAGAAAGTTGGCTGCAGAATTCAGGAGGCTAGAGCAGCCATAAAGGCAACATTGCCATGAGATCACGGGAAGAGGCATACTAAAGAACTAGTAGTTTGCTAAGGCAAGAAGCAGACCCAGAAGAGGAGTCCAAACTGAGTTGCCCTGTGACTCCTCAAGACACTGTGTGTTCTGAGGGCAGGTCAATTCAGCTCTTATCTCATCTTGTATCCTTTCAGCAATCCACACCCTCTGCCTACCTCACCATCCAAATTTCCTGTCTTCTGACAAAATCTTGAATTTCTGGAACTGCCTGATAATTCCTGAATTTTAAAATTACTTACTTACCTAAGAATAAGTCAGTTTTTGAAAAGTGATAATATGATTCTTAAATAAAGACCTTGTATAATGACATAGATGGTCTAAAAGTCAGAAATACCAGATATAGATTGAAATATCTGAAAAAGTGATATTGTAGATTTTTGTGTTTTCTTGCCATGTGCAGATTTTATTTATCTTTAAATAAAACTTACCTGGTTATATCATAGTTCTTAAGAAACTATGTAATAGTTTAAATGAGGTAGAAAAGATGGCTGTATACTAAATTGGTTAGAGAGCTCATTAACATACTGTCTTTTTTTGTCAGGTTGCTAAGACTCACTGATTGAATGTGAATTTAGAGAAACTATCATCTTGATGGCAGTGTTACTAACTATACTTCATCTTCATTTAAATTTCTCTTTTTGTGTTAAAGTTTGTGTTTTTTATTTTGTTTACCAGTGTTAACTGTTTTAAATACACATGTCATACTTACAGGGAAATGATTATGAACAAGGAGACAACAAAGCAAATAAATTATATAGATATAACTCAATATCTATTGAATTATAAATTATTCAATAGATATTTTCTATAATTTTCTTGTGATTTTGGACTATTATATTCACTGGCATCTTCCATGTGCTAGAACACTGCCTGACATATTGTGGGTACTTAGTTGTGCCCACATATTGTGGGTAAATAGTTGCTAAATGAACACATCCAACAGAAGATAGGAATTTCTATAATATATAATATAGACTCATGTTAGAATCAGAGGGGAAGTTGAAGATCTTAAAGCATGACTTCATGACTTATTTCATAGATTAGGAAATTGATGCCTAGAGAGGTGAAGGGAATTGCCTAAGATCACAGTATGTGGCAGAATGAGGCCTACTTTCTATATTTCTAAACAACTTGATCAATTTTACATGGCCAACAGGAGGGTAGAACTGGAGTGGAAACTCAGATGTAGAAGGCTGCAAAGTCCATTATCTACATAGGAGTTTATTATTGATATTTTGAGGTCATTTTCATATTTTTGTGTTTTTTATAAAGACTTAATCTGTCACCTCTTCTCTGTAGCTCTTTCTATGCCCCCACACAGAATTAATTGCATCCTTGAGAGATAGCACTGAATACCATCTCTTTTCTATTATGTATGACATTATCTTGAGTTGGAGTTCCTTGTTTGTTGAATTGTGTTGAGAGCTGGGAACAATTAGTATACCTAAGATTAGGTTTAAGGAGATAAAACCTTCATGAGAGGAACAGAATCTCATAGGCTTTCAAATACAGTTACCCCTTGATAAGTGTCAATATTGAATAATCATGTTTCTTGTAGACATGACTTAATGATTGCTAGTCTCCTTGGTTGGAATGGCTTTTGAGGAAGACTTTACTTTGTAATTTTTATAAGATTCATAATAGTACTTTGCTATGTATGTAATGGTTTCAATACTAACACAATTTAAAACATTTTGGCTGACCAGTATTTTTAGATCTCTTTTAGAAGATTTTTAGAAAAGTTGAACTGATGGTACTGTTATGAATATATTCCTTAGTAAGTGCACCAGTCAATCTTATACACATTTAGCAGAACATGTCTATCAAATCATCAACAAATTTTAAAAGAAATTATTTATTATTTATTCTCTTGAACTTGAAACTTCTAGGTTACATTGATATTTATACAACATTTGAAAACATGAAGGAAAGCACACTTTAGGAGAATATTGTGAAATGTAAAAATTGGTAGAAGCTGTATTGTTTTGCCTGTGGATATTAAAAATATAATAGTATTTACTGTGTAATAGTATTTCAAACCTATTTATTTTTTTATAGGTAGATCTTCTTAGATGTGATGTCATTCCCTTAGGGAAATAGTCTGAAATTATTTTATTCCTATTCTTTGTCAGAACTGCTATAAATCTTACTTATATGAAAATATTTAAAAATGAATAGAAAATACTAATGTCAACAATTATAACCACATGCTAATTTCTATAAAGAAAGTCTGTATTATTGGTGTTGTCAGTAAGACTCTGATCTTTTCTACAAAACATTAACATTTTATGAATGCAGGAAAACTTACAGTTCAAACCATCTTCATTCACAGATGAGAAAAAAAATCGAGAATGAATGAATTCACACTGGAAATGTTAAAGCCTGCTAATGAGTCTGGACTAGAATCTAGATCTTCATATTCTTTGGCTAGCATACATACCAAACTAATGGAAAAGAGTAAAAGTGATCCAAAGAAATGCTAAATAAGATTATATAATTTCATCCCCTTATGGCTTTATATTCTGTATGTTTATTATCTTTTTTGTCATCTTTGCCAGCAAAAGACACAGACTGATTTAAAATCAAAAGAGGAATTTACCTGAAGTTTTTAGACTGAGGGAGGCTCTCAGGATTGAAGGGAGACTCCTCTCCTTGAAACAGGGAGGAATCAGCCGGATCCAAAGGTCGTGGTAACAGGAACAGTCAACAAAATTGCCCAGGCTCTGTTGCTGACTTGGATCAATTCTGACCTAGTCTTTGGTATGTGCATAAGTTAGTAACTCAGTTGTATCCAACTCTTTGTAACCCTGTGGATTGTAGCCTGCCAGGCTCCTCTGTCTATGGGATTCTCCAGGCAGGAATACTGGAATGGGTTGCCATTCACTTCTCCATGGTATGTACATAGTCTGTTTAATAAACCAAGTCCCAAGAGATTGTGTTTTATTGACTAATCTTGTGTTTTGTGCTGACCAACCGATACAGGAATTGTATAGAAATGATCCCAGAGCAGCCTCTGAGGGACACCTTTGGTTTCTGTAATTGGAGGGCATGCATCTAGATTTATGTTTCCATCAGGATGGTATAGTGAAGGAGAAGATTCCCTAAAAGAGAGTTGAAGTAACATCAGGAAAGGGGCTGGATGCCAGGCTGCCACTAAATGACATATGTTCACTTCACCTGTCAAGTGATAATATTATGCTGGAAAGCTTGTTCTGCTGCTGCTGCTGCTGCTAAGTCGCTTCAGTCGACTTTGTGACCCCATAGATGGCAGCCCACCAGGCTCCCCTGTCCCTGGGATTCTCCAGGCAAGAACGCTGGAGTGGGTTGCCGTTTCCTTCTCCAATGCATGAAAATGAAAAGTGAAAGTGCAGTCGCTCAGTCGTGTCTGACTCCTAGTGACCCCATGGACTGCAGCCCACCAGGCTCCTCCGTCCATGGTATTTTCCAGGCAAGAGTACTGGAGTGGGGTGCCATTGCCCTCTCCGAAGCTTGTTCTAGGTCCAGTAAAATCCACCTTTTCTAAATAACATACTAAGTATTTTTAAAATGTGAGTTACCTAGTGTATGTAGAATGAGACTATTTTAAAACTTTTTCTGTATTACTTTGTCTCTGGTAGTATTTTAATTACTCAACAATTTTTTTTTTTCCACCATGAGGGGTCAGAGAAAAGAAGACACAGGGAAATTCAAATCTAAAATAGCATTGGGTTTTGAATTTTATATACAGCATTTGCTGCCCACAGTGAATAGAAATAATAGCTATAATTTATTTTCTACCTACTGGTTTAAAGTACTGGATTCAGAGTACTAGATGGTCATTTTACCAATATATTCAGCACAAAAAAAATTTGAGGTCAGAAACTTAGGTTCAGGAAGGTAGCAAAAACACAGTGGAGCCTGGTGTCTAAAAGTATGGGGTCTAGAATGAGATTTCCTGGGTTCAGATTTTGACTCTGACTCTTGATCACTGTATGACCTTGCCTGAGTTACCTAATCTTTCTGTTGCCGGTTTTTCTTTCTGAAGAGTGGTGAAAAAAATAGGATCTGCGTCATAAGAGTGATTATGATTGTTAAAAGATACAATCTATATTCAGCTCTTACTAGCATGGTAGCATTAGTAGCCTGGCACTTAGTAAGCAATAAATGTTAGCAACTAATATAATGATTCACATTAAACCTTGTTAACTGTACTATTTGTTACACTACACGCACACACACACACACACACACACACACACACACACATTTTTTGTTGAGTGGAAGAGACTTACCAAATTGAAGAAGCAGAAGAATTAAAGAACTGGACCTAAAATTAATACTATGCTTTTAACTCAGTGGAATAAAAACAAATTGATTATTACTTCAAAAATATTTATTAGTCTGTGGTGTGCTTCATTGTGAGGGCTTTTCATATTCTTTTAAG
The DNA here is from genome assembly GCF_019320065.1 of Cervus canadensis. Lineage (NCBI taxonomy): Eukaryota > Metazoa > Chordata > Mammalia > Artiodactyla > Cervidae > Cervus > Cervus canadensis. The sequence continues at coordinate 53,737,605 of NC_057388.1, forward strand.
TTTTCTAAAAATTGAGGTATAATTGACATATTACATTAGTCTTGGGTGTACAACATAATGATTCAGTATTTGTCTGTAGTGTAAAATGATCACCACAATAAATCTAGTTAGCATCCATCACCATTGAAAATTATGTTAATTTCCCTCTGATTAGAACTTTAACCCATTTTTAGTTAATTTTTATGAATTGTTTAAGATGTGATTGAGTTTTGTTCTTCTGCATGTGGCTGTTTAGTTTCCCCAACACCAGTTATTGAAGAGATTGTCTTTCCACATTGTATATTCTTGCTTCCTTTGATATAAATTAATTGACGGTATATGCTTAGGTTTATTTCTGGGCAATCTGTTCCATTGATCTGTGTGTCTGTTTTTATGCTATGGCATACTGTTTTGTTTTCATAGCATGTAGTGTAGTTTGAAATCAGGGTGTGTGATGCATCCAATGTTTTCTTTATCCAGCTTGCTTTGGCTCTTTGGGTTCTGTTGTGATTTAATACAAATTTTAGGATTGTTTTTTTCTATTCCTGTGAAGTATGCCATTGGCACTTTGACACGGATTGCCTTGAATCTGTGGATTGCTTTTCATAGTATGGTCGTTTTAGCAATGTTAGTTGTTACAGTCCTTGAACACAAAGTATCTTTTCATTTATTTGTGTCTTCTTCAACTTCTTTCATTAATGTCTATAGTTTTCACTGTACAGGTCTTTAAACTCCTGAGTTAAATTTATTCCTAGATATTTTATGCTTTTTCATATAATTGTAAATGGGGTTATTCTCTGAATCTGTTTCTGATAGCTTGCTATTGGTGTATAGGCATATAACAGATTTTATTCTTAATTAATTAATTTTATTATTGAAGGATAATTGCTTTACAGAATTTTGCTGTTTTCTGTCAAACCTCAACATGAATCAGCCATAGGTATACATATATCCCCTCCGTTTTGAATCTCCCTCCCATCTCCCTCCCCATCCCACCCCTCTAGGTTGATACAGAGTCCCTGTTTGAATTTCCTGTGCCATACAGTAAATTCCCATTGGCTCTGTATTTTACATATGGTGATGTAAGTTTCCATGTTACTCTTTCCATACATCTCACCCTCTCCTCCCTTCTCCCCATGTCCATAAGTCTATTCTTTATGACTATTTCTCCACTGCTGCCCTGTAAATAAATTCTTCAGTACCATTTTTCTAGACTTCATATATATGCATTAGAACATGTTAGTTATATTTCTCTTTCTGTCTTACTTCGCTCTGTGTAATAGGTTGTAGGTTCATTCACCTCATTAGAACTGACTCAAATGCATTCCTTTTTATGGCTGAATAATATTCAGCCATAAATGGATAACTTCTTTATCTATTCATCTGTCCATGGACGTCTAGGTTGCTTCCATGTTCTAACTATTATAAATAGTGCTGCAATGAACAATGAGATACACATGTCTTTTTCAATTTTGGTTTCTTCAGGGTATATACCTAGGAGTGGGATTTCTGGGTCATCTGGTGGTTTTGGAGAAGGAAATGGCAACCCACTCCAGTACTCTTGCCTGGAAAATACCATTGATGGAGGATCCTGGTAACCTACAGTTCATGGGGTCATGAAGAGTCGGACACAACTGAGCGACTTCACTTTCACTTTTCACATTCATGCATTGGAGAAGGAACTGGCAACCCATTCCAGTATTCTTGCCTGGAGAATCTCAGGGACAGAGGAGCCTGGTAGGTTGCCATCAATGGGGTCGCACAGAGTCAGACACAACTGAAGCAACTTAGCAGCAGCAGCAGCATGCTGGTTTTATTCCTAGTGTTTTAAGGATTCTTCATACCATCTCGGAGAAGGCAATAGCAACCCACTCCAGTGTTCTTGCCTAGAGAGTCCCAGGGACAGAGGAGCCTGGTGGGCTGCTATCTATGGAGTTGCACAGAGTTGGACATGACTGAGGCGACTTAGCAGCAGCAGCAGCAGCAGCATACCATCTACCATAGTGGCTATATCAATTTGCATTCCCACCAACAGTGCAAGAGCGTTCCCTTTTCTCCACACCCTCTCCAGCATTTATTGTTTGTAGACATTTTGATGATGGCCATTCTGACCAGTGTGAGGTGATATCTCATTGTGGTTTTGATTTGCATTGCTCTAATAATGAGTGATGTTGAGCATCTTTTCATGTGTTTGTTAGCCATCTGTATGTCTTCTTTGGAGAAATGTCTGTTATAGGTCTTTCCCCCACTTTTTGATTGTGTTGTTTGCTTTTCTGGTTTTGAGTTGTATGAGATGCTTGTATATTTTGGAAATTAATCCTTTGTCAGTTGTTTCATTTACTATTATTTTCTCCCGTTCTGAGGGTTGTCTTTTCACCTTGCTTATAGTTTCCTTTGCTGTGCAAAAGCTTTTAAGTTCAATCAGGTCCCACTTGTTTACTTTTGTTTTGATTTCTGTTACACTAGGAGGTGGGTCATAGAGGATTTTGCTTTGATTTATGTCTTCGAGTGTTCTGCCTATATTTTCCTCTAAGAGTTTTATAGTTTCTGGTCTTACATTTAGTTCTTGAATCCATTTTGAGTTTATCTTTGTGTATGGTGTTAGGAAGTGTTCTAATTTCATTCTTTCACATGTAGCTGTCCAATTTTCCCAGCACCATTTATTGAAGAGACTGTCTTTGCCCCATTGTATATTCTTGCCTCCTTTGTCAAAAATAAGGTACCCATAAGTGCATCGGTTTATTTCTGGGCTTTCCATCTTGTTCCATTGGTCTATATTTCTGTTTTTGTGCCAGTACCATACTGTCTTGATGACTATGGCTTTGTAGTATACTGAAATCAGGTAGCTTGATTCCTCCAGCTCCATTCTTCTTTCTCAAGACTGCCTTGGCTATTTGGGGTCTTTTGTGTTTCCATATGCATTGTGAAATTTTTTGTTCTAGTTCTGTGAAAACTGTCATTGGTAATTTGATAGGGATCACATTAAATTTGTAGATTGCATTTGGTAGTATTGTCATTTTTACAATATTGATTCTTCCTACCCAGGAACATGGAATATCTCTCCATCTATTTGTGTCATCTTTGATTTCTTTCATCAGTGTGTTATAATTTTCTGTGTACAGTTCTTTGGTGTCCTTAGGTAAGTTTATTCCTAGATATTTAATTCTTTTTGTTGCAATGGTGAATGGGATTGATTCCTTAATTTCCCTTTCTGATTTTTCGTTGTTAGTATATAGAAATGCAAGCGATTTCTGTGTATTGATTTTGTATCCTGCAACTTTGCTAAATTCACTGATTAGTTCTAGTAATTTTCTGATACTATCTTTAGGGTTTTCTATGTTTAGTATCATGTCATCTGCAAATGGAGAGAGCTTTTCTTCTTCTTCTTTTCTGATCTGGATTCCTTTTATTTCTTTTTCTTCTCTGATTGCTGTAACTAGGATTTCCGGAACTTTGTTGAATAATAGTGGTGAAAGGGGACACCCTTGTCTTGTTCCTGATCTTAGGGGGAATGCTTTCATTTTTCACCACTGAGACTAATGTTTGCAGTAGGCTTATCATACATCACCTTTACTGTGTTGATATAGGTTCCTTCTCTGCCCGTGTTTTGAAGAGTTTTAATCATAAATGGGTGTTGAATTTTGTCAAAGGCTTTTTCTGCATCTACTGAGGTTATCATATGATTTTTATCTTTCAATTTGTTAATATAATGTATCACAATGATTGATTTGCATATATTGAAGAACCCTTGCATCCCTGGAATAAACCCAACTTGATCATGGTGTATGAGCTTTTTGATGTGTTGCTGAATTCTGTTTGCTAAAATTTTATTGTGGATTTTTGCATCTATGTTCATCAGTGATATTGGTTTTGTAGTTTTCTTTTTTTGTGTGTTGTCTTTGTCTGGTTTTGGTATCAGGGTGATTTTGGCCTTGTAGAATGAGTTTGGAAGTGTTCCTCCCTCTGCAAATTTTTGAAAGCGTTTTAGAAGGATAAGCATTAACTCTTCTCTAAATGTTTGATAGAATTCTTCTGTGAAGCCATCTGGTCCTGGGCTTTTGTTTTTTGGGAGATATTTGATCACAGCTTCAATTTCAGTGCTTGCAATTGGGTTGTACATAATTTCTATTTCTTCCTGGTTCAGTCTTAGAAGATTGAACTTTTCTAGGTATCTGTCCATTTCTGCCAGGTTTTTCATTTTATTGCCATATAAATTGTTCATAATAGTCTCATAATCCTTTGTATTTCCACATTGTCTGTTGTACCCTCTCCTTTTCCATTTCTAATTTTATTGATTTGATCCTTCTCTCTTTTCTTCTTGATGAGTCTGGCTAAAGGTTTGTCAATTTTGTTTATCTTCTCAAAGAACCAGCTTTTAGTTTTATTAATCTTTACTATTATTTCTTTCTTTTCTTTTTCATTTATTTCTGCTCAGATCTTTATGATTTCTTTCCTTCTACTATTTTTTTTCTTCTTTTTCCAGTTGTTTTAGGTGTAAAGTTAGGTTTTCTATTCAGTGTTTTTCTTGTTTTGTTTCTTGAGGTAGGATTGTATTGCTATAACCTTCCCTCTTAGAACTGCTTTTGCTGCATTCCATAGATTTTGAGTTGTCATGTTTTCATTGTCATTTTTTTTCATTGTCATTTGTTTCTAGAAATATTTTGATTTCCCTTATGATTTCTTGAGTGACCTGTTGGTTATTTAGAAATGTGTTGTTTAATCTCCAAGTGTTTGTGTTTCTTATAGTTTTTTCTTATAATTGATATCTAGTCTCATAGCGTTGTGGTCAAAGAAGATGCTTGGTATGATTTCAATTTTCTTAAATTTACTGAGGTTTTATTTGTGACCCAAGATGTGGTCTATCCTGGAGAATGTTCCATGTGCACTTGAGAAGAAGGTGTATTCTTCTGCATTTGGATGGAATGTCCTGAATATATCAATGAGATCAAGTTAATCTGATGTATCATTTAAGACTTGTGTTTCCTTATTAATTTTTTGCTTTGGCGATCTGTCCATTGGTGTGGGTGGTGTATTAAAGTCTCCTACTATAGTTGTGTTACTGTCAATTTCTCCTTTTTTTGTCTGTTAGTGTGTGTCTTATGCATTGGGGTGCTCCTATGTTGGGTGCATAGATATTTACAATTGTTATTTCTTCTTCTTGGATTGATCCCTTGATCATTATGTAGTATCCTTCCTTATCTCTTGTAGTATTCTTTATTTTAAGGTCTATTTTGTGTGATATGAGGATTGTTACTCCAAGCTCAGATTCTAATCTGCTCCTACTCCTGTGTGTTCTTGCCTCCAATGTCCACAGCTATCAGAACTAGTGCATTTTCTTTTGTGGGAGCTCTCAGTGTCCTTTTATATTCCATAGCCACAGAATCTGCCTAGTTGATCGTGTGGATTTAATCTGCAGCTTGTACTGCTGTTGGGAAGGTTTTGGATCTTCTTCCTTAGCCACACTGCCCCTGGGTTACAATTGTGGTTTTATTTCCACCTCTGCCTGCTGGTCGTCCACTGGTGTTTGCTCCTGAGGCTGCCCTGGAGGACTTGGGCCCGCCCCAGTGAGGGCCAGGTGCGGAGGTCGTGCAGCTGCTTGTGTTGCAGGGGTTCTGGCAGCACCAGGTACTCGGGGGGGTTGTTGGCTAGGGTAGCAGAAAATATAGTGCTGTAGAAGAGTATGGTAACTAGTATGGCCCAGTTCACTGCAGTATGCTTGCCTGGAGAACCCCCTGACAGAGAAGCCTGTCAGGCAACAGTCTACAGGGTCGCAAAGAACTGAACATGACCGAAGCGACCCTGTGTGCCTAGATGCAAGACTTTGTTTGCCTGTAGCTGTTCTGCCCCAGTGAGAGCTGAGCATGAAGGTGGCACAGCTGCTTGGTTTGCAGTGACTCTGGTGGTGCCAAGTGAACAGGGACATGGACTGCCTCCACGTGGGAGCTTTGGCCCTATCAGTCTTTTTTCAAGCTTCTTGTAGCTGGTGATCAAAAGGCCTCTTTGGCCAGTCTTTCTCCGCATCTCCGCCTGTTCAGGTACTTAGAGGGCTCCCTTGTCTGGCGTTCTTCTCTGTTGTTTGGTGCATCAGGCACAGGACCCCTGGCTGGGGTCCTGCTCTGTTGATTGGCATGTCAGGCACTTAAAATGGCACGCTTATTGGGGTCCTACTCTGTAGTTCAGTATGTCGGAATTTTATGGGCCAGCCTCTCTATTGTTCAGCTGCCAGTGCTGGCATGTGGGGAGAGAGAGGCTATGCTGATGGCTCCACCCCCTACATGTGACTCAGCAGCATCGTCTTGCTTCCGTGGCTGCCAGGCTTTCCTCCATAGACGTTTCCCACCACAATCTCCTCTCTCAGATCCCCACCATCCATCTCTCCATAGTCAACAGCAGCCCTCTCCCTGGGATTGCTCCACAATCCCTAAACTCCAGCTCCCAGCTGCTGTACCTTCCAGGGCATCTGTGGCCTGTCCGGAGTATGTATGGCTGCTGCAAGGACTATCTGTTTCTCATTCCGTTTAGGCTACCACAAATCAGCTGTTTTAGTCTCAGCCTTAAATGTTTCTCCTCTGACTCAGGCAATTGCCCTGATGTAGTAATTGAACCCTGCTTTAGTTCCCCCATCTGACTAGGGCAAGTCCAGACCTACTAACACTCCTGTTTTCCCCCCTAGTTCCTTCATCCTACCGAGTTTTGCATGGATCCATATACTCTTTTCCGCTGGTCAGGTACTCTTGTCCACTCTCAGCTGGTTTTCTGCATTTACTTCTGTGTCTTGACAGTGTATTTCTGATGTATCCATGGAGAGAGATGTACTCCATGTCCACCTACTCCTCCACCATCTTGTTCCCTTCCAACAGATTTTTAAAATTGATTTCATACCCTGAAACTTTAATGAATTTGTTAATTCTCAGTTGTTATTTGTATGTGTATAGTCTTCAGGATTTTGCATATTTGAAATAGTGTCATCTGCAAGTAGTGAGAGTTTCACGTCTTTCTTTCCAGTTTGGATGCCTTTGTTTGTTTTTCTGGCCTAATTGCTCTGACTAGGACTTCCAATACTATGTGGAATAAGTGGTGAGAGTGGACATCCTTTTCTTTTTCTTGATCTTAGAGGAAAAGCTTTCATTTTTTCACTGTTGAGTTTGATGTTATCTGTAGGCTTGTCGTATATAGCTTTTAGAATGTTGAGGTACATTCCCATGTGGTGCTATTGGTAAAGACCCAGCCTGCCAATGCAACAGACATAAGAGACATGGGTTCGATCCCTGGTTTGGGAAGATCCCCTAGAGGAAGGCATGGCAACCCACGTCCATTATCCTTGCCTGGAGAATCCCAAGACAGAGGAGCCTGGTAGACTACAGTCCATAGGATTGCACAGAGTCAGACACGACTGAAGCGACTTAGCGTGTGTGCACGCACACACACAAACACACACACACACATTCCCTTCTTGACCACTTTGTTGAGAGCTTTTTTAAAATCATAAATGTTTGTTGAATTTTGTGAAATGCTTTTTCTGAATATATTGAGATGACCATATGATTTTTACCCTTCATTTTGTTAATGTGGTTTATCAGATTGAATGATGTGCTTAAGTTGAACCATCCTTGCATTCCTGAAAGAAATCTCAATCATAATATATGACTCTTTGAATGTTGTTGAATTCAGTTTGCTAATATTTTGTTGAGGATTTTTATATCTATGCTCATTTGTGTTATTTTTTAGTGGTGTCCTTGTGTTAGGTTTTCTTTTTTGGTGGTGTCCTTGTCTAGTTTTGGTATTAGTGTAATGCTGGTCTCCTAAAATGAGTTTGGAAGTGTTCTCTTAAATTTTTGTGAAGAGTTTGAGAAGGACAGGTATTAAATCTTCTTTGAATATTTGGTGGAATTCAAAGACATGATTTTGAACTCATGATACTATCTGGTCCTGTGATTTTTGTTGTTGTTGTTATTTTTTGTTTTTAGCAGTGAGAAGGGGGAAGAGGTTTTTGATTACTATTTCAATCTCTTTACTAGTAATTGGTCTATTCAGATTTGCTATTTCTTCATATTCATTCTGGGAAGATTGTACGTTTCTAGTAATTTGTCTACTTTTTCTAGGTTCAACTTTTTGGCATACAATTTATAAAGTTTCTTAAGTGCCTATGTATTTCTGTGATATTAGTTGTAACTTCTCTTTCGTTTCTAATTCTGTTTATTTAAGCCCCTTCTCTTTTTTTCTTGGTGAGGCTAGATAAAGGTTTGCTAATTTTATTTATCTTCTCAAAGACCTATCAGTTTCATTTATATTTTCTGTTGTCTTTGTAGTCTCCATTTCCTTTACTTCCTTCTACCAAGTTTGGAGAAGGAAATGGCAAACCATTCCAGTATTCTTGCCTGGAGAATCCCCATTGACAGAGGAGCCTGGTGGCCTACAGTCGATAGGGTGGCAAAGAGTCGGACAATACTGAAGCAACTTAGCACCAAGCTTTGACTTTGTTTGCTCCTCGTATTCTTATAGTAGTTTTGAAAAAATTATTAAGATAACTTAAAGAGCTTTATTGTACCTTTATTCTGCTTTGTAATATGCTACTTTATGTATGTGAGAATAAGTAACATATATGTAGTTACAAAACATAGTAATAAGAGAACAGTCATGCATCTGTCATGGAAGATATTACACTTAACATCCACCTATCTGATTTCCCTGTCTGATTCTTCTGCCTCTCATGTTGTTTGGACTTTGTGTTTATCATTCTTCTGCTTTTGTTTTTTTAAAAAACTTTTTATTTGGGAATCATTTTAAATTACACAAAGTTGCAAGGGTAGTACAGAGAACATCTGAATACATCTGTGTTTAATGATACTTATGTATACACTGTACACACACATTCAGAGTGGGCATTTACGTTCATATTCTTCTTCAGAATCTTTTGAGAGTAAGGTGATACCATTGCCTTCCTTTACTGTTAATTATTTCAATGTCATTTCCTAAGAATGAGGTGTATTTTAACATGACAAAAATAACATAATATTAATTTTTATCTAACTTACTATATTTGGATTTTGTTAGTGCACCTGATAATGTACTTTGTAAATATTTGTTTTTTCTCTTGTAGACGATCCAGTATAGGGACACATACTGCATTTGGTTGTCATGTCTCTTTATAGTCTGAAACAATTCTTGGTGCTTTTTTCTCTTTTCTGTCTTTTTATATCATTGACATATTTGAAAAATACATAGTTCTGTTTTTTTTTTTTTTAATAGAATGATTCCCATTTAAGTCTGATGTTTCCTCACAGTTTAGTTTCAGATTTCACAGTCAAAGACAGAATATTACTAAAGTGATATTTCCTTTCCAGATATTACATCTGGAAGCACTCAGTGTTCACCTGGTCAGGGTATTGTCCAATTTCTCCCTCTGTTGCTGGTGAGTAGGTTTTGGGGACACATTCGGAGACCATACATATATCCTGTTCCTAATAAAAAACTTCTCCTCTTGACTTAGCATCTGTTGATAATTCTTGCCTGAACCCAGTGTTACTGTTGAGCTTGTCAAATGATAATATTCCAATGCCAGCAGCAATCCACTTCTGTCAGTCAGCTCAGCGTTCTATCAACCTATTGAAAGGTTCTATCAACATTTCTTTCCCATTTCTATCTTTATGTTTTCCCTGTTTCTCCCCCAGTGATCTATAATCTTGAGTCCCTGTGACACACCTTCTCATTCTTTAAGTATTTCTTTACTTTCTGGTGTAACAAGATGCTCCTGGCTCTTCCTCGTGTACCTTCTCTGCTCATCCCTGGAATCAGCTCTTTCTCCAAGGAGCTATGGTTCTTGAGTGAGAAACGGAATGTGGCATCTGGTTTATTGTCTTTGTAAGTTGATTAATTGTGGTTGTGGTTTTTAAATCAGTTGGCAATTCTTCTTTTGTCTTTAAGCCAAGTGGTTATTTATTGAATTTCTCTGACTTAAGATACATCCTTCAAAATCTATGGCATTTTCATTCTCTTTGTGTTTTTTTATAGTCCTTCATGTATTTGTGACACTTTTCCTCATGAGTGTCAGGATTGGCTGCCGTGTTGTAGGACATCCAGTAGCTGCCCCAGTGTGTGATGAGCTGAACTGGATTAGTATTGATGCCTGTCTCAGGCAGGTGTTGAAAAGGATGAACGTGAAGTGTTTTCAACAAATGAAATACTCATTATAGCAGATTGTGTTTTAGAAGCTGAATAGTTTCACATTATCACTTAATTCTCTACATCCTTCTTGAAATACAAGGAACTAAAGAAGTAAAGAATTGTGTAAATGTCACTCCAGGATATTAATATTATACTGAATTACATATTTAAAGTTCAGCAGTACAAAGGTTAGGTAGGACCTTCTCATTTAAAGTTTATCTGTTTCTTGAGCAATTTCCTATTGATTTAGCACTGTAACCAGTAGGATTTGGTATATTGGATATGATTTTTAATAGAAATAAATGCTATGTATATAATGCTTATAGTTTATATAAATATATACATTTTTTAAAGTTTATCTAAATACATACATGCTTCTGCTGCTGCTCACTCTCTTCAGTCGTGTCCGACTCTGTGCGACCCCATGGACTATATCCCTCCAGGCTCCTCTGTAGATACATGTATATGTACACATTTCATCCTAATTTGATACTTCCTATTTAATATGATCTTGCAATTATTGTTTAATCAATACAAAAAGTTGGGAATTCCCTGGCATTGATGTGGTAAGAATGACTCAGTGCTTTCATTGCCGGGGCTGGGTTCAATGTGTGGTTGAGGAGGTAGGAAACCATGCGGTACTGAAACTGTAACTAAGACAAATTATGTGATTTTGTTGAAGACACATAGCCGTGTTCTGTATATATATATTCAAACCCTGCCAAGTTGATAAAGAGGAATTGAGGTAGATTATTTTTAAAAAATTGTTATGTACTGGTTTTTATTCTATCAGATGCCATAAAAATGCTGAAGCATAAGAGTAGAGAAAACAAATATGCTAATTGCAGCAGCTATTACAGTGCTATGATTAAGAATTAAATTTCATTTTATTCATTTTGACTCTATCTGCACCACCTGTTTCATGCCGTTAATTTTATTAGTCCTTGGAGGAAGTTATTGTCTATTTAGGGAGACAGATTATTTGACTATGAAAAGTGATGTGAGAGTACAAAGCAAATAAACTTTACCCATTGTGTGTGTGTGTGTGTGTGTGTTGGCACACAGGCAGGCTTCCTGGAGGAGTAGGTGCCTGAGTTGGGCCTTGAAGGACAGTGAAGAATTAGCCAGAGAATAAATAGGGCAAGGGTATTCTAGCCAGGGATAGCACCGTGGACAGTTACCACATGGTGTGTGCAGGGAGCTCAAATAATATGGTGGCGATGGATGGTGGTTACATGATGAGGTTAGAAAGGGAAATAGGGGCCAGATAATCGTGTCCACATTTTTTTTTTTTTTTGAGTTGGAGACAATTGAAGGGTTTTTAAGCAAGAAAGTGCCCTGTCAGATTTGTTATATAGCTTCTACTCTCTCTGCTGTGGAGAGGATAGATTGAAGGAGGTAAGGACACTGTTGCAGTCGAGGATAATAAGGAAGAAATGTGTTGCCAACATTTAGTTCGAGGCTTATGGTCTTAGAAAATAAACTGATGGTGCTAGTAAGGTGACAAAAATAGAAACATGAGGATTACCTAATTCTTAAGATCAGAAAGAATTGGAGATTATTTCTTCAAAAGAAAAATAGTGTCTATATATTAAAAATTTCAAAGAAGCATTTCTCCCCTTCTTATGTCAGTGTTTATATGCTTATCTGTATGTAAATCAGGGTGGATTTTGTTAAATCAAATTCTGATTTAGTGGGCTTCTGATGGGGCCCCCCAATTTGCATTTCTAACAGGATCACAGATGATACTTCAGCTGCTTTTCTGAGGACCATCCTTGGAGTAGCAAAGATTTAGATCTTATGTAGTGTTGTGATGATTGTGCCACCGACAGTACTTTTATAATAAATACAGAGGTGATCTTCTTGTGATTATGAATTGGCTTTGGGTTGCCTTGAAGAGAGGCAAGAAAGAAGGGGAGGGATTGGGGAGAATGGGGAAAAGGGGGTTAGTTTAAGATACTAAGATGAATGAAAGAATAATGTGTCCCTTCGACTTGAGGTCTTCAAATTTGGTACATGTTCATTTTGCAAGGGACACATAGTTGATTTTGAAGAAATCCATTTCTAAATCCTAGATCTCCATAGTCTTGCCTAAAACTGGTTCACCCGGGACAGTGTTTCTCCAGCATGTTCTCTTTTATTAATTATCTTCTCACAACTGCTCTTTCATGTAGCAGGAAGAAATGTGGATAGGCCTCACACATGCCTTTCTTACTTTGCTGCATTTTTCCAAAGTGGAAAGTATCCCTTGCATCAAGCAGAGGATCAGTCAGAAGTATTGGTATGGAGAAAATTAATGACTTAAAAACCCTAGGTAACAGATTCTTTTGCAGCTCAGATGGTTTCCATTTTATTTTGTTGCTGTTGTTGTTTTTAAGAAACTTGTAGGAAGATGTAATTGAGTTATCAGCTGGTAACTGAAATATTCTTAAAAATATTTGTATGATTATGTGTTTTTGAAGAATTAATATTGCTATAATAAAAATGCTGCCTTTTCTAGCTATTTAAGTGAACAAGGTTTTTGCATCCTTTCATAAAGAGAAAATGGAAAGAAAAATGATACATAAGCTTGTTTCATACTAGCAATATTTAATATCCAGAGGCCTATAAATAATTTTAGAAAAAAAAAAGTCCTACATATTTCATTAGGAAATACATTTCCAATATATATCTTCAGTTTTAATTCAGCAGTTTTAGGAAATAACATTGATAGATATCCTGTGCCTGATTCATGTTGATATATGGCAGAAACCAACACAATACTGTAAAGCCATTATTCTCCAATTAAAAATAAATTTAAATAAAATTAATAGGCATAAGATTTTAAGATATTTTTATTATAGATAATAATATATTTTAACATAAGTATGATAGGGTGATCAATATAAACATTCAGAAATAAAATGTATTACTTAAGGGTAAAATTTAGTTAGGAAGTGAGTATAAATGAAAGTGAAAGTCACTCAGTCGTGTCGGACTCTGCGACCCCATGGACTATGCAATCCGTGGAATTCTCTAGGCCAGAATACTGGAGTGGGTAGCCATTTCCTTCTCCAGGGGATCTTTCCAACCCAGAGATCAAACCCAGGTCTCCCACATTGCAGGTGGATTCTTTACCAGCTGAATCCCCAGGGAAGCCCAAGAATACCGAAGTGGGTAGCCTATCCCTTCTCCAGGGGATGTTCTTGACCCAGGAATTGAACCAGGGTCTCCTGCATTGCAGGCGGATTCCTTACCAGCTGAGCTACTAGGGAGTATAAATGAGTTCAAGCAAATATGTTAAACAGGTAAAATTTCATATTATTAAATATTGTATTTTACAAATGGATGATGGTATATATCAAATAGCTGTAGAATTTAGATTTCTTTGGTACTCTTAAGAGTGATGTGATGGTTTTGTTTAAAAATGAGAATACTTTTAACATATTTGTAATTACATTCTTTGCCACTGTTCAGACTTGTAGTGAAACATTTTGAATGTCAACTGGAAAAGTGTACTTACTGCAAAATTTTAGAGAATTCTTTTGGGAACATATGAGGGCAAAAATGAGGACTACTGCTTTGGAGCACGTTTCTCATACTAACTTCCCTTAGTAAGACTTTGTAAAATTTAGATAGCAAAGTAACTGATCATATTCACTGAGAGCACATTAGATTGTTAGTAATGGAGAGTAGATTTCTAGGCTTTGGATGCCTGGTGAACAGATGGTGAGAAAGTTGATCTTCTGCTGGCAAAGATGAGTGTCCTAGACGGCTCTCCTAGATGAACACTTGTCCACTGAAAGGCAGGAGTATGCCTAGACTACACAAACATTTTCCTCAGAAAGAAATCTTTGGATCACAGCATACGTTTGAACACATAAGCATTTTGTAGAGACTCTATAGAATGGACACTTTAGGAGAAATTTTGTGATGGCTTCAGCGCTACTTAATTATGCTGCAACTGCTACTGCAGAATGTGTAACTCTGAACAGTGAGTTAGCTATGAAATACACTCAATTAATATACATTAATTGAATTAATGTATATAATTATATAGAAATCACTGTGTAATCCTGGGTAATTTAACATTCAAGAATGCTTGCAAAAATGCAGTGATTTTAGTTTTGATATGCTTACTGTTGAGTTTGTCATGATGATATAAGTGAGAATGATAGGGACCAGATGTCCACACAGCTAATAAGTTGTGAAACTGGTATTTAAGCTCATGTATTCAATACCATGTTTTTTTCTACTACAGGAATTAGAAAGGCTGCCTAGTATTTTATACATGCAGAAGGCTGGTTAAATTTAATACAGTGTATCATTTCTATAAAAATTTCTGGCAGTGTTATAGGATTTTACTAATTGGTTGACAGTTTAAAAAAAAATCTTTAATTGAGGGCCCCAAAGAGCTTTTGTTTACATGGGTTAGATTTATCAATATTTAGCATATTAGAAATTAAAATTGGGAAAATTAAAAATAAAAACATTAAAAATATTAAACCTATCATGTTAATTAAATATTTCTATGAAACATAATTTTTTCCTAAAACAAAAACACTTAGAAGAGTGGAACTTTTTTACATTTTTGTAAATCTCTTTAATGCATAGCTTAATACACACAGCTGGGTTCCCACATCTGCTCTTGCCTTCAATCTGACATAATGTGTTGTTTTGTTTGAAGTGTATTTAGAAAACCTACCCTCGCACAGATACATACTTGGAAAACAGAGACCTTGTGGAACCTGTGACAGGTCCTTAAGGACCACCAGAGATCTTTGAACCACACTATTAGAAGTGCAGCTTTAAAACATTGTCATAAGCATTATATTAACCTTCATAATTTGTATGCACATAATAAAATAAGAGTGCAGTTTTTGCATATGCATTATTTTGATGTTGTCTGCATTTAATTTTAGCTTCATGTACTATGAAAGTCTTTTCCCTTGTAGATATGTAGTTAAATTTATGACAAAATTATAATCTTAACCTAAAAACTTTTAACTAAAATTATGGGGTATATTACAATATAAGTTTCTATAGGATAGGAATTTTGAACAAGTGTTTATCTCAATCAGAAAAATCAATAGAAAAGAAATTCAAATATATTATTTAATTAATGTGGTTGTAATAATACTAAAGATTTCTAAACCTAAGGAAAATGTGTATCCTATAAATCCTTTAAAATAATCTAGATATCCATCCATCTGTTCATCTTTTTCCATTCTTTCCAGCTTTCCCTCCCTGTTTTCTCTTCATTTCCAACTTCCTCTTCAAAATTCATTCAATAAATATTTGTTGGACTTTTTATATTTTAGGGTAAGTATTAGTTTATGTATCAAAGAGGTGAAAATGTGCAGTGTTTCAGAAATTTATTTGTTGCTACATCCAAGGAGTGTGTTTCTGTTTGCGATAGGGGTTGCTTATTGCAAGAGCTGGCTGGTCAGCTGGGCAACTGCAATTTGTGCACTATTTAGCAACTGTCTCACAACTGCTGGCTCTAGGGCCACATGGTCTCAGCCATGATTCACACTGGTTAAATGTATGACTGACCTGGCTCTTGACACTCCTGAAAATAGGAACTAGACATTAGGATTTATCCTGCAGAAAAATCAAACTTTTCTCTGACTGATTTTGCAAGTAAAAACAGCAGAAGCCACAGTAGTCAGCTTGGGCTCTGCCTTGCTGTTTCCTGACTCTGACTTCAAGTCCTGCTAGTGCATCTGCTTGGCAAGAGCTGGATTATGTGCCAAAGTCTAGCTGTCAGGGAGTATAGGAAGTGAGCTCTAGCTTTCTAGCTTAGCTTTCTTGTTTGGCATTCATTAAAGAATGCAGCTACATTTGGAGTTGAGGGACCCAGTGGAGTGGGTTGCCATTTCCTTCTCCAGGGATCTTCCCAATCCTGGGATTGAACCTGGGTCTCTTGCATCTGCTGCATTGGCAGGAGGATTCTTTACTGCTAGTGCCACCTGGTAAGCCTGCAAGAAGAGGCTAAAAGACATAGAAGAAAAAGACATAGAAGAAAAAACTAAAATGAAATGTTTTAAAACATTGACAACAAACATCTCTGGGTTATTAAAATCACAGCACCTTCTCCTTCCTTTACTGTCTTGATTTCTGTCCTTATGCATGTTAATCTTCCACATTTTAAAAGAATTTTGCCCTTTTCCCCTGGTTTTACTGTATCTACCCTTCTTGCTAGAAGACCGTAAGACTAACTGTTAGAATTGGTCATTTCCAGTGGCTACAAGAAGAATACTCCTAGTCTGAGAACTTCTCATTGATCTTGTGGGGATAGGAGCACATAGTGAACGGACTGACTCACCCTTTCAGTGCAACTGCCGTGTGAGTTGAAATGAGTCCGTCTAGATCATTCTCACTTTGCTACCTGGTTTGGATGCTTTGGGTTTCTCACTCCTAACTGAGCTTGGGCATTAATGGTAACCAAAGTGTATCATGTCATGGAGGAAACCAAGATGATTTTATGCTTTGTGGTTTTTCCTTGAGTGGGTCAGAATTGCTTTTATCTCTTTTGCTCTGCCACATGTTGAAGACTCTATATGGCAGATAATGGGAAAAGATACTTTGATTAATGCTTGAGAGTTACCTAAATAACTGGTGGAGTTAAAAATCTGTCCTCAACTGTGAGTGGTATCTTGGTCGTTGAGGGTCAAGAGAATAGAGGGTAATAAGGTAATGCCTTATGGTGTAGTTTTTGCTGTATGTGCTCAGACGCTCAGTTATGTCTGACTTTGCGACCCTATGGACTGTAGCCCACCAGGCTCCTCTGTCCATGGAATTCTCCAGGCAAAAATGCTGGAGTGGATTGCTATGCCCTCCTCCAGGGGATCTTCCTGATCCAGGGACTAAACCCACATCTCTTGCATCTCCTGCTTTGGCAAGCTGGTTCTTTACCACTAGCGCCACCTGGGAAGCCCATAATGTCGGTTAGGGAAGATGAAATGGTAGTAGATGAAATGGCAGAAAGGAAACCACATTCAAGCTAGCTGGGTCTTCAAATCAAATGATTCTTTCTAGAGTTTGAGACCCCTAGAGGGTGTAACAACAAGAAGCCAAATGGTTCTGTGTGTGCTCATCATTCAGTCAGACTCTTTGTGACCCCGTGGACTGTAGCCCTCCATGTTCCTCTGTCTATGACATTTCCCAGGCAAGAATACTGGAATGGGTTGCCATTTCCCTCTCTAAAATGGTCTGTACTCTGAATCAAATAGTAACTGGTTCGTAGGCCAGGGAAAAAGGGTATACAGAGCTGAGGTATGGTGTCTAAAGGGTCTGGGCTGCCTGGGGTGAAAAGCTTAGGGTTTTTATGGCTTGTGGGGACTAGTGAGTATGGGGGTGGGAAGTGTGTGGTGTGGAATGGTAAAGCAGTAATCCCAACACTGGCTAGCGCCTTTGCTTATCTTCAGTTTCCTAGTTCCTAATAAGATGAGTATGTCCAACGTGGTTAAAGATTGTTGTTCAGTCACTAAGTTGTCTGAGTCTTTGCAACCCCATGGACTGCAGCACACCGGACTCCTCTGTCCTTCACTATCTCCTGGAGTTAGCTCAGATTCATGTGCTTTGAGTCAGTGATGCTATCTAACCATCTTATCCTTTGCTGCCTGCTTCTCCTTTTGCCTTCAGTCTTTCCCAGCATCAGGGTCTTTTCCATCAGATAGAAACGGACAACAGCATTTATGTATATCTTTTCTATAAATTCTTCATGATGACTCGTGTTGTAGAAGGTTGAGTCTTTTTTTGTTTTTTTTAACACATTGTTCACCTCATTAGGAGAATCAGTTTGATGGATTTAATTACATTAATTTGTTTAATAAAAATATTTAGACACAATAGCTAGAGCTAGTGAATGTTCCCAGTAATATAAGATAAAAAACCAAATGCAACATTTAGACAAAGCAAGTTAATTTAGTTGACACGATTCTGAGTTGTAAAAGCACAGACCAGCATCCGAAGGGAATGCATTTTGGGTTTTTAATGTGGCAATTAAACATAGTTAGGGGGGCTATGTAAATTAGCATGTTTTAAACTGCATTTATGGTCATCTTAATCTGATATGGCTGACTTAATTTTATAGTCATTTGAGGATAGTTAATTCTACTTTATAGTTGCTTACCAGAAAATTATACTTCATGCTGTGTGGTGAGGTTTTGTAAATGAATCTAAAGAAAATCGTTACTGTTGAAAAAAAAGAAAAAAGAATTCGTTGTTTAAGTACCATCTAACATTGCTGCCTCAAAGGGATTGTTTCTGCATAGTATTTAAAAAAGATTTTAAATGTGTTTTATATCTAGTCAGTTTTTGAGTAGAAAAACATAGATGTTTGCTTAGCAAAAAACTTAAGTACCACTTCGGGGCCAGTCTGTGTCCACATCTTCCTGAGGTATTAGTGATAAATCTCATGGCATAGATGAGCTTACAGAGATGAGTTTACAGTTTATGAAGTACTGTACCAGTTGAGAGTAATCTTCTGGTTTGTACATATGTGCTTTTTAAGTCTTTCAAATAAGTTATCTGTTAAAATGTCAAATCTTTCTTTTTTTTTTTAAAGTCAAGATTTTTAACCCCAGCTAATAGAGAAAGATAACTAATTTACTCATAAATAGTATTACATGAGAGAGGCCTGTAAATTTTCAATTCTGTGTTTAAAAAGTGAGCATTCTGGGTCTGATATCAAATATCAACATAAAGATGTTGAATTAATTATCATAAAAAGGAATCTGGGTCTATTTAGTTTATAGCTGATTATACTTTGTTTAATACATGGCTTTGTATATTTGCATAGTGTGTCCAATTTTCTAAATTCTGTGTTCAACCCCATGTGGCTTAATTATTGTCTTTGTGAGTTTGTTTTTCAGATAATCACTGTATATTCATGGAAACAAATATTTTAAGAATTGTAAGGTTTTCTGGCAGAATTCAGTATTTTCAGATGATCTAAAGACCTATTCATAGAAATATAACATAAAATACTATTAATTAAGCTTAAATAAAAATCCTTGAAATATAAAGGAACATTAAAACAGATTACACTATGTGAAGGTGTTAGTCACTCAGGCTTGTCTGACTTTGCGACCCCATGGACTGTAGCCCACTAGGCTCCTCTGTCCATGTTCCAGGTAAAGATACTGGAGTGGGTAGCCATTCGCTTTTCCAGGGGATCTTCCCGACCCAGTAATATACTTTGGAAACTGGGATTCTCAAAATGTATTTGAGGGAATGCTGATGGATCCCTGAAATCCTTTTGGGGGGAGGGGTATATGAGGTCAAAACAATTAGCATAATAATACTAAGAATTTGCTTTTTTAAAAAAACTCATTCTCACATCAATGTACAGGCAATTTTGCTGAAACTATGAGAGACATCAGAACATTAAGAGATATGAGAATCCAGTTGTCTCCTGAGATTCACAAAAATGTAAAGCAATGTCACTCTTTAAACTATTTTTGGGAAAATATTGTTAATTTTAAACAAAACATGTTATTTGTGTTAACATGTAATGAGTGGTATTATTTTCAAATGAATTAACAAAAGTTCTAGGTTGTCAAATTTAGTTTCTAATATGTTATAACTTCATGGATGCAATCCATATAAAGAAATGACTTTGGGAGAACTTCTTAAAATGTTGTTGTTTACTGTTTAATTACTAAGTCATGTCTGACTCTTTTGAGACCCCATGGACTATAACTGCCAGGCTGCTCTGCCCATGGGATTTTAAAATGTTAAGGGTTCCTAATTACAAAATGTTTGAGAACTATTGACTTAGACTAATTAGAACTAGCACCTGATTTGGAGGCTGGAAAGTAAATGTAGAGATTGGAACTTGTCTGATACCTGAATAACATTGAGTATGTTTATCAAATTTTGAGTCTCACTTTCCTTAGCTATAAAATCAGAATAATGTTTAATGTGTAAGATTAGAGACAATACATATGTACATTGTTCACTCTAATACTCTGTCCATATTAAGTGCCTAACACTTTTTGAATAGGTGGCTGATTCAAGGGATAGTTATATTACAGATATCATTGGGGATATTTATGTGTAAACAGCCTATAGTTTTCTTTTCTCTTATTCTATCTTGAAACTCATTCAAGAATAAGACTAAGAAAAAGATTGAGAAGATTATTAATTTTCTTTCCCAAGGTAAACACATTTATAGATACAGATATGAGTCTATCTTACCCCAGCATTTTTGAGTCATTCATTCATCAAGTGTTAAGTTTCCCTATGCCATGTATTTTTATTTCTTTATTCTACATTTTCTTCTCTAACTGCATGTCCAGATTTTTGTCACCTCTACACTGTGCATATGCTTTTTTTGGTCTTGTTTTTAAACACTTCTCCCACAGCCTGCCAACCATTACAATTCACGTAGGCATCGTCATGACTAAGGTGTTGGTGCTTGTGATTGCAAACAACTAGCTGATTGATTGCATTTATACCTTTTGCTCTTGGTGATATGGACACATTTGTTGTCTTAATGACAGACAGCCTGATAAAAAATGCTTCTTTAAAAAAATGACACAGGAAAATAAATATTCCCAGTCAAGTGCCATGTTTAAATAAGTGAATGTCATTTCACTGAAAAGCTGCAGCCTAATCAGATTCAGGTTTATATTAATAAATCATATGGAATATTTTGAGGTACTCTGTAGCAGCTGTCTTGAAATACACAAGTCAGAACCTACCTAAAGGGAGGTTCATTGAATGTGTGGTACAATATGGATGAAACAGATGGACAGCATGTCTGCATTTACTCATTTCAAAAGGACAGGTTACAGCTTAATATCATTATGAAATAACTAGATAAAATGCTAAAATATAGTGAGCAAATGACTTTATTTTTGCAGTCTCATGTTACTCTAGCCACTCATTTAGCAATTTTTATCTGTGGTACCTGTTTAAAATCTATATATGTCAAAAGTAACAGGTTTTTTTGTGGTTGTTGTTAGAAATAGAAGCAGACTTTGTTGACAAAATGATCTTGGTGATTGATGAATTGCTCCCATTGTTAGTTATCTTCTTGTATTGGGGGTTATCTACAATGCAGTAGAAGAAAAGTAGATGCCACCCTTATTCATTTTAACTTAATGGGTTGGTATAGAATACAAGATAGCATTTTCCCCCAGCATACATGCAATAGTGAATTGAGTAAAAAATGTATTAAGTAAGCTTTTTAGTTTTATATCAAAATCAATACCAGACTGTTGTTGAAAATTTTAAGATTATGATTTCCTCATCAATTTATGTTGTACTTTAATCTCTTACAGTGTAATAGTTGGCCATCTAATCTAATAATATTTAATGTAATGATTTGAAAATGCAGTCAATTTTTCACCTATCTCATCATCCTGTACAATTACAGTGTTCATCATTTTGTTGTAAGTCACTGTTACCTATGTGAGGAAATTAGTCTAGTGTGGAGACTCAAAATTAAAAATAGATAAAAGGTGTAAAAGGTGAAAATCTTCATATTGACTGTGAATAAACTGTTACATGTTTTGGATTATTTTTGGAGAAGTGTTAAATTCTGTTTCCATTTACTATAAAATATTCTGCAGAGAGAAGGTAAAAGAGTAGTGTTCATGGTAAAGTGGAGCTGAAATCTCTCCTAATCAACTAGCCACTTCATATAGAATCTTCTGTTGTATGATTACTTATGGAGAATAATAGTAAAATTCAGATAATTAGTAGTCTTGACCCTCCTAATTGTGTGAGGAATATTGTCTTTTAGTAATGTATTGAGAATCTGCTATGTACTTCTAGACACTGGGAATGCTAAAATGACCTTGCCCTCAAGAGTTCATTGCCTAATAATTTATAATATTAACAGTGCATGACTTCCCAGATAGTGCTAGTGGTAAGGAACCTGACTGCCAATGCAGGAGATGTAAGAGAAACAGGTTTGATTTCTGGGTTGGGAAAATCCGCTGGAGGAGGGTATGGCAACCAACTCCAGTATTCTTGCCTGGAAAAGCCCACAGACAGAGGAGCCTGGTGGGCTACAGTACGTAGGGTCACAAAGAGTCAAACATGCCTCAGGCGACTTAGCATGCACAATAAGTACAAAATAGTAGTAAGTCCAACAATATATCTATATATGCAAATTTACTGATATGGAATATATTTTATTACTTTAACAATTGATATCAGGATTTCCTGTTATGAAGGAAATATCTTTGAGTAGATAACATCATCAGTTCGCATGGAGTAGATGAGAACTATGACATTGGAGGGCAAGTAGGTGCAGAAACTTTTCTGCATTAGGGAAGAAGGAGCATTCATTTTGATTTGGACAGGGAGCGCGTTTTGTGTGACAGGCGGAGAGGGGGGAGAGGCCCAGGACTGGATTTGGGAGTGTGGAAGAGTCTGGCCTTGCCTGGGGAAAGACCCACATGTTTCCCTGGTCTGCCTCTCCCTCTGTTTCCCTGAGAGGCGGTTTGGCGCTTCTCTCTCCTTAAGTCAGGGTCCGCCCCTCTGCTCCCCTCACCGGCACCACGTGGCCACCCTTTTAGATACGTTGTTAGTTAAAGCTTGCTGTAGAGGGTTATCGGTTAATGTTTTGTCACCTGTGTAAGACATATGGCGCTATGGAAGCCAAGACAAATTTATTTGCTTTACTAAAGTTAAGTGAGAAAAGCTGATCTTTAACTTTAGAAATTTTAAAAGGAAGACACCTTGTTGTAAATGAACTGGCTGCATTTGTTGACTTCCTGCTCAAAACTCTTTTTAAACTATTTTGTTCTCTCATGTACTTTCTATCCCACTTGCCTGTACAACTCCTGGAGGGTGGGAATAACATTTCCTGAGGCTTGGTTACCCTCCCAGTACCTCGCATAGCTGCTGCCCAATATAGGTGCTCATTCATATTTTTAACCTAACATTGTTCTCAATATTAGCAGTTAATCTTTTTTTCCCCTTAAATATTAGAGAAAACTAGAATGGAGATAGTCATTCTCTGTCTGATTCTGGTAATTAGGGCTCTAGGAGGCTCCTCTGTTTTGATAATGTGGTTGTAGCTCAAAAATCATTCTTTTCCTTATGGTGTACTACTAAACTTGCAGGAAAACTGAATCTGGGGGTGAGGGGGGAAAGCCTCTGGTGTGCTCAGCATGGAAGACCAAGCTTATAAACTATTAACTAGTACACACCAAAATCAGTCTACTTTGGAAGAAAATAAATGAAAGGATTTTTGATGAAGAAAAGATTTCTTTGCTAGTTTAGATTAATTCTAGGCAGGTCCTTAGGAATTTATGCAAAAAGTTGGCTTAAAGCTTAACATTCAGAAAACTAAGATCATGGCATCTGGTCCCATCACTTCATGGGAAATAGACAGGGAAACAGTGGAAACAGTGTCAGACTTTATTTTTTGGGGCTCCAAAGTCACTGCAGATGGTGATTGCAGCCATGAAATTAAAAGACGCTTACTCCTTGTAAGGAAAGTTATGACCAACCTAGACAGCATATTAAAAAGCAGAGACACTACTTTGCCAACAAAGGTCTGTTTAGTCAAGGCTCTGGTTTTTCCAGTGGTCATGTATGGATGTGAGAGTTGGACTGTGAAGAAAGCTGAGCACCGAAAAATTGATGCTTTTGAACTGTGATGTTGGAGAAGACTCTTGGGAGTCCCTTGGACTGCAAGGAGATCCAACCAGTCCATCCTAAAAGAGATCAGTCCTGGGTGTTCACTGGAAGGACTGATGCTAAAGCTGAAACTCCAGTACTTTGGCCACCTCATGCGAAGAATTGACTCATTGGAAAAGACCCTGATGCTGGGAGGGATTAGGGGCAGGAGGAGAAGGGGACGACAGAGGATGAGATGGCTGGATGACATCATCGACTCGATGGACATGAGTTTGAGTAAACTCCGGGAGTTTGTGATGGACAGGGAGGCCTGGCGTGCTGCGATTCATGGGGTCGCAAAGAGTCGGACACAACTGAGCAACTGAACTGAACTGAACTGATACATAAAAAGGACAGAAAAATAAATATTCCTTTCTTTCAGATATCACAACCGTTAGAAGGTAAGTCAGCCAGTAAGTAGATGGCAGAAACTCAGTTTCTACAAGGAGGACAACTAGGGCCAATGATGCATAGTTTAATGCTAATTTCATAGTTTCTAAAGACTATCCCAGAATTCTAGTTCTGTTAATGATACTAATGATGTCATTCGGGCATATGGAAAAAAAATGTATGGACATAATGGCCTTTTTGTAAGGCAGATTCACATGAACTATTTGCTATTATTAGAAAAAGATTTTATAAACATTCTGTATTTTACTTATGAAAAAAATCTACTTTGACTTCTAACATGGAGAAGTGTGGGACTGCAGTATAATTAGATGAATCAATAACTTGCTCCTTTTTTTACATAAAAAGAGCATCTGCTATGTTTTAGAGAATGACTAGGAATTTAGCACTGAAGGAAACATGATCTAGTTTGAAAATAAACATGCAACTATTTTATCATAATAAATGCTTTAATAGGATTTTTAGATCAAATGTTGTATAAGAGAAAAAGTTCTATTTATGAGAAGAAAGTAGTGGGGGGATATCACAGGCAACAAATGAATTGCCCTCAGAAAGTTAAGTTTATCATAGGAATGCCTTCCCTTGTCATTCTCACTCCATTACCTTCAAATATTATTCTAAAGCTTTGCTGGCATTCTCAAGTTCAGCTTCCTACTCTCCCCACCACCCTCTGCTCCCATGGAATTGATCTAATTATTATAAAATATGAAACTGGAAAAAAGCTTCCTCAGTCTCTTACTATAAACATATCTACCTCTGTTTCTATACATTAAAAATATTTGAAGTACAATTGATTTACAATATTAGTTTCAGATGTACAGCATAATGATTCAATATTTTTATAGGTTAGGTTCCATTTATAATTTTTTAATAAAATGTTGGCTATATTCCCTGTGCTATATAATACATTCTTGTAGCAGTTTTATTTTAAGGGTAGAGGATTAAGAGATACAAACTACTACCTTGCCACTTCTGCCTTACCTCTTGCTACCACGGGTTTGTTCTCTGTATTGGTGAGTCTATTTCTGTTTTGTTATTCATTCACTTGTTTTATTTTTTAGATTCCACATACAAGTGATAGCATAGAGTATTTGTCTTTCTCTGCCTTATTTCACTAAGGATGATACCCTTCAGGCTCATCAATGGTGTTGGAAATGGCAGAATTTCTTTTTTTTAAATGGCTGAGTGATATTCTGTGGTATATATATATACCATGTCTTCTTTATCCATTCATCTGTTGATGGACACTTAAGTTGCTTCTGTACCTTGGCTATTATAAAAAATGCTGCTATGAACATTGTAGTGCATGTATATTTTTAAACTAATGTTTTTGTTTTCTTCAGATACATGCCCAGGACTGGAATTGCTGGTTAATACAGTATTCCTATTTTTAGATTTTTTGAGGAACCTCCATAATGCTTTCCATCATGCTTCACCAGTTTACATTCCCACCAACAGTATAAGTGGAATCCCTTTTCTCCGGCCTCACAAACATTTATTTGTGTCCTTTTCATGATGACCATTCTGACAGCTTCCCTGGTGGCCCAGATGGTAAAGAATCTGCCTGCAATTGGGAATTTCGATCCCTGGATTGGGAAGATCCCTTTGAGAAGGGAGTGGCTA
The DNA here is from genome assembly GCF_019320065.1 of Cervus canadensis. Taxonomy (NCBI): domain Eukaryota; kingdom Metazoa; phylum Chordata; class Mammalia; order Artiodactyla; family Cervidae; genus Cervus; species Cervus canadensis. Next base: position 53,763,405 of record NC_057388.1, read on the forward strand.
CCCTCTCCAGTATTTTTGCCTGGAGAATCCATGCAAACAGGAGTCTGATAGACTATATAGTACATGGGGTCGCAAAGAGTTGGACATGACTGAGTGACCAACACTTTTCACTTTCATTCTGACGGATGTGAGATTATATTTCATTATGATTTTGATTTGCATTTCTCTGTTTAGTGATGTTGAGCATTTTTTTCATGGACCTATTGGCTATCTGCATTTTTTCTTTGGAAAAATGTCTATTCAGTTCTTCTGCCCTTTCTCTAAGCAAATTTTTTTATGTTGAATTGTATGAGCTATTTATTTTGAATATTAATATGTTACTGGTTATATCTTTTGAAAAATTTTCTCCCATCCTATAGGTTGTCTTCATTGAACTCATATACATTGTTCCAACTCCTTGTGATGTTATCTAGTTTAGACTTTTGTGAAGAGTTCATTTGGACTGTTGGGAGAGTTACTTTATCGCTCTCAGTCTCCAGTATGGCTTTCTTTCTATCCATCCACACATATCAATCATTAGAGTTAAATGTAAAATTACTTTAGTAAATGTTAATTCTATCACTTAAAATATCCAGTGGTCTTGTAACTATGGTAAGTTCAGACTTCTTCCTGAGATATTGGACAACTCCATCCTCAACTTTGCCTGGCTTAGCCCCCTTTTTTTTTTTCCAATTACTTGGAGAAGAGTTGTTACACTGAACACAAAGGTGGCTCAAGTCAGTTTATATAGAAAATAACATAATTAGGATTTAACAGTTGCTCAGAAACTTCTCTTACCCTTTCTCTTACCTCCTCTGCTCAGATCTTGCCAGAAGCTTGTAAGTAGTCTCGGACAGGGGTCAGGCTTTGCAGTCAGCCATGTATTCAATTCCTGTACTTGTCTCTAACTATACAGCATCTAGCAGGAATTTCTATTTCTGTAGTCCTCAATATCTTCATTCTAAGATGGTGCTTATAATTCTTCCCTTATTAGTATTTGATGGCATAAGACATGCAAAACACTTAGTATATATGTTGGCTTTTAATGTTAGGTTAGTGCACTTGGCTTTGATTGTTGAGATACAGTGATAGCAATATACTGAGAAGATAGTGGTTAGATCATTAAAGTGACTCAACACCATGCCCTATAATCAAGATTACAGTTGAATAAGCAATTGCAGTTTAATCTGAAGATAAGGAAAATGATCATATGCACTGAGCAAATGAACAAAAAGTTCATTCAGGTTTTTCCGTAAGATGTTGCAGATGGACTTTTGGCCCACCCAATAATAGCTTTCTCCAAATGTTTGTAGGAATGTAGAAGACAATTTTGATTTATTCTGTTGGCTCTAGGGATTATAGATTATTTATACTGAATGGGTATAAATAGTTGAGGTAGATTTTCAGTTAATATAAAGAATTCTATAACAGAGCTGCCTTAAAAAAAAATCTACCCAATGTAGCAGGTGTTCCAATGGAGGCCAGGGTTGTCAAATGGGACATTAGTGCTTTGACTAGACATTCAGACCTGTTAACTATTACCCAGAACTGCCACCAGGTAATCCCCCTGGTGCCTCTCATCTCTGTTGTTCAGTGAGTCAATTCAGTTTTTGCACAACATACAATTTTTCAGCATTTCCCATCAGGGCCATTTACAGATCATAGTTTCTGTGGTAACCAATGCCTATAATAAGTTGCAGTTGTCAAATAATCAAACACCATGTATTACTTCTCCTTCTGTAGTTGCTTGCTGGCTTTTATATTCCCCTGAAGTGTTAAATCTGGCCTTTAGGAATCAACATTCTGTAAACCCCAGGAGATGGTCTAACATCGTCTGTGACATGGGGCTTATTGCAAACAGCTGCTTATTGCCGAATGGTGGGAGAAAATTATACCTCAGGTGACCAATGTAAAATGAACCTGAGTGCATCCAGCTCTCATGAAGCACAGTGGAAACATTTTCCTCGGAGTAGATCTACTTGGCATTTTTATCCGACCTCACATTAGTAATATTACACATTCAGCAATATTAGACTGGCCTAGGAGTTATAAAAGAATTGGTTGACTCATAAAATTTGGATTGCATTCTAGGTCATCCTGTATGAAATTTCCAATTTTCATGCTGAATATTTCTGTACAGGGAAAATGCTAGGAAAAAAACCTTATGTGAAATGTGAAATAATCGGGGTTTATCTTTGCTCCTCTGTCTATCCCCATTAGTATTATTCCTGTTTATAGTCATGTGTTTCTGGGACGCAAATGTTGTTGTTTTGCCTCATTTTTGTTTTTCCTCCAAAGCCTTATCACAAGATGGCTTCCTAATGCCACCACCCTTAAGGGGCACTTCACTTTCAGAAATTTCTGGATTTGTTTCTCTTACCAAAACTGTCAAGCATTTTATTTTCCATTTCCCCATGATCATATGTCATCCTTTCTGAGGTAATAGCTATCTACTTATATTGACTGAATCATATCAACCCTTGCCTTATCTCAGGTAACTTATGCAATAACAGTAGTAGTCAGAACAGAAGGCATTTATCTAGCTTAACTGATGGATGTCAGACTGAAGGTGAATTTTAGAGAAAACAGGGAACCTGTGCTCACATAAAAATAGACTGCATATGTTCTGCCCATGTATAGCTTCCCTTCTTTTCTTTTTACCTTAAAACATCTAAAGAAAATAGTCAGTTGCTGTGTACCAAGGCATGCCTCTGTACGTAAGAATGTGCTGAAATACAAAGAAGGAAAGCATGATAATAGAGGATAACAGGAGGGCTGAGGGAGCAATTTAGATACCATGTTCAGGGAAAATGTCTCTGAAGAGAAGTAACATTGAAGCTGAAGGAAGTAAAGGAACCAGCTTTACAACACATGAAGGGAACAGTGTGCTAGGCAGAGAGAACAGCATATGCAAAGGCTCTGAGGCAGGACAAAGCTTGATATGATGCAAGATGTGGAAGGTGGCCAGTATGTCTGGAATTTTGTTTGGGCATAGTTGGATGAGATGAATTTGGAGATATTGTTAAGGGCTCGTTATTTAATAGGGCAGTGGGGGCGTTATTGAGGGAGATTAAGTAGAGAAACAGTTAAATTTATAGTTTGATAAAGGTTTTCTGACTGCTCTGTGACAAATAACTTGGATGGTGGCAAAAATGGGAAAATATACCTGAAAGTCCAATAGAAAAGCTGGATTATCTGTGAGGAAAGAAGAAAAGAAATAGGGAACAGTGGATAGATTGCAATATCTCTTTTTAGGTGGGTACAGACTTTTGGATTGGATTAGGTATGATGGCAGGTTTTCTGGTTTTATCAGTGAGTGGATAGTTACACCACAGGATGAAATGGTGAAAGTTCCCCAGTTTACAGTAGCAGGAGTTAAAGCTTGAAGAGGAAAAGTAATTTGGTCATGGTCACCTGCTCTTCTACTCTACTTTTTCAAATTTAAGCAAATGCCCAAACTAGGAAGTTATTTGGGTGGGAAATATATTCTTATTCTGGGTAGTATTCCAAGAACCCAGTACCAATATTATATCAATAGCTGGCATTTATATCATTCACTCATACAACAGATAATGAATTTTCTAGTTGTCATTGGGCACAGAACAGTGACAGAGAAATGGTCCCTGTCTTGCTGATGGTGAGGAAGGTAGGTGACTAAGTGCTATAACCCACCATGAGATGGCTGGAGAGGTGAAGCACTGCTATGTGGGGAGCCAAGAAGGTCTTCTCCTTGAAGATCTTTCCTTCTTGCAAGTGAATATTGAAGACTGAGCAGAAGTTAGGATGAAAGATCAGGAAATAGTGTTCTAGGCAGAAGTGACAGCTCATGTTTAGAGATGAGAATCCAAAAAGTTCAGAGAACCTGAAAATAGAGCCATGTGGTTGGAAAGCTAAGTCCAGATGGAGTAAGGCTGCACAAGTAACCAGGGTGTGTGACCCAAAGAGTCCTTTGCAGGAACTAATATGTGATCCTCTGGTAGAAGGGAAAGCATTTATGACTTTTTGAAGGGGCGTGACTTGATAAAATTATCATTTTAGGAAGACCATTGTAACTGTAGTGTGGAGAATGGATTAGAACAGGCTACAGCTACACAATAAATATTTGTTGGTAATATTCTATAAATGTCTAGTGTGTATAATAGGCAGTTGCAAGGATTTTCAGCTTGGTTGGGTTTAACTGATGAAAGATAATTTGCAGCCACAAGGGAGTGGCAGAAACAGAGCAGCCTTGATGAGTTTCATTGCTGTTTTATTCTGTTATTTGAATTTTTAGGCGATTTGATTTTAGTGTACCCATACATAAGTTTTTTTTTTTTTTTTTAGTTTGCTTGTGTTTTGCACTTTTGTCCTAGAAGGTTATTAAAATAGATTTTAGGAAATAATGTTGCTTTTTTAGAAATTTATATATATATATATGTATATATATATATTTATATTTAAGAATGGTGTATTTACTGATACAAACATTCTTATTAACCTAGCTAGAATTATAGTAAAAATTGACATATTAAAAGTACTTAGATATAATGCTCAGTAAAAAAGGAATATAAAATTTAATTTTTGTTATACCATATATGTATAATTATAATAGCATTTTAAGATCTATGATAGAGTACTTTACATGTAAATTTATTATGAATGTAATTTTGTGTATGCCTTTTATTGTTTACATGCAATAAACTTTATTTTCAAAGCTCCTAACTGATAATTTCTATTCTTTGAATTAAATCATAGAGAAGTCTTGTAGGTCACGTCCCTCCCAAATACAAATTCTTGCTTCTTTACAATCCAGTATCAAGTTTCTCTTTTAACACTGCTTTTTAAATTATTTTGGTTATTTAAAGTTCCTTCTTAATTATTGACCTAATCTCTTTGTTTGAAAAATCTGCCTCTTTGGTTCCAGTTCTGTCCTCTGTGATTTTAAGGAAATGCTTAAATATTTCATATGTTATCAAGACTTACTCATGAGGATTTATACTGGAGTGTTAACCCGGGAGAAGATTTACTTTACAGTATAATGAAATAGTTACTGAAAGCAAGGTTCCCTTCTGTGTTTGCGTGTTCAGATGTGTTTATACTGGATTGAAAATTTCATTTGGTGTGTGTATATCTATACTTTTCCAATTCAGGGGAGCCTGGCGGACTACAGTCCTTGGGTTCACAAAGAGTAGGATGTGAAGGATTAAGAACTCATACTTTGCAGGTACTAATTGCAGTTTATGTCTTCCTTCTACCCTTCTCATGTTTTCTGCATATTTTCTAATTTCTTTCCATTAGAGTAAAAGTGACAAGTTTCTACAATAGTGTCTTATATATATTGGGTGAGCCAAAAAGTTTGTTCGGGTTTTTCCATACATCTCTATAAAAACCTGAACAACCATTTTTGTCAACCCAACAGTAAGCTCACATAAATATTTGTTAAATAAATTAAAATGATTTAATATTTTTCCAGAAACAATCCCCAGAAGATCTGAGATTTGTTTGACTATTAGAATTACCACTGAGGGGTTAAATTATATTAAAAATCACATGCTTAGTTAGTAGAAAGTCATGATAGAAGCTGATGACTCCGATAACTATTGCTAGGATGAATTCGTTAACACCAGGATGCAGTCTTAGGAAAATTCTGCTGTATGATTAATGTTTGAAGTGATGATCTTAAGTCAAAGTATTAATATAACAGGCAAGCAGAAATGAGTATGCATTGTAAGAGTACTGCTTGGTGAACTTTTGCAAGGTGGTTGCCAGGTAACCACCACATAGATGAACGCAGAGAACGTCATCTTCCTCAGGCTCCCTTCTGGTCACTAATACCCAAATGATTATTAGCTCCATAGATTAGTTTTGCCTGTTTTTAAAGGTGTATGTAAATTGAACTATGTAATACATACTCTTTTGTGTCTGACTTCTTTCACTCAACAGTATGTCAATGACTTCATCCCCACTATGTGTAGGGAAAGTTCATTCTTACTGCTATAAAGTGTTTCTCTGTAAGATTACTGGACAGTTTATATTTCAGCTCTAAATAGACATTTGGGTTGTTACCGATTTTTTGGAAACTACAGATACAGCTTAAATTTTCTTTTATATATATATGAATGTCTCTTGGCTTTTGATCTAAGAATAGAATTGCTTGGGACATAGGGTATATGTATGTCTAGCTCTCAAAGATATAGCTAACGATTATTCTAAAGTGGTTGTATTATATTTTATGTATTAGAATATGGTGAACATTAGGGATATGTTTTGATAAAATAGGAATCATAATGGCAAAAAATACTCACTTTTAAAATTTAAGAATTTAAGAAATGTAAATAGTATGTAATTTAAAAAAAGCAATTAAAATAATGTTTTTTATACTCTTTTGTTCCAGCTTTTTAATTTGATACAGAGAGAACTTGATAAATATATTATTTTGCAATAGTAACCTTAATGTACAAAGAGGTCTTTAACAGGATTTAAAAAATTTAATGTCTAGGGCACATATTAAATTAACAGAGATGTACTTGATCCCTAGTACTAATAATTTTTCCTGTGTATTTTATAAAAAGTGAGTCTTGGAATTGAAATCAGAAAAAGACAAATTTGCAGATTTCAGTTCATGTGATGTCCAATAAATTTTTCCTTCTGTTTCTTTCCCTCTACTAGAATTTCTTGGTTATGTTTAACATGAACTGTTTATAGTGTTCTGTATACAGAGTGGTAGGATCAGTGATCAATGTATGCTCTTTGGCAATTATAATTGCTTTTTAATCCCAAATTAGCACTTTGGAGTGTATACGCAGGTTTTATTAATCATTTTAAAACAGGCATCCTTATCTTAATACAATTATTGAATGCTATTTCAGGTTCACTTAGATTAAGTGTAGAGTTAGGAAAGTATTTTGATGTATTGCAAACGCTGATGACTCAATTTTCACCAAATTCCTTTACTCTGCAAGTGTAGGATCCAGAAGAAAAAGCTGAAGTTTTTAAATGACATGGATTAAAATATCACTAACTTTCGTATCTTTGTTTCATGTTTTGTTAGACTGAGTGGCTTTTATCTAGCAGAGAGCAGTAGTATAATATTGTTACCCCTCTTTACTTGTGGTTCTTTCAATCATCATTTGACTGGATAAACCCTTTACTGAGTCTTAGTTTCATTATTAAATCAGGGTTTGGGAGTTAGCCGGCTCCTCCTTAAGCTGATTTCTGGGTACAGGCTCTATATATTTATGTAGGGTATTAGATTTATATTTAATAAAGTGTTGCTTAGAGAGGCCTCTCTGGTTTTCTCTCTTCTTTACAAGTGAAAGGGAAATGTTTCAGGGAGAGAATAACTGTCCTCCCCCTTGCAGATCTTCATAACTGGTGCTAAATAAATCAGGGAAGAGAGAGATCTGCTGAATCATGGCATTGAACTTGGTGTTTCAAGCATTGTAATTTCTGATGAATGGTGTCTCAGGAGGCTTCTGTAAAATGATGCATCCTGACATCCAGTGACCTTTTAAACTAATATTTCTATTATGTAATTCAGTTGCTTCTGTTTCCTGGAGGTAATAGCATTAGTTTGTACTGAGGTAGATAATGATTTTGTTAGCAATTTCCTTTGTGGTAAGTGTTTTTGCTGTAATGTAGTTTGAAGGAAGAATTGTTTGTACAAATAAAATCTAGAGGAACTCACCTACTAGTAGTGCACTGTGATGCAGACAAAGGTGGGCCATGACTTCTGGGACAGTATTCTCGACACTCCGGGTAAATAGAGTCACATTGGCTCAATTTCGGGGAAAGATTGTTGCCAACTACTAATTTTTAAAAATCATATAACACACACAATGCTAATGACAAAGTAATGGGGCTCTGAAATCAAACCTATTGCTAATTCTCTCATTGATGAGTAAGCAGTGTTACAAACTTGAATTTCTTTATTTATAAAACAAGAGTAATAATACTTCACAAGAGTGCACAATAAGTAAGTGAAGAGTTAACCAGAAGCATACCTTATAGTACCTGACATGCATTGGCATTTAATATATATTATTAATAACAGTTTTTCTTTCCTTCATGGGTGCTATAAGGTCCTAAATGAGTCTAATTTATCAAAGATGATTAAGATGTGCTTACTCACCTTTTACTGTTTTGTTTTTAATATATTTTGATTCATGTTATAACTATTAACTTTTTACCAGCAATTGACTATTTGGAATACCTGCTCCCCTTTGTTATGCCTGATAACAATTTACTGTAGGTAGAACGAGGAGGATGGGTTAGACAGTTGAACTCTTATTCTCATATTTTTATTTAAAATGTTTACAGTCATAGCAGAACACGGATGTGGTTAAACGGAAGAACATGTGTTTTCTTGCACAGTTCGCTTCTGTTCTTAGTCATGCATAACTTCCACACATCTCTCCTATTCTAAGCTGATGTCATTGTGGCCCACAGGTCCTCATCTCTGCCACTGTGCATTTGATTGTAAAACCTTCTCCTCTACCTTAGTTGAGGGCTTGCCTCCTCCATGAGGTGCTTTTACTGTGCTTCCGCTCTTGACTTCTTCCATTTTCTCACCTCGTTCTATGTCTCCTACTTGCCACTTGACTTTGCCATTTCTCTGATCATAACTTGGTCACACTAGGTTTGACTAATTTGAGATCAGATTGGTTCTTTCTGCTGAATAGTTGATTCATTTCCATTCATCTGTTTATCTGTCCATCTATCTATCCATCTATCTGAATAGTTTATTTAAGACCTTCATTTAGATAGTGCAGAATATGTGCTAGGAGGTATGGAAAACAGGAATAAATTAATAATAGAGGATGATTATACTAGTTACTTTTATTGTTCATGCATTCATGCTCACTGGCTAAGTCCTTTCCAACTCTTTGCAACCCCATAACCTGCCAGGCTCCTCTGTCTATGGGATTTTCCAGGCAAGAATACTGGAGTGGGTATTAGCTATTCCTAAATAGTTGTTTTGTATCTTTAAATAACATCAAAAGGTTGGCAAATCAGTGTTTATTTATATTTCTAAGTTAAAATGAACTATTTAATATCTTGTATTTCTCTTTATGATCCCTTGCTTAAAAAGAATCCGTTTCACTTGACTGACAACTGCTGATCCTTATTGCATTAGTTAGCACTTTAATCCTAATATAAAAATCTTAACTGAATAAAGAAAGTACTGCAGAATTTCTGAAGCCTGAATATCCAAAATTAAATAATACTGAAGTGGGTAACCTTTCTCTTCTCCAGGGGATCTTCCCAACCTAGGGATCGAGCCCAGGTCTCCAGCATTGGAGGTGGCTTCTTTACCAGTTGAGCCACAAGGGAAGCAATAAGCATGTAGGCTTGCTTTTAAATAATTTCATGAAAATTTAAAGATGGAGTTGAAGCAAGATTGGAACAATGAAAATTAAACATTTGTGATACTTGCTGATCTATTTTTGGTACCATTCTCAGTTATTTGGTCTAACTCATCAGATATAGTATCTGTAGGGCCACTTTACCATATCCACTATAAATGACATAAAAACATGAAGAAATCTACTTTTGAGAAAGACAGCTTTATCAATTGCACAAACATGAATTTGCTTTATACATTAATAAAATTAGTTTAATGTATGGATCTGTTAAAAATTTTAAAATAAATATCCTTTTTTTCCCCCATAGGGTAAGTGATAAAATAACTTTCATTGGACGAGGGTGAGAAATTATGTAGTCAGACAGGTGGAACCAAATAAGAATGTGTGGATATTAAAAAAAAAAAAAACACTAATTAGAAATTGTGGAAATGAAAAATGTTGTCACTAAAAGTAAAATACCATTATAGATAGGATAAACTTTTTCGACAATTTACTGTTAGAATTTTTGAACTGGAAGATATTATTGTGGAATACATACCAAAATCAAAGATAGATTACACAAATAGGCAAGTACAAAGGAAAGTATAAAAACACTGAGACTAAAGAATGTGTTGAAAAGTGTCATTATAACTAAAAGTATCTGAAATATTCTAATCACACAGTATCTCCATTTTGTAATGTGGTCTTTTAAAAAAAACTTAGGAAATTGTAAGTATGCATGAAACCATTCTTGACATAAAAATTCAAACACTGGGTAAGAATATATTGAATTAAAACCTACAAGTACCTCTTTCCTCTTTTTACTTGCGTACAGTTCCTTTCTGATAGGAAAGCATTATCCATTTGCTGTGTATTATTCCAGACCTTTATTCCTTTATTTATATGAAAATTTACAAGTGTGATTGTTTAGAATAAAAGCAAGTTAGATATGGAAATTAAGTGGTATGTAGATCTTTAATTTTGGTGGGCATTGGCTGTGTTGCCCTCTAGTATAAAGTTGTTTAATTTTACATTCTCACCAACATCTTAAGAGAATGATTCTTTCTCCATATTCTCACTAATAACAGATATTACACAATTCTTCAATTTGTAATTTCATGGCAAGAGTATCTTGATTTTATTTGTATTTCTTAAATTATTTGTGATGTTGGACATTTTTTAAATTTGTTTTTGTGTTAGTTGATATTGATAAATCTCTACCTGTTTTTATTTGAGTTGTTCTATATAATAAATATTAATCTTTATCTGCTACATCTGCTCTAAATGTTTTCTTCCTGTCCATTTGCCATTTAGCTTGGTGTTTTTCTACTCTGTAGACATTTTGCCTTTCTTGCTGTCCATTGGGTTTTTAGAACTCCCCAGGGTTATATCACAATTTAGATACTTATTTATCCTTAAAATTGTTCTTGTATAAGAATGTGTATCATTTTATCAAATGTTTTAAATATTTAAGATATGCATTAAAAAGAGAAGGTAAGGGAAGCTAAAATACTGTTCTAGTTTTCTCCTTTTTCTGTAAGAAGGCCATTCTTGTCTCCCTTACTTCTTGTATAAGTGTTAAAAGCTTAAATACCAGAAGAGCATTAGTAACTGTGAATCTCTGCTGAGCTCATAGGAGCTGGCTGTTAACCTGTTCCTGCCACAGGGTGAAAGGCCAAGGAAAGCTGCTTGTCAGAGGTCTGTATGGGATGATTAAAAATACAAGAGAGATGTGACTGGAGATAGAATAAGTGTGTCTCAAAATTTGGTTTCCGTAGGAACCTGACCCATTTTGCCTGAAACTGACCTACTTTTTCTTCTGTTTTTCTGTATATTAAGAGATGATGAAAAAGAGGGAATGGAATAAATAAAAATGAAGCAAAATGGAGTAAGTAAATGAAGTATGAAAAATCAGACCTGTCTAGTAGTCTGGTGTCTCTGACACTAGGCCATATATTAGTACCTCCAGGGAGTTCAATTCCCAGGAACTCTTTTGCCTTATTAGGACCAAATAGAAAGAACAATGAGAACCTGCAACATAGCTGGGCAATGTCTTTCTTTAGATGCACATGTATGAATCACCATGTTATATAAAATTTTATTTCAAACACCTTTATGAGCTGATATTTTAATACATATGTATCACATGAGTCTTTAAAAGTGCAAAACCTTTTCTGACTGAGTCAGAGCTAGAACAGAAAAAGAGAGAGATGGAGAGTGTTAGAGACTTGGGCTGCCATTTCTGTCTCTGAAGATAATTCATTTGTTTTTGTACTTTGAGTTTCATTGAAAGGGATGTTTAAGGCTATGAGTTTTCCTTTGACCAGTCCTGTAAAAATATCTGATATGTAGGGTTTTCATGATCATTTTTAAAAGACAGTTTTTTGTTTGTATTTGCCAGTTTATCCAAAAATGGCTTAAAATTTTTTTTAAATGTCCAGTTAGGAGAGGCCTTCCACAAATCTGCTTAGATGATTTCTAGTTTTGTTTCACTGAAACAAGAGTGGTATTTATATCTATTTTATAGAACTTACTGATACTTTCCTTGTGACATAATACATGATTCATTTTGTGATGTTTCATATAGAGAAAGGTTTATTTTCCATTTTCCAGATGTCAAATTTAATATACATAGAACCTTTATTACTAATTATATTTTCAGGATTAAAATTTTTTTTAATTTTTAGTCTACCATGTCTATCAGCAATATGTTAAAGTCTCCTACTGGTTTTGCCCCAGCTGTGCCTTTGGCCTCTCTGAGTTCTTTATTTTTGTTTAAGTAGTCACATTTGTAATTTTGCCTTTATTCTCAACTTAAAATTTTAACTTTTTCATGTCTGGTTTGTCAACTTTTAGTGGTATACCTGCCTGTTTCCTATGCAACAAGCTTATTCTACTTTATTCTTTCCCTTTCTTTCTTATCCCATTGTTTTATCAGCATTCTTTCTACTTTGTGAGAGCATTCATTATATAGTATATTGCATATATCATGTAGCATGTTATTTCCTGTGTTTAACCTGTCTTTGTGTCTTATGTCTACAAATAAATATGTAAATGCACACTTAACTTTTGACTTAACTTCCCCAGTAATTGCTTAGTTGGGTAAAGTTCATCTTCTCATAGATTTCTCAAGGCCTTATGGACATGGAATTCCTTGAACTATTACATGTTTAAAACAGTTTTTTCTGTAGGTTTGATACTCAAAGGTAGATTAGCTGGATGTAAATCTTTAGGGTCAACTTTATTTCCTGGAATTTTGTGAAAATGACATCAGTATTTTGCTTTGAGTTTTGTATTTAATAAGCTTTGCTAGTTTCTCTTTTTTTTTCTTTGTACATTATTATTAGTAATTTTTTTTTGGCCTGGAAACCCTGAGAATTTTTTCCTTTTAATATTTACTAGTTTTACTAGGGCTTGATCATTGAAAGTCTTTTTTGCTTGATGCCAAGTGGTGCTTTTCAGTGTATAGATTTAGGTCTTCCATAATGAATACCTTATTTAAGTAGTATTTAAAATATTATTTCTGTTCCATTAAAATATTCCTTAGAAATTTGATTTCTATATAAATTGAATTTCCTTTTGCCTGTCTTCTATTTCAACCACTTTGTCTGTGACCCTTTGTATTTTTGTGTCAGTTTCATTTTATTCACTTAGTTGTTTCTCTATTATTTTTGTACTATCTCTTGTTATATTTTCATTGAAATCTTTTTGCTTAGTATTTTGTAATTTAGTGTCCACTGTGGTATGATTAGCTATTGTTCTATTTTTTCTGAGTTCAATCAATTTTTATTTCTTTTTCTGATCATGCATTTGCTCTTATTTTTAAATTTATTTTTCATCTACCTAATGTCAGTTTGAGGGTATTTAACCTTTGAGTGTTACATTACAGTTTCCCTTTGTTTTGAGAAATTTTGGGAGTGGGGTAGAATTTTCATTGGATGAATTGTTTGGGTTATCATTCTCAATTTTATTTTTATAGGAGTTTTTTGTTGTCTGTTTGTTTTTTCAGTGTGTTGGGTGGTTATGATGTTCCTAGTTGAAGTGCACTCTATTCTATCACTGCAGGCGAAGTATTGGTTCTTTACTGGATGGCATGGCTTAGGAATAGTCATGTTTCCTTTGATTTTAAATTTTCTTTTGTCTTATGGGATGCTATATTTCCTTTTGTTTCTTTACTTCTCTGTGTATAATTTCCAAAGAAACTCTCTTCTCTCTCCAACATGAAAGCTTGCTGAGATTGCCTTGTCATCTCCAATGTATCTTTTCCAGTCCCTTCTCTATTTCAGTGCTCATATCAAACTGTTGATTTTTCGCTATTTTTACATATCGGATTGACTTTCTAGAAGTGGTTGTAAATCACGTTCAGATCTGCCATCAGTCCCCTCTTCTTTCTCTATAAATTCTCTTGGACTACTCTTGGTCTCTGTGAAAGCTAGTGGCAAGAGCTCCAGTGAAGCATGCTCTAATTTAATGTTTACATTTTTACTTGCAAGTAATTTAAAGTTGAAAAATTTCTGTTTTCCAGCTATGCTGAGTCATCAGTTTCTATCATTTAATTTGTTGCTCCTGATTGTGTTTTTGTTTGCTTTTTCTAGGGTATGTTGAGACTTTGAGATTTACACCACTCCCTTTGTTTTGGCTACCCAGAATCTTCTGTATCCATTGATTTCAGACAACATCCTGTAACAACTTAGATTTTTAAAATTTTGCTTAGTATGAAATTCAAATGTTGAATATATAACAGTTTTCCAAAAGAAGAGAAGATATTTTAAATAATTAAATTTATATATGGTAAGTTTTATCAGGCATGTAGTCTGAGCAGGTTAGAAAAAAGTGGATTCTGAGGTCTTATCAAGGTCTTACTAATATAAAAATCAATGGCTTTTTCTCTCTCTGTTATTAATGTTTAGAGTCTCTAAAGTGTTTTGTGAGACTAAATAATAAAACAATGATTTTCTTTGAAGTGTGATGCATCATTCACTGCTGATTCTTTTTGCTAAAATTATCTGAGACAACTATGTATGTTTAGCAAGTCCAAGGACATGTTGAGATTTCATGTGGAATAGTTACGTGGGAATATGCTGAAGCAATTACTCTGCTGTTTAATGACAAGTAATTATCCACATCACTTCCCAAGCTATACATCTCTCTCTCTTGCCCTTCAGCATTATGAACATCTCACCCATTGGTGTGCACATTTATTGTGCACGGTATCCATCTGTTACCTACTCTAAGACGTAACACACCTCTAATTAACATAGCTAAATCTTGCTTCACCGGGGCTTGTAAATCTGAAGCATTACTTATTCTGATGACCAATTTTTTTGTATTATTTAGACTTTGTAATGCTTTAAGAATCTGTGGCCTCTGAAATAAGTTTTCTACCAATAATGAAGCAAGAAAGGACAATACTTTTTCTACTGGGGAAAGCTGAATTATCTTGTAAATGCATTTCTAATTATCATTTGTGGGCTTCTTTTCTTTTTAGTTCTCATGGTTTTGATTGTACCATGTCATAATTGGTGTAATATGGTTTAAAATTTTCAGATATTACATCAGTTTTTGAAGTATCTTTAGTATTCTTTGTAACCTGCAGCTGAATTGAAAAGAACTCCAGTTGTATTGACAATTTTCAAAATAACTTTTAAGAGCTTATAGGAGAATATTCTGAGAGAGCTTTCATTGGTGCTCTTTTTAAAACTAATACACATTTTCTGAGTAAGATTGGATCATTGTACTTTCATTAGTTCTAATATGACTGAGAGGTCATGAAGTGGCTACCACAGTTATCTTTTATATTCTCCAGCTCAGCAATGAAAAGATGGAAAAATATGAGCAGTTATTGTGCTTCATAGTGCTTTGTTCCTTTATTTATTTCCATATAGTATATATTTACTATATTTACCTCTCCTCTCCAAACAGGTGATCATATATGCAGTTAAATCCCTCTTCACACTGAGATCAGGAGGTTTTTCATATATAGACACCTGGAGAGTTCAGAATTTTTCATATTACACACTCTTTGTGTTTCTGCTTCCATTTCAGACATCAGGCAATTTGTGGTTCTCTCCTTCTACCTCTGCATTTATCTTGTGTAAACCAGAGGATTTTATGATAGCATTTAAGTTATCAAGATACTGTCGGACTGCTTTCTAGCTTCTAACTTACCTCTGAAAATAGTTTAAGATTTTATTCTTTTATTCAGAAACAGTGCATTGATGAACTAACTTTTCCCATATGTGTTTCAGTTCAGTTCAGTTGCTCAGTCGTGTCCGACTCTTTGCGAACCCATGAACTGCAGCACGCCAGGCCTCCCTGTCCATCACCAACTCCCGGAGTTTACCCAAACTCATGTCCATCGAGTCGGTAATGCCATCCAACCATCTCGTCCTCTGTCGTCCCCTTCTCCTCCTGCTCTCAATCTTTCCCAGCATCAGGGTCTTTTCAAATGAGTCAGCTCTTCTCATCAGGTGGCCAAAGTATTGGAGTTTCAGCTTCAGCATCAGTCCCTCCAATGAACACCCAGGACCGATCTCCTTTAGGATGGACTGGTTGGATCTCCTTGCAGTCCAAGGGACTCTCAAGAGTCTTCTCCAACACCACAGTTCAAAAGCAGCAGTTCTTCTGTGCTCAGTTTTCTTTATAGTCCAACTCTCACATCCATACATGACCACTGGAAAAACCTTAGCTTTGACTAGACGGACCTTTGTGGCAAAGTAATGTCTCTGCTTTTTAATGTGCTGTCTAGGTTGGTCATAACTTTCCTTCCAAGGAGTGAGCATCTTTTAATTTCATGGCTGCAGTCACCATCTGCAGTGATTTTGGAGCCCAGAAAAATAAAGTCTGCCACTGTGTCCACTGTTTCCCCATCTATTTGCCATGAAATGATGGGCCCAGATGCCCTGACCTCAGTTTTCTGAATGTTGAGCTTTAAGCCAACTTTTTTACTCTTCTCTTTCACTTTCATCAAGAGGCTCTTTAGTTCTTCTTCACTTTCTGCCATAAGGGTGGTGTCATCTGCATATCTGAGGTTATTGATATTCCTCCTGGCAATCTTGATTCCAGCTTGTGCTTCCTCAAGCTCAGTGTTTCTCATGATGTCCTCTGCATATAAGTTAAATAAGCAGGGTGACAGCATACAGCCTTGATGTACTCCTTTTCCTATTTGGAACCAGTCTGTTGTTCCATGTCCTGTTCTAACTGTTGCTTGCTGACCTGCATACAGGTTTCTCAAGAGGCAGGTCAGGTGGTCTGGTATTCCCATCTCTTTCAGAATTTTCCACAGTTTATTGTGATCCACACAGTCAAAGGCTTTGGCATAGTCAGTGTGTTTAGCTTTTGTTTGTTCACCTGTTGGAATATGAGGTTTAGAATAGATAATTTTAGATCATATCCATAGTAAGTTTTATATGGGATAGGAAATACATTGCAGAAAGGTAAATTTTAAGCTGTAATGTTGTAGTGAACCCAGAATGCTTACCTGACTAGTCAGCTGATTAATGAGGATTAAAGAATTGCAAATTAACAATAAAAGTATGGAGATCACCTTTTAAAATTTTCCTAAGTCGTTTTCCTTGATAAGGAATTATTTGTAGATGTCTATTTATAATTTAATATTATTTTGACTTTGCTATTTAGAGTTTTTTGTTGTTCAGTTGCTAAGTCATGTCCGACTCTTTGGGACACCATGGACATCAGCATGCCGGGCTTCCATGTCCTCTCCAATTTCCCAGAGCTTGCTCAAACTCATGTCCATTGGATCGGTGATGCCATCCAACCATCTTGTCTTCTGTCGTTCCCTTCTCCTTCTGCCTTCAATCTTTCCCAGAATCAGGACCTTTTCTAATGAGTCAGTTATTTGCATCAGGTGGCCAAAGTATTGGAGCTTCAGCTTCAGTATCAGTCCTTTCAGTGAATATTCAGGATTGATTTCCTTTAGGATTGACTGGTTTGATCTCCTTGTAGTCCAAGGGACTCCTAAGAGTCTTCTCCAACACCACAGTTCAAAAGCATCAGTTCTTCAGCACTCAGCCTTCCTTATGGTCCAACTCTCACATCCATACATGACTACTGGAAAAACCATAGCTTTGACTAGATGGACCTTTGTTGGCAAAGTAGTGTCTCTGCTTTTTGATATACTATCTAGGTTCATCATAGCTTTTCTTCCAAGGGGCAAGTGTCTTTTAATTTCATGGCTTTATTCACCATCTGCAGTGATTTTGGAGCCCAAGAAAAAAGTCTGTCACTGTTTCCATTGTTTCCCCATCTATTTGCTGTGAAGTGATGGGACTGAATGCTGTGATCATGTTATTTAGAGTTAATATTAACTAATTTAAACATTTATACTAGTCCTCTCCCCACATACACAAGGTAATGTTTTTCCTCATTTTCACCACTCTAATTATTATTAATATTACTCTTCCTGACTAATCTTGGTTTTTAGTAGAGCAATTTCGGATTAGACATTTGAAGACCAATACTTAACATATTCATACTTACAGAAAAGAGTAAAGCCATTCTCCTATATAAAACTATGACTACCTCTTCACTTTTAAGAAAATTAACAGTAATTTGTGATGTCATTTTGATATCCAGTACACAATTTCCCCCCTAAATTTCTTTGATAGTCCCCCCCCCCACCCCAGTACTGAGACCAGTGAAAGTTTACCAGGTTGTTATGTCTTATACATCTTCGTACATGTAGTTTTTTCTGTTTGATATCTGTGACTATGATAAAGAAAATGACTCTCTTGTAGTGAATATTACTCTTAAAAATAAGCTGGGACTGTTTGTCACAATATCATAGTGACATATAGTGCTGAAGCCCTTGATTAGCCTCCTGTATTTATGGAAGTGGAATCAAGCTTGGAGAGATGGTGTCATGTAGCTTCTTTATTTCTGTTTCCCTTTACACTTGGCCCTTTGACTTCTGCTATTTCATATTCATGAAACAGAGATATTATTGAAGACTATATATGGCTATGAGAATTTCTTTATTTGGCAGTGGAGAAGACAATGGAAAACTGAACCATCTTGGAACGTTTCTGGAGGGAGATTACATATTACAGTTTTGGAACTATTGTAACTTTGTCTAAAATGAGCTATTTTATTACTTACCTTTGGTCTTCGTTAAAATATTTTCTGTGGTTTTGAAAAATTTTAAAAACCTTCATTCAATTTAACAGTTGTTGGATAAGCACTCTTTTTTGTAGTGTCACTATTAAATATTAATTCGTATTCTTAATTGAGGGGTGATGATGGACCATGAAAGCTGCTTAGTCATGTCTGACTCTTTGTGACCCCATGGACTGTACAGTCCATGGAATTATCTTGACCATAATACTGGAGTGGGTAGCCAGTACATTCTCCAGGGGATCTTCACAACCCAGGGATTGAACCCAGGTCTCCCATATTTCAGGCAGATTCTTTACCAGTTGAGCCACAAGGGAAGCCCAGTGATGGACTTATTACTTTTAAAATACCTAATACATGAAAAACTCTTTAGGTATAATTTTCTTATATCTGTATAAACATGATGAACTAAGTGAGGAGAGAAGACATTTACTCTGATTTGCTTTGGGAGATTTTTTGAAATATAATTTTAAAAAACAGTACTGTACATAATTTAAGCACAGCACGTCACACTGTTTGTGACTTCAAGCAATAATAAATTATAAATAGCAGTTGTTGCTCACAATTCAGTTATCGGCAAAACTACATTATAGCTTAAATTCAAATTCCAGTAGATTATTACTACAGTAAAATTTTACAAGGAGTTCAACCTTTATAATAAAGAAATGCAAATGAATCAACTGTGATACGCTATTTTGACCTACCACATTGACAGTGCTGAACAGTAATATCTAGTATGAGCAGGGGTTTGAGGGAATAGAAATTATATCCTTGTATGGGGATGTAAGATTCTTCAGTCTTTTTAGAAGGGATTAGAGAATATGCATTAAGATTAACAGCCTTTGATCCAGTAATTCCACCTCAAAGAATTTTTTCAAAGGAAGTAATCAGAGAGCTAGATAAATAATTACATGAAGTGTTTTATTACAGAAGGATTCCTAATACAAAAATATTAAAACAAAAACATAAACACCAAAAAAATCATAGAATGGTTAAAAATATTTTGGTAGGTACAAATGCTTAACAGTGTGTATTTATTGAAAATGATGTTGGAATTTATTCACTGGTAAAATAAATTATGGTAAATTACTGATAATAATATTAAATGAAAAAGTAGAATAAGAATTATATTTATTTTGCTTTCTTTGATATTTGTATTTTTTTTAATTGTATCTATTTCAATACAAGACTACAGAAGTGAAGTATACCAAAATGTTAGGAATTACTATTTATAATTTAAAGGTAACAGCTTTTTAGTGGTCCTATTTTACATTCCTGTATCTCCTGTTTTACATTCCTGAATCCTAAGTAACTGGTGTTCCTTTAAAAGTAAATAAATATTTATTTAAAATAACTGCTACAATTAGCTCAAGTAATATATATCTATAAATATGCATTTAAATTATTTTATGACTAAAATCTCAGATTACTATTTTTCCTTTTGACTAAGCTATTGTTGAATTTTATGCTAATAAAATAATATTCACCAAATATTGCATTCTTTATGGATAGCATTTGCAAAACTCATATTTAGAGAACACAATTATGTCAGTGAATTGAAATTAATGAAATGACGTCCCACGCAGGCACCATAATTTGCATATTAATTTCAATTAATGCTTTCATTTATATGACAGGATTATTCTAGACACATTTGATTTAAAAAGAAAAAAGATGGTGAAGCAACCAAATGCTGAGCAGTTGTTCCAGTAGATTCATAGTATTCCAAAAATATCTTTAATATGTTATTTTTTGGTAATTTGACTTTGGCTTATTTACCTTTTATTGCTTTTCTAAAAGTACAAGTACATTTTGTTAATGAACAGGTCATTGTTGATGCTGAGTATTCTTTTTAATGATCAACATACACCCTGACTCCCTCTCCCCCGTGCCTCTCCAAATGCACATAGCACTCTGTCAACCCCTGATCTATTCTCTGTATCTTTGAGGTTGTTTTCATTCTCTGTTTAGTTTTATAGATTCTACATATAAGTAATAACATACAGTATTTGTGTTACTCTAATTTATTTCACTTATCATAATCCCATAAAGGTCCGTCTATGTTTGTCATAAATGCAGGATTTCATTCTTTTTTATGACTGAATGGTATTCTGCGTGTTTATGTATTAATACCACATATTTATCCATGTATCCATTGATGGACAATCAGATTGTTTATCTTTGTAAATGTTTTGTAAATGATGTGGCAGTAAACATGTGGTACATATATCTTTTTGAATTAGTGCTTTCATTTTATTTGGATAAATCCCCAGAAGTAGAAATGCTGGGTCATCTAGAAGTTCTATTATTAATATATTGAGGAATTTTCACACTGTTTTTCATACTGGCTGCAGTAAGTTACATTACACCAACAGCACACAAGGGTTCCCTTTAATTCACATCTTCAACACATTATTTCTTGCCCCTTTGATAGTGGCCATTTTATGATGGTGTGAGGTGATATGTTAAAGGTGGTTTTGATTTGCATTCCCCTGATGACTAGTGACGTTGAGCACCTTTTCATGAACCTGTTGGCCAGCTGTGTGACTTTTGGGGGGGAAAAAAAAGTTTATTCACACCCTCTGCCATTTTTTTTCCTATTGTGTAGTATGACTTTCCTATGTATTTCAGGTATTAACTCCTTATCAGATATATGAGTGGCAGATATTTTCTCCAAATTCAGTAGGTTGCTTTCATTTTGTTGATGGAAATTTCCTTTGCTGCGCAGAATCCTTTTAGTGTGATATCCCAGTTGTCGATTTATGCTTTTGTTGATTTTTGTTTTGGAGTCAGATTAAAAAAATCATCAAGACTGATGTCATGAAGCTTACCACCTATGCTTTCTTCTAGAAGTTTTATGGTTCAGGTCCTACATTCAACTCATTAAGCCATGTTGAGTTGATTTTTTTATATGGTATAAGATGGTAGTCTAGTTTCATTCTTTTGCAAGTTGCTATCCAGTTTACCCAATACCATTTATTGTGACTTTCCTTTTCCCATTGAATATTCTTGCATCTTGTCATAAATTACTTGATCTTACATGTGTGGGTTTATTTCTGGGCTCTCTATATTTTGTTTTCTTTCTTTCTTTTTTAATCCATGTGTCTGTTAACAAGAATCAGCTGCTTGATAAGTTTTAATAGTTTCTCTATTTTTTTAAATTAATTTATTTTTTGTTGAAGGATAATTGCTTTACTGAATTTTGTTGTTTTCTGTCATTCTTCAACATAAATCAGTGATAGGTATACCTATATCCCTTCCCTTTTGAACCTCCCTTCCACCTCCCTCCCCATCCCACCTCTCTAGGCTGATACAGAGCCACTGTTTGAGTTTCTTGAGCCAGACAGCAAATTCCCGTTGGCTCTCTATTTTACAAATGGTAATGTAAGTTTCCATGTTACTCTTTCTATACATCTCACAGTTTCGTCCCCTCTCCCCATGTCCATAAGTCTATTCTCTATGTCTGTTTCTCCATTGCTGCCCTGTAAATAAATTCTTCGGTACCATTTTTCTAGATTCCGTACATATGCATTAGAATATGATATTTATCTTTCTCTTTCTGACTTACTTCACTCTGTAAAATAGGTTCTAGGCTCATCCATCTCATGAGAACTCACTCAAATGTGTTCATTTTTATGGCCGAGTAATATTTCATTGTGTATATGTACCACAGCTTCTTTATTCATTCATCTTTCCATGGACATCTAGGGTGCTTCTATGTTCTAGCTATTGTAAATAGTCCTGCAGTGGACAATGGGATACATGTTTCTTCTTCAATTTTGGTTTCCTCACGGTATATGCCTAGGAGTGGGATTGCTGGGTCATATGGTGGTTTTATTCCTAGTTTTTAAAGGAATCTCCATAGCGTCTTCCATAGTGGCTGTATCAATTTGCTTTTCCACCAACAGTGCAAGAGTGTTCCCTTTTCCCCATACCCTCTCCAGAATTTTTGTTTGTAGACTTTATGATGAGGGCCAGTCTAACTGGTGTGAGGTGATATCTCATTGTAGTTTTGATTTGCATTTCTCTAATAATGAGCCATGTTGAGCATCTTTTCATGTGTTTGCTAGCCATCTTCTTTGGAGAAATGTCTGTTATAGGTCTTTTCCTCACTTTTTGATTGGGTTGTTTGTTTTTCTGGTATTGAGTTGTATGAGCTGCTTATATATTTGGAAATTAATCCTTTGTCAGTTGTTTCATTTACTATTATTTTATCCCATTCTGAAGCTTGTGCTTTCACCTTGCTTATAGTTTCCTTTGCTGTGCAAAAGCTTTTAAGTTTAATCAAGTCCCACTTGCCTTTTGTTTTGATTTCTGTTACTCTAGGAGGTGGGTCATAGAGGATCTTGCTTTGATTTATGTCATCAAGTGTTCTGCCTATGTTTTCCTCTAAGAGTTTTATAGTTTCTGGTCTTACATTTAGTTCTTTAATCCATTTTGAGTTTATCTTTGTGTATGGGTTAGGAAGTTTTCTAACTTCATTCTTTTAGATGTAGATGTCCAGTTTTCCCAGCAACATTTATTGAAGAGGCTATCTTTGCTCCATTGTATATTCTTGCCTCTTTTGTCAAATTAAAGTACCCATAGGTGCATGGGTTTATTTCTGGGCTTTCCATCTTGTTCCGTTGGTCTGTGTTTCTGTTTTTGTGCCAGTACCGTACTGTCTTTATGACTATGGCTTTATAGTATAATCTGAAGTCAGGAAGGTTGATTCCTCCAGCTCCATTCTTCTTTCCCAAGACTGCTTTTGCTATTTGGGGTCTTTTGTGTTTCCATATGCATTGTGAAATTTTTTGTTCTAGTTCTGTGAAAAATGTCATTGCTAATTTGATTGGGATCACATTGAGTCTGTAGATTGTGTTTGGTGGTTTAGTCATTTTCACAGTATTGATTCTTCCTACTCAGGAACATGGAATATCTCTCCATCTGTTTATGTCATCTTTGATTTTTTCATTAGTGTCTTATAATTTTCTGTGTACAGTTCTTTTATCTCCTTAGGTAAGTTTATTCCTAGATATTTAATTCTTTTTGTTGCAATCGTATAGTCAGAGAAGATGCTTGGTATGATTTCAATTTTCTTAAATTTACTGAGGTTTGTCTTGTGACTAAGATGTGGTCTATCCTGGAGAATATTCCATGTGCACTTGAGAAGACAGTGTATTCTTTCTTTGGATGGAATGTCCTGAAGATATCAACCAATTCATCTCATCTAGTGTATCATTTAAGACTTGTGTTTCCATATTAATTTTATGTTTTGATGATCTGTCCATTGGTGTGAGTGGGGTGTTAAAGTCTCCTACTATAATTGTGTTACTGTCAATTTCTCCTTTTTTGTCTGTTAGTATTTGTCTTATGTATTGAGATTTTCCTATGTTGGGAGCATAGATATTTACAATTGTTATGTCTTCCTCTTGGGTTGATCCTTTGATCATTATGTAGTGCCCGTCCTTACCTCTTGTAATATTCTTTCAGTTCTATTTTGTGTGATATGAGGATTGTTACTCCAGCTTTCTTTTGTTTCCATTTGCATGGAATTTATTTTTCCATCCCTGCACTTTCAGTCTATACGTGTCTTTAGGTCTGAAATGGGTTTCTTGTAGTCTTCATATATATGGGTCTTGTTTTTGTATCCATTCAGCCAGTCTGTGTCTTTTGGTTGAAGCATTTAATCCATACATTTAAAGTAGTTATTGATATATATGTTCCCATTGCCATTATCTTAATTGTTTGAAGTTGATTTTGTAGATCTTTTTTCTTCTCTTGTATTTCTTGACTATATAAGTCCCTTTAACATTTGTTGTAAAGCTGCTTTGGTGGTACTGAATTTCTTAACTTTTGCTTGTCTGAAAAGCTTTTTATTTCTCCATCAATTTTGAATGAGATCTTAGCCAGGTACAGTAATCTTGGTTGTAGATTTTCCCCTTTCAGTACTTAAATATATTGTGCCATTCCCTTCTGGCCTGCAGAGTCTCTGCTGAAAGATCAGCTGTTAAGCATATGGGGTTTCTCTTCTGTGTTACCTGTTGCTTCTCTCTTGCTGCTTTTAATATTCTTTCTCTGTGTTTAGTCCCTGTTAGTTTGATTAATATGTGCCTTGGCATGTTTCTCCTTGGGTTTATCCTGTATGGGACTCTTTGCACCTCTTGAACTTGATTGACTATTTCCTTTTCCATGTTGGGGAAATTTTCAAGTATAATCTCTTCAAAAATTTTCTTATGCCCTTTTTTATTATCTTCTTCTTCTGGGACCTGTATAATTCAAATGTTGGTGGGTTTGATATTGTCCCAGAGGTCTCTGAGACTATCCTCAGTTCTTTTCATTGTTTTTACTTTTTTCTGCTCTTCAGAAGGTATTTCCACCATTTTATCTTCCAGCTCACTGATTCTTTCTTCTGCTTCAGATATTCTGCTATTGATATCTTCTAGAGTATTTTTAATTTCAGTAATTGTGCTGTTTGTCTCTGTATATTTATTCTTTAAGTCTTCTAAGTCTTTGTTAATTGATTCTTGCATTTTCTCCATTTTGTTTTCAAGGTTTTTGGTCGTCTTTACTATCATTATTCTGAATTCTCTTTCAGGTAGTTTGCCTATTTCCTCTTTGTTTATTTGGACTTCTGTGCTTCTGGTTTGTTCCTTCATTTGTGTAGTATTTCTCAGCATTTTCATTACTTTCTTCTAAATGTATTGTGTTTGATGTCTCCTTTTCCCAGGCTTCAAGGTTGAATTCTTTCTTCCTGTTGGTTTCTGCTCTCCTATGGTTGGTCCCGTGGTTTGTGTAAGCTTCCTATATGGTGAGATTTGTGCTGAGTTTTTTTGTATGGTTGTTTTTCTTTTGATGGGCAAGGCTGAGTGAAGGGGTAATCCTGTCTGCTGATGATTGGGTTTGTATTTTTGTTTTGTTGTTTAGATGAGGGTTGGGTGATGCCTGGTCTTGTATTCAAGTGGTTTCCTTTGTGTGAGTTCTCACTGTTTGATACTCCCTAGGGTTAGTTCTCTGGTAGTCTAGCATCTTGGAGTCAGTGCTTCCACTACAAAGGCTCAGGATTTGATCTATGTTCAGGAATGACGGACGATTCCACAAGTGGTCTGTTATGGCATTAAGTGAGATTAAAACAAATACCCAAAAATGAGAAACCAAAGGTGAATCCCAGACAAATGGCAGATACAAAATCAGGCAAATAATAATTAAAATAATGGAATATACACATATACATATACACCCATCAGCAAAATCAAAATAGTCCAACAAAAGTAAAGTATAGTAGATTGACCTGGAGAACAAAGGAAATAAAAAATTATATTTATCATTTAAGAACAAAACTAACTAAAGCACAAACTGGAAAACAATACTAAAGTAAGGTGCCAAGTGGAGAATAAAGCAATGAAAACAAAACTAACAAATATGTTGAGAGGAAATGAAAGAAAGAAAAGATAAGAAAGAATAGATATGCAAAGTTAAATAGAGGTAGATGAAGATTTATGTACATTAAAGATTAACTGCAAGGGGAAAGGAACAGTAGGAAAAGCAAACAAAGGAATAAATGTAGAAAAAATAATAATAGGTTTAAAAAATTAAAAATTAAAATTAAAAAAAAGAGAAAAGGAAAAAAAAGGAAAACTCCACAGAACTGCAAAAGTACAACATAGAGGCAGAGGTTTATGACAACAATAAAAAATGTAACTGAGGGGAAAAAGAAGAGCTCAAAAGCTTCATTAGATTTCATAGTGCCAATAAAATTGACAGGTACAACAGAGGAGGAAAAAGAAGGGGAAAAAAAAAAGAATCTACAGAACAAGTCAAAACATAAGAATAATAAATGTTTTTCTTGAGTCACTGCTGTCAGAGTCCTTTTCCTCGCTGGGAGTCACAGTCCACCTCCCCTCCCTAGGATGCCCTCCAAGACTGTGCTGATCTCTGGACCTGCTGTGGGGGCAGCTTAGATACTAATTTGGTCCTACTCCTGGGTGTTCTTGCCTCCGATGTCCACAGCTATCAGAACTAGTGCATTTTCTTTTGTGGGCATGCTCAGTGTCCTTCTATATATTCGATAGCCACAGAGTCTGCCTAGTTGATCATGTGGATTGAATCTGCAGCTTGTACAGATGGTGGGAAGGTTTTGGGTCTACATCCTTACCCACACTGCCCCTGGGTTTCAACTGTGGTTTTATTTCCACCTCTGCATATGTGTCTTCTACTCGGATTTGCTCC
Organism: Cervus canadensis; assembly: GCF_019320065.1. Lineage (NCBI taxonomy): Eukaryota > Metazoa > Chordata > Mammalia > Artiodactyla > Cervidae > Cervus > Cervus canadensis. The sequence goes on from NC_057388.1 coordinate 53,790,047, forward strand.
TGAGGTTGCCTTGAAGGACTTGGGTTTGCCCCTGTGAGGGCCAGGTGTGGAGGTTGTGCAGCTGTTTGGGTCACAGGGGTTCTGGCAGCACCAGGCACTCAGGGGAGCTGGCGGAGAGGGCAGCAGGAAATATAGTGCTCTAGAAGGGTATGGCAACCAGTATTAGCCAATATGCTCTAATATTCTTGCCTGGAGAACCCTGCTGCCGACAGAGAAGCCTGGCAGGCCACAGTTCACAGGGTTGCAAAGAGTTGGACCCAACTCAAGCGACCCTGTGTGCCTAGATGCAAGACTTTTTTTGCCTGTGGCAGCTCTGCCCCAGTGACGGTTGTGTGTGAAGGTGCTGCGGCTGCTTGGTTTGCGGGGACCCTGGTTGCGCCAAATGTGCAGGGACAGTGACTACCGCCACCACAGGAGTGATGACCCTATCAGAGTCATTTTTTGAGCATCTTGTAGCTGGCAATCAGAAGGCCTCTTTGGCCAGTCTTTCTTCGTAGCTCCGCCCATTCAGACCCTTAGAGGGCTCCCTTGCCTGGGGTCCTACTCTGTAGTTCAGTACCTCAGGTGTTTGATGGGCCTGCCTTTCTATTGTTCAGCTGCTGATGCTGCTGTGTGGGGGGAGAGAGGCTATGGTGATGGCTCCACCCGCTACGCATGACTTACCAGTATCACCTTGCTTCCATATCTGCCCAGCTTTTCAACACAGACTTTTCCCACTACAGTCTCCTCCCTCACTTCTCCTCAATTTGTCCCTGCACTCAACAGCAGCCCTCACCCTGGGATTGCTCCACAATCCCTAAACTCCAGCTCGCAGCTGCTGTGCCTTCTAGGGGACTTGTATCCCTAATCGGGATGTGTATGGCTGCAGCAAGGACTGATTCTCATTCCATTTAGGCTGCCACAGATCAGCTGTTTCACTCTCAGCCTGAAATGTTTCTCCTCTGACTCAGACCTCGATGTGGGAATGGACCCCTGCTTCAGTTTCCCCACCTGCGGAGGGCAGGTCCCGTCCTACTAACACTCCTGTTTTCCCCCCTAGTTTCTTCATCCTACCAAGTTTTGTGTGATTCTATATATTCTTTTCCTCTGGTCAGGTACTCCTGTCAACTGTCACCTGGTGTTCTGCATGCACTTCTGTGTTTGAAGATGTATTCCTGATGCATCCGTGGAGGGAGATGTACTCCATATCCACCTACCCCTCTGCCTTCTTGTTCTCCTTTTCTATTTTCATTTTCATTAGTTTCTTTCTCATGCCATTGTTTTGCTCTAATCTATTTCTAGATTTTGTGTGGAATTTTAAATCACTTTCTTTTCTTTTCCCCCCAAAACTTATGTATTTAAACATTTAATGCTATGGATTTTCTTCAGAAAAGTGCTTTTGCTGTGATCTATAGTATTAGTTGCTTAATAGCTTTTTGTTAATTTCTAGGTGAAAAGGTTTTATATTATTACTAATTAGGGTTGTTTTTTGGTTAGTATATGATGATAAGAAAACAGTATTTTGTATTACCATTAATACACTAAAATACAGTGTTAGGATTAATTCACGAATATCATTATTAGTCACTCAGTTGAGTTGCGACTCTTTCACCCCATGAACTGTAGCCTGCCAGGCTCCTTTGTCCATGGAATTCTCCAGGCAAGTATACTGGAGTGGTCAGCCATTCCTTTCTCCAGGGGATTTTCCCAACCCAGGGATCAAACCCAGGTTCCCTGCATTGCAGGCAGATTCTTTAACACCTGAGCCATTTGGTACTTAGAGATGTTGTGGATAAGTTTCAGACTACCACAATAAAGTGACTAATGCAATAATCAAAGTCACAAAAACTTTTTCGTTTCCCAGTGCATAGAAAGGTTATATTTATATTATACTGTTAGTCTGTTAAGTGTCCAATAGCCTTATGACTAAAGCTAATATACATACCTTAATTAAAAATGTAATTCTATTGGAAAAAGTGGCAACAATAGACTTACTTGAAAAGAGTTTCCACAAACCTTCAGGTTGTTGAAAACATAGTATCTAGGAAGCCTAATAAAGCAAAAGGATTATGTGCTTAGTCACTCAGTTGTGTCCAACTCTTTGTGGCCCCATGGACTATAGTCCTCCAGGTTCCTCTGTCCATGGGGATTCTCCAGGCAAGAATTCTGGAGAGGGTTGCCATGTTCTTCTCCAGGGTATCTTCCTAATCCAGGGATCTAACCCAGGTCTCCAGCATTGCAGGCAGGTTCTTTACCATCTGAGCAACCAATGAAGCCCATGATAAAGCAAAGTGTAATAAAATAAGGTTTTTATTTTACAGTTAAAATATTTACAGCTATTTACAGTTAAAATAGCCTCTATTGGGGTCAGTTCAGTTCAGTCACTCAGTCATGTCCAACTCTTTGCGACCCCATGGACTGAAGCATACCATGCTTTCCTGTCCATCACCAACTCCTGGAGCTTGCTCAAACTCGTGTCCATCGAGTCGGTGATGCCATCCAACCATCTCATCCTCTGTTAGTCCTTTCTCTTCCCGCCTTCAATCTTTCCCAGCGTCAGGGTCTTTTCCAGTGAGTCAGTTCTTCGCATAAGGTGGCCAACGTATTGGAGTTTCAGCTTCAGCATCAGTCCTTCCAGTGAATATTCAGGACTGATCTGCTTTAGGATGGACTGGTTGGATCTCCTTGCAGTCCAAGGGACTCTCAAGAGTCTTCTCCAATACCACAGTTCAAAAGCATCAATTCTTCGGCGCTCAGCTTTCTTTATAGTCCAACTCTCACATTCATACATGACTACTGGAAAAACCATAGCTTTAATTTTTGGATTCAGTTCCTGTTACCAACCAGAGTTTGAGTTCCTTCTTCATTTTTGGCACCTGGAGATTTCTCTCCTTTGGTTTCAAATCTGACTATATCCCAGAATTATTTTGTTATCTCTTTCTGCCTTAGCATTTCATTCATTTGGGGGAAAAAGTGACTGATTTCTGTCTGCATAATCCATTATAAAATTATGCTAAAGTTATGCTTGTATTTTCTTCAGTTTGAATATCCTTACAGTGTAAACTAAAACTCTGCATCTATTGGGTCTAGGGGTTAATTTGAGTTCAATGAATATTTATTTTGAATCTTTTATCTTGTCACGTACTAGCCTAGTGGGTCAGGCATAAAGGAATTTCTGTGACACCTTTTTATTTATTAGTAACTGCTTGATAGATATCAAGTCCTAGAGTCATAGTGTCCATGTTCAGGTATAATTATGCAGGCAGAACTACAAATTGGAAGCCTTTATCTTACATTCCTACAAGGATATTTCTGGGCATTGTTTTCTGTTGCAGAAATTATAAGGTTCAAAAATGGAGGCAAGTACTGTAAGTACAGTGAATGAAGAATGTGGCATATTATGCTTTCAGTTTAACACAGGCATTTTAGGATTAGGGATTTATATCATCATAACTGAAGGTATTTTAAGGTAATTTACTTAGTCACAAAGGCAAAGATGAAAGTAGTCTTAGAAATGTTTTACAGAACCTTTGAAAAGGCATGATGAATTTTTCTGTACTAATCACTGTATATTTCTACACGTCTTAATTAAATAAACTGTTATTGTTTTCCTATTATTCTTGTAGTCTGAAGAGTGAGTCTAAGAGGATACTTAAATTAAAACCACATTCAGATGTTTATATTGAAGGATTTCTGAAATTAAAGATTTAGGGCAGAGTTGCATAGTAACCCCAAGCTTTAGATTGAGGACTACAGTTTTCATTTGCAGAATTTTTAAGGATATCACCCACAGGATATGTTACAAACACCTGAGAAGTTCAATCTGAAAGACAAATCATTTAGGAAAAAAAAAATTTTTGTAAGTTATTTCCCCCCCAAGTCGAGAATATTTGCATTGAAGACATTGACTACATTATCTCAAATCAGAGATCTGAGCAGTTGTGAGCTTCCAAGGAGCACTCAGGATGGATGGAAAGCATTTTTTATAATTACTGTCATTTTTTAAATCAGTGCGCAGTGATTAAATCATGTAATGAAGCAGGATTTTGGTTAAAATCCCTTTCTTTCAGTAGAGGTTTTGCTCTGTTGACCCTGAGCCAGTTGTGTGCTGACTGAGACTCTGAGTTTGAACAGGTTCTCATTTGGTGTCATGGGAGACAAACAAGGATAAGCAGACCTGAAGGCCAGCATCCTTCTATAGCTTCTCCATCAGAAAACTTTAGTGGAATCAGTGGGAATGTCATGGAATTTCTGACAAACTCTTAGTTGTTATTTTTTTCTTTGGGTGGAGTGGCTTAGCCTAGTTCATGTACATTTGGTAGCCATTCTTTTTTTTTCTTGAAGGAAGCACAGATTTGCCTATCCTCCCACCCCTATGTTTATTTATGTATTCTTTTATTCAGTAAATTTTGAGAGTATCATGTGTTCCAAACATATGTGAATAAGGTCGTTTCTCTTTTTTAGTCAGGGTAGGGAAAGAGGAAAAAATATAAACAGTACAATATAGTGTGATAATTGTAAGTTCAGGGTCCTTACATAGATGGGTCAAATGTGAGAGGTCTAAGAACGTTTCTTGGAGGGCTACAAACTGGATGAAACTAGGGACTGAGCAATGTGGGACTTGCTGCTGAGAGAGTATGGATTGTTCTCAACATGTTATCAGCTGAAGTACTTCAAATATTGTAGTACTGTGCCGTATGAAAAGCAGCAGTGGTAAGGGAGGGGGCTTGAGAGTAAAGAGATCGTAAATGACCTTGTAAGCTGTGCTAATGAGTTTGAACTTGATCTGAAGGTGATGGGGAACTGCTTAAAAGTTTTAGGAAGATTACTCTGGCTGTGTTTTAGGACATGAATTTTTGGGTCATAAAACCAGAGGTAGAGAAACCAGTTAGGAAACTGATTAAGGATCACCTGAGTTAGAAATGCTTAAGCAAACACTAAGACAGTCAGTTGGAGGCAAGTGAAGAGACGAAAGAGCTAACAAAAATTCTGACTGTGGGTTGAAGGAGAGGCAGAGATGACTCCTAAGTTTCTGATTTGGTTGAGAAGGTGGATGTGTAAAGGTGATGACATTGTCTGAGGTGAATGAATGACAAGGCGGTTTGGGGGCCTGGACTTGTTTGGATTCATAGTGTAGAATTAGTGTCTGTCCTGGAATGACAGCCTGAGCAGGTGTTCTCCACTCTGCAGCAGTGCACAGGCCAGGTGTGATTTGCACTGTTGGTGAATCCTCAGGAGTGTGATGCCTGAGGATCAACAGCGTGTCCTCTCTTTCTGAGTAGATGCCTTTCCAGGCTGGGGGATGCTGTGGTGACGGGGGAACTTTTTAAAAGAGGCCTTATACTAAATAAGCAGTAATGAATAGCTAATGAAAGAGCTTAATTAAGTTAAAAATATAAATGAAAGAGAAAGATAGTATTTTCTTAGAGATTTTCTTAGAAAGTCATTGTTATTGCCTATAAAATGCTGCACCTGAAGTATTAACCATTAGTTACTCCCCAGTAGGCCTTGGGCATTGCCTGAAAGTGGGCCCTGAAGGTATATTTTCAGCCAGCATTCTGACCTTTCTTTACTCAGTGTCCTTTTTTATGCTATATGCTATTTTAACTTTTTAGGCAACCTTAGGTTTTAAATGATCAGCACTGGAACTGAAACTTGCTTAAAATAGTACCTACCCCTGTAGAATATAGTCATCCTTGAAACAGATTATGGGACCATTCTTGAGGGCTGATCATTGGGACAATCAAATATATAACTTTGAAAGATGATGAGAATTTTAATGGTTCACTGATAACTCTCCTCTGACTCTGCTTCCTAACCTCCTACGCCAATCCATTCCATCTCACAAGGCAAAATGAGTCCTATTTGGATCTGCTTTTCTGTAAATTTTTTACTCTTTGGGAAATAACATTGTATCACATTTGAAACATGTTGTTGTTACTTAGTCACTAGGTTGTGTCCAGCTCTTTTGCAACCCCTTGGTGTAGCTGGCCAGGCTCCTTTCTCCATGGGATTTCCCTGGCAAGAATACTGGAGTGGGTTGCCATTTCCTTCTGCAGGGGATCTTCCCAACCCAGGGATGGAACCTGCATCTCCTGCTTGGCAGGCGGATTCTTTACCACTGAGCCACTAGGAAAGTCCTTTGAACATGCTGGAGAAGTCTATAATATGTAGCACATTAGTATAGAAGAATATTCTACTTCTTGTGTAGAGATGGCGTTTAGCACTTATGAGGACTTAAACTATGGTCTTTATGCCGTAAAACATCAGGGTCATGGCTTGATATCGCTGAACAGTTCTCTCGATGCTGTGAGGGTGAAAAAAGAATGCTCTCAGCACCCTGTTGAGTGTGACATGATTACAAATGATTCCTCACAAAGTCCTGAAAGTGTCAGGATGCCCTCTGCTTTACTCTCCCACAGACAGATTTGGTAGCTTCTACTCAGACTCTCAAAGTCTAATGGAGTCTCTTACCTTAAGGCACATGGTGATGTTTTGATTACTATGATGGCATGGGAGAGGGATAATTTCTTCTTTAGTTACCACAATGTGTGGACAAAATTTAAGATAATAATACAAAGAAATAGTTGCTATAGATGGCTAACTTCTGGCTGACTAGCCAACTAATCTTAGAGTTATTCAGTACAGTCTGCATAACACTGAATCTTGTGAAAAACAGACAATATATTTGCTCTATAATAGGTTTGAAAGAATTATTTCCACACTTGAAATGTAAATAATAGCAGTTATTTCATAGTTCTACTTTAGTAACTAAAATATTTTTAAAAGAATCTATTTAATTAATGGCAACCCACTCCAGTATTCTTGCCTGGGAAATGCCATGAACAGAGGAGCCTGGCAGGCTACATTCAGTCCATGGGGTCACAAAGAGTTGGACATGACTTAGCAGCTAAACAACAATGACACTGTTAACTAAGAGAAATCTTTCCTAATTGTGTTATAGGTATAGTCAGTCCTCCTATCCATGGGTCCATTTGTGAATACAGAGAACTAATTGTGCTGCATCATGTTATTTATGGGAGTTCCTAGAACCGGTATCTATGGATCATTGTCTCTGAGTGCTATCTTCAAGTTTGCCACATAGCAGAACTAGAAAACTGCTTTGTGGTTTGATCTGAGCCATACCGGTGTCCTACAATGAATATTTTGGTTGAGGTTCAGTCCTGTTGAAGGCTGCTGTTGTTTCATGTCTGATCTGAGGCTTCTTGTGATAACTTTTGTAATGAAATCTTTTCACAGATCTCCCTTTCTCTTCTTCCTTTAGAGATCAGCCTATAGCTGCTATCTGTTACTACCAGATTTCAACCCCTGTTTCCCTTGTACTCCATTTGAAATTTTATTTGTGTACTCAAACTCTCTGTTGGTCTTTGTAAGGAACCCAAGTACCCTCTCAGCTTTCACATCTGTATTAACCAGGCAGCCTGGGGCAAGGCTGCCATCTGCTTTGTGGGCAGAATCCATCTGCTTTTCAATTCCACTGATACTCAGGCCCCTTCAAGGTCCTCTCCTGGCACCTGTGGCCCTCTTTCACATTTTAACTTTTTAGCTTCTGGCCAATATTGGAAAGCACAACTGCAGAATCACATGCTAACATGGTTTCTATTTCTCCAGTCTTCCGTAGCTTGGATAAGTATAGCATTATAAGGATTCATTAAAAATACCATTTATATTCTGTAAATAGTTAACATGGTGCTCATCAAAGGGAAGGTTGGAAAAAAATGAATATTTTTATAGTGTAACTGTCTACTTGATAATCTTTTTTTAAAAAAGAAACAGAATGTATGGAACTGATAACGAACTGTATTCAGCCTTTCTTGACATTTTTAGTTTGATTTAACTCTGAGTAGTTTAGGAAGTAATGAAATGTTAAATTCACAAACATAAAAAATCTTATTTTTAATAGGTTTAAAGAATTGTAAGAGACTGAAATTTTCCTTAGTTTGACAAAAAATAAATTGCCTTTACTAACCTTGTGAAATCAGTGATTGACAGGTTGTTCCCAGCAGCCTTATAATGATCTTTTTAGGCCATGGTAATTAGACTTGAGAAAGTGAAGATGAATTGTTGATTTCTGTGATTTTTTTAAATTTACAAATTAAAGAGTTACATAAAATCTCATACACTCTTTACTAAGAATGTTTGCTTTTAATTTTGAGACCTTTGAATATTTTATTACTAGTTTATTCCTTTGCTTTATTACTTTTAGGTCTTCAAAATGCTGAATATTTAGGGTCTCTCTGAGTGATAAACCCCAATTTCGAGGGAGTTGTGTAACATTCTTTGCATATTTAATGTTGGATCTTAACATGTAAATCTTATGTTCAGCCAAATCACATTAAACTTGGCTGAATCTTTCTTTGTACAATAGGTCTAAATATCAATAATGATGCACTGATAATTAGTCATCATTTAGATCAGAGTGGCTTTAGATATTGTTAAATTTTATATCATATGTATCTTTTAGATAACATTCAGGAGTGGCTAAAGAATTTAGGGTCTGAGGCCTGAATAAGAATTTGGGTTTTCTACGTCCAATTAACCCCTTGAGTCAGTTTTCATGCCTGGATGAGGAGGCAATAATTCTGTTACCAAGTTGGGAGAATTGATAGAGATCGTATAGGTGAGGTCCTTTACGAATGTGCCTTTATAATTGCTTATAAATATGAAGATAAAGTTTTTACTTGAGCATATAAATATATGAGATAATACTATCAGATATACTCATTCATTTCTTAATTTTCCCTTTCTTCAATCATCTATTGAAAACAATTGCTTATTTTTTCTTCTCCTTTATAAAGAATTTTGTTAAGTTGAAGTCCCTAGTAGCTGGAGTATTCTAAGCTGTACCCCTTCAGAATGGAGTCTTAAAGAATCATAAGAACTACTATAGTGGTTTTATTCTTTGCTAAAATTTTTGAATAATTTTTTCTTTTATCTCTAATGTTGTATTTGTCCCTGTATGGTACATTTAGATCACAACAAAGAATTTTACTTTGTTGGCTCTTAACACAATGAAATGTGTACACTGTTTTTTATTTATTTATTTTTTTTACACTGTTTTTTAGATTCTTGCTCCTACTGACTTTTTGCCATGTCCTCTTCATCTATCAGTCTTTCAGTTAGGGTGTCTGGCTTGTGCTTTGAGGACATTCAACACTTACCTGGCTTTGTCGATATGGCTTTGCTTTCCTGGTGGCTCAGACGGTAAAATTGTCTGCTTGCAATCCTGGAGACCCGGGTTCAATCTCTGGGTTGGGAGGATCCGCAGGAGAAGGAAACGGCAACCCACTCCAGTACTCTTGCCTGGAGTACTCTTGGATGCAGGAACCTCATGGGCTACAGTCCACGGGGTCCCAAAGAGTTGGACACAACTGAGCAACTTCACTTTCACTTTAGCTTTTGCTTTCTTTCCACCTGCGTACAATTCCTTTCCACTCTTGAGGTACTTTCCTATCAATAAGGCAAGGGGCATGGCCTGAGTCTTACCTCCTCCACGACGTCTTTGTGACTACTCCATCCAGAGTGGTTATTCTGTTTCTTACATTCCTAGGAAGGAGTGATTAGCTCTAGCGCTCATGTTCTCATTAGTTGACTAGTAAGGAAGGCTTTTCCCCCCCGCCCCCTTTTTCTCAAAGAGTCTAAGAAACCTTTTCTTGTGTGTCATTTGCTTAAATTAACCTGGTGTCATTCATTACTGAAGCCCTGGTGGTGGTAAGGAGGTATTGCCCTGACTGTTTAAATTGCGTGCCTGGTGTGCATGTGTGCTCAGTCGTGTCCACCCCTTTGCAGGAAAGACCTGGTGAACTGGAGCTCACCAGGCTGCTCTGTCCGTGGGATTCTCTAGGCAAGAATACTGGAGTGGGTTGCCAGCCCTCCCCAGAGGATCTTCCTGATCCAGGAATCAAACCCATGTCTCCTGCATTGGCAGGTGATTTCTTTACCACTGAGCTACCAGGGAAGCCCCTGGATTAGATTAAACAGAGCTTAACTCTGAAGCTGGGGTTGGATTTATTTGGGGAGTCAACTGTGTTATGTACGCAGATAATCTGACAACATTCCCTGCCCCCCAAAAATGTCCATGTAAATTTTTAAGAAACCTAAGAGCCTCAGAAATACTTTAAAAATCAGTCTTTTTTTTGGGGGGGGGGGGAATGCATTATGTCCAGCATCCCACTGAAAAAAATTTAAATTAATCTTTGATACTTGAAATGAAAAGCAATATTTATTTATGAGTGATAACCCTGAAAGGGCTCTTTAGAGATCAGATTGCCCTGGGCAATGCAGAGGAGTAGGCATATGTTGTCTTTGACCTTTTCCTATTTTATCTTTCAGTATGTGTCCCTTCTCACTACTACTTTCCACTTCTCTTCTTTAAGCATTTATTGAATGTTTATCAATAAATTGTGTATCAGTCCTGTGCTTTGTTCAATGAAGAATGAATTATAATTGTTTCTGCCGCGAAGGACTCTCATAGGCTAGTGGAGAAGTCAGATAAATTTTTGGTCAAGTATTTTAAGTGCTGTAATACAATTAAAAGCAAGATGCTAAGGAAACACTTGTGTTCTGTGTTCCTGTCACTTGTCAAGGCTAGTTCTCTATTTCTTACCCTGTTGTTTGGACTTCCCTCTGCCTAACTGCCCCAATTTTCCATAGCAAGAAGTTAATACAAGGTTTTATGCAGAACTATCAATTACAATTGGAGAGGGCCACTTTCCTGGTTGGCAGAATAAAACAGGCTGTGATAGCGTCACAAGTGATTGCCTTTTATTATGATATAAAAAAGTCAGTGCTGTGCTGAGGAATGGTGACCTTTCAAGCAATAACAATTGATTCTTAATTTTTCTGTGGGTGGGATTTGCCACTATACTTAAAAATATTTTCCTTTTAGTTTTCTTTGGGCAACTTCTAGTTTGTCTAGTGATGATGTATGAAAGAATATGGCAAAATTTATGAGCAACAATTTTGAAGAGTTAGATTTGCTGTAAGAGGATTGTGATAAAATAGGTAAATAAAAGATAGAATATATATCACAGCCTAATTCACATTCTTTTTACTAGTTACTCCTTACATTTACATTCTACCTGTCTCCATCTTTTTCTTTGGAAGAGTCTATAGGGTGATTTTATTAATCTCAACAGAGAAATAGAATTATTTAAGTGGTCAGTGAAAATACATTAATAGTTTTGAAATGAGCTTAACTGACAGATTGATTAGAAGCTGGTGAACTTGCAAAAGGAAAGATGAGAAGAGCTGAGCTTTTTTTAGGCTATGCATATGTAGGACAAGTGGGGATTAATTCAGTTTATGGCACCTTTAGTTCTGTTTTCTTTCACTTGAACAGCTACCTACTTTTTCATCCCCTCAGTGTTATCTTCTTTCATTAATCCTCCACTCCTCTGGCGGTTATCTTTCTAGAATGCAAATCAGATCTGACAATCAGTTTAGTTCCGTTCAATTCAGTCACTCAGTCATGTCCACCTCTTTGCGAGCCCATGGACTGCAGCACACCAGGTCTCCCTGTCCATCACCAACTCCCGGAGTTTACCCAAACTCATGTCCATCAAGTCGGTGATGCAATCCAACCATCTCATCCTCTGTCATCCCCTTCTCCTCCCACCTTCAATCTTTCCCAACATCAGGGTCTTTGCAAATGAGTCAGTTCTTCGCATCAGGTGGCCAAAGTACTGGAGTTTCAGCTTCAGCATCAGTCCTTCCAATGAATATTCAGGACTGATTTCCTTTAGGGTGGAGTGGTTGTATCTCTTTGCAGTACAAGGGACTCTCAAGAGTCTTCTCCAACACCATAGATCAAAAGCATCAATATTTTGGTGCTCAGCTTTCTTTTCAGTCCAACTCTCATATACATGACTACTGGGAAAACCATAGCTTCAACTAGATGGACCTTTGTTGGCAAAGTAATGTGTCTCCTTTTTAATATGCTATCTAGGTTGGCCATGACTTTTCTTCCAAGAAGCAAGCCTCTTTTAATTTCATGGCTGTAGTCACCATCTGCAGTGATTTTGGAGCCCCAAAAAATAAAGTCTGCCATTGTTTCCCCATCTATTTGCCATGAAGTGATGGGACCAGATGTCATGATCTTAATTTTCTGAATGTTGAGTTTTAAGCCAACTTTTTCACTCTCCTCCTTCACTTTCATCAAGAGGCTCTTTAGTTCTTTTTCACTTTCTGCCATAGGTGTGGTGTCATCTGCATATCTGAGGTTATTGATATTTCTCCCAGCAATCTTGATTCCAGCTTGTGCTTCATCGAGCTCAGCATTTCTCATGATGTACTCTGCATATAAGTTAAATAAGTAGAGTGACAATATACAGCCTTGACATATCAGACAGATCTGACAATACTACTGTCTAAATCTGTAAAACACCATCTGATCAGCTGTAGGAGCTACAGAGTCATACTTTGCTCACTGTAGCCAGTTCAGCCTTTTTTTCTAGCATACCCCCTTGAACTCCCTCAACTCCTCACTTGATATTGCAACTACATAAAATTCTTCCACTTTCCAGGCCTGCTTTGTCTTGTCTGTCTACCTCTGCACATACTGTCTTTCTGACCTGGAATACCCCTTTCTTGCTGTATTCTGCCCAAATTCTAATTTTCTTGCAAGAGTCACTTCTTTCCTGAAGCCTTCCTAGACTCATCCATTAGTCATGTTTCTCTTCTTTATCCCTGGTACAAATCGACTAGTTCATATAATATAGTATTTTGTTTCTTTCCTCAGAGTAGAGTAAAACTCCTGTCATTGATTTTGCATATTTAGCACAATGTCAAGTGCACTAAACACAGTAAATACTTGTTGAATATTAGGAAAGGTAAGATAGAATGAAACCAGCATTTTGAGTACCTCTTTGCTGCTTGTTTTTCTGTACAATTTACCATTCAGATTACTTTTTGTATGGTTTATGAAGGATAAAAATGGTCATAATTTAACCATTGCTGTTTGGTTTCCTGCCAGCTTGGGCTATCATCTCTCAACACTATCCCTGACCTATTCTACTCCATTGTAGAGATACAAAACATACGAAGCATGAATGCCAGACCCCATTGCTAAAGCAAGTTCTCTGTCAGGTACAGTCAAAGGAAGGCAGTGGTGAAAGATGGGAGGGTGAGAGGAAAGAAGCAACTGTTTATTTCCTTTTATTGGATGGGGTACGTCAGCATGCAGCATCTCTGTCTGTACTTCTGTGGAGTAACGTGGGTTCCACTGAACAATAACGGAACAGCCCCAGAGGCCACTGTGGCAGTGTTTCCAGGTGCTGGGCAATGATCTCAGGCTTGCGGGTCTCAGCCCAGGGTAGTAGTGCCCTGACTTTGATAGGCACCCCAGTTCTTGTTGTGTGCCTTTGGTTATGCCCCCTTCTCCCATTTTTTCTTCTAACCTGTTCAACATCTATATAATCAATTCCCTGCTCTATGTTTGAAATACCTAGAATACTTCCATCCTAGTGAATAATAATCAAAAGTGGTCTCAGAAAAGAGATTTCAAAGATGAAAATTTACTTAACTGATTGGGGTTAAACACAGTAGGGTCTTACTCTCAACAGAGAAGTGCTCTGGCATGCCCTGTTAGTTACCCAGATTATGAGACTTCTTACTGAATGTATTCTCTAAAATCAAAGCTTTGGGAAACCAAATGGAAGTTTTAATTGACCCTTATGGTGGGAAAGATGTTTCCTAGGATTCTCAGGGGAGTTGGTTGCTTTTGACTGCATAGAAAAATTTTAGAAAGGAAATGATGAGTTGAGGGCTTTAAACTCTCAATTCAGGTATGGTGAGAGAAATCAAGCTCCATGTTGGCCCACTAAGATTGTCTTCCTCATTGTTACAGTTCTTCTGCAGCTGAAATTAAGACCCCAAATTTGACCCTGAGATTTGTAGTATTATACATTAAGTTGAATTCACAGCCTCCCAAGCTTAGTGATGTAAGATAAGAATTGGTTAAGTAGACATGGGATCATGAGAATTGACATGAATATACTTAGATAAACTCAGATGAATCTGAGAGTTTTAAACCTGAGTTCTCTCTACGCTTCACTTGCATTTTCACCCATCCTTTATTGTGGAGCCAGCCCCTCCTGTATCTCTGATGGGATTATTTTTTCCCAGCTTGAAGACTGTATAATGGCCTCTACCTTGCTAGGGAAAAAAATCGAGGGAGAAGAGTGGTTGTATCCTGTGTGACCCACAAGTACTTCCTTTGTTGAGACATTGGGAAATGTGTTAGTGAAGGGAGCACTCAAGTCCTGGAAAAATTATGGAATTTTCCCCTATGCTTTGACAGCCTTGGAATATGTTATGTGCCGCTATTGAAATGGAAAGAAATGAAAGTGTTAGTAGTCTCTCAGTCGTGTCCAACTCTTTGCAACCCACATGAACTGTAGCCTGCCAGGCTCCCCTGTCCATGGATTTCTCCAGGTAAGAGTACTGAAGTGGGCTGCCATTCCCTTCTCCAGGGACTCTTTCTGACCCAGTGATTGAATCTCCTGCATTGCAGGCAGATTCTTCACTGTCTGAGTTACTAGGGAAGCCCGCTGAAATGGGCTGTCATTTAAACGGAATCATGGAATCCTTTAGAGACAGAGCCTGGGTGTCTAGGTATAATTGTCAGAGGAAAAGTGGGTATAGTTACTGTAATGGGCAGAAGAGCCAACGTGACAATCAGAATTTTGTGACCCCCAGGGTTTTTATCATTAAGGTGGCTAAACCCTTAAAGCACATATTAAGGGCATAGAAACTGTTGGGTCTCATGACCAGAAACCTGAATTCATTCACCATCATGGAGCATCATGGTCTCTTAAATTTCTAGACCTAAGCCAGTTCACAAGTCCACGATCCTTAAGTAAGGTGGGAGAGTTAGATCCCTCTGAGCATAAGCTGTTGCTATTGCTGTAAATGTATACTGAAGATCTTCCCTCAGGTTATTCCCAGCGGGATCTCAGTTATTTACCAGACTGATTGAGCATTATGGAAAGGGGTGTTCTCAGCTCCTTTAAGAATTACTAGACATAACCCTTACTTGAAGCTAATCTTTTGAGGGAAACAAAACACTACCATTGTTCTTGGGAAAATTAGACATTGGAAAAATGGTGAACGGATGATGAATTTATTTCCCTGCTTCCCTCTCTAGATTGAGTTGATCTCACTGTAGTTCCAGGGAGTCTGTGTATCTACCTTGTGGTCATTGTCCCAGTTGCTCAGTGTTTACCCTGCAGAACGCTGTATTGTCTCTGACTCATAGAATGAGGGATATTATGGGAGGGGGCCAGGTGAAAGTCCTGGAAATGTTCTCCTGTCTAGCAGAATAATCAAAAAGTACTGTGTCGCAGGAATTGTAGAGATTAGAGCCATCATAAAATATGTGAGAAATTAAAAAACAGAGATTTTTTTTTTTTATCACATCCTCATTTTACTCACCTTCTTGGCTTGTGCAAAGGAAGAATGGGCCTTGGAAGCTGTTTTATTGTAAGTTTAATCCGGTTGTGCTTCCAACTGCACTACCATTCCAGATGTGATCTCTTTTGGAGAACTAGTCATTCTAATCTCCAGTCCTCAGTATACAGCGATTGATTTTGCAAATCCTTCCCCTTCTTATTCAATCAGCCAGGATTACAAGAAGCTGTTTACATTCACCTGGCATAGAAAGCACTCTACTGTCAGGGTTATAAGCAATCTGCTGTCATAATCTAGTACACCTTGAAGTTATTTTTAAAATGAGTAAGGGCAAAAAATTCATACTTTCCCCATTATTACTGTAAACTTTTAAACCAAAGAACATTTCATAGAACCAATGAGGGGTGGAAGAGGAAGGTGTTTGTTAATGCTTAAAGCAGTATTTATTTGGTGGGCTTCAGCTAGAATGATTGTTCTCTTGGGATTAAAAAGTAAAGCAAAACTAGACAAAAACAAAAATTTACACAAAGTATAATTTTAATCTCCAGAATATCTTGTCTTCTTACCCTTTTTCTTACATGTTAGAATAAAAATCAGAGGTGGTTAACATTTTTTTTTTTTTTGAGACATAGTAGACTCCTTTGCAATCTGAAGTCTGTGGATGTCACAATGTTTTCAAATGCAATAGATTGCATAGGATTATGCAAGTCAATTAAGGTGAAATATAGTCAACAAAATATTTTAAAATTTCCAGTATAGTACAGTATAGTAATATATCTATAGTGATGATAAATAAAAATTAGCATTACTAATAAGTACTTCAGTTTTGGAATTAGTGATGAGTATAACAGTATTTCAAATTATCTGTGATTTCTATTGATCACAGTTAGTCTAATACTCGGAGAAGGCAATGGCATCCCACTCCAGTACTCTTGCCTAGAAAATCCCATGGATGGAGGAGCTGGTGGGCTGCAGTCCATGGGGTCGCTAAGAGTCGGACATGACTGAGCAACTTCACTTTCACTTTTCACTTTCATGCATTGGAGAAGGAAATGGCAACACACTCCAGTGTTCTTGCCTGGAGAATCCCAGGGACGGGGGAGCCTGGTGGGCTGCCGTCTATGGGGTTGCACAGAGTCGGACTGAAGTGACTTAGCAGTAGCAGTCTAATACTATCGTCATTTTTTGTCTGCCTTCTTAACAGAGGAAAATTTAAACATTTAGTTAGATGTGAGTGAAAATAAATGTATGATTTCTTTTCCATCCAAATACATGGGCCCTCCTCCTCCAATTCCCTCTGTTGAACTTTTTGATAGATGAGAGGGCTACATGAATCTCACTTAAAGAACTTCTGCTCTGAATAGGTTTATATGACACGGTGGCTCGAAAAAAATGAATATTTGTTATCTTTTGAACGTATTTGCTTAATCACATATTTTACTACAATGTTTCATTTACTTTATAGAGAAATAAAATCCTGTAACATAATGGAAAGAGGAGATTAAAATGAGTCTATGTGAATAAGTGCTAACTTTTTGTCAATGAATTACCACATAGTGAATTAACTCCTCTGATACATTAGATGGTGCCTCATGGACCTTTTGAAGTAAAATTATTTTAAACTTATGCTCTGTTTTCCTCTATGTTATCAACTGGTTCAAGCTCATGTACTTGCAATGCTCACTAGACTGACTGCATAGTATGTAAAATTTTTGTTTCCGAAAGATTGAGTTTCTTCAGTAATCTGCACTAATTGACTGGTGTGAAATCCTTACTAGAGTATTTACAGAAGTATTATTTGTTGTATATTGTTGGCTCACGCAAATAAAACTGCAAAAAATGAAAACAATTGCATTTTGCTCATTATAGTTACAAAATAATTTCTGCATCTTTTCCTTCTTTCTCCACATTTTCAGTCCCAAATTGTGACAGTTTAACTAGCATTTGAAAAATTATTATGTTTATTGGATTATTTGCAGGTGGGGCTCTGGACTTTGGTCTACAAATCAGTGGTTAATTTAATGATGCACTAGTTTATATTTAGCAAAATGAAGCATAACAAGCTCAGCTGAAAAAATGATTCTTGTTTTAACCAGTGATCTTCACACAGCTGTTTAAATACCATATTGTACTTGTTTTTTTCCTCTTTCCTTATTTAGGATGGCACATGGTACTTGTGTAATCTTTGCTTATTTTAAGCCAGCATAAAAGAATGGCTCTTGGCAAATTGGAGGCAATTTGCAAAACTAAGGGATATTCTTATGAATTCAGGCCAAGTTAAATTATTATTGAAGAATACATCTTTTCCCCAAAATCTCTCCTGAGACTCTTTTTCATTATAATGTTATATTTCAAAGTTTATGACAGAGGAATATTTTTTTCAATTGTTCCACGTAATTTTGTTTCTTTTGTATGATGATACCATTAAAATAAGATTGGCCAGGAAGAATCCAATGTTTTGAAATTGTAATGGTGCCCTTTTTGTGTTATCAATTTTATGTTTTTCTGTCTAGAAAAAACTGTGGCTCTTTTTATACAGATGTAAATGATGACTCAAAACATAGCATAACATAGCATAACGTAGATGGAAATTTAAAATAATTTTCTATGACTGTTTTCTTTTTCTTTTTTTTACTACTGGCTCATCCTCACTGCTTGTTGGATCCAGCCCCCAACTACTACACTTCCAGTAAAAATCAGTTCTTTTCCTTTGACATCTGTATGATGTGTATCAAATGAAGCTTTCTCATAAGCTTTTCTTATTTTGCTTGCCCTTATTTTTTATGTAACTTCCATTTTTTCATGAAATGTTTCGTATTTTCTGATGGTTCCATTTTATCGCAGTATCTTGTGAAGTAGGACACTGTGTCATGTCTACATCTTATATCTGCCTTTTTATGTGAAACCCTTTGCTGCATATTTACTGACTTAAACATATGATCTTGTAGACAGTGATCACAACTGAGGTTGGAAAGATGAAGAATAAAGATGCAGAACGTAGTTACAACTTAGAAGACTGTGTTGATGTATACCAGTGTAATTTTTCTACTTAGTAAAACAACTCAGTCCACATTTCTGTTTTTTAGAATATGTGGTATTGCTTAAAATGTTCAAATATATTCTATATATTTCTTCTGGAGTCTCTGGATATCAGATCTGATTTTGATTGGTTGTACGCTTTTTTATTTGCCGAAAGTAAAGAATCCTCCTACAGTGCAGGAGACCCAGGTTCCGTCCCTGAGTTGGGACAATCCCCTGGGTGGGCGGGGGAGCGCGAGAGCCAGTGAGCGGCTGAGAGAGTTTACCCCGATGAGGCGGTGAGAGGCCCGGGGCCTACCTCAGCGGAGCGGGCTCGCGGCGCCAGCTAGCAGCGGGCCCCCTCCCGGTCCCCGGGCCCGGCGGCGCGGCGGCTGTTTGGTTGTGAGGAAGCGGGGAAGCGAGTGTCCGGCCCCAGCCATGGAGGGTATGGACGTGGACCTGGACCCCGAGCTGATGCAGAAGTTCAGCTGCCTGGGCACCACGGACAAGGACGTGCTCATCTCCGAGTTTCAGCGATTGCTCGGCTTCCAGCTCAACCCGGCCGGCTGCGCCTTCTTCCTGGACATGACCAACTGGAACCTACAAGCAGCAATTGGCGCTTATTATGACTTTGAGAGCCCAAACATCAGTGTACCCTCCATGTCCTTTGTTGAAGACGTCACCATAGGAGAAGGGGAGTCGATACCTCCTGACACCCAGTTTATAAAAACGTGGCGGATCCAGAATTCTGGGGCAGAGGCCTGGCCTCCAGGGGTTTGTCTTAAATATGTCGGGGGAGACCAGTTTGGACATATGAACATGGTGATGGTGAGATCACTAGAGCCCCAAGAGATTGCAGATGTCAGCGTCCAGATGTGCAGCCCCAGCAGAGCAGGAATGTATCAGGGACAGTGGCGGAAAAAATAAAATTAAAAAAAAAAAAAGTAAATGCTGATGAAATCAAAATAAAACACCAAATAGTAACACTTACGATATTAGCTCTCAGCCAAATAAACAAATGTTTAAAAATATTAAAATCCTTAAATTGCGAGATATATCAATAAAATACTTTTTACAGTCAAACATTATAATGTATTAAGTTTTTATGTAGTTTAAGATGATGGGTATATGCTATTTCTTTTCCTTTTTTGAGTTTTCCATCTTATTCACATGTGAAAAGTGGACTGAAATGATAAACTAAGAACTAAATGAAAAATGTTTTTTAAAAAAATACTTCTTACAGTCAATCAGTTCTTTAAATACCAGAAAAGCTCTTTTAATAATGAATGATCAATTCCATAAACATATGTTTTGAAAGTATAATGCTAATGTATATTGATAATTCATACAGTCTTTTCTTCCATCTTGCTGAGGGTAGCAGGCTTGTAATCCTGTTAACTTCATTTTCACTAATTCAGCCTGAGGGATAAAAGTTAGACATCAGCAAATTGATGGAGTAAATTGGTTCAGAGCTTTGATCATTACTCCCTGAAATAAAAGATAGGAGCGGTCAACGTCAAATGTGACTATTGTTCAGCACAGGGGTCCCCAGCCTCCAGGATCTGATGTCTGAGGTGGAGCTGATGCAATAATAATAGAAATAATGTGCACAATAAATAAAATATACTTGAATCATCCCCAAATTGCTCACCCCCCCAGTCAATGGAAAATTGTGTTCTATGAAATCAGAGACTGCTGATTAAGAGCATAGTCCAAAAAAATAGGCAGCTGATTGTGAGTTCCACTTACCCATGAAAGACTTATAGCAAAAGGGTGATAGACTGTATTTTGCTTGCCTTTTTTCTTTCCATTTACTTTCATGAGTTTGTAGATTCTGATCTTATTGAGCCACCTTAAAACTAAATTAGTAACAGACTTTGGCAGTTAATTGTGCTTTGTCCAGTTCCCCAAATTTCACATGGAAATCACTTCAAACAACTGAGAATGCATGCATGCTAAGTCGCTTCAGTCACGTCTGACTCTGTGTGACCCTATAAACAGTCTTCCAGGCTCCTCTGTCCATGGGATTCTCCAGGCAAGAGTACTGAGTGGGTTGCCATTGCCATCCTTCAGAGGGTCTTTCTGACCCAGGGATCGAATCCACGTCTCTTATATCTTCTACATTGGCAGGTAGGTTCTTTACCACTAGCGCCACCTGGTGCCCCAACTGATAATAATTGGCTCTATTTTTAATCAAGATCAACAGACAGCAAACTTGCTAGATATCAGCTATTATTTCATTCAATAAGCATTTCTCGGTAGTCTGTTATGTGGTTTATGTGATAGATATTCTGGTAGGAACACAGAGATGAATAGATGAATAACCCTTGGGTTTTCATTGTCTGCGTGTACATAGACGATGGGGAACATACATTCATGCATGCATACATACATGCACAAACATGTACTTGTGTAGGAATTTAGCATGCAGAAGAGAGGGAAAGGGAGCCATGTGCCATCATGTGAACTGGTGGAAGAGATGTTAAAAGAATTTTAAATAGAAGATTAATACCAATTAGTGGTCTGATAGATTCTCTGAAGATGGAGTCATATGGAGTATGGAGTCATATGGAGTCTCTGAAGATGGAGTAACTGAAATTGCCTCTGAAAAATTTAGATCAATTTTTATAACTACATTTCAGTCCCTTTGCTAGTTTGGGTACAAAGATGAGTGAAGTATATTTTTTGCCTTCTCCCAACTCTCATGTTGAATTGGGAAAGATAGATAACGCAAAACAGACCACAGTTCCTTGTGGTGAGTGCTGCAGTACTCTTAGAAACAAAGTCCTGTGGGGCAATTCTAGGTCACTTACCTTTTCTTTTTGTAAATTTGCTTTTCTCAATGGGTATTTTAAATGTCTTTTCATCACTGAAAATCAACATTGTTGAAATAAAATTATATAAAATCCAATGCACCCTTTTAAAAAAAGAGGTGAAAAATATGTAAGAACATTTTTCCTGGCGAAGAATGGGTGATGTAATGTTATTCTTTGTAAGGAAAAGATTTGAATTTGGTAAGGCCCAAATTTGGCTTCCTCTGCTTAGATTTTTTATAACATTGAAAGTAGGCCTGTATTTCAGAAACAGGCCTTTTGCTTAGAAGGAAATTTGGGGGCATCAAATTGAAGGATACTTTGTAGCAAGAATAGCAATCTCTGTAATTTTGACTGAGAGGAATAAAAGAAAAAGTTCTTTTTTCTAGTGCCAGTTTTAAAACAGTAAAGGGAAAAATATTTTTTAAAGGTGTGTCAGTTATGAAAAGACATTAGTTCTAGGAGTATCAAAGGAATCAACAATAGAACACTTTCAGGTTTTCCAAATCATTAGTTAGGCTGAAGATTAAATGTAGTATTTGTCCATATATACCTCTTCATGTATGCGATCCCTGTAATTGAGTTACACTCCAGAGATTGGCTTTGCCACATTATTTTATCAGAAGAGCCCGTTATTATAGCATCTGTAGCCTCTTCTCTGAATTAAAGAGGAAAAAACTCCATCCCAGTATCATCAATATGATTCCCTATAGAAAAATGTGAAGATTTTAAATCCTTCTGAAAATGTGTTCATGCTAATGCCAGTCAAGTCAGATCTGTGCTAGAATTTTTAAATGATTGTTTCTTATTCAAATTATAGAGATGCACTTTGGAAAATCTTGGAATGTTAAATAAAATGAAGAAGAAAAAGAAAAGATAGTCATTACACACATTTTTATCTAAGTCAGTTTCATTAATTAAACAAGAATATCAATCCATGAAAATTGACATTCTCTTTTCTTATACTTCATGATATTTAGAGATCTATATGCCTGAAATTTTTGATACTTGTAGAAGGTATCTACTATCCTCTTTCCTATCTTACACTTTCTTTCACCACTTTTCCCCAGAAGCTGCTTCATAAATTCTCAAGTACCTTTTGTATAAAACACTGCAGGTAGACACCGATGGGATGGAGACCTCATCCAGGGTAGTGGCAGTCTCAGGAGGCCGTTGTTTCAAGGACCTAGTGCTCAGCTTTGTCCTAAAAGTTGATGCTTCAGTGTCTGCAAGTTCGTCAGTCTTTATGAGCTATACCCACCAAATAAATTAATAAACATGTGTTTAATAATTTTAAAATTAATTTGTCATTCTAGTTTAGCCATAAGGAAATGAGTTTTTTAAAGACCTGAAATTCCTTTATACTGTTCTAAGTTGCTGCCAAAATCCAATTCTTTTCCAGTAATCTGTCCCTCTTCTTTGTTTAATCATACTCTGATTTTTTTTTTTTTCCATAACCAACTTCCCACTCCCCTTCTCCCCCACCTTGCCACCCTCTGGAGACTCCATTTCATAGCACAACTGAAGAAAACAACTTCCCACAGTATAACAATCTTTTTTTTCTGTATTCTTATAGTTGTCATGGAGTTCTTCTCTTTTACTCCCTTTCACAGCTAACATCTGCGATATGGAGCCACCTTCCTCAACAGAAGACTCTCTCTTTGTCATACTTTCAAACTCTTAATTCTGGAGCTTTTCTTTTATGAATGTCATGTAGACCATTGTTCTTAGATTGCTTTTTTTGTTTGTTTGTTTGTTTTTTAAGGAAAAATAGGAAGGGTCATGTTTAAGCTTTTTTATATGGTCCTTCTCTCATGCTTTTTAAAGTTACACGTGCATTATTTTGATTTTGGATATTGATGGCCAGATAGTGTGTTCTCCTGTTTCCTGATCTTTTTTTCCAAAAATATACATATATCCTATATATATTATAATGTAAAATATTGAATAAAGTATGCATTTAAAATTTATACATCTATGCACACATATGTATGTGTATACATATGTATATATGCATGTGTGTATGTATATAAAGGTATATGTATTTTGGCTCACAATATGCAAATGACTGAACATTACATTTTGATTCTTCCCAGTTTATTCTCAGGGCCTTAATTTCATTTCCATTTGTGGAACAATATGTCCTCTGTCCATGGAATTCTTCAGGCAAGAATACTGGAGTGGGTTGTCATTCTCTTCTCCAGAGTGTTTTTCTGTTTCTCCACCCTACCACCCCGAGTATGTTTTTGCTTTGGAAAAAGCTATCTCCATAAATGCTGTGGCATTTATTTTCTGTAATAGCTCTAGCTGCACATTTTATTTGGGCATTGATTTCTCGTCATATGACAGGAATGGCAAGGTTAGCATTTCAGGAGAGCTCCTCTCCTGTTAACAATATCTTCATCCTCTCATTAGTTTAATTCATGATAATATCCAGACAAGCTTTGACCATTAAATCCTTTTAGGCAGCAGAGTTTCCCAAAGGCCATTCTTTGTTTTTGAATAATAAGTTTCTTCAATTCATTTTAATGTATGAAGTTAATACTATATGGGAATTCATTTTCTTCCTGATGCAATAAACTTTCCATTAATGTCTGAGGTTAACTTTTGAGTGTTTTTTTTCCTTACATAGCTGCTGATTAGAGTATCCAACAGAATGTTTTATTCTCTTCTGACTAAATCTCTTTTGGGGGAGATTGTGGTTTTTATAGCTGTTCCCTCAACCCTGTTCCTTCTATCACACCTTTTTCTTTTATTGCATGGAAAATGATGAGGCCTCATCAAAAGCCATTCGTGAAGAACCCTTGGGAAGGTGCTGAGATTGATATATTGTGTGTTTCTTTTTTAAAAAAATTCTCAAATTTGAGAAGCCCATATCTTTGGGAAGCTTAATATTCAAAAACTGTCTACCCAGATCTGAAAGATTGCCTTTGTTGTGCCATTATTATTTCTGACAAAGGGATCAGGTATAGTTATAAAGAACAGGAGAATCAAATGTAAGTTATTTCTTCCCCAAATTAGAAAGGAGTGTCATAGAATAAAATACAGGATATCCTAACTTTGCATAGTCACAATCATAAAATTGAAATCCCCAAGCACTTTCTAGAGATAAGGAAAGACATTGCAGAAATAAATAATAGATATTGGCTGCTTCAAAACAGTGAGTGTGTGCAAGTACATAGAGATTTGCTTTTCGAGGCTGAGCTTTTTAATTTTTTCAGCCAGAGATTCTTTGCTGTGAATCTGTGTCATTTTTGTTGAAGGAAGGATTGAGGACATATTCATACTTCAAGTTACTAATATTTACAGAAGTAATTTATAAATAGTAAATGTTCTAATTTTTCACATTTTTATAGTTTGCTTAAGGGAGAAAAAGCAGTACTTTGAGGATGCTTAGTAAAGAGCAGAGCAAGGCAATCAAAGAAAATGTTTACTTAGAAATGCATTTGGGCCTTTTACAGTTTATGTCTGGTTTCAAATTTTGAAACTGGTTTCAAAAGTTGAATTGTTTCAGATTTCCAAATGATGTTTATATAAGGGCATCTTTAGAAGATAGTATAGTCAGCTCTCTTAAGGTTGTTAAGATCCAACTAAGTTTGAGGGGGAAATTTAGTGAATGCTTTATCTGGGGTTTAGGTCACTGGAGTCGAGTGAAAAGCTAGAGATGTGGCAGCCCTGTAATTATCTCACAAGTGAGTCACACTGAAGAAATTCTCTTAAAATTTGCTCTGTGTGATACCCTTTCCTAAGATAGCAATATTTTTCCTTGGAACTAGAACTAGAAGTAATCAAATAAAAGGTGCTAAGTAATAAAGATTTCGGCAATTGTCATAATCTCTATCAGAGAAGCCAAACAGAAAAAAAAAAAAAAACAACAGTCTTTTAATTCACCTCTTTTTTTAGTATGATGACTAAGCACATAAACAGCCTGAGCTGAATCCTTGCACTGCCGTTTCAAACGAAGGGTAACCTTGGTTAGATAGTCAGTGTGTCTGTGCCTTAGTTTTCTCACTTAGAAAATGAGGACAATAATAACACCTTTTAGGATATTGTCAGAACTGAATGAACATATGTACATATGACTTTTTAAGGGAGGTGATAAGAAGTGATGACAAAAAAAATATTATGAAAATTTGGGGAAGAACATTCTGGTAAAGTTTCTAAGATGTACTCAGAAAACAAAGAGCAGACTGATGGTGGAAATGAATAGCAGCCTGGGCATGAGCAATGTAAGGTGCAAAGTGGAAAGCTGTATGGGATCTGGTTTTGTAAGGTTCTGTGAGTCTGGATAAGGACTTAGGATATCATTTTTCTGTGCAACAGGGAGCTCTTGGAAATTTGATTTTTAAGTAGAAAACTGGCATGACCTATTTTTTTTATAACTATTTTCATTAAGGCTTACTATAATCAGAACAGTGACACATAACTAAGTACTGAATATGGACCCAAGAAAAAGACCTGCAGAGAATTCTGACAAATCGAACTTAACTAAAGGGCAAAGGCAATTCAATGGGGGAAGGCTAACCATTTCAACAAATGGTGGTTGATGGAGCAACTGGCCATTCAAATAAAATAATGAAATTGACCTGAAACTCATAATGTAAATAAAATTAACTCCAAAAGAATCATTTGCACTTAAATGCAAAACATACAAGTAAAAGAGTTTTAGAAAAAATAAATTAACAGGATGAGATTTTTAGGATCTAGGGCTAGGTAAAGAGTTACTGGACTATATTACGAAAAGCACAATCCACAGAAGGAAAAGTCAATAAATTTGATCTCATTTGTTCTGTGAAAGACCTGTGTAACAGAATGAAAAGTTAAGTTACAGACTAGGAGAAAATATTTACAAGAGACTTACCTGACAAAAAAAACTAGAGTCTAAAATATGTAAATAACTCAAAATGTAGCTTATAAAGCAAGCAGTCCAATTAGGAAATGGGCAAAAAAACGTGAAGAAACATTTCATCACAGAGCAAATAAATACTTGAAAAGAGGTGCTTTTCTCTCCTGGCATCATTTTCCGTTAGGGAAGAGTAAATTACGGATAAAGCCACAGTAGGTTAACACTGCACACCTGTCACAATGACTGAGCGCACAAGAACACCAGATACGCTGAGGGCGTGAGGAAGCTGCATCCCTCACGCATCGCTGGGGAGGAATAGAAACTGTGGCAGCCACTCTGGAAACAGTGCGGTGGTTTCCTGTGACTCTAAACAGCAGTTACTGCATGACCCAGCAAAAGCACTCTTAGACATTTATCCCAGGGAAAGTGACAACTTATGTTCATACAGAAACCTGTGCATGAATGTCCCAGCCCAAACTGGACACAGTCCAGGTGTTCTTCAAAGGTGGAGTGTTAAATGATGACACATGTGTACCATGGAATCCCATTCAGCAACAAAAATGAATGACACATGAAACAACTGGGCTGAGTCTTCAGGCAGTTATTCTGAGTGAAAGAAACCAATCCCCAAAGGTCACACATCGAATGATTCCATTTATAGAATAGTCTTGAAAAGACAGAGGTAGGAAGTGGAGACCATTAATGGTTGCCAGGGGTCAGTACCAGGGGTTGGGTTTAGGAAGAGGAAGGAGGTGATTATGTCTACGAATGGATAACAGGAGGGATCCATGTAGCAATGGAATCCTCTATATCTTGTCTGTATCAGTGTGAGCTTCTTGGTGGTGAATTTGTGCTACAGTTTGTGAATTTGAGCTACAGTTGTGAATTTGTGCTACAGTTTGTGAATTTGAGCTACAGTTTTATAAGTGCTTCCCTGCTGGCTCAGACGGTACAGTATCTACCTGCAACGCAGGAGACTTGTGTTCAACCCCTGGAAGAGGAAATAACGACCCACTCCAGCATCCTTGCCTGGAGAATTCCATGGACAGAGGAGCCTGGAGGGCTATAGTCCACTGAGTCACAAAAAGGCAAACACAGCTGAGCGACTAATACTTTTACTTTCGCTTTCGCAAGACGTTACCACTGAGAGAAACTGGACAGAGGGCACATGGCATCTGTCTGTATTATTTCTTACAACTGCATATGAATCTACAGTTGTTTCAAAAAAGTTTAATTAAAGAAAAATTTTCAGCTGATCACTAGAGAATGTATGGCCTTCATCCTGTTATTCTGATTTAATTGCTCAGAAACAGGATATTCGTCTTGTACTTTTAGGAAGGCTTTCAGGTGATCCTATATGCAAACAGGTTGCAGAAGCTCTGCACAGCTGTACGTTAATCCCCCTGGGCTTTACATGAAGGATGTTACTCATGCCTTCTTTAGGTTGTGATACCTACAGTTTGACTTTACATGTCTATGGCCTGATCCTGGGGGACCTGTGTTACTCTTTCAGCTGAGACCACCATCTGAGAATACTTAAGGTGCATATATATATATCTACACATATCATATTTTACTTTTCAAAGTACATTTTACTGTTTTTTCCAGGATCCATTCAACTTTTATTTCAGACACCTCAACACCTGTTGAGGTCTTTTCATAGCTTGTAGTTACTGTAATTTTGTCGGTAAGGATGCAGGAACTGCTTATTCATACTTGCAGATTGCTCTTCATCCTTTTGTTGCCACTCCTCTTGAATATGGCCCTGGCTGGCAGTAAAATCCTGTGTGTGAACACAATTCATGCAAGTCTTTTTGCATGGTAGTTGCAGGAATCTATTTAAAAACAATAGCAGCATTTGATTCAAATTTGGAGTTCCTCTTTTGAGTGCCCGCTGCTTATGATCAGAAACCACGGTAAACTTACTTTATAAGTTTTGTGCTTTTTCATGAGAACCACTTTATCTTGTCTTTTTGCAGTAATAGAAGCATACATTTCATTTTTCTTTGCTTCAGCTACACTTTTAAAGAATATTCTGGCAAAACCTCACTGATAGTACGCTTGTATTTGCTCCTGGACTTGCCAGACTCTTGATTTTATATTGGCCAGTTAATTCTCTGTTGCATTTTGAAGATGATTTATTTGATGTGGAGTTCGGAATGCTTAGCACATAGTAAGTATCCAGTGATTGTTATTAAATAAGATTGATAACTCCTTAAGGGTTACTGCTGTGTACCAGCTCTGTAGACAGTTCTGTCTGCATATAGCTTTCAATTTTGTGGTGAGATGTATAAATATAGAAAATGATCAGTGGGACAGAGCTGAGAACCTGCAAATAGACCCACACCAATATGGCCAACTAATTTTTTCTTAATAGACTTTATTTCCTAGTACAGGTTTAGATTCACAACAAAATTGAGCAGAAAGTAGAGAGAATGCTGACACACTTTCTCCTTCCCTTCCCTGGCTCCCAAAGCCTCCCCTGCTGTCAACATCCCCTACCAGAATTGTACGTGTTACAGTCAATGAACCCACACTGACACATTGTTATCACACAAAGTCCGTAGTTTATCTTAGGGTTTACTGTTAGAGTTGTATGTTCTATGGATTTTGACAAATGTATGATGACATGTTTCCACCACTATATTATCATACAGAACAGTTTCTCTGCCCTACAATCTCTTTGCTATGCTTATTCCTCTCTCCCCATAGCTACTCACAAATACTGATTGTTTTACATCTTCATAGTTTAACCTTTTCCAAAATGTCATACAGTTGGTATCATAAAATATGTAGCCTTTCAAACTGGTTTCTTTCACTTACTAATATGCATGTGAGTTTCCTCAATACCTTTTCGTGGCTTGATAGTTCATATTCCATTGTGTGGACGTACGGATTATTTCCCCCACTTATCTATTGAAAGATACCTTGCTTGCTTCCAAGCTTTGGCAATTATGAATAAAGATGCTATAAACTTAAAAAGGAAATGATTCAAAACTTGTTAGAACATTCCACTTGTTGAATACGATGGAAACTCTTTCAAATTTACTTGGCACTCGTGTGTGTATGTGTGTGTTTGTATTGAATTGTACACTAGCCTGATGCCTTCTATTTCTTTGTCTCTCATCCTCTTGATAAAGTCTCACTGTCATTATTAGAGACCTGATGTTTATGGCTCTGGTAATTCAGGACAAATAGTGGAAATCTGTAGACTGTTCCTTTAATCAAGTGTGATCCAAATAATTTTCCCTTTTGATTGTACTTTTCCCCCCTTTATTCCTTTAACTGGATAGAATTTGTTTGCTCATGGAAATTCTTATTATATTGCTCAGTGCATACCCTCTATTTTATTTTAATTGCTTTTTTCTATTGCCTGCTTTCCTGACACTCCACTGTAGGTATCCATGTATTTAGTGGTTGTCCTTACAATTGCTCTCCCCAGCTTATTTTGATATATATGTATCCTTGAAAAAGGATTATACTGTTTTTGTTTCATTGTATTTACTTATTGTTAACAAACACATAGCACTTTTAATATCTTAGATATCATCTTAATCTTCTTCCAACATGAATTTACTTAGTGTTTACGATAACACTGTGAGTTAGATGTTTTTATCCCTGTCGTCACAAAAGGCTAAGTAATGCCGCACGGGTACATAACTCACGTGTGTGGGGTCAGGGCTTCAGCTTGGCTCATCTGGCTCTAGAGTTCACACCTTCAGCCACTGCAGTAACCCGCCCCTCCGGCCTTACCAGGCGTGCTGTAAATCTCACTTGTTCCTTTTCATGTTGCCATTTGTACTTCAAATTCATAACCTTTAGTTGCTACTTGATATTCTGTTACGAGCATATACTACATTTAAAACATCAAGTTTTCTGAGGTAATATACACTGTGTAATAAATTCATTTAAAATACATAGTTTACTGAGTTTAAACACATGAATATATCACTGTAACCAACACCATCATCAGTATATACAACATTTCCTTCACTCGCAGAGATACCCTGGTACTCTTTCCTGTTCAGTCCTACCCATGGCCCAAGAAAACATGGATCTTTGTGTCACAACTCGTTCATTTTTCCCATATTGCATTTTTTATAGATGGAATTATATTTTAGATACAGTTTGTTTTTGGCTTTTGTTGTTGTTCAGCATATTTTGAGATTCATTCTTACTGTTGCTTAAGTTGGCAGTTCACTTTTTTTTATTATAGTGCAGTTTTACATTAAATAGATATACCATAATTTGTTTATCTGTTCATCTGTTGATGGACATTTGGGTTTATCCCAGTTTTTGGCAAGAATGAGTAAAGCTGGCATGAAAATGTATGCATAAGTCTTTGTAGTAATATATGTTTTCATTTCTCTTAGGCAAATACCTAAGAACAAACTTTCTGGGTCTTGTGATAGGTGTATATTTAACATTATAAAAAATTGTTAAAATGTTTTACGAAGTTTTTGTGTCATTTTGCACTTTTACTAGTGAGTAAGAATTCAGTTTTCTTTACATTCTAGACAACTCTTGGTATTGTCAGCCTTTTTCAGCTTTTTATTTTGCAATAATTATAGAGTTATAATTGCAAAAATAACACAGGAGGTCCTTTGTATGCCAGCTTTACATAAACTACTTTCTGTGTAATTTCTATGCATTTCTATGGGATTTTTATATGGTTAGATTCATGTAGTTACCACTGCACTCAAGGTACAGAACTGTCCCATTACTGCTAAGATTTTTCACGCTAGTCTGTTGGAGTCACACAGATTCCTTTTTCCTTCCTCCCTCCATCTCTTCTCACTCCCTTTGTGAAATCATGCAAAAAAAAACTAACCTATTACCCATCCCTACAGATTTTCATGAATGCTATGTAACTGTAAATGTAATAATATACTCAGGGTCTTCCCAAGTGGCTCTAGTGGTAAGTAACCTACCTGCCAATGCAGGAGATATAAGAGAAGTGGATTCAATCTCTGGGTTGGGAAGATCCCCTGGAGTAGGAAATGGCAGTCCACTCCAGTATTCTTGCCTGGAGCATCCCATGGACAGAGGAGTCTAGTGAGCTACAATCCATAGGGTCGCGAAGAGTTGGACAAATCTGAAGCGACTTAGCATGCAATAATATACTTACAGTCCCATCAGATTGGCTGATTCTACTCAACATAATTCCTTTAATATCTACCCATGGTGTTGACTTATATGTATCAATAGTTATTTTCCTTTTCATTGCTGAGTGATACAGATATAACGATTTACCTATTGAAAGGCATTTGAATTGTTGCCACTTTTAGGCTTTGGCAAAACAAAAACAAAAACTGCTATGAACTAATGTGTATATGCTTTTATGTGGACACAAATTTTCATTTCTCTGGGATAAATGCTCAGTAGTGTATGTTAAGTTGTTTTTGTTATGTTTTAAGAAACTACCAGACTATATTTCAGAGTGGTTGTACCATTTTACAATTCTATCAGCACCAGGGAGGTATGATTTGTCCAGTTTCTCCCCATCCTTGCCAACATTTGCTATTGACATTATTATTTTAGCCACTGTAATCGTTAAGTAATACTACTTCATTTAGTTTTTAATTTGCATTTCCTTAATGGCTAGTGGTATTGAACATTTTTTCATGTCCTTAATTTGCCATCCATATATCCTCTCTTTTAAGGATTTTTAAATCCTTTTAATTTTAAGCCATTCTAGTGGAGTGTATTGGCATCTCGTTGTGGTTGTAATTTTTGTTTTCCTGACAAATTAAGATGTTGAGCATCATTTCATATGTGTATTGGTCATCTTATGTCTTGTTTAGTGAAGTGTCTCTTTAGCTTTGCTTCGCTCTTTTTTAAGCTGGCTTATTTGTTTTAGAGTTACAAACGTTCTTTATTTCTGGATACCACTGCTTTGTCAGATACATGTATTGCAAATATTTTCTACCATTGTATGGCTCACCTGTTTCATTTTTAAAATTTCTTTTGAGAAGTAGAAGTTTTAAATTTTGATGAATTTCTATTTGTCCATTTTTTCTTATTGTTAGTGCTTTTTTACATCCTTTCTAACAAATCTTTGCTTACTCAAAGATCATGAAAGTTTTCTCCTAGGAATTTTGTAGTTGTAGGTTTTAAATTTAGGTCTAAGTCCTGTTTGGTAGTTAATTTTTGTTCATGTGCCATATTTGTATTATTCTATCCCCTGTTAATTATTGCTTAGGTTTACTAGCATAAAAAACATTGACAACACGCTGTCTCATATGGCTCCCTGTGACTGTGTAAAAGTATCTCTGAATGGTAAGGCATATGTATGTATATATATATATATATATATATATGTTAATCAAATATGTATACACACACACACACACACGTGTGTGTGAATCAAGTGTATGCAAATTGATATCCAGAATGGTAGCACAAGTTTATCTTCCCATCAGCATGGTGAGAGAGTCCCTGTTTATTTTGACTTGTGAATAGCTACAAGATTTTTCCTTCACTTGCTTCTAAACTCAGATTTCATATTATGCGCTTCTCAGCATGCTTCCTGATGACAATCTGTGACTATTTTCTAATTCACTTATTCTAATCTTTTATGGAGGGGAAGGGTAAACCAGTACTCTTTCCTGGCCTAAGTTGTGTCTGAATTACGACTACACAGGCTGAGAGTGAAGGCCTTAGGTTCTGTACCATTAGTTCAGTGCATAGGTGTTATGATAGGTTTTTTGCCAACTTGACCACTCTTTCATCTCCTGTTTGGTTCTCACCTTTGGTACTTATTTTTCGTGATGTTGAATTGGTGACCTCAGGTATATGAGATATTAGTATATATAATTAAGCGCCAAGTTTTGTGAAGATTATTTTTGATATAGTTGTGAAGGCTCTAGAGTTTCAGGTGAAAATATTTATGAGCAGATGGTGATGTGAGCAATAACTTCAGTACCTTAACATGGGTCATATCTTAAAAGTCTCTTACGTAAAGGACAAAGCCATCATGTTAAAAATATGCTGGGAAGTGCTGTAATATGCACTTGAAAACTTTATGTATTATAAGAAAAACTTGTATTGAACAGATGCTTCGTCTTAAGGGCGCGAGTATAAACCAGTTAAATTTACATAATTATTTTATAGGCTAAAATATTAGCTGTTTTCTCACTGATGGAAAAGTTCATTTACTGCTACACAACACAGCTGGAGTAAGAAATACCTGGGCTAACATTCAGCCTGAAATACTGACTGAGAAAATTACATGTGAAAGTGAAAGATTCCATTTTTAGTTTTCTCGGCTGAGTTCTTTCAGTACTAATATTAGTTTTGAGTTATATTTATAGAAACACTTACTTGCATTAAATGTTGCTTGCATCTGGTGAGAATTATTTCACAGTATCAGCAATTTAGTTAGAATCTGTCCTTCCCAGTTTTGCTGTCAAAACTGGAAAATACTGAGAAATCTTTGCATACCTTTGACAAGGTCTTGATAGTTTCTTTCCTATGAATGAAGTGCGTATTTTTTTTCCTCCTATTTCTCTAGTAGTTTTGTGTTTATATTATGTAAATATTTGGAAAAAAGGGGAAAAAATCATAACAGATAATGGAGGCTATTACTTGCTTATATAATAGCTTTATGTGTAAGTTCAAACTGTTCTGCCATGTTTAAAAAAATGACTATCACTGAACATATTTTTTCCACACCATGCTTGATAGACAAATTTTAGTTTGTTTCTAAAGCCATATATGATGCATTCTGGGTTGCTCAGGACAGTTCAGGTTTATGCCCGTGTTCCAGATGTAATTATTGCTAGCATGTTCTATCGCATCCTATTAAACGACATGCTGGTCATGACCTATGGATTTGATTTCATGACCAGAACTGTATTGGGTTGAGATTCGTATCTGGATTCAGATATTCTCAAGTATTAGCCTTAGCTATGTCATCCTGACTCACCTCCTGTAAATTTCCATTTCTGCATCCATCTCTAGTAAGGATGTTGTGAGGATTAAAAAGATCATTTCTATGAGCACTTCATATCATGTCTGGTGAATGGAAGAAGTTACTGCGTGTTAGTTATTCTCGTTATTTATACTATAAACATGGTTTTCCTCTTCTAAAATTATGTTACACAGAGTATGATTGAGTAAAAGTTTTTTCCACATTATTGGGAGACATTTAAAAATTAGAGATAAAACTGTGTTCTTGTCAGTCAGCAGTTATAAAGCATATCCAGAAATGCCTGGACAAACAGTAGTTAAGCTGTTATACTACGCCTATAGGAGCAAGAAATCTTTGGCTTTCCAGCTGAGTTGAGTTCCCCACCAAGAGGCCAAATGTAAGGGATGTCATTAGTGAAAATACATTATTTTGGTAATCCTTGCCCTATCCTGCTTATGATTCATGTATATCTTAAAAAAAATAGAAACACTTTCATCTTGTTTTGCATTTAAAATAGCATGTAGCCTCTTGATGTTGAAACATTGATGCCCTTTTGAAATATTAGAATCAAAAATTATTTTGGTAAACTGAAAGCATTAATATTTTGATTTTCACTGAACCAACGTTATTGACTTTATTTATAAAATGAGATGTTAAATTTGTATCTGAATAGCCTTTGAGCTGATACTCCATAATGACTGAGGTAAGTGGTCTAATTCAGATGTTTGGCTCCTAAGTTTATTTTGCTGTGTCAGATTACTGTTTTCTGAATTTCCCTGTGTTTCTTACCTGTGCATTGTTGTCTGCATTCTATGTCTCATTACTGCTGTCCTGCCTGAAAACCAGGGCGTGGTGAGGTATATGTGGCGAGTTAAGCCCTTCGACTTGTTAGCTTGATTAGCCTTGTATCCTCCACGTTGAGTTTCATTCTGAGGAGGAATAAGTCCTCTTGACTTTGGCCATTGTGCTGTTAAAGTAGCTCACAATGATTTGGATGGTTGTTCCACAAAGGTAGATAATAAATACATATCAGTGTTAAGGGAGAGTACTTCTTATTCTATCATATCATTTTTCTTTCTTTCTTTTTTTTTTTTTTCCTGGCCATGAGACATGTGAGATCTTAGTTCCCTGACCAGGGTTTGAACCTACACCCTTTGCACTGGAAGCATGGATTCTTAACCACTGGACTGCCAGGGAGGTTTTCCTCTGCTCTATTCTTTCCATTACTAACTCAAGTCACTTCTCATGATAGCCTTGAGAAGTAGGCATTTCTAACCTCAGAGTAGTTCAATATTTGCCAAACTGTCCCCAAACTAGTGAATGACAGCCTTGAAATTTAAACTCAATAGTGTCTTCGTCACATTAGTTCAGGCTCCTCCTGAGAAGTTTGTGGAAGCGATTTCTGAATCATTCTTCCAGATCACAGTCCTTACCCTTGTGTTTTTCACTTTTATCAATGACACGTTATGTATCAGTATCACCAAACCAGGCTAGGATTCTGAAAAACAGAAAAAGGATTACAATTAAAAAAAGAAAAAACCCGTGGCAAATTGGAAGAACTAGTAACTGTGAACAGAGTATAGCTAAGCAGAGATGCATGCAGGGTAATTCACATAGGGAGGAAAATAAGAGTGAAAATTTAAGAGTCTGCCCAGCAATTCTCTTTTTCTCCTGCAGCTCTGGTCATGACTTTATTATGTAGACTTTGGAGAGAATCCAGAGGAATCCAACAGAAATTATTAGATGGTTTGAGAAATCTATGATGTAAGTCTTAGGAACTGGGTTTATTTAGCCTAGAGAAGGGAGGTCTGCATAGGGACTTAATTACAGTCTTCAAGTTCATTGAAATCATAGACACAGAGGCCTTGCGTATTTCCCAGGAGAATTGTCTTTTGACAGGCACTTTCATATATGGTTGTTTTCTTGGTTTTCACCGTGCATGAGAGGATATTGTATGAGTGATGATGAGCAGCTGTTCTTTGTTCACTGCAGGGAGACAAGCAAGAAAGAGCTTAAATCACCAGAGGAGTGATTTAGGGAGAACTCTGAGAACTTTTCAGCTATCCTTGGAAGCTGGTGGAGATTCTTTCAGTAAAGACTTTGTTTTTTAAAGAATTGTAATTTTGTGTGTACACTGCCAGAATTTAGGGAATGAATTTTAGACTGAAAGGAGGAAAAAACATTGCGTCAGCCTTTTTTCTTGGTTTAAAGGTAAACACACTTTTTTTTTTTTTTTTTTTTAGATACTTTCTCTCTGAGCTCTGTAAAAGTGTGAGGGCACCTGTCAAAAACAAGGCTGATGATAGACATCTTCATGTTACACTTTTAAGCTTTAGTTCAGTTTGGTACGACCACTTAGGCACCCTCTCATTGGGGCTAAGGTCCAGGGAGGTCCTGATCTTTGAGAACAAGGTGTTTAGATGCTCTGAGCTGCTGTGACACTGGTCACCTGCAAGGATCTGCTCATTTCTCACTGACATGCTGTCTTCTCACTGAAAACGGATTGCAGAATACCATCTGCCTCTTCATTGCCTCTTTATAACTGGAGGAACATTCTTTCCTCTATTGTCCAGTCTCATCTAGGTTTTAGTGGAGGGTTGGTTTCTAATTAAAGTGGCTTCATAGCTTTCATTATAAAGTTATGAAATGCAGGTAAATATTAATATTAATATAGAATCTTGATTTGGATTTCCTTTTTTTCCTCCTTTCCTCCCATGAATAGTGACTGAAATGCTGCTAGGTGCTAGGTACTATACTAGGTATTGAGGATACAGAACAGTCAAGACTATCTGCCTTGGAGAGGTGGATAAAAAATCACATCTATAGTGTGATAAATGGTGACACACGTCGTTATACAGGACCCAAATTTCAATTTGAAACAGATTTGTCAGGAAGACCTCACATACCTAGGCACCACAGATGTTTCTGTTGTGTATTCTGGGTCTACCTCCTCCTTGCCCTTGCTTGCCAGAAACAGGAATCAAGCTAGGTACATCACTTCTGCAGAACCGCTGACCTCTGATATAAATAGAGCATGAAAGATTTAAGTCATTTACTTGTTTTTTAAAAAAGAAGTCCATCATGTTTTAATAAACACTATTTATGTTTAAAAATGACCTCTAAAGACATTTAAAATATCCCAGTGGCTGTGAATATGGCCAGAATTTAGCAGTCATAAAGCAGTCTTTTTCTTTTTTCTCTTTCAGTATATTTAGAGAAATATGTCCCCTCACTTTATATCTTATTTTATGTTGTGTTTTGCAATTGTGATTTTTGCAAAGGTCATCTGGCAATGGAGTGTGAAAGGATTCAACAGCCACACTCAGAAAGCCCACATGATCCACTGATGTTCAATAGCATAACCTTTATATTACAAGCAGAGCCTTTTAAGACAAAAATAAGAATGATGTGGAATTACTGCTATAAGCATGGGACGTAATTGAAGTATATCCTTGGCTTTTTTGTGTAGTGGTAAGTTGGGGAAGGAAAACTATTAAGAGATAAGGTATAGGTTAGAACTTTGCAGTAACCACTAGTCTAAATTAATAATTTTCAGTGGATATGTTTAAATAAGATGTGATTCAACTCAAAACTTTACTTTTGAGGTGTTGGATGTTAGGAGATATTTAACTGTTCTAATCCCCTGGGCAGAGGAACCTGGCAGGCTACAGTCCATGGGTTACAGAGTCTGACACGACTGAGCAAATAACACTACTACAACTAACTGTGCTAATAGTTCTTATGTTCATTAATATAATGCCTGTCCAAATGGCCTTTCAAGTGATGTAAAACCTGTAGCATCAGTATTCTTCTGTGGGTACAGAACACTTAAGTGCAGAGTCTTAGCACTCAAGGATAAGAGAGGTGGGTATATTTTCTATTTCATTCTTAAGCTCTGAAATAGTTTGCTTTTTTCCTTAAAATTTCTAGAATTGGTCTTCTGGTTTATATATCCCTTCAAAGGGATATTTCAAAATTTCTGAAAGAATAGCATGGGCTACTTACTCCATGTTGTAACTTCATGTCCAGGTTCAGTTCAAACCCATCATCACTGCCCAAACCATTCCTCAATGTTCAAGGCTATTTAGAGTTTGTCAGAAACTTGTCTTTCCAGGCTTTTCCCTACCTTTAAACAAATCACCTAAGTCCAAGTAAATAGGAATTGCCTGTTTCAGAATACTTTCTTTCTTTTGACAAAATTTAGTGTTCCCCACATGACACATCTTTACTCTTGCTTACATGGGAAGTGATGTCCTCTTTCTTTAAAACTCCTGTCACTCTTTGTTTAATGTAGGTATCTCACTGTTTCAGAAACAACAGTAATGATGAAAACAATAAGAAAAAAAATCCAAAATAAATGACAGGTAAAACTTCAAGTGACTCTTGGAAATGTAATGTGGGCAGTTTTCAGTATGTTTATGTATGGAATGAATTTGATTTTGTGCTTTGGAAACCTAGATTCTGTTTTGTTGAAATTTGGATCATTTATGTTTCTCAGCTTCACAGATGTTGCAGATGTCAGATGTTGCAGACTTGTTAGATGCCAAGCTTTCTTGCTTTCCTCTATCTCTTATAGGAGGTGACCCAGTGAATTTGCCTGGTCTGTGAAACTGCTTCAGGACCCTTTCAAAGGGCAGGCTCCTTTACCTCACTCTGGTCAGCTCTACGTTTCTGGTATGATTGGACACACAGTCTATACGCTTTTTAAAAGAATGATCCTTTTTCCTTCTAACTCTGGACTCAAATGTGAATATATGGCAGCTTTTAAATTCATTTCAACTTTGAAGCAAGCAGCCGTTGCAGTTTTCATATTCATGCCTTGAGGGAAATATCTTCTTAACAATGCAGCTTTTGTTTATTAAAATTTTTTGGCGGGGGAGGCTTGATTTTGGGGAACAGAAGACTCTGACGTCACATTCCTGTCTGTGGTTTGAGTGTCCTCTCTCTTCCACCCATTTATGGTGTGTACAGAACAGTCACCGTGCTTAGTACCACAGTCAAAACCAGGATTCGTAGATGTTCTCCTGACAGCTTAGTAGATACTTTCGAGCGGTTAAAACTGGGATATGTTAGGAATTGCGTTTTATATCTTAATACAGTTCTACATGAGTAGGCTATATACCCCTTCTCCATTTACTTCCCACCTGGAAACTAGAGAAATCAGGTTCTTTCTTATGTTGGCATTGTGAATTACCACAAAAGAGGATGCAGGTGCTTGATGGTAGTGGTCTTTACATTTTTTAACTTAAAAAAATATTTTATTGGAGTATAATTGCTTTATAGTGCTGTTAGTTTGTGCTGAATAACGAAGTGAATCAACTCTTTGTATAGCACAGGGAACTCAGCTTGGTACTCTGTAATGACTTAAAGGGTTGCAGGGGTGGGAGGGAGTTTCAAGAGGTGGTAGTCATTAAACAAAATTGTTTCTAACATCTAATGACTGTCAAGTTTAAGAGTGGTGTCATAGAACTTTCTCCAATATCGATGCAGATGCCCTTTAACATTTTATTAGTTTGTAGCTGACCATCCTGTAGAGCATGTTATGTCACTCATCTCTCGAGAGTACATATTGCAGCCGGTTTATCTTGAAAGATAACGTGAAACATTCCTCAACATGAATTATTTTTATAGATGGTATCTTAACAAGTCTTTGAAAGTGAATGGGAATGCCTCCTTTTGAGATTGGTTGTCCTAAAGCATTGGGGCCAGGTTCTAAGTCTCTGGAACCTCGCACCCCTATTGATGAGTGTGACTGGTGACTGTTTTCTGAGAGAAATAGTCTTTCTCTTGTTTACCATTGGGATAATATCCACATGCAGCTGTTAAGTTCTCATGAGATGATGCAGTCCTGCCTGTTAGCTGATGAGCAAGTTCAATATGCCCTTAATTGATTCCCGTTTCTTTTTGGAGACCACAGTTTCAAGCTCTGTGCTGCTTTGTTCTTATCAGAACTCAGTCCTGATAAATAGTATTTGTGGAATATCACTGAGGAATGTGTAATTTATCCATTCTGTTAGAAATTAGATCTTTTCCTTAATTCAAGCCAGGCCACCATAGAGCTGCATTTTTCCTCCCTTGAGAATTGCTTATACTGAGTTATACTGCGATGCTTTGTCATTGGCCAGATTGAGAGTCATTATTAATAAGCATCCTCAGGAGAGTCATTATTGGATTCATCAGAGTGCAGTGGGTAAGGAGAAGGTCCATTTAATGCACAACATTTGCTTTATGGACACTCATAGAAGAAAGTTCTCAAAATTATCAGTGTTAGGAGAGACTGAACTTCCCTTGAGCAACTGTTGCTGAGACTCCTCTAACTAATGACATTGTTGCCCACTTCTAACCAAGCTTCTGTTAAACTTTTTGAGAACTACACTGACTTTCTCAGGTAGCACTAGTGGTAAAGAAACCACCTGCCAATGCAGGAGATGTAAGAGACTTGTGTTCGATTCCTGCGTCGGGAAGATCCCCTGGAGGTGGGCATGGCAACCCACTCCAGTATGCTTGCCTGGAGAATCCCATGGACAGAGAAGCCTGGCAGGCTACAATCCATAGAGTCGCAAAGAGTCAGACACAACTGAGGTGACCTAGCATGCACACATATGCTGACTTTATCTTTTTAAAAAATTAGTATTACTTTTCTCTTATCCCAGTAACTAGTCTTTTTGGTGTTATAGTATATTTCTGTACGTAGTAAAAAATGCTTTGAAGTGAGATTGGGAATGAATAAAAAAAATTACACATATGTGTGCTTTGATAGTACTTTGTTTCTTGATTTTGTTTCATAGTGACCTACTTCCTTACCTAGGGTTTCCCATGTGGTGAGGGGTAAAGAACCCTCCTGCAATGCAGGAGACATAAGTGACCTGTGTTCAATCCCTGGGTCAGGAAGATCCCCTTGAGAAGGACATGGAAACCTACTCTAGAATTCTTGCCTGGAGAATCTCGTGGATAGAGGAGCCTGGAGGGCTATAGTCCATAGGGTCGTAAAGAGTCTGACAAGACTGAAGCAACTTAGCATACACGTACACTTCCTTTCCTAATCTCCTTACCAAATGTGACATCTTTCTGGGTAAACATTTCTTGATTATTCAGTATTAAGAACAGTGCTTTGCATTAAGGGCTCTCCATGCATATTTTTGCATTAAATAAATATGAATTTATTGAACCTAAATGCTGTTGAGTATACCAATGTGAGTAAAATATGGTCCGTACTCTTAGGAAATTTATTTACATTTTAAAGAGAGAAAATGAAGATTGTGTTAAGAGTTGTTACATGCTATAGGCATCTTGGGGAGGAAAAAATGAATTCTTTTAGTCTAGAGATGACATTAAGTGGTCTGGAAGGATAAGTGGCATTTTACCAGGGGAGACTATCTTGGGTAAGTCCATTCTTACCACTGAAAATTGAATTTATATGGGAAATTTATATAATTCTTCTGTGATCCAAAATTATGCTCTTTTTCCCTCAAGCTTCAAGGATTCTCCTTTAAGCTAGTGTTCTAAAATGTGGAGAAGTTACTGATTGTTACTGATATTATGATTTTTATAGACTTCAGTCTTCTCTAGTTCCAAACTTTAGAACTTTAGTCTTTGCAGTTTGTCTTGATAGGTTAACCTTTTCCTTTCATTTTCTGATCATTTGAAAAGCTTTCTCTGTACCTTCTCAAGTTAATTAGATCTTTCTCAAGATAACATTTCTTAAACGTGGTTTTGTACATGATGATTTCTGCTTCTTTTGTAATTTTGTTTGTATTTTTACTTTCCTCACAGTGCATTTTATTTAGAAGATCCTGTGATTTGGGGATTGTTCTATGGGCCATGTCACTACATGTATTAAAGGTCATTGGTGGTCTCTGTCCTGATGACCTTTCCATGTGTCCCTTCACTTGCTCCTCATAGGTAACACTGCCTCATGTCATAATGTCAGCTTCTGTCTCTCCCTGGAAGGCGCTGTTGCCTCATGCTGTCTCTCCCTGGAAGGCGCTGTTGCCAATTCCTTCCCATCAGTCATGATGCTCGTTCACCTGTGAAGTCTCTCCTGACCCCTCAACATAGTCACTTCATCCCTGCAGCTTATGACTCTAGACACACAACTCCTCCAGTTCTCAGATTGCAGATAATAATTTACATTTCTACTTCTCTGTTAGACTTGAGCTCATAGAAGGCCAGGGCTGCATTTTACTTGACTTCTTTAATGCTTGATGGACTGAATTTCTTTGTATTTGCAGTTGCCTGTCTAGCCATCTCATAGTATATGAAAAATCTCTTGAACTTTCATGACCTCATAGAGCTTATTGTCTTGGCTGAGCTAGAAATTTCCCTCTGCACTTCTTTAAAAACATGTTCAATAATCACTGTATTAGAAAGTGTCTCTGAGGAGCACTAGTTTAAATTACTTTTATCAGAAAAGTTTCCGTTCATTACAACCTTTTTTTTCTTCTCCCTAAATTATTTGTGATTAATAGAGCATTAGATAAATACTGTTAAATGAATTATTGTATTTTTTTTTTGAAATTTTTTGGGTTAAAAAAAAACAAAAAACAACTCCAAGGCTGTTTTATCATATTGATTTTGGAAGACAACAGCTATATTCTGGTCACCCTCAATAATGTTAGGCAAAGCCCTCACCTATTTGTACGCTCCCCAATACTTCTAATCTCATGTTAATCTGATTTAAAAAATCTTTTTTGTGTAAAACTTGATCTGATGTTTCTCTGTCTATGGACACCCCCTTGGGATATTCAAGTAGGTTGGCCAGATGTCATGTTTCCTTATGGGAAGTGAAAGTCACTCAGTTGTGTCCGACTGTTTGCAGTCAGGAAGTTAGGTTTTTCCTTCCATGGTTTATGTGTATGTAGGTATCTGGGTGAGAATCACATACTAACAGGAAAAAATGTTTTATAATTATTTTTCTTATGTATTTGTTCACCATAAGCTGGGTGCAAATTCATTTAATATCCAGTTCTGTATTTTGCCTTCAATTATTTTGCAGATCAGAAGAAATTCTTAGCAAAGCTGTGGAAATTTACAGCAAGCTAGAAAGCAAGACTGTTTGCAAATTCTTTAATTCCTACATGTGGTTTCCACAAATAGTTCTTTGGCTTTAATTCCCCCTGATAGTTAGATACCAAGTACTCTCCTGGTATTTTTACAAGGTAGGCAATGACTCAGAGCCCTATGATGGGATTATTCTGTGATGTCTTCCCTATACGCTGTATAACTAAGCAAATTATTTTATTATTGTGATTACAGTATTTTCTTGCAAACATTTTGATTTTTTGAAAAATGTCAAGAAAAACTCTGAATCTATATTGCTTTATCCAGTTGATTTTGGTTGATAGGAAATAAGCCCGGCCAGTAGGAATTATGTTAAGCTGAACTGTGGTTTGTGTGCCTTCTAATTCCTTGCGGCTCAAAGTGTATTCAGTGAACCAGCAGCATCTGCATACCTAAGGTATTGAGAAATGTGGAATATTTGGTCCCTCTTTAGACCTACTTAATCATAATCTGTATTTTGACAAAATTCCAAAGTGGTTTCCATGCACAGGAGAGTTTGAGAAAAGTTCCTCTAGTGCACATACATACACATCACACAGATTTCAAAGGTACTGAAATCTAGGTTCTTGTTACTCTTAGTGGTCTACATAGCATCACATCAGTGTCATCTGGGAGCTTGTGCTCTGTTTCCATCTGGACATTCCGGTCCAATCCCTGACCAATTGAATAGGAATTTACATTTTAACAAGATCCCCTGGTGATTTCTATGAATGTTAAAATGTGAAGAGCGTTGATTTAGATTGCATCATCTTCCTGAAGCTAACTTAACTTGAATTCTAGTTTTGGAATAAATGCACAGTATTATTCTTTTTTCAAAATGTCTCTTTAGTAGTCTTTGCTGGAATGTGGCCAATTCTATTAGTATGCCTATTGTCTCTGCATACAAAGAAAGACTCTTCCGAGCTT
Organism: Cervus canadensis; assembly: GCF_019320065.1. Taxonomy (NCBI): domain Eukaryota; kingdom Metazoa; phylum Chordata; class Mammalia; order Artiodactyla; family Cervidae; genus Cervus; species Cervus canadensis. The sequence goes on from NC_057388.1 coordinate 53,834,010, forward strand.
CCTTACACCTTCTGACATTTGCCCTTGACTTCTCTCCAAACCCTTCAGTGGATGACTCTCCTACTCCCACTTACTCTCATGAAAATGAAGAGAAGTATGTCACATTTTCCCCCTACCCATCATGATTTCCAGAACATTGTTATGCAAAATGAATTAACAGATTCTTTTATGATAACACTTCTTTGTGTGTATTTCTTTCTCCATTCTTATTTTCCCAGTCTCATTCCTGACGTTTGTTCTTTTTCTGGGCTTTTCCCCTCTTTCCTCAATGGCAGCTCCTTTCTCTTTTTATTTTCTCTCAAGGCCTGCTACTTTTCTTGTCTGTGGCATTTTCAGCTTCGCTGACCTGTTCCCTCTGGCTCACCTTAAGTCATCTTCATCACCTCCACTTTCCCACTTGTACCTCCCCAAATCTTTCCGCTTTCAAGGATCTTGAATTTCCCTTGCAGTTTCCTTTCTGCAGATTGCAGCCTTCTTTGCCACTTTCTGACTCCTCTTCTTTTCATCATGTCTTGGGTTCCTTAGCCTGACCACTGCAGTGAGCAGTTGTAATGCAGCTTTCACAAGAATCTTTGAACAGTTCTTTCTTTTTCACTTTTGCATCCTTTAATATAAAAATAAATAAAGACTGCCTCCTGCTGCCTGCTTTATCCGCTTCTGTTTTCAGGCTATTAAGCTTTGCTTGAGAGAACTGTGAAACCAAGATGATTGAGTCAAATTAAATTTTGAGCTTTATTACCTCAGCTGGATGGCTTCTGCCCCACTATCTTCTTATGTATTTCCCGTGGTCCCCAATTCCATGTGTATCTTTTTAGTTTCTTAGGCAAGGTGGGAGATACTCTTTCGCTAGTGAATGATGGTAAGGCTTTATGCTTTGAGATTAAATTTGCTCGTAGGTACCTAAATTGCTGTGCTTTTATATCATTACAATTTTTTTTCTGGAACAGTTAAAATAAATTTAATATATTTGGCACATTGCTTTGTTGCAGATTTTATTATGGTCTTTAGATGCAGATGGCTTTTACCTTCTTGTGGATATAAACAACAGTAACAAAGATCTGGAATCTTAATTGGTCTTATTCCCTGTTAAGCTCTGTTGCTTTAAAATTGCTACATATAAGAAAGTCAAGTGGGTATTAAGTCGTATTTCCTAGTAGCTTTAAAGGGTAAAGAAACACAATTCAGGTATAATTTGTTCAATTATACTGAATAGCCAACAAGGCTAACTAAATTAAAAAATAAAAGAAACAATCTTCAGTTTATGGGCAAAAATAGCTCTAGGAATTTTGCACTCTTTGTGCAGTTAAAAAAAAAAAAAAAGAAGTAACTGTTTTATTAAGTTGCTGCAGTGTCCCCAGCACTGTGCCAGTAATTGTGGTGGAGCCAGAGGAAGAACAGGGTTTTTGTTATTGTTGTTCAGTGGCTAAGTTGTGTCCAACTCTTTTGCAACCCCATCAACTGTAGCCCCCAGGCTCCTCTGTCCACGTGATTTCTTGGGCAAGAATATTGGAGTGGGTTGCCATTTCCTACTCCAGGGAATCTTCCTGACCCAGGGATCAAATCCATGTCACCTGCCTGGCAGGGGGATTCTTTACCACTGAGCCACCAGGGAAGCCCTATACAGGGTATTTTACCCAATGACAAAAACTTGGTGATATACACATGAACACTATGATATAGAATGTGATAGAAAACGCAAATCTGATCGTGTGACTTTTCTTCTTACAAAAAGGTTAGTGATGTCCTATTACCCAAAATGAAATTCAGAGACTTCCCTGGCTGTCCAAGGGTTAAGATTCTGCCTTCTAATGCAGGACGTGTTGATGCAATCCCTGACTGGGGAGTTAGGATCCCACATGCCTCAATCAAAAAACCAAAATGTAGAAAAATAGAAGCAATATTGTAGCAAAGTCAATAAAGACTTTAAAATTCAGTTTAGTTCAGTTCAGTTGCTCAGTGGTGTCTGACTCTTTGCGACTGCATGAACCGCAGCACGCCAGGCCTCCCTGTCCATCACCAACTCCCGGAGTTTACTCAAACTCATGCCCATTGAGTCGGTGATGCCATTTAGCCATCTCATCCTCTGTCGTCCCCTTCTCCTCCTGCCCCCAATCTTTCCCTGCATCAGGGTCTTTTCCAATGAGTCAGCTGTCTGCATCAGGTGGCCAAAGTATTGGAGTTTCAGCTTCAACATCAGTCCCTCCAATGAACACCCAGGACTGATTTCCTTTAGGATGGACTGGTTGGATCTCCTTGCAGTCCCAGGGACTCTCAAGAGTCTTCTCCAACACCACAGTTCAAAAGCATCAATTCTTTGGCACTCAGCTTTCTTTATAGTCCAACTCTCACATCCATACATGACTACTGGCCCACATCAAAAAAAAAAAAAAAAGAAAGAAAGAAAGAAATAGAAAATCCTTAACAAACCAAAGCCAAAATAAAGTTGATAGTCCATAGAATAGTGTACTTGATCATCAACCACCTGGCCCTAACCTTCCTTGTAAGCCTCATCTTTCTCTACTACATTTGTCCTATGACGTGCCCTATGGTCCATTCACATTGATCTGCTTATTCATTCCAGAATGTAATATACACTTCAGTACTTCCCTGCTTTTTGTAAGCTGCCTCTGTTTGCTTTGTTTTGCATTCTCATCTTTCGAGACCCACCTTAAAAGGTGCTTCTTTCGCCCTGTGGGGATGTCTTGCATTTTCCTGGGGAGAGTTAGTGTCTACTCTCCGTGTGCTCTTTTAGCTCCTTGCTAACTCCCGTTCTGTTGTTTCTCACGTTATTTTTTCTGATTGCCTTTTTGATTTCTTCTTTGTCCCTTTGGTTATTTAGGAGTATCTTAGTCAGTTTGGTTTGTTATGGCAAAATACCATAAACTGAGTGGTTATCAATCACAGAAATCTGCCGTGGTTCTGGAATTTGGAAATCTAAGATCAGAATGCCAGCATGGTGGGGTCCTGGTGAGGACTCTTATCCTGCCTTGAAAATGACCATCTTCTCCTTGTAGTTTGGGAGTAAGCTCTCTGCGTCACTTCTCACAAGGGCACTAATCCCATTCACGAGTGATCCAACCTCTTTTGTTTTTAGTTTTTCTTAGAGGATAATCGCCTTACAGTGTTGTCCTAATTTCTTCTGTAAAGCAAAGTGAATCAGCTATATGTTTACATATAACCCCCGTTTTCTAAATTTCCTTCCCGTTTAGGTCACCACAGAGCCCTGAGTAGGGTTTTTTATACTATATGGTAGGTTCTCATAGGTTATTCTAATTATCTCTTGAAGACCGCACATTCTAATACCATCACATAGAAGGTTATGATTTCACATATGAATTTGGAGGGACATACACATTCCGCTCAAAGGAAGGAGGGTGTTGTTTAATTTCTGTATATTTCAGAGTTTCCCACAATTTCCCATTTATTGATTTTTAAAGTTCATTCCATGGTGTTTGTAGAACATATGTTGTATTATTTCTATTCTTTTACGTTTATTGAGGTTTCTTTTATGGCCTACCATATGGTCTGTCCTGGAGAGTGTTCCATGTGCACCTGAAAAAAAATGCATATTTAGTTGTTGTGTGGAATGTTCTGTAGATATCTGTTAGTTGGTTAGCTGGTTTTAAGTATTGTTCGAATCTTCTATTGTTGATCTGCTATTTGTTCTATCCATTATGTAGAGTATTGAAGTCTCCAACTATTATTGTTGAATTGTCTATTTTTCTGTTGATTTCTATTAGTTTTTGCTTCATATATTTTAACAGGCTATTGTCAGATGTGTATATGTTTAAAATCACTATATCTCCCTGATGGATTAATTATTTTATCACTTTAAAATGTCCCTCCTTTTCTTCCTAGGAGAAAGCTGAACTTGAAGTAAGGAGAGAGGGTAAAGGCTTGGTTCAAATTCCACAGACTCCTGTTTTCTTACAGAATTTTCATAGACTTTCTTGATAGATACTATTTTTGTTTACTGTTTACCTTGTGGACCATTTCCTGAAAGTTTTTATATTTTTGGCTTTTTTTAATACTTTTTACCACTTTCACTGGAGACCAGATCAGCAGAGCTTTTCGTGCTGCTAGGCAAGAAGTTGATCCATATGTCTTTTTCTATAATTTTTGTGTATGTGTGTGTTTAACAGATGATAAGTTTTACAAGCCTCATGATGCAGTGATTTTTTCATGTTTATTTGCCCAGTACCTACCACAGTGATTTTGAAATATTGCAGGTCAGTGATTCTCAAACATTTTCTACTTTGGACAATTTTGAATGCTGAAACTTTTTGTGTGGTGCATTTGGAAGTGTTAAAATGGTCAAAATAACATTAAATGACAGCAAAAATGAAGCTTTTATTGGCAGTTTAGCAGCCTCCATGTAGTGCCCATAAAAAGAAAAAAAATCAAGGTGTCATCAGGTTAGTTCTTGTGAGAGGGAGAATATGTTCCTTGCCCTTCTTCTAGTTTTCTGGTGGTTGTTGGCAATCAGTGGAGTTCTTTGACTTCTAGAAGGAGCTCTGGTCTCTGCCTCCATCTTTACATGGTTTTCCCCTTTGCGTTCCCATTTGTATCCCCTTTCCTTCTAAGGATTTGTCTTTGAATTTAGCACCAATTTTAATTCAAGATGCTCTTATCTCAGGATAGCTTAATTGCAAAGACCCTTTCTGCAAACAGGGTCACACTTATGGTTTCTTGGGGTTGGGACATGGACAGCCCATTGTGGGAGGGTGATCACCATTCAGCTCACTGCAGCTGCCTAGGACCACTTGGAGGACCGGCTTTGTGCTTCTGATGTTTAGTAACTCCTAGACACATGCAAAGTCTGGTTTAAGTCTTTCTGTGTTGCTTAAATATAAAATAGTTCTGACTCTGTGTGATTTGCTCTCCTCTTCAAGTAAAATCAATTACAAAAATATTTTTGACTATCGGTATAAAAACCGCACAGCAGACTTGCTCCTTATAGACTACTTATGTGCTTTGCCCTTATTGATTATTCAGGGAGTTCAAATCCCCTCCTTCATGTTCTATTTCTTAATGAGCAGGACAAATATTTTATTCTCATGGAAACTTGTTTCAGTGGCCCCAGAAACTGTTAGAAATGAATATTTCTACTTCTGTTAAGAAGAATGAAACATCTTAAATGTTGGACTGGAGGTAGAGTTTGCAGTCTAATTTCTGGGGGCAAGTTATGCATAGGTTCCAAGGAAATAGTTTTGGTCACACACACAAAAACTAAATTGTTGGCACATGTGAGACAAGTAGAGTAAGTTCAATGCATATAAGCTAGAAAATGATAAAAAGTGTTATGAATAAGAGACCATATTTTATTAGGTTTTCATTCCTCATGTTCAAATTCATAGCTTGAAGATGAAAAAGCATTCAGGTTGAGATTTAATACAAATACATATAAATCATGCATTGTTATAGAGCCTCACACCCGATGTGCATAAGTCATATGCTTCTGTATATGCCTAAAGAGATAAGTGGGATAATGTTTACTGAAGCATTCATAGTGCTTATCTCTGAGTTAGTGGGATTTCTGGTGATTTTTGATTTTTGAAATCATCAGTTGTGATGGAATTTTTTTTTACAATATAGCAATGTCATTTTATCAATATAAATACAGTGTTTATGGTGAGGGAGACAGAGAGTGGCTATAGCCTCCAGGCCAGTGACCTCTATCTGCAGGAGCAGGTTTATATGTTTCCCCATGTTCCATGCAAAGAACATAGTTTTTTCCACATGTGCTAGGGTAGAAAGGGCGGAGAAGTAATGCATAACGTATGTGTTAAGACTGAATTGTGTTGCCTTGTAAATCACTCATGCACACACACACACACACACACACGGACACACCCACACACCAGTCTCATTAAGGTCTATCTGATTTGTTAGAAGTGGACTCTTCATTATTAAAATTTCAATATAATTGGTTGTCTCCCTCCCCAGCCTCCCCCATGTGTTTGTGGAGTGTGGGATTAGTTATGGAAAGTAGTTCAAGTTAAACATGCTAAGGGAGGAAGGACAAGAATTCTGGTCCAAAGCCATTAAGAATTCTTTCCAGAACCTGACCATCCTTTTTAACAAGCTGATTCCCCTCAGAGATATTAGAGTTTGTTGGTAGAGCTGCTTATGTCAGAGTGCTTTACCATTATCACAGAGGAAGAGGCATCTGGGCTGCGTCCAGATCTCATTAGAGGATGCCCCTCCGTTAGTGGGCAGTGTGGGTTTATTGACTTGCAGGCACTGACTTGTGGTCCCCATGTCCCTCTTAGCAGATCCTCTCAGAGCCTCTTTGGGATTCTTATAAATATGTGCAGAGCAGTTGCCTTTTTTCTGAACATGAAGGCATTCAAGTACACTGGAAGCTTGCCAAGTTTGATTTTGACACATGTCAAGATTAGAATGTGTAAAGGGAACGGCATTGTGCCTTGGTGCTACTGCTATGGGGTCTGAGGCTGAGAGCTCTCCAGGGGATGGGGCTGTAAATACTGATGCGTGAGTGCTTTACATACTGATGGGAATGTTGGTATCTGTTCCAGTCTGTGCTCTGTTAATTCTCTAAACTGCTGTAGTGTTACTCTTCCTGTTAAAACAGCCAGTCTCTCTGTATTCCCTGCTCTTGGGACATGTGCCTATTTGCTTAAAGACTGGTCTTTGATTTCAGGGTTGCAAAACAGTTGTTCAGAAAACAAGCATAGCAGTCTACTTCAGAAAATCCTTCTCTTTTGAGATATAACTGGATTGGTGATTCGTGTCTGTTTGTTAATTGCAAAAAAGCTGCTACTGTAATTTAGAATGCTTGTTAAGAACAGTCCAACGGTCCTCTAAGGGACAATAGATAACCTGCAATGTGTCTGGCTTACGGAGCTGGTAATTATTTTACTATAAATGAATCTAACAATAGCCTATCCGAAAACCACAAGAGGCACAGACTTTGAGGGGGGAGTATTAAAATCAAGGCTCTTCTTTATTGACTACATTCATCAGCCCAAATAACTGGCAATAAGGTTTTAAGAGAGGCTCAAATAAAGAAAGTGAAATAATTAAGATTCTTTTCAGTTACTGTAAAAAAAATTCTTAGTATGAGTGTATCTTATTTAAGAATCATTCTAACCTTCCTTTTAACGGAAGTTTTAAGGTTTCATATTATATAATGATGACTTCTTTGCTTTTTAAAAGGCTATCCTACCCGATTAGAGACTTGTCAATTTTTCCTGTTAGAATTGCTAGGCTATTCACACTAATTTTCCATCTTAGAGATACCTACCATGTTGTATTTTGACTGTATTTTTTTCTTTGGGGAAAGTTGGTAGAGGTAAAAACCAGGCACAAATAGTAATTTTGGGTGGCATTGGTAGAGTATATTATATACTCTGGTATTCTTGCCTAGAGAATCTCATGCACAGAGGAGCCTCTTGGGCCCCAGTCCATAGGGTCACAAAGAGTCAGGCACAACTGAGTGACTGAGCATGCACATAAAGGAAAAACCAGAGAAGCACATTTTCTTTCCATGAAAAGACTTTCAAAATTAGGTATTGGTTGAGGAAACTCTAGACAAGATAGTAATTTTCATCAATTTCGAGAAATATCTATAGTATATAAGCAAAAAGGAGTTGGTTATATTAATAAATCTAACTGATGACGCAGGTATATCCATCCTTCTGGCATTGGGTTCAAACCTACTTTGAGCTCTGCCCTTCTCTGTACTCCACTCATGCTCCCACCAAGCCTTTGTCAGTTCTCAGACTACTTAGTGCACCTCCAAGTGTTTGGTGTGATTTCCCCTCAGCTTTGACTGCTCCTAACTTCACCCTCCAAATGAGCAAAGCTTGGGAACCCTTTGGACCCCACTCCCTCAGGAAGCACCCCCTAATCAGGCAGAATGAGTGTCCTCTGTCTGTGAAGTCCCACAAGATACCTGCACCTCCTGTATCCTCAAGGCAGAAGCTCAAACTCTGTTCATGAGGACCCTGATCCCATGGTAAGTACCTATTTTTCTGTCCTCAAGCATGTCCTGTATTTAGAGCTTATTACTCTGGAGTCTATTTAGTTTTAGGTCTTCCCCATTAGGCTATGAGTTCCAACACTTCCCATGCCTTTTTTCTCCATTCCTCCTGCTGCTTTGCTGGCATAGCTCCTCCTTGTCTGTCTGAGATGGCTGCAGTGACCCCTTTGTGCCTATCCCTGGTCTTTACCCTCGAACCTCTTCTCCACACTTTCTTCTAAAAATATCTATCAAAGGACATATCTGACTGTGCCAGTCTCCTCCACGAGACTTTACACTGGTGTCATTATCACAAGAACAAAGTCTAACCTCCTCAGTATGTCAAGTCGAATATGGCCACCCATGATCTGACCCCCGTCTGTCTCTCCCATCCAAATTCCTACTACTTGCGGCCCCATACCTCATTTTCCAGCCATGCCGAGCCATTTTTATTTCAGTATGAGACCTTTGATATTTTATAATTATGAACTTTGCTCAAAGCACTTCTTTTTGTAATATTCTTCAAAACATAGTTAATTTCTGATTATCCATCAAGACTCCATCATCTCCTCTTCCAAGAAGTTAACCAACCTCTGGGCTCTTGCAGCATCTCAGTACATATTTCTGTGTAATAATCTTAGTGACCTCTTTATGTGACCTTTAAATGACAGGGCAATGTGATTTCTTATTTATTATTATATCCTCAACATTTAGCATTGTATTTGTCACATAAGTTCCCAGTAAGTGTTTAAATGAATGTATGGAAGAACAGAAATGAACAACACTCCACAGGCCATATGAAAGACAAGAGTATGAATCTTGGTGAAATCAAGACATGAGTCTTAGGACAAAGATTCTGTTGATAGCTTCCAACATAAGAGATGACTCTGAAAAGATAAGGGCTAGCAGTGTAGCTCTTGTTGAAGACCTGTATTGATTCTGCTTAAGTGTCCATTTGGGGCAGGCAGATGCTTAGTGAAGAAAAGGCAACTGTTCAAGATTCAGATAGGTGGCTATTGTTGGGGATGCTCTTAAAGGGATGGCCTGATTTCCTCTTTTATTTGGGGCTCAGAAGTATGCTGGATTTTGAGGCAGAAAAGTACTTACTGAGGATCAGGCTGGAGCACAGTCTTGCAGAATTGGCAGGGAGTTGCAGAATGAGGGAAACAGTCACAGCAACCGTATGGAAGCTTGTCTGTTGCAAAGCTGGGCTAGAACATGTAGGCAGTGCAAAAGGATTACTAAGCAAATAAGATGCTGTCTTGGAGGCTTTATTTTCTTTCTGCCAGTGGCAAGGCTTGGTCTGGATTCTGGGGTATGTGGTCTAAAAGGGGGCTAAATGAGACCTGTTGAAAAAGTTGGAGCTGTTCTATGAGAACAAGCTACGGCCAGGCATTACGGCAAGTTTGGCCAGCCACTTTTAACTTTTGCTCACTCATCTCTATTCAAATAACAATTTGAATTTTTGCAATTTTTGCAATTACATATTTATCAACCAATCAGTGCTTACTTTGGGACTTGTTACTACTTGTTAATAAGCAGTAAACAGGGCTTGGGATTAAAATGGTGAACAAGACATAATGGTTCCTTGTGGAGATAACCAGTGAGGTCAATTTACAAGGAACAAGCAATTTCAAATGTGATTGATCATACTAAAGGGACAGTGCACAGAGACTTGGGAGAATGTGGTTGTGATTTAATTTATTCTCATGAATCAAGGAATGAGGAGTTTGCTAGAAAAAGGGAGAGGATGTATAGAGGTGTCATCATAAGCAGAAGCCCTGAGGTAGGATAGAGAGAGATGTGACAGAAAGCTAGCATGGTAAAGTGGGACAGTTTACACTGGATAAGCCTGGAGAGAGATAGTAGAAACCTTATTTAGAGGCTATAAGAAACTACAGGAAGGGCTTTGGACCTTGTATTAAAAGGTCCAGAAGTCATTGGAATGTTTTAACATCACCATGCTTATGTTTTAAAATGATTGCTCTGGCTACACTATGGGGAAGAAAGGGACTAAAGTAGAAGTGGAGTATCTGGTTAGAAGTCTGCTACTTGTTCCAAGAATGAGATGATGCTGACCCTGATCATGGTGGTAGTGGGGATGAAGTAAAGTGTATCGATTGGAAAGATGTGTAGGAATAGATGAGACAGTTTTGGCCTTTTGGTTAGATGTGGCCAGAGAAAGAATAGTTAATAATGACTTCTAAGTTTGCAGTTGAACAACCTGATATATAGTAGTGCCATTTTTTTTTTTCCCCCTGAGATAGGTTTTGGGTAGTGATTCAGTGTAGGGATGGTGCATTCAGGATCCCTTAAGACATCCATATGGGTAATTGGTTAGATGAGCCTGATAATGAGATTGGATGACTCCTGAAAGGCATCTGTGTGGATGCAGTTACCTGGCCAGTGGTTTTCAAAGTGTGAACCCTAGCCCAGAACCATTAATATCACCGGGGAACTTAGACATGCAGATTTTCAGGCCCCAGCACTGACTATGTCAGAAACTTTGAGTGTAGGGCCCAACGACCTGTATAATAAGCTTTTCACATGATTCCAATGTACATGGAAGCTTAAGAACCACTAGCTAAGGTAATGAAATGTAGACTGAGCAGGGAAAAGTGGGTCTACACAGGGCTTATGTGTTTGTTATTTTACTTCAAAGACAGTTTAGTTTGTGATGAACTTTATGTTATTCAAATGTTATACGTTTGGCCATTCAATTACCTGGGCGTGTCAGTGGAGAATGCAGCAGTTTTAACAGGAGTTATGTGGTCCTGAAATTGTACTTTACATTAGAGTTTTGAGCTTTTTCATGTAAGGTAAGAGGTAAGTGCTCTTTTTTAGAGATGCCTTTTTTGTATGCATAACCTGAAATTCAATTGTTATACCTTTTTGGAGGACTGAGGAAAAACTGCTCTTAGTAAGTGAATAAGGGATAAATGTGTTTTCATTAGATAGAGGTTTCTTCAAGGCAAACTTACAGTCTGTAAATTGTTGAAATAGGTATTATGTAGAAGTTACTTAGATTAAACCTTGGAAACTATTTTCCAAAGGGTAGATGCTACTTGGTGAGTCTTTTAAAGTTGCTTTTGACAGCTAATTTGCTCACATAATAGCATAAGGTTTCTCCTCTTGTGCTTCATATTTTTCAAAAGAGAATTTTTTTCCATTATAATGAACTCTGATAAATATATGAGATAATTGATGGACTACATCTGCATAAAAAGAATTCAACTTGCTAAATACAATACCCATGACAAATGGAATGCATTTTGACTCCTCAGTTCTGGGATTGCATTCTGTCACTATGCTCAAGAATAATATGGAACATCATGAAAAAATGGAAAGCAGATCAGTAGAAGAGGTTTCCTTAAGGTGGCACTGAAGTTTATTTATCATAATGGGAGGCAGGTAACGATAACTTTCAAGTAATGGAATCTATGCATAGTACATTTGCTTGACACATTTCCTTTGAATGAAAAAGTTTCTTTTTTATTTTTTAATGTGAAAGATAAGCTGGCTTCCTTCTGTCCCCATTTGATGGGCAGCTACATAGTAGGTGCTAGAAAAGGCAAACTGGTGGTTTTCGGTTGAGTGATTGTGTATACATACACATACACACATAATCACAGATCGTAGGAACAGGAATCACACAGATTCAAAGCAAATATCAATGAAGAAAGGTATTCTAGAATCAGAATACAGTGGAAATGGAAGATGGATGGAGGTATTAAAGACCATGGCACATTCAGGGCAGTGCAGTTGTCCAAGATAGCATGATCAGAGCATCAGATGCTTGAGTCGCAGTCCAGTGATGCTAGAGAAATAGCTTAGTACCTGCTGGCAAATACCTTCCTGTGCAATGCTAAGAATTCTGACCTTGATCTTGGAGCTTAGGGTTTCTGTGTAAGGATTTTAACGTAGGAAGTCATAAACTCAAATTTGCATTTTAGAAAGATCATTGCATAATGTTTTGTTAGTGTATCAGGAGGGAAGAGCCTGAGATAGGCACCGATGGCTCCTAGGTTTTTGCTTCAAACCATAGGTTTGACTATCTATGTCTTGGCCCATTTCTTTATTTTTCAAACAAAGTTTGCTGCTTGTACAGGTTACAGACTTGAGGCAAGAACCAGGGAAAATCACAGAGAAGCATTGGATCACACAGATAGAAGAAAAACAGAACACGTTTTTAGATGTGGGATTGTGACTCAGAAGTGAAATGAGGGGAGAGTTTGAAATAGGAAGAGGGAGCCCACAGTGTCAAATATTAGTGGTGGGATAAGGACTAAAATTTCTCTAAAGGAAGTGTCACTGGTCAGTTTGAAAGTGCAATATTGAGAGGCTTCTTGGGGGTAGGCAGAAGTGGAATTGTTGAGAGCTGAAGATTAATTAAAAGCTAAAGAATTAGAGTTGGGGGTGTATAATTGAGCAGAAAAGGAAGAAGGGACATAGATAGGTAGGAAATGGTATTATGTGAGAGGAGTGATTTTCAATTGCAGGAGGTTTATGTGTTAGGTAAAAGTGCAGGAGAGGGAGGGAGAGAGATTAAAGAGTTATAGGAGAGCAGGGAACACTGATAGACGACATACTTGAGGGAAGTAGATTGGATGGGATCCAGCACCAAAGTGGTGAGTCAGTGATTGAGAAGAATAGGTGTGCTTGCTCTCAGAGAAGGTGTAAGTAGCCGAGCTGAAGCTCCAGGTAAGCTTCGAAGTGGACTTGGATTATCCTCTTTAGGAAAGCATTTCTGTGTGGTGGGTTTGTATTCTGTAAGTCTTCTTTTAGATGAGATAATGGAGGGTTAGCTGGATTTAAACACATTATTCCATATTTTGATAAAATAATTCCTTCTTTCATGATGTCAACACTGGTTATTGTTTTTTTAAAACTGTGGTACATACTATGAGAAATTAAAATTCATATTTAACATCCTCTTACACATAGAGAAGAAAATATTGTATTCACCATAGGATATTTACAACGTTCATTTTCATTCAACTATAAGATGAAATAAGTGACTCTTTGAAGAGAGAGGCCAAAGTTTACATCAAACATTTATAGCTTTTGTATTAATATGTTATTCAGTTTTACAATTGGCATAATTGTGTGTTTTGCAAGGTAATATGTACTTGATTTGGTTTTAAACATCTTGTCGTTTATTCAGTCTTCTCCTATGAATGAATTTATTGTACACAGATTACATTTCTTCATGTTTATGTTCTTTTGGTGGATAAGACAATGTAATAATACAAAAACTTAAAGACTGATATTTGTTTTGACAAGGAAATGAATCATGTAAAGGTGTTCCTTATATGGGCAAATGCTGCTTTTTGACATAAATATTACATGAAAACCTCCTTTGTCTTCACAGACTCTGCTCTGCCATGTAATCAAATCATGCTTGGGTGCGTGATCGTAGACATTGACAGCTTTGCATGTAGACATAGCATAGTCCTTATGCCAGGGTTCCGGGGCTGGGGTACTCTCTTCTTCTGAGGTCCTGGCTTTTGTGCCTTGTGTAGTCACTGGTTTACTCTACCTACTTTAGAAGCAATAAAGAATAGGCATGATTTGCAGATACTTCACAGTTACCAAGGATCACAAAAGTACCCTAGGGATATAGTTATCATTTTCTGTTTGTTTGTTGTTTGTTTTTGTCTTTTCTTTTCATTTTTCTTTTTTTGTGAGGTTGAATTTTTGAAATCAGCAAATTACCATTGTATTTTCCCATTGCTACACCACAAAGCGAAAACCTATTACTGGAAGCCTGCCCTGGGCAAAACTGTGAAATAGGTGAAGTTTGTCTTAGACATCTGCTTCCTCCATTTTCTAACTCTGCCAGCTCTCAAAGGCCTAATGCTCTGGAGTTCCTCCTGCCTAGGGGGCTTCACACAGTGTTAGTGATTGATTGCATCCTAATATCTACGTCTTCCATGGATATCAGCTTTTAAGAGACTATCTGGGGAGAGTAATATATAACACAAAGAAGTAAACCTCTAATGGCAAAATATAAAACATCATTGTTGGGGGGTCTGATGAGTCAGAAAATGTGGGGCAGAGACCTTTTAATTCTAAAGCAAGTGTATAAGTGACTGCTTTCTCTGCTCTTTTTGTAAAGCTGGGGTTATTAATGATTGCATGTGCATGCTAAATCGCTTCAGTAATGTCTGACTCTGTGCAACCCCATGGACTATTGCCAGTCAGGCTCCTCTCTCTATGGGATTCTCCAGAATCCTTTGAATTATCATACTTAACTATGGTAATATACAGGCATGAATGGGCTGGCATTACCCTACTCTTCTTTGAAGAAGATACTCTGTAGTGATAGAAAGAGTAAATTGAGTCTATTTTTATACCATGGCTCATGAACTCATAGACATGAGGGAATGATCCTTGTTTAGCATTTCAATTTGTGGTCTATCTTGGATTCATATTTTAATTAACTCAAGTCAACACCTTAGTGGGTGATAAGTAATATTATCCCTGGAGAATGGTATATAGAAAAAATGTAATCTAATCTGAAACCTTGAGAGTGGAAAAAAAGATTGCCCTTATCAAGTCTGTTAAAGATCGGGTTAGAGAGATCACTCGAGGTTAAGAGTCTCCTGCTAAGAAGTTGCCCAGTAAATCAGTGAGAGAATTGCAAGGAGAACATGTGAGCTTCTGGCCTCTTAGGGCACAGAGTCACTGTTTACTTTAAGGCCACATTTATAATCACAGTTAGTGACCTCAGGAGACCAGTGCTCCCAGCAATGAAGCAGATGGCACACTTCTTCCATTACCCTACAGCTCATGAGCCATGATGCTAACCAAGTGAGAGAGGAATGTTAAATAAAAACAAATTAGGCTCTGTTAAAATCATGACATTGAATATATCTCTATAGCTTCCTGTTTCTGAAGGACTTTAGTTATATTTATAACTCTTTCAAACCACTTGAAATTCCTCTCGTTGAAAATCACTACGCTTCTTTTCAATGCTTAAAGAAACAGCTATCTGGTGAGACCATACATATTCTGATGGTAAATTTGTATTTATAAGGAAGAAAGGTTATCTAGCTCCACCACTGGATGAAGTCCTATTAAAACTTGTAGAAATATAGCATATTAACACTAAAAGAAGTCTTGGAGGTTGGGAGGAAATTAATTTGTAATTGGGCTCCTTGGACCAAACTCATTATGAAAACCACTCAGATAACAGGGTGCTAAATCAGTTAAGGGTGGTCTTTGGAGAAACAAGTTTTCTGGAACACTGGGAAGCTAGGGCAGAGAGATGGATCAAGGACACCTGGGCCAGGCTCTGCTTTCACCTTGTGGAAGAGACTGTGACCTTGCCCACACTGAGCTTGATCCAAGAACTAGGAAAGATGCTGTTTGTAAACATCCTTTAAATGGAAACATGTCTATAGCAGCATAAGTTCTTTCTGGGTAAATGATTTTGACCATATGTATAAAAGGGCAGTGACATGATAAGAATTTGGCTGTTTCACAATTCTGACAGGAAGGTCCTATATTCCAGGCTAAATAAATTGGGACTTAGTTTAATCCTGCAGTAGACATATAAGTTTAATTAAGCCTCAGTTTTACAGATGAGGGAAACACAGTTTATAGAAAACAAATGACTTGCCTAAATTGACAGATTACCTTAGTGCCAGAGCAGGAAACAGAACCCAGGCCTCTTGACCCTGCCATAATCGTCTATAACCTCATGAATCAGAAAAGAAAACCCTGATCCCATTAAAACCATTAATTTTCTGATAATGACACCATCATATTTCAGTCATTTTGGTCTTTTTCCACGTATTCATTAATTTAACAAATACTTAGTAAATCCCTGCAGTGGTAGCATGAGTAAAACAGATCCAAGTCCTTGCTCTCAGGAATCTTACTTTATAGTTGAGGAAGTTGGACCATAAACTAAATGAGTAAGATATGATTTAAAGTATGTTTTAAATTGGTTTATGTTAAATGGTGGTTAAGTGCCATGAAAAAAAGATAAATTGGAAAAGAGTGGAGTTGTGTGTGTGAGTGTCCTGCGGTCATTCTAAATAGAATGGTCAGGGAGGACCTTGCTGACTCTGTAATCAGTCATTTCCCCAGTCATCATGTATCATCTGCTCCTTCATGCCTACAACATCTGCATTTCTCTTCCTATTCCCGGGAATAGCAAGAGAACACTCCCTCTATTGTTATTTGACCACACATTCTATCTTTGTCTCATAAGCTAAGGCATCCATTATCCTGCATCCAGCCTCAAGAAACCAGACCAGAATCCTGTCACCCTCTCCTGCCTCTGAAGCTTCCCTGATTCCTCCTTCAGCACAGCCTCATCACCAGGAGACTCAGACTCTGTGATATAATCACCTCTCCCGCCCACCTTTCTTTCTGTTTGGACAGGCCACTTTCTTCCTCTTTTCTGTTTTTGCTCATTGAATGCTCTTCTACCAGTTGAAACTCTGACCATCTTTTACAGTCCATCCCAAATGATGTCCCTTTCCAGAGAGCTTCTGATCTCCCCACACCCCCACCCCCCAAAAAAGTTCCAGTTCACTCTTTTAGTGTAAGACTTGGCCTCTTAAATCAGCTCTTCATTAGCACAGTTCTTGGTACATTGCAACTGCTCCATAAGGGTTTGTTGAATCAAGTTGAATGATACTTATCAGATTTCTTTGGGAATCAGAAATCCCAACAAGAAGTTGAAGTTTCAGTTTGGATTAAAAATACTGCTCATGGAAATGTAGCCAAGATGTAGGAGAAAAAAAAAAAAGAAAACACGCCAAAAAGCACTTAATAGAATATATTTCAAACAGAAAGAGGCTTTCAGTAATGTAGTCTGTTCTATGTTCAGGGACAGTTGCAGAGAGAATGAATTCACGTGAATTTATGTGGGAAGCTGGCTGTCAGCTGAACCATGTGCAAATGAATCTGCCTTAAACTGTTTTCTGCTAAAATAAGCAACATTTTAGAAATGTTGTCTATCTCTTTAGGTTAGTGCTAAATTATCCCACAGCTCTCTGAAGCTCATCAAGTTAATAATTGTTTCCAATAATCTGTAAACGAGCTTGCTTAAAATAATTAACCTTTTCACTTATTTGTATAAAAGACTCGGGTAACAAAAGATTGGAAGTTGATGGGGTCAGTTCAGGAGATCTGGGTCGTCACCCATTGGCCCCTATCCTGGTAACAGGCTGCACAGCTGTGGGTACCAAAGACTTGCCTCTGGGAGATTTCTCATTTTCTCCCCAATCCCCCATGACTTAAGAGCTGCTGCTGCCCCAGTGGATGGAGTATGGGGGGTAGACGGATGCTTCTATACACAGCGTCCCTGGTGTTAGGGTGGAGGGGACACATGACCCTGGTGGTCACGTGAATTTTGCTTAGATAGAAACCTTACTGTCTAATCTTCTGTATAACTACTTGGCCCACTTTTCTGGTTTGTAATTAATCCATGGCTAGTGCTGGTATCCAGCCCTAAAGTTCCCGTCCATAACTGAATTCCTCTTGGGCAGAAACCTAAAGAAAATTCCTGCTTAGAGGATTAGTTTCTTCTCGGCAAGTTTTTCAGAAGTGTACTTGCCAAGAGGGTACATATAAAAGAAAACAAATGAAATCTTCATCTGCTGTCTTTAGCAGAAATGATTTGGAAGCATCTTTCATACCTAAAGGATTAGACTCTATTGGGTGAGCTAATAGACCCAAATCTGGATCTCTTCTCTTAGAGGGCTTTTAATTCTGCATAATTTTGATGACAGAGTCACTCACTGCCCTTCATTTAGCACCATTCTTCCTAAAATGAGATTTCTTTAAGAAGTCTCATTTTAAGAAGAGATAGGTAAAAGGCAATAAATTATTTTGCCTTGAAACTAGCTTTTTCAAGTTTTCTGTGTTAATATGTAGCTATTTCACTTTAGGTGTTTATACTTTAGTAGTGAGAAATGTAGTAGAATATTTTTAAATTAAACTTGGAAGCTGTGTATGGAGCATCATGGCTATATTTACTATGTCTGTCTGTGAACGTATTATCATCCACCCAATCACACTAGCCAGAACCTAAGAAATGATTTTTAGATAGAATCTATGAGTTCTACCTTTTAAATATCTCTTCTTATTAAGATTACTAATGATTTCCATGTTGCTAAATACAAGGAACAAATCTTAATCTTCATTTTTCTGGACTATCAGGTAAAGTAACTTTCTTCACGTGGCTTCTAGGGAAGCCATATTCTTCTGGTGTCCCCCCTTTTCCCTAGTCATTTCTTAGTTCTTTCCTTGTTCTTCTTGCTCTTTTTGATCTCTGATGACTGGAGTCCCCCAGTGCTCAGTGCTTGGATCTCTTCTATAACGACAAAGTCTCCTGGTGATTTCATTCAGGCTAATGGTTTTAAATACCATCTATATGCTGATGAATCCCAAATTTACATCTCTATCCCAGATTTATCTCCTAAACTGCAGATTCAATTACCTAGTGGGCCATTTGTCATCTCCATTTAGATGCCTGATTAGATAAAGTCCAAAATATTCAAAGCAGAACTCCTGATTATCCCTATGGAATCTGCTTCTCCCATAGTCTTCGTTTTCTCAGTAAATGGCCATTTTATCCTTCCAGGGTCTTAGGCTAGGAAACTTGGGGTGTATGCTTGATTCTTCTCTTCCTATACTCCTCATCTAATCTGTCAGCAAATCTTGTGGGTTGTATCTTCAAGAGATATCCAGAAAATAAGTATTTTTCACTACCTCTACCTCTCCAAGCCATCATCTTTTACCTACTTCTTATACCAACCTCCTAACTGGTGTCCCTCTTTCTACCCTTGGGACCCTTTTCTTTTCTCACAACACCAGTCACAATTACCATGCCATTTTTTTCACTCCTAACTCTTGTTTGGTTTCCTATCTCTCTCTCAGTAACTGGGAAAGGTCTTACAATGGCTTACATGGTACTGCACTTGCCGCCTCTCATTTACCACTCTGAACTCACCATTTTATGACTCCCTTCCCAATCATAATGTTCAGCACACTGGCCTCCTTGCTATTACTCTCTGAGCAAACAAATAGGACTAGACTGTTAAATCAGAGAAATGTGAATCAGAAATCTTACCCACTCAGTTCAGTTCAGTTGCTCAGTTGTGTCTGATTCTTTGTGACCCCCATGGACTGCAGCATGCCAGGCTTCCCTGTTCATCACCAACTCCCAAAGCTTACTCGAACTCATGACCATCAAATCAGTGATGCCATCCAACCATCTCATCCTCTGTCATCCCCTTCTCCTTCCATCTTCAATCTTTCCCAACATCAGGGTCTTTTCACATGAGTCGGTTTTTCACATTAGGTGGCCAAAGTATTGGAGTTTCAGCTTCAGCATCAGTATTTCCAATGAATATTCAGGACTGATTCACTTTAGGTGGGACTGGCTGGATCTCCCTGCAGTCCAAGAGATTCTCAAGAGTTTTCTCCAACACCACAGTTCAAAAGCATCAGTTCTTTGGCACTCAGCTTTCTTTATAGTCCAACTCTCACAACCATATAGGACTACTGGATATAAGCAATCAAAAGATTTAGACAAACTAGAGAGATGTCCAGGTTGGTGAAGGCACCTCCCAAGGTCCTCCCCACATTGGAGCTAATCCTCTGGCTTAGAATAGATAAGCTATCCAAGTGGATTTCATGAGATTATCGTAGACAGAGGAATGTTTAAATTATAAGACTTCTTCATTTTATTCTCTAGAGTTATATCTGTATATGATAGAGACAAGATATATATCAAATAATGTATTATTCAAGGAGACTTCCTTCACACAGCTAAGGTTCTATTCACTAGATAATCCTGAGCTAGGTACATCTTGCTATAGGCATTTCAGAGATTTTCCCTTCTTCCTGGATAAACACCATTCATCTACTACTCAGAAGTCGAATAGCAAAAGGTTTAGAGAGTTAACTGCTTTCCCTGTTATCTTCTTCCAACCCTTCCCATCCCACCTCCCCACTCTTTCCTCCCACTTAGGCAAGCACAGTCCTGCTATAGGTGGTGGCACTTGATCTTATGTCTTCCTGAAGTGCTCTAGACTCAGACTTCTCACAGGCTACTCTTAACTTCCTTCACCTCTTCTACACTGACCTTTCTTGATGAGACTTCAACCCCACTCCCAGATACAGTCGTTTCCCAGCCTTTGCCCTTCTCTACTTATTCCTGTTTGAAATAGTATTCTTTCACTGGTCATCTTATTTACAGATAATTTGTGTCAAGAGAAGAGAAGTCCATGGGAGCTGAGATTGATGCTTATAGTTGTATCCCTCGTTCCTAGCACAGCGCCCGGCAGTGGCAGGCTCTCTGTGCTTGTCAAGAGGATTCCTGTTTCTCCTTGCCTGCACCACTAAGATGGTTGGAGACCTCATCTCTTCTCCTGTTGACTGTTGTGGTCATCTCCTAACAGACTGCTGGCATACTGTTTCCAACGTGCTCTTCTGAAACTTGAAGCTGCTCTGTGAACATATCTCATTCCTGCTTAAAATCCGTCAGTGGCTCCTCATAGTTTTCAGGAGAAATTCCATCTTAGCATGACACCTGAGGCTTGATTAACTCTCCAGCCTCATTGCAGTCTTCCTCTCACTACACTTAACGTGCTTTCCTTCTCATTTCCCCCCTAGATTTTCATGCCTGAAATGCCTGTCTGAATCAGCTGAAGAACTGGTTCCTGATGATTTAGCCTAAGGCTCTTTCCTGTAATGTTTCACCTTATTCCCTTTAGTCTGGGTTAAACGTTCTTCTCCAATAGCAACCGTGCCTGTCTTTGCTGTAGCATTTATGCATTATGTAATAATTGTCCTTAAATGTATATGTCTTATTCACTAGACTTCAAGCTTCTTGAGTTCTATTCATTTTGTATCTCTAAGACATTTGGTAATTTGATTCATAATAGACCTTCAAAATGTGTTGACTATGTGAAACTCTAAACCAAAGGGCAAAAGGGACTTTTAGATAAGGAGTAGCTTAAAAAAAAAAAGAAAAGTTTTATCTTGATTACACAAGACACAGAAGACTATCTCCTTAATCAGGTCTTGTAGAATATACAAGGCAGTAGTCATAGAGAGTAGCAACTAGGTAGGTACCCCTCCTCGGGTCAGGTCTGGGAGGGAAATGACATTGCTGAGAGTTGGATAATGCACAGGGAATATTATGCTGTGCATTTACTTCAAAGTTCTAAATTTTGAGCAGGGCACTTTAAGCAGGAGACTTGCTCATCTTTACCCCATCCTTAAAGGCCCTGGAGAAATCGGCCGCTATTGAATCCTTGTGATTTTATAGAATAGGTCAAGTTAAAGAAGTTAATGGAAATCTTTTGACCCACGAAATTATTATATTACACTACAAGTCAAGTGTTAACTAGAGAGGGCACATTTTCCACTGAGACTCCCAACTCTTGGCTTCTTAGAATTTTTATTCTTGATTCCAAATATCAAATCTGTCATTTCACCATATGCTTTATCATCTCCATGCGTGTTTACACTGAAATCAAAGATTAATAAGTGATAATTTTTAAATTGCTATTTTTATTTACTGATTCACTAATTTAGGCTGATATGGGTTTTATTAAACTCATATACATGGGAAACTTTATCAATTGGGTAAATAGGAAATTTCTATGTATAATTTATCAGCTTCCTGGGTGGCTCAGCAGTAAAGAATCTGCCTGCAATGGAAGAGCTGCAGAAGATATATACTCGATCCCTGGGTCAGGAAGATCCCCTGGAGGGGGATATGGCAACCCACTCCAGTATTCTTGCCTGGAGCATCCTATGGACAGAGAAGCCTGGTGGGCTACAGTCTAAAGGGTCACAAAGAGTCAGACACGACTGAAGCGACTTAGCATGCACACATATATAGTTTTTATATTCCTGTAAATTGTAATACCTATTGCAATTGCATAGTTCTTTAGAGAAAACAATCCCTTTCTCACATATTTCACATAAAAATGACTAATTCTTATAACTGTTTTTCAGCAGTGCAATGCATTATGATTAAAATGTTTTGGGAAATAGGTTTATAAGGTGTAGAAAATATTGTTATGAAAAGATTGTTATGAAAAGATTCTTATTAATATAAATCTTCACTTGACTTATAGGTGTTCCCCCAAAATATCAAATCTGTTTTGCTTTGAACTGAATATAGTCTTTTTAGACCAAGTCCAAAACAGTCTACCTTAATACTAGATTCTGCTTTGTAGTGAACTGGCCATAGGACCAGTAGAGTTTGATCTCAGTATTGCAGAATTCAGGCTACAATTTAGATAATTAAAATTTTGGTTCCTCAGTTATCTGCTAGTAACTCTAAGTACTGCAAAATGAAATTTTAACATGTTAACTTAAAAATATGCTCTTATTTTCATAAAACCAGTATTTTTGAAGACATTGCTATAAATATGCTTCCATTGCATAGAAGATACAAGATACACAAACATGAGCGGGTGCTTAGTGATTAATTGAAGACTTCCTGCTGTTTTCTGAACATTTGTTAACACATATTTGTGAGTATTTTACCCTTGATCTTCTTATTTTGAATCAATTCACCTTTTTTCTTCTCAAGTATTTACCTTCTACTTCTTTGTGATTAACCCACATTTAAGGGATGACAAGTGAACTGATCTTTAGTTCATTTCTCCAAATATCTGCTTCTCTCAAATTTGTGATAGAAGCACATAAGAACAAATCTTAGTTATCATTATTTTATTGATGTTCTGGCAGTTTATTTAGTAGCCTTCATGCCAAAGTGATGGGGTTTAATAATAATACGCTATTGTACTAGAAAAAAAAATGCTTTGTTTAATTATTGGTTCAAATAGCCTTTGGAAAAAGGTGTTTTAGAGATGTATAGGGGCGTATATTTTGTACCAGAGTAATCATTCACTCTGTTGTTTAAGCAAGTAAGTTACTTTAAATAAGCTCATAATGAGTTTTTAATTTATAGAGTAATGAATCAGTAGGGCAAAGAGAGGTGCAAAGTCTTAGAAGAATTTGCCTTGTATAATAACTGAAGAATCACTTGAGTAAAATCCCCACTGAACTAGCTTTTGTTGGATGAAAGAATGCAATTATATTAAAAATGAATACTTCAGTGTAATATGAAACTGATGCTGCCTGAATTATTATGTGCCAAATTAGGTTGCTGTAAACAATAACAAAATGGGTGACTGTGCAAATGAAAGCACTGAGTTATTTAAACTTGCTGTAGCATGTTTAATGAGATGCAGTGAAAGCAGAAAATGTTTAATTTAGTAACGGGTGACCTGAATCAATCTGTCCTACAGAATGACAGGCTTTGGATTAATTTTCAGTTAAAACAAAATAACTGAATAACCACCCTTATTAATATGTAATGTAGACTATTGCACATTATTCTCTTTTAGTAAGAGAAACAGCATCTTTCAGGAGGAATTATAAGTTCCACATGAAACGCTGCTAACCAAATTAAGTCTTGTTTTTTTTTTCCTTAGAGAATCTGGCAATGCTTTGTGTTTCTGGTTGGATTATATTAAGATCATAATCTAATAAACCCCTTGAAGGAAAAACTTGTGGTATTTGTCTGGAATATAATTGTGTAAGTCTACTCTATTTTTATTAATTATAGGCAGTAGAAGGTGATTAAATTAAAATGATAGACTCCTTTCATATTTAGACAGATCTGTGGAGTTGATGGTCTACCCAGGTATTTTTTAGTTAAATACCTGAAATAGCTTCTTGCCCTTGTGTTTTCCTTCTTTTAGAGTCATCTCAGTTCAGGAATTTTGAAAACTTCCTTCTCAGTGGGTGTGAATTCACTACTACACCATGATATGTTTGTTTGATACAGGGCAGAGAGTTAAATTCTTGAAGGGCTGTTTTGCATCACTTGAGGGACACTGAGTTTTATAAGTTTCCTGTGATATGGAAAAACACTTCACATTTTTACTCAAATTAAAAAACTTTTCACTCTAGGCAGACTCTATAAACAATGGACATAAAGTGAACATCTATGTGATAATGAGAAGCTGCAAATATCTTTTAAAAATGAAACCGTTTGTTTGTGAAAGTGAAGTGCATTTTACTGTCTTAATCCTCCTTTAATGGGAGGTTTCTTTGATATATTTTACTCATTTGGAGTTGGTTTCCAAACTGAGTTAGAAGAAATAATATGTAGTATCTTACACAATGAACCAAAATGTGTCCCAAAAGTCATACTTATAACCACTTTAGTGTTAGGAATGTTATGATATTTCTGTGTCTAAATTCCACACAATTGTGTAAGTATGGTATTTTTATATAATACTGAATATTAGAGTCAAACATTATTTTGCAGATTCAAAAATTATTATAGTTCACATGTGCAGCAGTTGGAGGTGTGGGACCTTAAATCTGGTTTAAAGGCAAAACGAAGTTTTACAAATGCTGTTTTATTACTCTGTAACTTTGGTAAATAACTGTTTTTGTATTTAAAAACTTAATTAGCATAATACTTTAAATCAAAAAGAAGAGTAGAAGCTATTTTTTTTATGAGCTTGCTAGAATATTATCTAAATCAAGTGACTAACTCTTTTGTTTAAAGTAAAAACAATCTTGTTTTCCCAAAGAAACAGCACAGTAGTATTTAATCTCTGTGTGTAAATCACTGTGCTTCAGTTTCTTTTGGAGAGAAAATTTTTCATGGTTTTATTCTTTTCAGTGATGAGGCTTTACACTGTTAGAACTATTGAATGTCTTTAAAAATACAAGGGGAAAAAAAAAGGCAAAAGCTTTTCTTGTCTCCAGAAACAATCCTTGGTAATTGTGGCTTTGAATAATAGAATGTAGATAAAGCTAGTATGTGGGAGTTATTTTCTAGTTAGAAACAGCATATAGATAACCTTTCCTTGGGAAGAATTTTAATGTTTAGTTAGAACTTTTGGTTTGAACAGTGATTACTACAGGATGGTCTCTGTACTTTGATTGTCCTAGAAATGCTCATGTTAACCAGAGTCTGAGCTTTGAAATTAGTAGACCTCTTTTCAAACCCTTGCTTGTCTGTCTGTGGCTCCTTTATTTTTTAGATCCTGAACCTTAGGGCTTACACTTCTTGAGGCTGATTTTTTTCTTCATTTGAAAACTTGTGTTCATAATTCATAACCCACAGAGTTTTATTAGGGCAAAGTGGCACATATGTGAAGGTTTTTGTTAATTATATACTATAATATTATTATATATTATTAGACGGCACTCTATAAAGATATAATGAATCATTTTAAGTGGAGAATTTCTTTGTACAATGATCTCCACCTTCCTTTCTCTCTCACCATTCCTTTGTTCCCCTAATGTTATACTCTGAAATTTTCAAACACTGTGTTTAAAATTGTGGCTGTTAATATTGTACTTGTAACATGTTTGGGAAAACATTCTAACCTCATGGAAAATATGGTATTTAACTTGTGGTTGAATTATCTTTTTTTAATTATGATACTTGCAGTACTTTTGGAAGAGAAATTAGTCTCAGTTTTGACACCCATGTTGATCACTATGGGACAAATGCTTTAAAAATGTACTGATAATAAGCTTTTAAGTTTCCTCCATGTCTTTTCACGGCTTGAGTGTATTTCTTTTTGGTCCTGAGAAATATTCTATTGTCTAGATGGGCCATAGTATACTTATTCATTCAGCTGCTGAAGGATATCTTGGTTGATTCCAAGTATTGGCAATTGTGAGTAAAGTTCATGAGGCTTTTGTGTGTACGAAGGTTTTTATTACTTTGGGTGAATTCTGAGGTATTTGCAACATTTGCAATCAACTATGATTATAAGTAAACCAAGCTTTGAATCCCAGTTTTAAGGGAAATACAAATTCCTAACAAAGAATCCTGTTGTTCATATTAGTAGACCTATTTACAAAAATCCAGTTACTATTATATTTTGGGTTTTTAAAAATAAAAATGTGTGGAAATGGAAAAAAAAAAATGTACTTGTGGTGGTGTTTATAATAGTAGGGACTGTTAGATACAGGTAGGATTGCTTATAGCTCTAGAAGTTTGATCAGTCCAGAATTACTTGATGTATTAGTTTGGAATATAGATTTAAAATGGGCTTCCCAGATGGCACTAGTGGTAAAGAACCCAATCTGCCAGTGCAGGAGACTTAAGAGATGTGGGTTCATTCCCTGGTTTGGGAAGACCCCCTGGAGAAGGGCATAGCAACCCAGTCCAGTATTCTTGTCTGGAGAATCCCATGGACAGAGGAGCCTACCAGGCTCCACATCCATTGAGTTGTAAAGAGTTGGACACAACTGAAGTGACATAGCACACAGGCACATGGATTAAAAATAGGAAGTGATTATATCCGAGTATGGGATCATTAAAATTTTTGACATCATATTACTAGAATTTCATTGGAGAGTTGCATATAAGCTTGGTATGTGAAATCAGTATTGATAAGAGCTGAAGATTGTTTTCCAGACATAAAATGTACAGACTAGATAAGCATTTGTAAGTCACTTGATTTTTTTGTATATAAAATGTTAATACTTTGAGCTCATCAATTATACAATAAACTAGTATTAGGTATGCTGGCAGTCCACTGTGAGGATTAAAATAGTACTGTGAGTACAGTACCGGGGGGTGAAATGTCCTATTTCAGAGGAGTTTTTCATCCATGAAATAGGATCCTGTGTTCATTTCTGTTTACCAGATCAGAGATTGATAGGTGAATTAAAAAATGTTCCATATTGGCTATGGTCTGTATTTGTAAGCTTTCCTCTTTGCAGATTTGCATATATTCAAAGGCTTTTAAGATCATTCAGGAATACTTAGGACCATCAACTTTGAGATGAGAAAATTCAAACCAAACAAAGGCAGATTTCTGCCCAAATGAGAACACAACAGGTTGCCTTACTTTTCTCTACCATTAATAGCCACCAAAGCAAATTTTTATCACTCAGAAATTTCTCCCAATGAAGGTATTTGGGGAAGTATGTTAGCTCAAATCTGAGATAACTTGTTACCTGTATTCTGTGTCTTAATGAATTTCTTCTAAATGGTCTTGCAATCTATGGAGTTAGATAATTTCTGAAAATATTTTTGTATGGTACTTTAACGTTTTGAGAAACATTTATTTAGTTGCCATTAAAAATTAATGTATTTTGCCCATGAATCTTGATTTCTGGTTTTCTTTAAATAAACGTTAAGTCAGCGCATGCTGCACCTAAAACCCTGCCAGGTAGTGGTTTGGGAGGCTGAGTTATCATAGACCTCTGAGTTCACTACGGGCCCCTTTGGGCCTGTTCACTTGCTTATATTGATATTACTTGCCTGGCTTTTTGAAAGCATTTGATTTTTGTGAGCTTTTAGATAAAGTTGAATGTAGCAGGTTTTGAGAGCTTTAATACAAGTTGACACAGACTTTGTGATTCTTGGTAAATTTGACCCAGTTAGTTTGTATGATTTTGCTGAAACACAATCTTTAGATCACCCTGACAAAAGCTCTTGGAGGAATTCCATCCATATATCATTGATGTTGCTTGCCATGACCTTGGCCTTGCCTTTCTCTGAAGGGCTTTAGTTTCTGGCAGTCCCCACAGCCAAACAGAATCACATCTGACTTCTTACCTCTGAGCCTTGCATGTCCTCCTGTCTGGAGCACTCTCCCACCCTCACTTATCTGGCTTCACATTGTCCTTCTCCTCTGTGGACAGCCTCCCTCATCTGCCTCCTCTTAGCTGGCTCACCGGGCCTGGCTGAGGCCACTTGAAGACCCGGCAGGAGCCATCTTTGTTTCACTCTACACCTACTCTCTGCAGGCGAATATTCAGTAAGTAAGTGATTCTGAAGTTTTTCTGGTGTCATTTATGTGTCATAATTCCCTCATATCTTTGAACTTTAGGTAGTTTATGTTTGGGGAAATGTTTCATTTTAGTGGGGAAATGACAAATCTCCCCCAACCATGCCCTACCACATACCCCCTTCTCCTCCCCTAAAGGCCCGACCTTTCTTCCTGTAAATACTTTAGGCAAGACCTTTTATCTCAAAGAATTTTATTGGATTATAATGTCTTTTATTTTCCATATTCTCTTTCTTACCATATTTTCCACTTAAAGTTGAAATTATTTGTAGAAATTAGAGGAAGCCTAGGTGATAGTAGTAAAAGTTTTGCAAGGTCTTGGTGCTCATCATATTTTTACTTTTAAAGAAACATTTTTATACAAATTCTAAATATTCATTCTTGTAAATAATGACATCAATCTTGGAAGCTAGTAACTTTTTAAACATATTTTCAGCAAGACTAAGATTTTATAATAATGCTCAATAGAAAACACCATTTTCTAATGCTTGTGACTTAAAAAACTTCATGAATCAGAAACAATATCAAAAGATATCTCTGAATAATTATCTGCATATTGTGCCAGTGTTACTAATCTTAAATAGATACTCCATGAATTCTCAGAAATAGGATTTTAATTTAAATGCTTAAAATGTCCAATTTAGCGTTGGCTTCAAGCCTAATGCAACATTGGAGCCTCATATGATTCTTCAGAGGCTGGTATTCTTATTCTCTCCTGCCTTACATCCGAAATTATTCCCTACCCCTTTTCCCTTTTCCAATGGCAAGGTCCGCTAACTTTTATCTTCTCAAATTGTGTGACAACTATTTTAAATACCCCTGTGACAACATTTAGGATGCTTGCTCATCAGTCATACTACTTCATATCTCTGTAATCTGTCAAATCTGAGTTTATACTTGACTGAGAATTTTTTTCACTGGCTTATTTATAATATCCCATAAACACTCATAAACACGGGTGCACACATGCACAGACCTGCATACTCTTTAACTTCATTTGCTTTGTTGGTTGATGATGCTTACCTTTTTCATGATATGTAATGATCCCTACCACCAGATGAATAAACCATTGCTTCAGCTCAACTCATTCATGATGAAGAGAATCCTGTGAGTGTGGAGTAGAAAGGAAGATCATTCTTCATACTCTTGAATGACCTAGTTTAAGAAGCGACGGTTTGTGAGATCCCGAGATAGGTTCTCCTCTCCTTTTGTTAAAGCAAATTCGGTTTCTCTTTTCTGTTCTTGTGACAGCTTTTTACAGATATGAGATGTTTTGTTAGGAGAGAGTGTACTAGGTGGGCCTTTGGAACAGAGCTTGTATTAGGGAACACAGCTCACGAAGAAAGCAGTTGATAGAGTGGCATTATGTTTTTAAATGGAAGATGGAAGTTCAATAGAAATAGTACTGTCCCCTCAGATGGATAGTTTTTATCTTTAGAAGCAGTTTGTCAATTTTTAATAACAAGAAGCAGATGTATGGAATTGTGTTTTTACTTCTCTAACATTGAAAGTTTTAATTCTGTAATAGATATAAGCTCCCTGTCATATAGGATTGTAGCCCAGTATACTAAGGACTTTAAGAACTGTTGAAATAACTACTTGATGCAAGAATATCAACCTTGACAGCTTGGAAATTTGCTAGTGCAGAGTACACTCCTGACAGGGTGCTTCAGTTATGTTACAGGTTTTAATTCTATAAGAGGTTTAGATCGAAGATTACTAGTGATGGTGAACATTTACAGCATATTAAGTATTTCATAATTTAGCATATTAATAAATATATATTTCATAATAAAAAATAAATATTTCTAGAATGATTGAATGGCAAGTGAACAAGGAAAGGTCAAGTTTAAAAAAATGCTGTTTTTCTGAAGCAAACTACTATCTACTTGAGGTAAAAAGAGTATGGCAGGTTTTTTTTGTAACACTCTTTTTCACTTTTAGACACTTGAGT
The DNA here is from genome assembly GCF_019320065.1 of Cervus canadensis. NCBI lineage: Eukaryota > Metazoa > Chordata > Mammalia > Artiodactyla > Cervidae > Cervus > Cervus canadensis. The sequence goes on from NC_057388.1 coordinate 53,863,771, forward strand.
CACAAGGAAAAGTGCATAAAAAGAGATTTGTTATAGGACAAAAAATATCATATGGTCTTCTTTTTCTTCCCTAGTAAAATACAGCTTACTAAATGTAACAAAATAAGAAATGGTTATAGAAGACAGGATGATGGGTTGTTTCTAAATAATTAAATCATTGTGGAAGGTAACAGTATGTCAGAGTCCAAACTTAATTAGCTGAGGAACATGCACATTATTTCCGTTTGCTTTTTGGAGAAATTCTAACATATTTCCGTTCTTAGCTGCTCAGATTTGCTATTCTCCTATCAGTAGTCATGGTCTAGCTGTGCTTTTGTCTTTGGTTGAGTTGAAAGAGCATTTAGAGTGATCATCCGACATGTCTGGCAATTTGGTGATGCAGGAGGCCTTCAGAAGGAAGAGCAATTTAAAAAAACGAAAAGCCCCCAGCTAGCTTATTTGCATGACACGAGTTACTCACTCAGTGAACTATAAGTGATACACAAAGAACACGGGTGGTTTAGGTTAATGAATTGTTCTTTGAGTCCTGTTAGATTTTTTTTCACCCCTTCAGTAACTGCTTTCCCCACTGTTCCTTTATCTGGGTCCCTGGATTGTGAAGTATTGTTGTCTTGCAGTTCCCTTTTGTTTTCTTTTATGCTCCAGAGTTGGAACTGTGAAAGGCAGCTTCATTTATTGTTTAGTTGAATCAGAATGACTGCAATGCCACGAACAAATTGGACTTCAGTTAGGGGTGCTTTGTCATAAATAATCTTGGAAGAGAATGGATTCTTTCCTAGCTGGTATACTTTAGCCATGTGTTAAAATCAGCATCCCAAAGAGATTGATTTATTGCCAGTCTGAGTGATAGCTAAGCAGCACAAGCCTGTCCTCATCCTGCTGTCTTTTGCTGTCTCTTTCCCTAAAGTATATTCAGCAATAGTTTATGGTGAGGGAAACAAATATTCTAGTTTCTCAATTATCCTGTTTAATTTAGCCTTCACTTCAAAACAAAACAGTTCTACAATGCACAACCCTCTCAGTAAACACTTCTTCATTATCTGGAAAGAAACCTGTTTCACAGATTGATTAAGGGCATTTTTCATAGTAGAGTCAGGTAGATCATATTTTACAAATAGAATGTTAGGACATTTTAAAATTTAACTATGTTTTCCCTATAGGCTTCAAATACCTAAACAATAATTATGAACACCTATTTTCATTGACTGTAAATATTTTTTTTGTCTATTATATTTATTTTGTTTCAAGTTATTTGATGCTAGAAATCATCTGGAGATGTAGAAAATCTGGTAGTTTCCTCCTTGGTGGAAAGGATATATATGTGTATATATGTATATGTATGCATAAGCATATTTATATATGTGTGTATAAACATACTTTGTACTTCTGTATGAAGATATTAAAAGTGAAAAACAGTATTCATTCGACTAGACCTTGGTCCTTAATATAATGCCATAATAAGTAGCACTTTGCTTTCTTGATTCATAAATGCTGTGGTCAGTTATACTCTGTCAGTATCAATCATTTCATGTAAGTCGGATAATGGCATTAATTGGCACTAATATTTTTAATTGTTTTATTCATGATGCTTTACATGTGTTATTTAACTTGAAGCAAATATTATCTCGTTTGTTTCAGATGAGAAATTTAACATCTAGAACTGTTAAATGACTTACCCTCAAATCACACAGCTAGTAAGTTGTAGAAACAGAATTTACATCTGTGTTTGTCTAGCTCCAAAACTTGCATATTTTGTCTTTGCCTTCAACTTACTGTCTTCTGTAGAGATAAAGTTTTGATGAAGCTGATCGTATTTTCTGTTTGATACATGATACAAAACAATGATGAGTGTGTTTAAGGTGATCTTTTTTTTTTTTTGCAAAGATCTACTTATACATTGGAATTATTTTCCACAAATGAGGTACACCCATGGTAACTTAGAGTATATTGACAGATATTTCAGATGAATATACTCTTTTTGGTAATATTCAAAAGCACATTTCATAGTTTTAGAAAATAAGATGCAAATATTAGTTAAATGTTTGTCTAATTCAAACATAAACACGTAAGGTGTTGTTATATTAAGGGGTTTCGGTTGAGAGTGTGCGGATAAAACAGTAGGATTGACTTGTGCCAGATATGCTCAGGGATTATGGTTTTACCACGTGTTTTAGGTGCTCTATGGTTTACATTTTAAAAGCATTTAGTGTTTATAAGACATGATGTCTGAGTAGGTCTTATATCTAATACATAGTTCATTGTGGCAGAGATTTAGGAGTGGGGATTGGGGTGGGTGATGATGTTTAATTTTTCTGACATCAAACTAGCATGCTTGAAAGAGAAATTTAGCAAACTTAATTGGAGTGACTACCAATACTATAAGTTAGGTCCATAGCTTAGATCTATGAGTACTAGCCTTTATAGCAGACTTGACAGGAACACAAAACTGTTAAAGAAAATAGAACTGTTCCTGACATGAAATAATGGGATTGTCATATATACAACACATTGTGCAGTTTTTCCTTTTAATTACTGTATGAGAACAAAATCATGTTTTGCAGCTGGTCCTTCTTCATTTCCATTTGCCTTGACTACATCTCACACCTAGGAGTTTGAAACATGAGAGACAACAGGTGTGAACCTGTACTAATAATTGACTATAGTTCCTGTCCTTCCTTTAAAAATTGGCTATGTTGTAAACATCTGTAATACTAATCAAGACAGCCTTTTCCCCTATGTGTTTGATGTTTTCCAAACCATGGTTAGATGCTATGTCAGAATCAAATCACAAACCCAAGTCAGGTTATTAAATTACTCTTGCTAGGAGAATAGATTTTAAAGGAATGATGAGTTTCAGTCAGTTAAGTGCAGCTGGCAAGCAGCCATTCATAATGGCATAGTGTGACATTGATTTTTGACTAGAAGAAAAGGAAGCATAGCAGTAACTCTGTATCCTTAAGGAAACATTCTATATTATCGATGTACTTTGTTTCCTTAAAAGCCACTACCAAAACTTTATTCAAATTGAATTTTTTGATTGTACTAATAAGGAAACCTATTCATCGCTGAAGTCAAAACATTCATTATTATGAAAATAAGATGCTAATCCCAGACTATTACCTTAGCAACTATTTCTACCCCTCTTCCTTAAGGACACAAGACACAAGGTGCTTTTTTGTAGACAAGAGCTTTTTTTTTTTTTTAGCAAAAATTACAAAATACTCATAATTACCTTTAGTAGGAACACGTGGGCTGACTCATTGTGTAGATTAAATAGGCTATTGAAACAAAATCAGTTGATTTGGCTCATTTTTTTTCTCCTACATTTTCTCCAGTGATTACTGCTCTCATCTACTTGCCAAATTGATGGGACTTGGCAGTAAAAAATAAGCAGTTGAAAATGTGGGAGATTAAGTTTTCTGAATTTCATAGAGGGTCATCAGAGGGAAAGCGTACGAAAGGAGTTGGGCTTACGGGGATGACAGGATGCATCATAACTTGTCTGTTCTCAGTTACAATCACCTAGACCTAATTTTAGAAGCCTTGCCTTAAGAGAAAGTTATTTTTATTTTCCAGATTTTGTTAAATATGGTGGATTCCACAAAGAAGGTGTTTGTAATTCTTACATGGCTTGTCTTTGTCTTGTCATTAAATGTCAGAAGCGTGGATTCAAATTGTATTATAAGTGTGTGAAAATCAATGGTGGAAAGTAGTACAGTGTTTAATTTGCATAAATTAGATCATGTGGAAAGTAGGGTCTAGGATACTGAATGTTGGCTTTGAGATCTGATCATACTGAAAGCTATTCACAATAAAGTCTATTTGCGTAAGGCAAATAGGTGAGGGAGGTGGCTTCAGGACAGCAGGTAGTATTTACTCATGGCTGTAGCTTGGATAGCAAACTGGCTATAGAATAGTGTTGAATGTGATGGAGATTTGAGCCAGTCATTCTCGTTCCAATTGGCAGAGACCTGGAATGAGTCCAGTTTTGCGTGTGAGAAAGATGTTCTAAGGCGGAGGCACTGGAAGGGCTGCTGCTACTTTGGGCTTAGTGACAACAAGGCTGATTCATCTTCTTCAGCTCGATTGGGAGGGGGTGCATCTTGATCTTCTGTACTCCTCCTCCACTCTGAGAATGGAAGCTACAACAACTGCAGTTATAGCAAGTACATTGCACACATTCCAACTTAATTTTCAGAATAATTCTGAAAGATAGTTGTTACTCTTATTTTTCAGGTGTGAAAATTAAGATTCAGAAAATATAAGGAACTTAATCAAGGTCGTTCAGCTCATAAGTGGTGGTTCAGCTCTCTGTTCAGCTTTTATCATAGAAGTCATTTTCTCACAGAAATATTTTATCTTATAATAGATCCTTATCAGTCAAATCCTTCTTTTAGGTCATATGGGATGGGGGCTTAAAAGACAGGCAACTGCTGGAATTCTGTTTCTAGACTGACCCTGGAATCAGTGCTCTCCTGTTTTATCTGTCCTTACAAGCAGGAATATGATACCTTCCTGCCTCTCCAATCTCCCTGGCTATTCTAATATTAATTATTGAGTGTTTGCTTATATAAGACTGATATGTAGTATTAATAAATCAGAAAGAAGAAGGAAAAGAAAGGAAGGAAAAAAGAAATTTGTTGGTTTGGGGGAAAAAAAACAAAACCAAACTGCTATATTTAAAATTGCTTCTCAGGTGGCTCAGTAAAGTATCTGCCTGCCAAGCAGGAGACACATGTTTGATCCCTGGGTCAGGAAGATCCCATGGAGAAGAAAATGGCATTGCACTCCAGTATTCTTGCCTGGGAAATTCCATGGACAGTGGAGCCTGATGGGCTGCAGTTCATGGTGTCATGACTTATCAACTAAGCAATATTTAAAATGGATAACCAACAAAGACCTACTGATAGCACAGGGAACTCTGTTCAGTTGTGTGGCAGCCTGGATGGCAGGCGAGTTCAGGGGAGAATGCATACATGTGTATGTGTGGCTGAGTCCCTTTGCTCTCTACCTGAGACTATAACGACATTGTTAATTGGCTCTATTTCGATATAAAATAAAAAGTTTAAAATCATGTTTAAAAATTCATTGGTTTTGGAAATCGAACATTTCAGAGGCATCCAGGGGTTACTTGAGAGCCTGCCTTTCCAGTCTGCTTCTGCTGTGCTGTGCTATATATTACTTTCCCACTGAGCTGAGGTCTCCCCAGGTGACAGCTCCTGAGTTCATATATAGCTAAGTGATTTTTCTCTTCTTTTTTTAAAAGCCCCCCAAATGAGCCCGTATGGTGAATTAACTAGGAAAGAATGTATGCATTTCTGTGAGATTTGTAAGTTATTTTTATTGGTGTTTGTGAATCCTTCAATTTGAAGATACTTTGTTCCTGACATTCTAAATTCTTTCCAGGTTCACAGAAACAAATACCCTGGCAAAAATTCTATATCCTAACTCTTCTCTAAATTTCGTAAGAATAATTGAAGTGTTGTATATAAATTCACTTTTTTTCTGTCTACACTTAAAACTGTGAGGAGAACACTTGTAGGAATATTAGGCATTTATTTGTTCATTCCACATTTGTTATTTATTTTGTATCATGTGTGATATTAAATTTTCAGGTGTGAGGAAATGATTTGTTTAGTCGAGGATTTTATTTTTTAGTTTTTTTCCCCCGTTTTCCATTTTGAATTATTTTAAAATTCAAATTGACTTCCTAGAGGGCACTCTGAAATCTGGCAGTATTCCCTATCGAAAAATCACCACGCTTGACAGTTTTATCCTATGATACTAGGGGAGAAATTCTCAGAGAAGTATCTCACTTATTTTCAAAGTGTCTCCACTTAAAGAACTTTTAAATGAACATTGTAATGCATATTTATTTGTGGTTCTCTGGCTTTATTTTACTCGTCTACTCAGTCATCTTTGATTCATTTGTTTTCACTTAATAAATATTTACTAAGCCCCTAAAATATGTGTTGCTCTTGAAAGATAAAATTGACGTGAATATTTCCCTTATGACTCGTATTAGGGAAGACAAATTAAACAAAGAAGCACAGTAAGATGACAGTTTTTACATGCATGCATGCTCAGTCGTGTCCAATTCTTTGTGACCCATGGACTGTAGCCAGCGAGGCTCCTCTGTCTATGGGATTCTCAAGGCAAGAATACTGGAGTATGTTGACATTTCTCACTCCAGGAAAGATGACAACTGGCCTGAGGAAAAGAACAGTGCATGATGAGAGAGGCAGCAAGCAGGGAAGGCTTGCTTAATATTTCCCTACACGGGGAATATTAAGAAAACTGAGCAGAGACCTGATGGATGCTTAAGAGTTATTTAGCTTCATAGAGATTTGGAACAAAGCCTGTGTAAATTCAGTTAGCTGCCTGTATTCACAGATTTTATATCTGGGGATAAGGATGGCCAACTGTACGTTGTCATTTTATATACATGTAATGGACTTGAGATTTGCAGATTTTGTTAACCAGGAAGATTCTAGAACCAATCTGCAGCTGATACTGCAGAGCACTGTATCCTAAGGTATGTATGGATGTGAGAGTTGGACTATAAAGAAAGCTGAGCGCCGAAGAATTGATGCTTTTTAACTGTGGTGTTGGAGAAGACTCTTGGGAGTCCCTTGGACTGCAAGGAAATCAAACCAGTCCATCCTAAAGGAGATCAGTCCTGGATATTCACTGGAAGGACTGATGCTAAAGCTGAAGCTCTAATACTTTGGCCACCTGATGCAAAGAACTGACTCATTGGTAAAGACCCTGATGCTGGGAGAGATTGAAGGCAGGAAGAGAAGGGGACGACAGAGGATGAGATGGTTGGATCGCATCACTGACTCAATGGACATCAGTTGGAGTAAACTCTGGGAGTCAGTGATGGACAGGGAGGCCTGGCGTGCTGCAGTCCATGGGGTCGCAAAGAGTCAGACACAACTGAGTGACTGAACTGAACTAAACTGTACTGGACTTTTTGGAAGAACCAAAGACCTGTGTGGCAGTTAAGAGTAAAGGTTAAATTTACAAAAGATAAGGTTTGCCGTTTGATTTTCATCTGTAAGCATGAAGTTTACTAAGCTTTCGTGCAAAAAAAGCTTAAAAAAGCTTGGGCTTCCCAGAAGGTGCTAGTGCAGGTTTGCCAATGCAGGTTAGACATGAGACGCCAGTCGGATCCCTGGGTCTATAAGTTCCCCTGGAGGAGGCATGGCAACCCACTCCAGTATTCTTACCTGGAGAATCCTATGGACAGAGGAGCCTGCTGGGCTACAGTCCGTGGGGTTGCAAAAGAGTCAGACATGACTGAGCGACTAACACTTTCACTTTTAAATATCCGAATAATTTACCTTAACCATTTGAAAAATGGAGACAGGTTAGTATTAGGTTAGTTATCAGTTTTTAAATACTTGGAAAGATAGACTAAGTACTTTGATTGCTGTAAGAGTTATGGAACAATTTTTTGTTTTGTTTTATAAGTATTTTTCCTTTTTTTTTGTATGTGTATATACCCACACCACTTATTTAGCTGTTTTTCTTTTAAAAAGATATTTCTTATATTATTTATTAAAGTGTTTAGGAAGATATTAAAATTTTTATTTACCTACCATATTGTCTTCATAAAGGCAGGGTGGAAATAATTTCCACTTTTGCTTTATTGAGTTATCATATTGCAAAATGAAAACTCAAAGTCTTCTTCCAAATTACTGTTTTAAACTGCTAAAGTGAAACAAAAGAACAAAAGACACATTAACCTCTGCGTTTGTAGGTGTGCGTGAGTGTGATTCTTTCAGGGACAGTGTGATCCTTGAACAGCATAACCTAAATATTTTAATCAAAGAGCTTCTGGAAGTGAGTGTATTTTGTAACTTGTTTATTGTGTTTTGTATGTCATTACCCCAAATTATTAACTGCTTTATTGTGATATTTATTATTATTATAAAATATTCCAGTTGCATTCATTTGTTTAACTAACTCCTCTTAAGGTCTGCTTTGTGGTCCCAAGTGTGGTCTTGAGAATGAGTGTTTTTGTCCCTCAAGGTTACTTGAAATTCTTTGTTGCTTGGGTTTAATTTAAATATATTTGGTATTTTCTGTTCATTCCTTCCAAGGACTTCCCTTGTGGCTCAGTTGGTAAAGAATCCATCTGAAATGCTGAAATATGGGAGACCGGTTCAACGCCTGGGTTGGGAACATCCCCTGGAGAAGGGAATGGCTACCCACCCCAGTATTCTGGCCTGGAGAATTCCATAGACGGTATAGTGCATGGGTGTGCAAAGAGTTGGACACAACTGAGCAACTTTCACTTTTACTTTATTCCTTCCATACTCCAATATATTACTAGTTGACTAATCTGATAAACTGGTGAAGGAGAATATATTTACTAGTTAATGTGTAATGTCTTGCACCTTAATTAATGCTTTCACTACTTTAAAACCAAAGGAATAACAAATGCAATAGAATACTATTATGAATTGAACTTAAGATCTCTAGAATCTATACATATTTCTTAACTTTTTCTTAATTCTTATTTCTTAAGTACTGTTTTATGCTAGACATATTATCGTAAAAATGGCATTTTTGCCACTCTGCTATTCTATGTGATTGCTATGTCAGATTTCTTATCTGAACTCCAGGCTTCATTTAATTATCTGTCTGACATCTCCACTTGTCTATCTCAAGGGCACCTCAGACTCAGCATGCTCTAGACTGAACCAGCTTCTCTGCCAGTGTTTACTTAGTGAAGAACAGCCACAACACGTCCAGTTGTATAAGAGCCATGTCTCGAATTTATCCTTGAAACCTTTTGCGACCTCATTCCTCATGTTGCTTCTACCACAGAGTCCTACCGATCTTATGTTCATCCACTGCCGTCCATCTCCTGTGACAGCATCTGAGTCCTGGAAGACTCCAGGTGTTGATTAACCAGTGTCTCTGCATCTACTTAGCTTCATATAACCTCTGTCCCACTCCATCCAAAGTGATCTTTTGGAAATTCAATTTTACTCTCATGTATATAGCCTTCATTATCTTTTATTTTAAGATGAAGACCATAGTTATTAACGTTGCCTAAATGTCCCCACAAAGTCTGTTACCTACCTCCTCTCCACCCTTGCCCCTCCATTTTCATATAACGTTTTAAATAAAATAATGCATGCAAAACCCCTGTATTCTGTAAAACAAGCAAACAAAAGAAAAACAAAACAAAAACTGAACAAATATGAATCTGCCCTCCAACTGAAGAATCACTGTGTCTCCCTGTATGTGCCTCTTCACTATCTTTATTATCATTATGTCTGCCTGCTGAGATGCAGACACTATCCTGAAGGTTCTCTTTTTATATACTTTTGCTTAAAAAAAAAATAGTATGACCAGAGTGAGAGACTGATTTTCCTAGAGATTTCCCTTATCAGAGTACACTAAAACTGTCTTGTTACTGGGTCTACTTGTATGACCAATGAGGGTGTCCTCAAGAGTTGGTCCCTATGTCACCTGAGGTAAAAGTCTTTTTTCAGATTCCTCTGCTTACTTGACTGTTTATATTCCAGGTTCATTGTTTATTTTTGCTCCTTGGTGACCTCTTCTTTTTTCCTTCTCCCAATCCCTGCCCGTGATAGGGATTCTGTGCATTTTGTTGCTTTTGTCAGATCTCACCTGTTTTCTGTTGATGTCCAGCCATTCTTTACTCTCAACTCTAGCATTTCTTTTAAATAAAGCCTTCTTTGTCTCCTGTCTTCAGTTACCCCAAGCCCAAGCCAGTGTACTTTGTCATAGATACTGCTAGCTCTGCATCTCCTTTCTTTGCATTGTGCCTTATTTTGTAATTGCATACTTAGTAACTTTTTTGGTTACTATTTGTCTGTCTTTCTCTTTCAACCACTAACTAAACTGAGAAAGAGGTATTATTGCATTATAGTATCTTCAGGTCTCAACCCAGAGCCTGGCATCTGAGCATTTGGTAAAAAAAAAAGTGTGGAAATCAATGAATATATGTAACACTAATTCAGCCTGAAGTTTTCTATGAAACAGAGCTAGCATTGTCCCACATCCATTTTCTTTGAAGATAAACTATGAAGTTTAAGATTTCTTGAAATTATACAACACTTTTATGAATATATTAACAGTATTATCAAAACTTTTTAAAATAAGGGCAAAATAAATACTTGATCTTGCTGATCTTCCTTCTGAGTTTTTTTTTTTTTTCTTTTCTCAATCTCTTTATTCCTCAAATCCCTATGTGGTCTAGAGTATGGAGGAAATTGCTAATGTTTAAGTTGATATCAGACCTCAGTAGATGCTTGTAAAGTGAAGAAGTGAATTATTTACAAACAGGAAACTATCCTTCATGTGTATTAAATTGGTTGTAGAATGATTCAGTGATGAGGAATACTGAGCACCAGGTACTATTCCATTTTCATCGTTAAAACAAATGCCTTCAGTACTCCTTTCTCTTTTCTTTGCCATTGTAAATAAAGGTCTTGGTGCCCCATTTAGCTTTTTTTTTTTTTTTTTGCTTTCTATTTGGTGAAGTCCAAAGAGATCATCTGTGGTTATGGTTAGAAATTTATTGAAACATGCAAATCCCTGTTGTTCGATAGAAGTCAAAATAAACCATATGCTAGCCCAATCCACACTGTCTAGGGTCCTTCTTGAAATTACATCTAAGTGCTGAAAAAGTGTAACACAGAGATTTCTACCAAAGCTTGAATAATCTTCAGTTCTATACACCTGGGCTTTTTCTGAGCATTTTTCCAATGTAGCATTTCCTTCTCATTTAGACATTAGTAAATGAAAAAATAGGTCTAATTGAACCTTATCGAACATTTGCCTTTAAAATGCAAAAGCCTAGTATACCCTAATGGCGTGGAGTGTTTTAATATATACAATAATTCCTTGTCTCTTTTAGTCAAACACATTGGCAATTCCTCACTAAATCTAATTTTATCCCTTGTTGAGGTCATTCCCCATGACAAGTTAGGCACTTAAATGGCACACATTAACCTAGAAAGATGGAAGATGGCTGGGAGGGGAATCAGGGAAGTGGTGTGGGAACATTTGGAACACGTGTATCATGTTCTGCAGAATCTTCCCTATAAGAAGGCAGGGAGGATTTCAACTCTTAAGAAAAAGTAGTTTTTTTGATCACCTGATGATAATTTTCCTACCCAGAGCTGATTAAATCATAATTGGTGCATATGTATCACTATCCTAACCCATAGATAACATGCTTTTAATAATTTCAGTATTTGGTATGCAAACTATTAGGTATAAAATAAATAGTTATAAAATGAATAATATTGTAAGTCAACTGTCTTCTACAATATAAAAAGGGAAAGGATTCTTACAAAATAATGTTTCAGTATTTCCTTGGAAACAGAAGTTGAGGACTGTTTAAATCAATCACTTTTTAAAGAATTAAACATGTAATTATTGAGAGTTGATTTTGTTTCCATTGAAGTATATCTGTCATCAGTTTGGAGAGAAATTTTTTTTGTGTGATAAATGTGATTAAGTAGAACTGAAGGTTTGTGCACTGTTGGTGTGTTGGTAAATTGTTAGTATTTCAGATATATGATAAATCAGGGCTTCGTGTGATTTTGTTTGTGTGTATGTGCTCAGTAATATCTAACTCTTTGTGACCCAAATAGACTTAGCCTGCCAGCTCCTCTTTCCATGGAATTCTCAAGGCAAGAATAGTGGAGTGGGTTGCCATTTCCTTCTCCATGGGATCTTCCCAACCCAAGTATCGAACCCACTTCTCTTAGGTCTCCTGTATTGGCAGGTGGGTTCTTTGCTGTCTGAGCCAGTGGGAAAGCCCACATGTGGTATTAATAGTAGGTCATTAAAAGAATAACCAGTATTGCTAGTGCTTGTTGATTAACCTGTTTGTACGTTAGTGCTTACTCTTATGTCTTGGTCATTTATGAAATGTATAAACTATTTTACCTTTTGCCTTCCATATATTTATTGCTAATTTTTACAATATAATAAAATGCTTCTTTCCTAAAATGGCTGAGATCCTTTGTTAAATTTCTTTTTAAAAATTGATTTCAGTAAGAGCAGAGGTTATATTTAATTGTAGTCTTCCTTTTTGTAAATAAATAGAAAATGTTTATGCATTTTAGACAAAATCTTAGTGGCAGAAATGCTGTCTTTGCTCAAGTTAAGAAGTCTCCTACAAAACTCCCTGAACTTGCCCAGTATATGATCCTTTTCTGGGGATGAATATCAGCTGTAAACTTCAACTTGTTCCTAAGTCCTCTGCACTTCCAACACATGCTTGAGAGCTGACCTGAGGGCCTGTGTTGGTCTTGGTCATTTAGTCCCCACAGTTATAGGAAGCTACCCTGGTTTTTGTGCTTGGAGCTCTATGCTGCCTGGCATTTTGAAGATATTTCCAGATCAAGACCTTTTTGCCTTTTTTTTTTTTTTTCCCCGCCATAAAAGGAAAGTTCTTTTTCTGGAGTTTGATTTTTTTTTTTTTTAATGATAACCTAGTCTTCTCCTGATACAAATTGATTGAAATAGATTATTGCAGCTAACTGCATTATATACTCTGATGCTAGACACATGCTGTATCCTGGCACATGTCCCAAATGCTCCTGTCTTCACCTTGACAACTTTTTAGTTCTGTGACTTATTTATATGCTGGCATCATGAAGCTGGTACTTAGTCTTAAATTCAGGAGAAGAGAATTATTTTGTGTTCAAGAAACCTTTTAAAAATAAAGTTCAGTGGTGAAACTATTTCAATAGCAGATCATCTCTTAATGAGAGGATTCTTGGTTAGCCCTACTGAAGTCCATCCTGATGCTATTTCTGAGAGAAATCTGTGTCCTAGGGCTGTTTCCATAGAAGCGGTTGAGAAATCACTTTATGCTTGTCATGTTAGGCTCTCTAACAAATACAACTAATAAAACAGATTAATAGTAGAAGGAAATTTTCAAATATCATTCTGAAGTATTGATTCATTTGAACTGTTATAAATAATAATCTGGGTTAATTTTAAAACGGGCTACCTACCATGTGATGTGTTTGTTTGTTTTTTTTCTCATATGACCTAGAGTTCTGCCTATAAGAATGCTTTATTGATAACATTTAAGCATAAAAATCATAGAAAAAGCAAGTGAGTTCCAGCAAAACATCTACTTCTGCTTTTTTGACTACGCCAAAGCCTTTATTGACTACATCAAATCCTTTGACTGTGTGGATAACAACAAACTGTGGAAAATTCTTAAAGTGATGGGAATACCAGACCACCTTACCTGCCTCCTGACAAATCTGTATGCAGATCAAGAAGCAACAGTTACATCTGGACATGGAACAATAGACTGGTTCCAAATCGGGAAAGGAGTATGTCAAGGCTGTATATTGTCACCCTGCTTATTTAACTTATATGCAGAATACATCATTTGAAATGTTGGGCTGGATTAAGCACAAACTGGAATCAAGATTGCCAGGAGAAATATCAATAACCTCAGATATGCAGATGACACCACCTTTATGGCAGAAAGTGAAGAAGAACTAAAGAGCCTCTTGATGAAAGTGAAAGAGGAGAGTGAAAAAGTTTGCCTAAAACTCAACATTCAGAAAACTAAGATCATGGCATCTGGTCCCATCACTTCATGGCAAATAGATGGGGAAGCAATGGAAACAGTGACAGACTTTATTTTCTTGGGCTCCAAAATCACTACAGATGGTGATTGCAGCCATGAGATTAAAAGATGCTTGCTCCTTGGAAGAAAAGCTATGACCAACCTAGACAGCATATTAAAAAGCAGAGACATTACTTTAACAACAAAGGTCTGTCTAGTCAAACATATGGTTTTTCCAGTAGTCATATATGAATGTGAGCTGGACTATAAAGAAAACTGAGTGCTGAAGAATTGATGCCTTTGAACTGTGGTGTTGGAGAAGATTCTTGAGAGTCACTTGGACTGCAAGGAGATCCAACCATCAATCCTAAAGGAAATTAGTCCTGAATATTCATTTGAAGGAATGATGCTGAAGCTGAAGTTCCAATACTGTGGCCACCTGATGCAAAGTACTGACTCATTTGAAGAGACCAATGCTGGGAAAGATTGAAGGTGGGAGGAGAAGGGGACGACAGAGGATGAGATAGGTGGATGGCAGCCCCGACTCGATGGACATGAGTTTGAGTAAACTCCGGGAGTTGGTGATGGACAGGGAGGCCTGGCATGCTGCAGTCCATAGAGTCACAAAGAGTCAGACACAACTGAGCAACTGAACTGAACTGAAACATAAAGAGATATAAGATGACAAGCATGCATAATCATGATCAGATGTGTGTTATATGCTTGAAGTATTAAAAGTGATGTATTCCTGACTTAAGCAGAGTTATGAGAACAGTCTTATTGAAGGTCTCTACCCAGCTTTTGTCTCTTTAGATATTGACTTTATAGACACATATATGCCTGGAACTCTTTTCTACCATTGTCCTTTGAGACTGGCAAAGGAAATTGTTGGTAGATAACAGTTTTGTTCAGAACAGGTTTCAATGATGTGTGTTTTCTCTTGGGTGCTTAAAAAAAAAAGAAACTGGCTCTTAAGGTAAGAGTAAAAGAAAATATGTGGAACATGTGTAATATATCCTACCCACTTTCTTCTTTGCTTATTGATGTTTGGGGAATTGTGTGTTGACCAGAGGCCGAAGTTTGTGGTCTCTTTATGTAATGATTTAGGGAGCAATTGAAATGTAGAAAAAAAGGGAAGAGGATTAAAAAAAACAGTGTTAATGGAATAACTCAGAAGAGTGTGAGAAAATGCATATTGGTCTAGATGGAATACTGCTGAGAAGGAAGTGGCAGTGTGGGTGCTTACGCCGTGAAACCGGCTGTAGTGTCTTATGAGCACTTCTGTCTGTGCTGTCAGCACCAGAGAAAAGATGTCTGGAACCTTTGAGTGTTGCCTGCTCACCTCACCTCTCTCTGGTCACCCCCTCCCCTGCCTTTTTCCCCATGTCAATATTTTCTGGGTGCTCATTCACCTTCTTATCCATTACCTTCCTTTTTATCCTGATCCTTCCCATTTCATTAGGGAAGTCAGTTCACCAGTCAACTTCTCGCTGGACATTGCTATTGTTTTTAGTCATTTCCTTTCCACTGATTATTATGTTGACCTACATCTTGCTTATATGGTTCTATGTACTTCTATTCCTTCTGTCCCATCACAGGATTGTTCTAGTATTTCCTTTTCCTTGTAGTCTGTTTTCTAAAAGAATGTTTTAATGTCGAGGACTCAGAAATGTTGCATGTGATCATGCACTTTCTGAAAAATAAACCAAAGACCATAACCAGAATTTGTTTTTTGTTGTTGTTGTTGTTGGCAGAGTTATACTTTCTCCCTTCCTAATTTATTCACTTTATATTTAGCTAGAATTATGTTGATAGAAAATGAAGTTGTACACCAACCTTCCTATTACTGTGGTAATCAAGTTGATTATCATATACCAGGAATTCAGAGAGCGGGATTGATCAAATAATTAAATGGCTCTTAACTAGCTGTTTGATGTTGGATTCTCTAGAAGCTACACTAGAATCTACACTAGAGTCTACCAGTGGATTCTACGAGAATCCACACTAGAATTCTCTAGAATGCTACACTGAGGATTTATTTACAAATTATTTACAAATAATAAAGTGAGAGAAGAGTTAGGAAGTAATAAATGGGGAAGGGCAGGACAGGGAAAGGAAAGAAGAGGTGTAATTTCAGGCAAAGTCTCTCCAATTGTAACTGAAGTTTAAAATTTCATGGGAGTTTCTGTAGTATGAGTTATGCTACTGTTTCAACCCAACTTAAATGAACTGGACGTTTATACTTCTATACCTGTCAAACCCTGACAAAAAACCACAGGACTAGAGGATAAGGGAGGGTGGATGCTTGCCACCATTGGACAAAAGGACTCTAGTTAACCTTAGGACAGAACATCATTTATGAGTGCTCTTTTTGGAAGCAAAATTGCACTGAAGTGTTAGAGGTACAATATGTACTGTAATGTGCACAGGTCTTGTTGAAGAATCATGTGATAGAATTGGATAATTTCCTTTCTTTCCACTCCATCACTCTACTCCATTCTAAATCTCCATCATTTTCTTTGTTTTGGTTTTAGCCCACTTCATTGATTGGAGAAGTGAGAGGAGTATTTTCATAACACATGGACATTCTTCTTTAGTTCTGCACTGAAATTCAACAAGTGATACTTTCTTAAGGATTATTCATAAACATTTAAACGAACTTTTTGTACCTTGTTTTAAAATCCATTGATCTATCATATACTTAGAACAGATACTTTACCCAGGCATAATACTGTAATGTCATTTATTGGTCATTTAAAAAATGTTCATTCACTGAGTTTTGTAGATTTTCCAAATGTTGATGCATTTCATTACACAGCATAAACAAATCCCATTTTTTAATATCGCCACCAATCTAATCAGAAAAAATTGCACTGGGACGCTATTATGCTCTCAGAGGCCATTAGAAGTTTTTCAAACTTCTAATTTCTGCTTGAAAGCCTTAATATTATTACTGACAATGACAGTGAATATTCTCAGTTGTTTTCCTTGAAGCAACAGAATTACCTTTCTGTTGGTCACTTAGTTGTGTCCAACTGTTTGCAGTCCCACAGACTGTAGCCCACCAGGCTCCTCTGTCCATAGAATTCTCCAGGCAAGACTACCGGAGTAGGTAGCCATTCCCTTATCCAGGCAATCTTCCTAACCCAGGAATCGAACCTGGGTCTCCCTCATTGCAGGCAGATTCCTTACCAAAAATGTCTGCCCAAAACCCAAGCCTGAGGAATTGTAGTTTGTCTGTCAGTTGTTCCTTCAAGTAAAAATGATGCTGTATGAAAAATGGCTGGTTCAGTTGACAATTAAACACACACACACACACGTGAACTGTTCCTTAAAACGCCTCTCACAGTTTAGTATGCAGCAATTGCTTTCTGTTTACTTGCCATTTTATCACACAGAATAAAAAAAAATGAGTCAAGGGTTGAGATAGAATTAAGATTTTTTTTAACTGCTTCATCAGGGACATTCTTAAATGAGACAAACATTTGTTATAAAGCTTGCTAGTGTGTGGCAGTGGAGACTATAAAGATGACTAATACTGTTTGGTATCCTGGCCGTGATTTGTGCTAAGGCACCAGCGATTCTTCCATCAGTGCTTTTCACTATCTGTGCAAGTTTCCACCCAGCAAAAAAGGCCAATAGCATCTTAGTGTTATTATGAAAATAATTTTGCCATTGTGAATTCCAGGAAGGTTCTGAGGGACCCTAGGTATCCACTGAGTACACTTTATAAACCACTGCTTTGAAGAAAGCAAACATTCTTGGCATTTTTCATCTTGCCACCCCCTTTCAGCTAGTGTCCACTTTAGCTTTTAACACAAATTGCAATCACCAATTAATTCAGTCTCTGAATAATTTTGGAAGGAAGTACTTCAGTCACCTTCCTTCATCTTCCTTGTATAATCCTACTCTGCACAGAGTTCTGTCATGATATCTTTAACAGTTATTTATACTTTCTTGGAGATTTTCTTGTAGCAGATCTACTCACATACAAACCATGGCTTGCAGAAACTACCAAATTAATATTCCTTGTCTGTTTCTGAGAATTTTGTTGTATTCATTTTGTGAAGATAGTTTTTGGTTCTGAAAGGATCAGAATAATGACAGTCACACTTTGTGGTTTTTGAATGCTTTATCGTTCACAAAGCACTTCTGCATGTGTCATCTCTTTCAGGCCTCACACCAATACTGTGAGGTTGGCAGGACATTGTCATTATCTCTATGTGAGCAATCCCAGGTTGAGAGAGGGGATGTGGGTTGCTTAAGGCCACAAGGAATGAGTGGCAGAACAAAACTGAGGTGCTCTATTTCAATCTCCAGTTTCCTCCACTGTAGAGCCCTGTTTCTTTTCTTGTAATAATTTAAAGTACATTTCATACTTTTTTCCCTGGTCTATGCAGCACATTTCTGTTAGCATTTCATATCATACGATGCCTGCACAGACTGTTAACTTTGATAAAAATACTGTGCAGCTGAAGAGATGACCACGACCCGTAGGCTCTGTGATCTCAATGAAGGCCTGATGCTGCTCGGAATTCTGTTGTAACCATGAAGGGTAATACCTTTTTGGCCTTAATAAATATCAGCCAACCCAGGTATGAAATTTCCAGCTTCAAGGAGAACTGTAGAAAACAACTTAAGTAAACCCTGCAGCCAATGTGAGGCAAAACAATAAGAGAACAAAGATTTGCTGGCTAGTTAAACATATTAGAAAATAAAGTTGACTGACTAATCTATAATCATATGATGGGATTTGTAATGCAAAAGGCTGAAGTATGTGGCGTGAATTGATGAATAAGTGTTTTGATGAGTTTACGGTGGCAAAGAGTGTTTGCAAAACATTAGTTTATTATATATTATTGTGGCCAAAAGTCCTCCTTTGTGGCCAAGAGGATTGAACTGAGCTCCTCTGCATTTACTTTTAAAATCTTTAAACAAAATTTGTTAAGTAATATTTTTGAAATACTGAAAGTGATAGACAATGATAATATATATCCATATAGTCACTATCCAGAGTTCTCATATTTTAGCATTTTGGTTTGCTTCTTCTCTTACAGAAATAAAATATTGTGAGGCAATTGAAGCTTGGTGTGTACCCTTCCTAGGTTACACTGGTCATTCCCCAAGGTTAATTATTATTTAGAATTTACTATTCAGTTTTCATCATGCTTGTTTTTATATTTAGACACATATATTTGCACTGATAAATCTCTAGTACTTTTTATGTTTTAATACTTTACAAAATTTGGTATCATTGTATATCATTTGACAACAAACAGTTTTTCACATCAATGTTAACTTTTAGGATTATCCATCTTAACATATGTAGCTCTGATTGAAGTATTCAGTGCATAGTGTTCATTAATGACTATGCTGTAATTCATGAATCTGCTTGCAATGCATGACTCTGGTTCAATTCCTGGGTGGGGAATATCTCCTGGAGGAGCGATGGCAACCCCCCCCAGTATTCTTGCTTGGGAAATCCTGTGGACAGAGGAGCCTGGCGGGCTATAGTCCATGGGGTCGCAGGGAGTCAGACATGACTGAGCAACTAACACTTTCGCTTCCATGTTTACATTCTATTTTTGATGACAATTTGATTGCTTCCAATTCTTGCTGTAAGAAGCATTCTTACATATATTTCCTTGTGCACATGATTAAGAGTTTCTTTAAGATATATATCTACAAGTAGAATTGCCTTGTAGTCTGCTCAATATGCCTCTTCAGCTTTCTTAAGTCCTACTGCCAAATTATTTTCTTTCTTTTTTTTAAATTGTTAAGATCAGGTTTTACTTTTTATTTTGAAACAATTTTTACTTATAGAAAAGTTGTGTGGTAGTACAAAGAATGCTCAGAAACCATTTACACAGATTTAAGTAATTAATTTTTTTGCCCAGATCTTAACACCTTGTCTTTCTATTTTGTGTGTGTGTATTCGTGTGTGTATAAAGTATTGTTTTTCTCACCAGAACCATTTGAGAATTAGGTTGCTTTGATCATATCTCTTCACCCTTTAATACTTAAGTGTGTCTTTCCTAGAACTGAGAATGTTCTCTTACATAACTACAGTACAGTCTTCAGCTCTAACACTGAAAATACTCATGCCCTTATTGTAGTGTTGTCAGTTGTCCCAATAATATGCCTATAGCAGTTTTTATTTCCCCTAGTCAACGATGACATCGTGTTAACCTATCACATCTCTTTAGACTTTTTAAATACGGATGATTCTTTAGCCTTTCTTTGTTTTTGTGACATTGATGTTTGTAAAGAACAGAGGAAGTTAAGTGTTTCTCAGTTTGTGTTTATCTAGTGTTTTCTCATGATTAGATTCAGATTATGCACTTTTGGCTGAAAGAAAACTAATATTTTGGTTATGATATATCCTTCTCAAGGATTATTAGCATTGATAGCATTAATCATTTTGAAATGTGTTTACATATTTTAATTGACTAAAATTCTTAGCTCTGTTATATATATATATTTGTTGTTGTTGTTCAGTTATCCAGCCATATCCAACTCTTCACAACCTCGTGGACTGTAGCATGCTAGGCCTCCCTGTCCCTTACCATCTACCGTAGTTTGCCCAAGTTCACATCCATTGCATCCATCTATCTAACCCACTGATGCCCTTTTCTCCTTCTACCCTCAAT
The DNA here is from genome assembly GCF_019320065.1 of Cervus canadensis. Taxonomy (NCBI): domain Eukaryota; kingdom Metazoa; phylum Chordata; class Mammalia; order Artiodactyla; family Cervidae; genus Cervus; species Cervus canadensis. Next base: position 53,884,012 of record NC_057388.1, read on the forward strand.
CTTTCCTAGCATAAGGGTCTTTTCCAATGAGTCAGCTGTTTGCATCAGGTGACCAAAATATTGGAGCTTCAGCATCAGTCCTTCCAATGAATATTCAGGGTTGATTCCCTTTAGGATTGGCTGGTTTGATCTCCTTGCAGTCCAAGGGACTCTCAGAAGTCTTCTCCAGCACCAGTTTGAAGGCACCAATTTTTCGGCACTCTACTGTCTTCATGGTCCAGCTCTCACAACCATATGTGACTACTGGAAAGACCATAGCCTTGCCTGTATGGACCTTTGTTGGCAAAGTGATGTGTCTGCTTTTCAACACATTGTCTAGGCTTGTCATAACTTTCCTGCGAACAAGCAATCATCTTCTAATTTCATATCTGCAGTCACTATCCACAGTGATCTTAGAGCCTAAAGAGAGGAAATCTGTCACTGCTTCCACTTTTCTTCCTTCTATTTACCAAGAAGTGATGGGGCTGGATGCCATGATCTTAGTTTTTTTTAATATTTAGTCTTAAGCCACCTTTTTCACTCTTCTCCTTCACCCTCATCAAGAGGTTCTTTAGCTCCTCTTCGCTTTTTGCCATTAGATTGTTATCATCCACATATCTGAGGTTGTTGATGTTTCTCCCACCAATCTTGATTCCAGCTTATAACTCATTCAGTCCAGCATTTTCTACTTTCCCACCTATTAATAGCACTTTATGACATAGGCTGAACTAAACAAATACGCAGTGTTACCTGGATCATTATGCAACGCAACTGCTAATGCAGTCACCTTTGGTAATGTTTGTTAGTCTCAAGCCTGTGAAGCACATTATCATGTAGACATTTTAAATATAAAGCTTTAATCAGAATAGGAAAGCCACTTTAAAACAATGTTGAGGTTCATATAAATTGTTCTTCTGTAATTTAATTTTTAATAAAAATTAAAGGCATATTGACATTATTTTATTATGTCAATATTATTATTGACATTATTTATTATTGACATTATTTTTATTTGGTTCAAGAGTCATTCAGTTTCTCTTCCATATTTACTTTTCTCCACTGGAAATTAATAAGTAATTTATAGGGAAATGCTTTGAGATGTTTTAAATATCCTGTTTGTAATAAAACCTTTCCCCTTAGATTTAGCATCCATTGATGGTGCTTGCCTAAATCAGGTTTTACTACTATAGTTGGAAAACTGTGATTTTATAACCTCATTATTCCTTTGTTCTTTCAATATATAGTGGCATAGTTCTTTAGTTGAACTTGAAGAAATACTTGTGAGCATACATTCAGTCTAAATATTAGATTCAGGATTTATTTTGTGAAATTTCTTTTCCTATTAGCCAGGAAAAGAAATTCCTATTGGTTGGCTTTTGAGAAGAGAAGTTAAAATGGTCTTCCCATTGCCTGAATCAATCTAGAACTACTCTGAAATCACTTATTGATTAATTTATACCTCATTTACTTCTATTAAGGATTAGAGAAAGTTTTTCAAATTAAACACAATAAAACAGGACAAAAAAGGCAAAAATCATGATTAACTTTGTGGTACCATTTAATCTTTATAGTTGAATGTTGCATTCAGGTCATAGAAAATCAGCAGCTAAACCAGAGAGACAACCATATTGAATTAGATGTGATTTCTTTGTTTCATACGACAAAGAATCCTATAAGAGCTTAATAAAATATATTTAAGCAAGAATAGAAGCTCACTTAATCTGAATAGCTTATAACTTAATTGCATGGCATCAAGAGGGCTAATTTTTGTACTGAGTCAGCTCTATTTATTGAAAATTTATGCACTGGTAAAAATAATAGCTCCAACCAGTGCAGACTTTCTTAGAACTTTTGTTTACAATTTAGGGTCGCGGGTCTCAATTTCCAAAGATTGTGGTTCCTTAGGTCTTAGGAAGAGCCTGGGAACATCACAGGTGATCTTTGGATCACACTTTGAGAAGCAATATCTCAAGCAAAGACACAAAATTTGTAATTTTATTGTGATCAAGTCAGTATTGCAGACTTTATAAAGTGAAAGTGTTAATTAGTCATGTCCAACTCTTTGCGACCTCATGGATTATAGCTTACCAGGCCCCTCAGTTCATGGAATTCTCTAGGCAAGAATCCTGGAGTGGGTAGCCATTCCCTTTTCCAGGGAATCTTCCTGACCTAGGGATCAAACCCAGAGTTTATAAAGAGGCTTGTAAAATTCTTCCAGTAATCTCATATTTAAAGTATAATAACTTTTAGAAATTCCTGTTAAAAGTAACTTAGGGTAGTAAATAAACAGCTAAATATTAATAGCTGAACTGAACCATTAGAACATATATTAGTAATTGATTTAGTAAGTCAGGGGTCTAGTTTTTTCCATTCCAGCCCAATACCCATGCTTCTTAGTATTTTTATAACCTCCTTAGTTTTTCATTATTCATTAACTTCATTAGTTTCAGTGGCTCAGCATAGATGACTTTTTGACTTGTGTACTTATTCCAAGTGGTAAAGGTGTTATTATTTCAACTTTTAAGAATAAACTTTTTTTTATTAATTCATTATTTTGCATTAGAAGAGACAGGCCACCAGATTCTAAGATTTATTACTCTTTTGCAATAACTGGCTTTTGCCAGGGGCCCAGATTTCAAGAACTGTTCATAGGAAAGTAATTTCCAGTGGTGTCATTGCTAACTAAGTGAATGACTTTGACATACATAGCCCTGGCCTACAACTGGCCAGCCTGAAATAATTAATCAGAAACAACAACTATTTTAGTAACACTGAATTCCATCCTTACAGTTTATGAAGTAGGTTAATTGGAGATCCTCTGTCAGTAGAGACTTTCACCATGGCTGTTGGGTTAATAAAAATATCTTAAATCTAACTGAATGTGTAAGCCTTGGATGGGTCTGTGATTTCTCTTAAGACTGTATGGGAGACATTTTATTTGTTGCCTGGGATTTATTGCTGCAATTCTCTTGAGCACTATAATGGAAGCAACTGATAAAAGTTCTGAAACTATATTGAAACTTTGCCTCTTTGTTTTATTAAATGTAGCAAACATAACATGCAATAGCACTGCTACATGCATCCTTGATTTGCAGCTCTTTCAAAAGGAAGATGCTTATTTTCATAAGAAATGTGAAACAAGGATTGAATAGCTTAAAAGTGTATGTACAGAAAATGGTAGGACTTGTAAAACATTGGTTTACCATGCCTTGTTCGTGACTTGTGCAAGACATTGTTAGGACAGACACAGTGACTTAATTCCCAACTTGGAACATGTGTTTATACTTTGCTGTTTATTTATAAGATCATAGATGCTAGGCGAAACCATTTTCACATAGGGAAAGGATGACTAAGAGAGAACATTCTTATTATTGTGCTTATGATTCAAATTTCCTGTCTACCACAGTCCTTTGAATTTTGCTGCTTATTAAAGTACAGAGGCAAGAACATTTCTATAGCTCATTATTTTGTAAGGGAAAGTGAGAGAAATGAAAAATACTGTTGAGTTTCAGCATTTTAAGACCCTTGCCCCAAAAGAAGTCTTGAAGATCTTCAATTCAGAGTAGAGATCTAAACTTGTAAAAAATATTGCATTTACTTTTATATTAAATACATGATTTCTAGAGTATGGGGGAATATTGACAGTTATAGCATCTCTAATTCTTTTTGTGCCTTATATTAGAATTTTATTCAAGTGGTTATTTTTCAGTTTGATGATTTTTGAGGTGAAGGGTTTCCTGAAGTTACTATAATTAAATTCTAATCAGATATAGCTGGCTTGGTTGTTGTTTTCTAAATGGAAAAAGTAAAGGAAGTGGAGTGAGTGTGTGTGTGCTAAGTCAATTCAGTCGTGAACTACTCTGTGCGACCCTATGGACCACAGCCTGCGAGACTCTTCTGTCCATGGGGTTCTCCATGTGAGAGTACTGAAGTGGGTTGCCATTTCCTTCTTCAGGGGATCTCCCGCACCCAAGGATCCAACATGCGTCTCTTAAGTCTACCTACATTGACAGTCAGGTTCTCTGCCACTAGTGCTACCTGGGAAGTGCAAAGGAAGTAGAATAATTCAGTCAAAAGTTTCATTCTGATCAGCAGACCTTGGTTAGTTGTCTACTCAGTATCCATTTCGCTTTGCTGCTTTCCCTTCTGTACTCCCACTTTCTTTGTGCAGCTGCTGTGCTTTCCGAAGCATCCTGACAGATGTGTCAGGAAAAGCTGAGCCTTATCCCAGTTCCAGGAGTGGGATTGTTTTGTCTCAAGTGAATGCCCTCTTTCATACCTCTAGCAGATTCATATGAAGAGGGTCAGGTGAATGCCTAAACTGACTGATGCTGAATGCAGTGCTGCTGATGCCTTTTGGGAAAAATCTTCCTAATCCTCACCTGGAGACCTTCCAGTACTGATTCTCTGATTCTCTTTCTCCCCTGCTGGGCTACTGGCTGCCTCCTGAAGACAAAGGGAGAACTAGCTTAGTGATAAATATTTATAGTGGGTTAAAGAGCAGAGAAAAACTTTCCCAGTTAGAAACCTTGTAACTCCCCTGATTGCACGTGCACATTTGTGTGTGTGTGTGTGTGTGTGTGTGTGTGTGTGTGAGAGAGAGAGAGAGAGAGAGAGAGACTGAGAGAGGTATCAATAGATGAGGAACCTCCTGGATAAGAATGTACAACTGCATTTTCCCCCCAGAAATTTACAAAGGGAAAATTAAAATGCGTCATTTGCAGTTCTACTTTAAAGTCCTGTATAAACCACATCATCTGCATGCCTTTGATAAAAGGTCTTCTTTTCTGTTCCCCTCCCCCTCAAAGACGCTTATTTTTCTTCAGTGAAAAACTTCAGAACACTCATGTGGTGGACTGGATATAAAGTCATAAAGCCAAGCCTTCTGAAGTGGAAAGGTTTATTGCTTGAAATGATGTTCTTTTGATGATACAGTTAGTTTTCTAATATTTGCATATTTTGGTGCCTCATATGGTAGAAATGGACTTCTCATCTTTTGCCCAAAAGATGTTTAAACCTGAGAAACCATTTACTTGCAAATTTCAATTTATTAGAAATCATATCCTTAAAATTAAATTTCAATGCAAATGTAAAATGTGGGATGCACTTTGAATCATCCCTTTTTTTCTTACAGAAGAAAGAAAATACAGCTATAGGTAGTCCTTCACGTTTTCCTGTTTTTCCGTCTTGATAGGCATTTTAAAACAATGGTCTTAAAAGAGAGAATACCTCTAAGAATATCTGCTTGGGGCCTCCTGGAAGGTGAGAGGACAAAACTGGTGGTGTGTGATGCCGCACTTCTGTGACAGAGAAGATAATTGCAGCGAGGTCTCCAGAGTGATTTCGAGGTGAACTGGAATTTTCCAAGAAAAAGTGAAGTTACATTTGTGAAGGAAAGACAGTTGGGGAGAAATGGTATTTTAGCTACATATTCTTGTTGTACATAACTTAAAGAGTTTGAATTTCAAGAGGACAATAACAAATAAATTATAATAATCAAGACAGGAAATTACTAAGGGCTTGGGAGAAAGTTTCAGCCGAGAGGGAGTGTGAAGATTAAGTATAAATTCTCCCAGCCTGGCTGACAGGCTGATGAGCACATTTATAGATGAGGAATGCAAGAGTAACAAAAGAATGACTTGAACAGCGTTACGTGAGAACCACTGCTTGGTTTCTGTTAGAGAGAATGAAAGTAGAATTTGAGCAGAGAAGTTTCTGAAAGAAGGAGAAAAATAATGGCTTGCCAAAGTTTATTCTGAGGTTTTTCCTCATGATGGACACCCTTCTCTTTCATAGTTGCCTTTTTGTGGGCGGTCTGATGGTTTCTGTATCTGACATGTCTTTTACTGTTGAGGGAAATAAGGTGAGAATTCAGAGAGGAGAGAATATATATGGTTTTTGAAGTTTAACTAAATGAATATCTTTCTTATTTTGCCTGTTGTGTATAGTAAATTTTATTTGATGATGCAAAATTGGCCATATTCAAATAGAATAGAATATCTTCCTAAATCTTGTTTGAGAGAAATGTGTCACTTATTGCTAGCCATGTTAGCTGTGCCAAGGCTGAAAAAACACTACATTTTGGGTCTGAACATGGAGAATAGCATGTAAGTTTGTTATTTGGCAGCTTTTTTCAGTCTGAGCGAGATGCTTAATGACTTGAAGCAGAGAGTATGGTTGGATGTATAGATGGAAGGCTCTCTAAGGAATGGAATGGCTCCTGGATGTGATCTGGAAAGTGTCTGCAATGCAGAAGTAGTACTTTTTTTTTTTTTTTCTGTACACATACAATGTCTCTGTGTGGAGGCAACCACAGACTCTCTTAACCAATGGCAAACTGTGAAGACTGGTGGAGACTGTCACAGACTGATCTAAACACCAGATAATAGGTTTTAACTCAGCTCAAAGTGATTGTTGACATGTGGGAATGCAGTTTTGCCAGAATTTGCAGTTTTTGTTTTGGTCTAATTTTTAGAAGCCTGAATTTTTCATTTTTCAGTGAAATTTCACACACACACGCACATGTAGTTAATTAAAAAGCGATTTTGCTACACTTGTGTGTGAGTCAAGCAAAACAAGTCTTTGAGCCAGATCTGCCTTATTGCTACAGTTTAGGTTTTCTTCTTTCTGGTTTTCTTAGATGTTTATTGAAATAATGATAATTTGCATAGCTTTATACTAGACTCTCTTTCACTGTTGAACAATATTCTAAGAAACTCCTAATAGGCTATTTTTTTACTTAGGTGATATTTAAAATTTTACTTAAATTACTTAATAGGATTAAAAGTAAGGTTCCTAACAGTACACATGTTATTGGAGTGTGGGAAGGATTATAAAAGAAAGGATAATCGATTTCTTTAATTTTGTTGTTATTACCATAAACTGTTATCAATATTTCTTATAGAATTTTCTAAATAATCAAGAAATGGTATCTTTGAAATACACTATGGGCACTCAGAGGTGAAAGATGAATATTCATAAAAAAGTCTCTTCAAAATAAAACCCTCACTGCAGTATTAAATTGATATATGTATTTTGAAAAGATGTCTCTATTTTCAGGGTTACTAAAGCTAAGTAATGATAGTATATTTTCTGTTGGAAAAATATAGATAGTACAACCCTTCATTATTTGTGTGATTCTATTCTGTTTTTCCCACAATAACTGAATTTTGGCCATATGATAGCTTTTTGGTTTACATAAAACTCTGGAAGCATAGGAAGCTGCAGTAGTTTGAATCAAATTACCCTTATGGGTGATTGGCTTCAGAGTGGGCATCTGTTTCAAAGATAGTAGATCACTGGACCTCTGTATAACCTGACTGAAAAATACATGTGGATTTGACATATCAAGAGAAAGAGTTAACATTTGAGACAAAGCTGAATGTCATGGAGTAGCAGATGGCCATGAGGGGTCATAGAAAGTCCAAAATTTATAATGAAACATGCTGTGGATAAGATGAGGATGCAGACATTATGAGAGACATGAAAACATGCAAAAGTGGGGGCTGGAGTGTTCTAGAAGCATCCAAGACAAAATTTCTGCTCCAGGGAGCAGCCAGATGAGGCATAGCTGGACCATATTAATGCAGAGAACCAGGACGAAGATCCACGAACGCTCGAGGCTGAGAGCTCTAAGCTCCCGCCCATCCTTTCACTACCTGGTCTGTTTTTCACCGTCTGTCAGGCCTCTTTCTTGGTTCTTCTGTCACAAGGTTTTTTCTTGTCTCTAGGTGTTTGCTCATATTGGCTCTTCCTCTTGAATTAATCCAATTTCCCTTCCCCTCTCCCCTTTACTGTCTTCTACTCCCTCTGTGGCCCAGCAAGTCTCACTCAAGACTGCTTTTCCTCCAAGAAATCTTTGACTCCCTCCTTTTCTCCCCCCATACCCCCCAGAACCATGGTATTTTTAAAAAACCTTCCTGGAACTGATTCTCTGTTTTTTGCCCCTGCCCTTCTTACGACCTCTTAGTTTGTCCCTCTTTATACCTTGTTAACCATGTTTAGAGCCTCAAGCCCTCCCTTTTCTCTATCCCATCTGACCCAGTGTTGAATCCTCATTATTTCATTTGAATCATGGGATTTAGCCTCAAAGTAGCTTTCTAACTGCAGTTTTCCCGATCCAGAATTTCAGATCATTTTTCATAAGGTAAAGGAGAAAATCATATCATGATGCTCAAAAAATTCCCATTAAATCTGTAATTAATACTTGAGAAGTGAAAAAGTGAAAGTCTGGTGCTCGGTCATGTCTGACTCTTTGCTGCCCCATGGACTGCTTCCCGCCAGTGTCCTCTGTCCATGGGATTTCCCAGGCAAGAATACTGGAGTGGGTTGCCATTTACTTCTCCAGAGGATCTGCCTAACCCAGGGACCAAACCCACATCTCCTGTTTGGCAGGTGAATTCTTTACCACTGAGCCATCAGTGCAGCCTTATTAATACTTGGAAGCCTAATTAATACTTTCCTGATGCTGGGAAAGATTGAAGGCAAAAGGAGAGTGGGGCAGCGGAGGAAGAGATGACTAGATAGCATTACCGACTAAATGGACATGAATTTGAGCAAACTCTGGAAGACAGTGGAGCCTGGCATGTCCATGAGGTCGTCATGACATAGCAAATAAGCAACAACCAACGTAAGATTCCAATCTCCTGTCCCGCTTCTGACCGATACTCACCTGTGAGGATTCTGAGGGCACCAAATTCAGCCATTGACTACTTCCATTCTCTTCCTCCTCAGCACCACTGTTCATTCCATCCCCATCTCCTGGCCTTCCTCCTCCCTCCACCCCCATATATTTTAAAGCTGTTTTTAAGCTGGTACTTCTTCCATTCTGCCATGATTTGCTTGTTTGTTTGTTTTTCCATCACATGTATAGTCTCACATACAAAAGGAAATAGACTAGAACTTTATCTATTCTTAAGCACTGTGATTTGAGGACTGGTCCCGGAGCCAGACTGCTAAGTTTCTGTCTCTGCTTCTTATTTTGTGGCCTTAGAGAAGTTACATAATCTCCCTTTGCCTGTGTTCTTGTCTGTAAAAGGGAAATTATTAGTGTTTCCATTACAGAGTTCTTGACCAGACTGAATGAATCAATACATGGAAAACACACAGGATAGTATCTAGCACATACCATATGCTTAATATATGTTGTTATAGATTGTCAATGTATGAAACATTTTGTTGGAATGGGAGTGACTTTTTCATAAGTCAGCAAATATACAAAAAGAAAAGTAATAAAGAAACTTATCACCAACAATAGAAATTATTTAATTGAGTAAAGACTTAGTGAATTAGTAAATTAAGGCATTCTCTACTTCATTTTGGGCTTGGGTGTTAAGGTAATAACCATAGAACCATTTTAATCTAATTTTCAACACCTCTGGAGTTTTAAGAATTTCATTAAAGAAAAGTCAATGTGAAGATGGCTACTTTTTTCTTAACACTGAATTTTCAAGCTCCTTAGAGTAAAGGTAAAGATCTGTGCTTATTTTTTTTTTTTTCCCATTTGAGCTTTTGATGTCTTTTCTGTCTTATATCACTTCCATTAATGAGAATGCCTTCCAAATCATGGTTTAGCCTGTCGATTTAATTGCGTTTCTCAGGAATAACAGACTGTTTCATAATAATTGTCTGAATGACTAGATTAAAAGTGAAGCTGAGTACAAGTTGAAGAATTCAGAATTGAAGAATCAGTTCAAAATATGATTTCTAGTTGACCCTTGAGAAATGTGCTGTACAGAATGTGAGACACTGATCAGTTTGAATTTGTGTAGTTAAGTATTTTTTGAAGGTATGCCTTTGGTGAGGTAATACAGGGCATCTCTAACAATCCGCAATTTCCCTATGCATTTGGAACATGGGAGTGGCCTACAGTAGGGATGATGGAGCCCCTAACAGATACTGCATTTCTTCTCTCTTCTCTAGTGAAGCTAATGTGAGTCTTCACCCTGCCCTCCACCTCACCTCACACTCTTCCCCATAGCCCCTCTACCACCAAGGTTCTCAAAAACTGGGGGATGACATTTAGATGGTACAGACTGATTTGTTCCTGCTTGGCCATTGTATTTGTCTGTCTGGGGGTTTTGGATTGCAAATGACAGAAATACACATCAATCTAGCTTCAGTAAAGAGTTAAAAGGAACAGATTAAGGGACTTGGAGGATGGTTCATTGATGCCTGAAACTGGGAGGTCCAGGGGTGAAACTGACCTCAGAAATCAAGATACTCAAATGATGCTGTTACATTCCTCTCCCTCATTGTTCCATCTTTCTCAGCTATGCCTCTCTGTATTTTTTTTTTTTTTTAACTACACATTGTTTTAGTTAAGTTCCCCAGAAGACAGTCGTTCTCTCTCGTTGAATCCTGGGGAACAGCTCTAATTGACTTTGCTTTGCTCCTCTGGCCAACCGTTGGCTTAAACACTGTGGATAAAGGTTCAAAGATCTGTGTAATTGGCTAGGCCTTTGGCAGAATTCAAGTGATAGGGTTTGAGAATGCTACCAGAGCATGTGAATTGGGAGAATGGGAAGTCCACCCCAAGGACAGAGCAGGAAATGGGAATGAAACTGGGCAGCACATGTCCCGTGAGATTTACACATCTGATGTTGGATTGTCTTTCACTTTTGGCCGTTACTCTCCTTTCTTTACCAGAACCCTCAGTTGTGCAATAGTCATCTTTTTACAGTTGAGTTTTACCACCATTTTATTTAACCATTGAGTGTAGTAAAGCACCTGTATTTTGTGATGGCAGGAATAATATATAACTAGAGAACAAAAGCTGCTTGCTTTTTAAAGGAAAATCTATGATATATTCTATACAGTGGAATTAACTTTCTAGATAAGGGTTCCCAGACCTGACTCACTGTTACAGTTGCCTGGAAATTTGAGAGACAGAGAGAGAAATATCTGGTTTAGTACAGCAAGATGAAGAATAGGGGTATGAATGGTTGAGATGATTTAGTGATTATCCCAGTTCTTTTGATGATGGGAAAAAGCAAGAGCAACGTTAAGCAGGATTTCAGTCTTCTACTCTGAATTTCTGGACCTTCTCTTTGCTCAATCTTCTTATTTCCATGTCTGCTGGCAGATGAGCAGGGCTTTCCCACTGCTGTTTTATTGTATGGCTACCTACCTGTATGCATTCTGAGCTTTTCCTTTCCTGCTTCCAAACTTCCCTGTCTGGTGGTCTTGTCCCTCTCAGTAACTCATTTGAGGGAAATTCTGTCAATGTTCCTGGGGATCAAAAAAAAAAAAAAAAACAAAACACCTTACTCTAAGAGCATGAGTTTCTAAAATGTAAAAAGTTAAGTTCCATTGCAGGTTGATTTTCTTTCACCATATTGACTAGTGACAACTCTTATATGACAATTATAGTCCATTTAGAGAAGAATTGGATGACAGAAAAGTTAGTCCAGAGATGCTGTGATGTGTCTAGCTAAATCTTGCTCTTTGGAATGTGTCTTCTTGAGAAATCATTCTTAGGGTCTCACAAAGACAATATTCAGCTCTTTCTACTCACTCTAAGCTTTTACCCTCTACTTGCCATTAGCAGACCATCTTGACTCTTTCAATTGTCTCAAAAGTAGCTAAACTTTTTGATACATCTTTCATCCTTTTTCTTCCTTAAAAACGTCCTTGGAACTTTTTTTAGCTTATTCCTTTCACCTTTTTCTATGACCTTGTTTAAGAAATGGCTTTCCCCTTATTCCTATATCTCCCATTGCTTCCTTTTCTCTGACTCAGCCAATATGCAGAATTTCTACCCTTTATTTCAGTACTTCATATCTTACCCTTATCACCCACTGTCAGATTTCTTCAAGGGAAGGGAGGTAGCTGTGGGAATTGATTTTCTCTTCCACCCTCTCGTTCTGGTCATGTGGCTTCACCTCTTCACCAAAATGCTTGCTTTTGAAGTCACAGATGGTCAGGTTTCATGGTCTTTCCTTGCTACTTTTCTTCCATGAGCTCTCTGTGATATTTACTTTGTTGCCCAGCATTTTCTAATTCAGCTCTCTTTGGCTTCAGGCTCTCTAGGTCCACTTCCTTTCTCTTTTCACCACCCTATTTGCTTATCTTTCTGCTTGGACTCTGTTTTGGATTTCCTATATATTTGATGTCCTAGATTCTCTTCCAGATTTTTTTTTAAATCCCCCCTCGATTTCTTCTTTTTTATCTTATCCCTTTTTAAAAATTGATTCTATACTAATAGTCTGCTGAACTTTTGCTAAATGTTTATTTTTCCATTCTTAGTCTTTCTTACAAGTTCTATTCTTTATTTTTAGCTGCTTATATCTAATATAACTTCCTTACTTTTGGTATTGCTCAGCATCTTAAACTGCACTTATTCCACCTCACTGATGCCTCACCAAACATCTTCTATTTCATTTTGCCTAATGTCTGATCTCCCAGACACAGGACAATACTTTGAAATCCCTATCATATCTTTCTATTTCCCTTTAATGTTTATTTATTTTTCTAATTATGTCAATTCTGAAATATGTTCCAAATAACTTATAGTTAAATGTTACTATATGTAATAAACACAAAACAATGCATGATACACACAGTATAAATTGTGTGTGTGTGTATGAGGCATAGTAACACAATGAAAATTCACAAACATATTATCCTGTCCAAGATCCAGATCATTCTATGTTCCAAACTTTTCTTTTCTAGTTTCATTTAAGATTTGTGTTTCAAGAGTCCTCCAGTTGTTCTCTTGTTAAAACTATATTTCTTTGCCAAGCTTGTGACCATGTGCCCTTGATCAAAAGCCTTCTCAAGTTGCCCATTACTTTGAGAATAGAAAAATGGACTGAAACTAATACTCAACACCTCTTTGATTTGGTACAACCTGTGATCCAGTCCCATTTCCCTCTATTCCCTTTGAATCACTTGATGCTTCAAACTCAACGTATCTTCCTTCCTTCTCTCATTTCTTTCTTTTCATGAACAAGCTATTGCTTTCATGTTTGTGCATCATTGCTCCTATAATTCCATACTGAAGCATTCCCTAGAATGTTCTCTGTCTTATCTCCTTGGATTAAAATCCAGCTGTTTTTGTAGGGCCTATCTGAAGTGTCTTCATATTTATGCAGACCAGTCACACGTGGCTTTTTTCCTCTGGAGCACTCTCACTCTCTGGTATTGTTTTGAAATATTTATATTTTTCTTATACTTCTTTCCATCCTTCATGTATTACATGAGGTCTTGTATGAAGAATGCACTGAACAAGTATTTTTAAATGAATTGTTGAAGAGCATGAACTGAATATATGTTTCTTTCTATGAAAAAGTATATAAATTCTGCCCAAGTTAATTTCTTATTCTGCTTCTCTTTCCCTTTTCATCCAAGGTTGGCCCATGGAAGGCTGGAAGCCCTATCCATAGTTATACAGTTGGAGGACTAATCATAAGATTTTCAAGTTGTGATATTTCCCATTTTGACTAGTATTACAGTTCTCATTCTAAGAAAAACATTATTCTTAGTAAATTTGAAGGTTTCATAAATGAGTTTCTCCCTTCAATACTCACAATACTGTCATAGTACAAGAGCAGTTTTTGTTTTTGACTTTTCCTTAAATGGCAATACCAGGATTAAGAGTATTTCACCAGCTGGTAAACCTAAAAGAGGAAACACACTTTAAAATGAGTGATGGTAAAAAAGAATAAAAAATAAAATGAGTGATGGTTAAATGTATCAGGCATAGAAAAAGAGAAATACTTCTTGCCTACACAGCAAGAAAACACCTTAAGAGAGTTACAGATAAGTTCCCAGATAGTCCTTAGAGTCTGCCTGGTTGAAGAGGCTTCCATCTAGAAATAGAGAAGTAGATTAGATGAATTTTATAAGTTTTTGCAGCTTTCCAGTTTATATGTGAAAAAAACAAACCCAGCGTGAAAACTTCAAACTGACAAAGTAGAGATAACCACATAATTTTGTTGGAAGTGTTCTCTATCTGTAAAGAAGAACTCTTTAATTTTAAAGACAGCTATGTCACCTAAATCTCTAGTAATCTTCACGTCAGGGGTCCCTTCCTATGGAAATGCTGAGGCTGAGGTAATTTTAATTAAAATGAGGCAGGGAGTCAAGTACAGACAGAACAAAGTCTCAGTCAAAAGGCATTACTTGGAAGGGAGGAAAAGAAGGAGGGACTGATTGTTCACTTTGAATTTGAAAGGACAGGGAGACTATGAAGCCTCCCTCTTCAGATTGGAGCTGGGCTGATAGTCAGGTAATATGGGCTTCCAGGGGGGCCACAGTGATAAAGAATTCACCTGCCTACTCAGATGACGTAGGAAATGAGGGTTCGATCCCTGGGTCAGGAAGATCCCCTGGAGGAGGAAATGGCAACCCACTCTAGCATTGGACCTTTAGTTCAGTTGCTCAGTTGTGTCTGACTCTTTGTGACCCCATGGACTGCAGCACGCCAGACTCCCTGTCCATTACCAACACTCGGACTTTGCTGAAACTCATGTCCATTAATTCAGTGATACCATCCAACCATCTCATCCTCTGTTGTCCCCTTCTTCTGCCTTCAAACTCTCCCAGCATCAGGGTCTTTTCAAGTGAGTCACTTCTTCGTATCAGGTGGCCAAAGGATTGGACTTTCAGCTTCAGCATCAGTCCTTCCAATGAATATTCAGGACTGATCTCCTTTAGGATGGACTGGTTGGATCTCCTTGCAGTCCAAGGGACTCTCAAGAGTCTTCTCCAACACCACAGTTCAAAAGCATTAATTCTTCGGCGCTCAGCTTTCTTTACAGTCCAACTCTCACGTCCATACATGACTACTGGAAAAACCATAGCCTTGACTAGACAGACCTTTGTTGGCAAAGTAATGTCTCTGCTTTTTAATGCTATCTAGGTTGGTCATAGCTTTTCTTCCAAGGAGCAAGTGTCTTTTAATTTCGTGGCTGCAGTCACCATCTGCAGTGATTTTGGAGCCGGAAAAAATAAAGTCTGTCACTGTTTCCTCTGTTTCCCCATCTATTTCCCATGAAGTGATGGGACCAGATGCCATGATCTTAGTTTTCTGAATGTTGAGTTTTAAGCCAACTTTGTCACTGTCCTCTCTCATTGTCATCAAGAGGCTCTTTAGTAGTTCTTTGCTTTTTGGCAGAACGGTGGTGTCACCTGCACAACTCGGCTGCATTGGACCATACTTTGTGTTACTATCTGAGGGCATCTTACCCTGATAAAGGTGGTAATTGCTTACCTAGATAAACAGCCTTGTTGATTGAATATAGTTGAACATTTGGCATTTGGGCTAAGGCATTCCTTTAGACTTTATTGATATTGAGTAAATTTAAAATGACTATTAGTTGTACCACTTTTAATAGCTGAAATTACATACTAATTTTGGAGTTTAAATGTAATTAATGATTGTTTATTTTCCGAAAATAACTTTTACATTTCTTAAGAAATAAATTGTGCTCCCTGTCACTCTATTTTCTTAAATCCTGTTAGTGTTAAACTATAAACATGAAGCCAGCTCTTGTGGCAATAAGGTAGTGAATGTTTAAGGCATCTGGGCATACAGTACCTCAAAGGATAATTAGATGATTATAATGGTGCTTGCTTTGAGATGGCTAATTAAAAAAACCTTTTGCTCCCTAGTTTGGTTTTTTGAGTAATGATCACATATTAGCAACTATGAAACTTCATAGTTCATAGCCAACCTCATTGAAGAAAAAATAAATAAATAAGTTGGCAGTATTTCCTACAAAGAACTAAGGAATGGCTCTAGACCAGTCTTTCCATTTTTCACTCCGTATTCTGTGCCCAACCTTCATATGCATCAGCATTAAACCTCCTACGCTAGGCATCATTCATCTAATTTCCCTCTATTTGTTTTCATTTGTTTATAACTCTTCCTTTGGCACTAGGGAGGTGATTTTCTCCCTCTTTTCCACCTTTTGTGAACCTCTGAAAGAAGGCTTTTGTAATTAGACTTCACAGCGTAAAGAAACATTTTATAACCTGCCAGTAAAAATGTCCATTCTCTGGACTAATGTATAATTAAATAAGTATCACTGTGGTAATTCAGTTACAAAACAAAATCATTTTAAAGGGGTTATTAATTGAGAACTTGTTTTGATTTTGGAATTCTAATCAGTAATGAGCTGTGTTATGGACAAAATCTTTTTTGCTTTCACCATTTCCATTACGTGGACTATTAAAAATACTAAATCAAACTGTGCCAATAAATTTTTTACTTTATTTTTCTGAATAATTAATCACCTGAGAGACTCTTGTTAAAAAGTATCAACAAACTAGATATGGTCAAAATGATTGTTTTGCTATCAGTCTTTAAAAGCAAGGTTGAGTGATACAAGCAATGTATAAAATGTTGTAATGGACTCTGTTGGAGGCCGTTACTTCCTGATTGAAGGCTTAAAAAAAAAGCAGAAAATTGAATTTTGGAGGCTAATCAGAGTTTGTTCCGTAGGAGTCCTTTGAGCTGAGAGCAGTAGGAGGAAGTTGAGTGTGTAAAGTGAAGGGTACTGTAATGATGAGCTGTGGTAAAGGTTGATTAACTAGTTTGGGAAAGAGTAAATTTTGAGAACAAACTGAAAGGCTGATGTAGTAAAAAATCAAACTTTTAAAACAGAAAAGCTCAGGAGTTCCCTGGTGGTCTAGTGATTAGGATTTGGTACTTTCATGCTGTGGCCTGGGTTCAATCCCTGGTGGGGGAACTGAGATCCTTCAAGCTGTGTGGTGTGGCCAAAAATAAAAGAAAGAAAAAGAAAACAAACAACAACAACAAAAAACAAAACAGAAAAGGTCTACCTTTACTTTTGCTGGGAATTAATTGATTGGTTGTATATTTTAAAAGCTTTATTTGAAGCCTGGGAATGGTTAAGGGTGAGCAATGAGTTAAATCTCAACATGATTTTCACTAACATTGAACTTTTCTTTGTTCTAGGGGCTGCAGTTTAAGTGCTTTAGTCTATCAACTCAATTCTTCATATACCCTTGTGAAATAGGTCAGACTCCCTCGAGGAAACTGAGGCACTAATGTTGCTTTATTAGTAATTTAGCTGAGGTGTTTAACCCAGGCAGCCCAATTCCAAAGCCTGGATGTTTGGCTACCACTATCCCTTCCAGGGTAAATTTTATTGATAGTGATGCTTTAAGAACAGTTCAGCCCGGGCTGTATCCTCTTGATGTTTTTTAAAATGGCTATTACTACATGGATGGATGGGGCTTCCCTGCTGGCTCAGTGGTAAAGAATCTGCCTGTCAGTGCAGGAGGCACAGATTTGATCCCTGTGTCACAAAGATCCCCTGGTGAAGGAACTGGCAACCCACTCCAGTATTCTTGCCTGGAGAATCCCATGGACAGAGGAGCCTGGTGGGCTACAATCCATGGGGTGGCGAAGAGCTGGACACTACCGAGGGACTAAATAACAACAACATGGCTGGATAGGAACTTTGTAGAAAGTTTGACGTTATATCCCATAGTAAGGAAAGTTTCCGTCCCACACCATGGCAAAGCTTAGCTCAGAGAACAGATTTTTGATAATCTTTAAAACATTTTTTTGTGAAAACTATATTTATTCAGAAATGATTAAAGAACTAGATTGTTGATCTTTTGTGTATTTACTTGAAATGTTCACTTAATTATGCACATCTGGCCTGAAAGATTAATACCTCAGGAAAGATGTCTCCTCCCCAACATGCTGTTTGCTTATTTGTTTTGTTCTCTTTTGTTTTATTGGTCTCTTACTTGTGAGATGAAAATAAACTTCTAAGCCTACGTTCTCACTTAAGAAGTATCTTAAGATCAGAGTTGCTGGTTGTGTTACTATACAGCAAAGAGAACATAAACATGACCCTATGTTGACTGTAGTTTAAGAAACTGATTTAGGGGATTGAACAGAAAGACTGAAAAATTGGCTAGCAAATCTGGGCTTATGTAGCTTAGAGCTGCAGCACTAAGGGGGACTTACTTGTATGAAGGGATATTAAAAGAAACATGTTCTTGTTTGTTTCCTCAGGATGAGTACAGAAGAAATAGGCTTAAATTAAATCAAGTGGTGTCCAGTGTTCTAAGATAAGATGTAAGGAAAAATCTCCTGGTTTTACTGGTAGTGAGATCTCAAGGAGTTTGTAGATTAAAAAAAAAAAAAATTACGATGGTGTAAGAATAAGATAGTATGTGAGGTGATTTTAAAGCAGTCTGGTATACCATTAGGAAAACCAATTTAGCATCGTTGGGCTGTCTTTCGAAATTTAACACTGTATTGTAGCTTGTTTTACTTGTACGCTCTTGAGTTTGGAGCTGTCTAGGCAGTTCTCTACTTAGAGTGATTGCGCTTCTAGATGATGCAGAAAGGCTTCCAGCCAGTTTTGCCCATGTTGTTATGTAATGGCACTTAATGCAAGCAGGGCACAAATGAACTCACCCCAGCTAGTCTGGTTCCTGATGCGAATCAAATAAGGCCCCCTCATCGACTGCCTCAGCTTGCTCCCCTGGGCTCCTGGGTGGAACTCTGTTACAGGATTAAACCCAGCTCCACAGCAGCAGCAGCTGAGAGAGCAGAGTGGGGAGTGAAATAGCAGGGTCCCCACACACTTCCTGATGTGATCGTTTTTTTTGTTTTTGTTTAGTGTAAAACCTTGCATTTTTGTTGTTATTTTCTGTAACTTAAGGTTATTTATTGTGTTTGTACTAAAATGGTTAGTATATACATTTCACTCATGAAGTCAAATCAAAGAGATAAGATGGAAGGAGGGAGAAGAATGTGTTTGGCTAGCAAGAGAGACCTTTTTGACCTACAGTGTCCTGTGACATTTAATGGGACTGATTTCCCAGAGCAATTGGTAAATTGGCTCTGTGACAGTTCCCATGGGGAAGTTCTAAAAGTGGCAATGACAATGCCCTTGAAACAAATATATAGCCTGTCTAGGAAAATCCTTTGAAGGGCTGTTCTCATTTGATGTGTGAGATCTTAATGTCTTACATGTATGTATTGCATTTGATGTATTTATGAGAAGAACTCAGTCTCAGAGCTCTATAGTCACACCTCACATCCCAATGTACCCTTCAGATAAAAATATAAGTAGACCTCCCGGAAACAATGACTACACCAATATATATATATATATTTTGCTAGGATAGAAAGACTGGGTTGTGTCAATTTTGTGCCTTTAGTATTTGCCATTATTCAAATCACAGCTTTAAAGGTTTATTGTGTTGGTTTGTTTTTATATTGTGAAGGAATCATATGACAGAGATCTAAAGCAAGGACAACTCAATACAGTTGAGCGTTGATTCGTGCATAAAATTCTTTCATGTCAGCAAAGGGCAAGATGTGAGTTCAAGTGCTGCTGTCCTGACACTTTTGGACACTAGCTATTCGGCCAGGGAAATTTACTTGGAAAAATGAGAGTGGTACAACAAACTTTTAAGGAGCTCTTTTTTAAAAAGAAAAACAAGCATCAGGGATTACTGTTTCACTCAGAATCTCCTCTAAAGCCTCTGTCCTTACAAACTCAGAGTCCTTAATAGTTTATATTATGGTTATTTGTTTTTATTGCCCTTTTTATGTCAACAAGGACTCCTTCAAAGGTAGGAAGCTTGCTTTCATCTCTCTCTCTCTTTTTTCTTTGACTTTTCCTGCCTTGCATTTTGTCTGGTACAGAGAGGTGCTCAGAATACTTGTGTTTAATAAATATCTGACTCCTCAAATCTCTCTGCAAAAATCTTTCTTTCTAAATGGTGTCCTTTTTTTCTTTTTTGGTCCCTTTTACTTTTTTCTTCTATTTGTTTCTATAAAAATAGATCAGGTGCACTTTTAGAAGATTGTTGTAGCTTGGTGGAAACTTAGAATGGAAAAATAATAGAATTAAATCTAGATTATTACTTTTTTCTTTTTATGTACTTTAAAATTTAGTTTTGTATTGTGGTGAAAATAAGTAACATAGAGATTATTTTTAGGTTAATTTATAGAAGTCTCAGCACTATAGTGTGTGAAATAGAGAATAAAAAATGTTCTTCTATGTTTCCAGATTCCTTTAGCATTAGGCCTTTGGTAAGAGTTATAATTTCTTACTGTAGTTTTATTTCTGTGAGAAAATAACATCAATTTATATAGTTCTTCTGTGTTTCCAGATTCCTTTAGCATTAAACCTTTGATAAGGATTATAGTCTCATATTATAATTTTATTTCTATGAGAAAATAACATCAATTTGTATAATTCTGATTTAAGGTTTGTTTTTGTTTTCTCTAGAAGAATTCTGGTAGTTGACTCTGAAAGATCTGGGGTTTGAATTCTAGTTCTTACTCTGTGATCTTGGGGAGGGCAGTTAACTTCTCTGAGTCTCCGTTTCTTCAAGTTTAAAACAGGGGTAGCAAAACACACCTCACAGGCTGCTGTGAAGACTAAATCATTTTTATATTAACGTATTCAGCACATTACCTGAATGTAGGTAGCTTCCAAGAAGTTTGTGTGTGTGTGTTAATAATTGTTATTTTGTAACCTAAATAGTGAAGTATAGTATTATAGAATTTTTATGGGAAAAGAGCTTATTCATCATTGCAATATTAATAGATATAGCTACTTAATGTTTGTATGCTAATACTCACATATCAGTCAGCATCACTGAATACTTTGTATGCATGGAAAATTGTCCTGAACATTATATTTTAATCAGATTAAAAATATGTATTATAATGACAGAGGTGAGTATATGCTCTGGAATTTATTAAAGACTAAAATGAAATTTTCGTTTTATGCTTTGCAGTTCATATTGAAATTCATTTAAATAGAAGAGGGCTGAAACTGCATTTTAAAGGAGATGCCTCTCGTAAGACGTTTGCATCACTGAACACTATGGACGTTTGAAAGTATTTTCAAAACTGCTCACAGCAGAATTTGTCTGAGTCATTGAAAAATTCTTGGACAGGACGTAATTTCTCATCCACTAGAGAAATGATATTATTTTAGAATAATATTTTAAAATGCAGATCCTGTAAAGCATGATAGATGGTTATTCTAAAGTGAGATTTATTTCCTTTCTGGGTGTAGATTGGAGTGGTTAGACTTTAAGAGCATGACTGATCAGTGAATCTGATCTATTCAGTTCTATAGTATGCGGATCCTCAGTATTATTAAATCAACCATTTAAAACTCATTTCTAATCAAATTCTTACAAGGATAGCACATGTAATGTGGTTTCAAAGACAGAAATCATTTCCAAGAGAACTTTTAGATTTTAGTGGTTTTTCAAACAATTGGGAGATATATTTTAGGCATTACATTGCCCTGCCACTGATTATACTTCATGATATCCTGAAAATTATTTGGTTTTTATGGTTCTTTGTGTCAAACCCATGTTGCTTCTTACAAAAAATGAAAAAGAGGAAGCCAGAGATAAATTATTTTACCTCATGTTTGACAGTGACAGAAGTAGAGCAAGTAGCACTATGAATCTAATTTCTTGGGTTTCTTTGGTTTTCCAGCTTTGATCGAAAGAAAAACACTAATGCTTAATAATGTAATCCTAGCCTATTCTTTTGCAAACATCATTAATTTTCTTCTTTAAAAATATATGCCTTACCTTCCTTGACCACCTTATTGAAAATAACACCATCCCCAATATTCCCTATCCCTCTGGACATCTTTACTTTTCTACATAACACTCTTGCTGTCTGACTTACTATATATTTTTCTTGTTATTATCTGTCTTCTTTATTATAAACGGCTTCCCTGATGGCTCAGATGTTAAAGAATTTCCCTGCAAGGTGGGAGAGAACTGGGTTTGATCCCTGGGTCAGGAAGATCTCCTGGAGAAGGGAATGGCTACTCACTCCAGTATTCTTGCCTGGAGAATTCCATGGACCAGAGGAGCCTGGTGGGCTACAGTCCATTGGTTGCAAAGA
This sequence comes from Cervus canadensis, assembly GCF_019320065.1. NCBI lineage: Eukaryota > Metazoa > Chordata > Mammalia > Artiodactyla > Cervidae > Cervus > Cervus canadensis. The sequence continues at coordinate 53,905,877 of NC_057388.1, forward strand.
GTCAGACACAACTGAGTGACAAACATTCATTATAAAAGCTCTGCAAGCGCAGGGCCATGTATCTGTTTTATTTACTGATGTATCCCAGTGCCAAGAACAGCACCTGCCACATAGGATGCTGGCAATAAATATTTATTGCATGAATGAAGTCAAACAAAACAAAAGAAAAATTATGCCTTGTTTATTTACATTATTGAATAGTTCTTTTATGGAAGCATTTATTTCAATAATCTTACATGAAATATACCTTTAAACATTAGCCATTTCTTTTTCCTGATATCTGTCTGAATATGTAGTCCTAGTTTGGGAGGTTTTAACTTTTACTCTTGGTTTTCCAGATAGCAAAGGGCCTTTTTGTAGAAAGCTAGGTTGCTTCCCCATGACTATCAGTGTTTACAATTTAGAGCAGGAGACCACCTCTCAAATCTTCAGTACTTGCCTGGTCTCTCAAAATTGTGGGCACTTAGAAATTTCTTGAATTGTTTGCTTGCTTGTTTGCTTATTTCTACCCACCACTTTCCAAAATGCATTTCAGGAGGCCAGCTGTCTATGAATCCACAATGTTCCATACACACTCATCTCTGTTTCTATCCTACTAATCAATCAGTGTTGGGTCAGCTAGAGTTCATAGAATAAAATCGCTTATTATCTCTTTATCCCGTTCTTAAAGAGAAGTAGTCCATTTCCCCAAACTCACTTCTTGCTCAGATAATGTTTTCCTTTGATGCTATTTTTTTTTTTAAGCCATATTTCAACTAGTATCTTTGAAGAGTCAGTTCTACATATCCTCTTTACTGTCGATCATTAGAGTGCAGCCACCTAGAACAAAGAAGTGGCAATTGAATTGCTGACTGGATTCACGAGTGAAACTAACTGTGAGGACACTCATCTTTGCCCTCTTGGATATATTTGGAGTAGATCAGCTTAAATGATGGGCCTCCGTGGGAGAATGGAAGACACTTCTCTAACAATGAATTCTACGGGATGGGAAACTCTGAGTGTGTGACAAATGAAGTTATTTTAAATTCTTGAAACTTGTCATCAGAGAATTATCAGACAGGTGGACTTTGGGGCCAACACTTCAGTTAATAGCTCCCATTTTCAGACAAATTTAAGTTCCCTTAATGGATTTTAATTACACTGACTTTTTCTGCCAAGAGTGGGGATCATGGAAGTTAATAACCTGGTATTAAAGTAAATAGAAATCCTTTATTTGACTGATTGTTTCTCAGTGACAATTCTGCTTTCTCTTAAGAGTGATATATTTATCACATGTGAAACAGGTTTAGTCAAGTAAAGAAGCTACTTCTCGAAAGATGTGCTTTCAGATTAGTATCTAGTTTTTCATGTAGTTTGAGTAGTGTAAATCTCCAAAAATTGCATGGAGATTGCATTCCTGAAATTGAGGCAATTGCCTGTGGATTTGACATGATAAATGTTGGTTGGGGACAACACATTGATTTTCATTATGTGGTTGTAGGACTTAGGCATGCTCTGCATATTCCTTTAATGAACTGTTGCTGTTTAAAAGATGTATTTGGGCCCTCCAACCAGCTGCATGTGCTACTAGATTTTTTAATGTGAATTTCTTAGAAGAGTAGGTAAGAACTGTTCTAAGCACCTGAATAAGCTGTGGGCTTTCCTGGTGGCTCAGTTGTAAAGAATCCACCTGCTAATGTAGGGGAGATGGATTCGATCCCTGACCTAAGAAGATCCCCTGCAGAAGGAAATGACAACCCACTCCAGTATTCTTGCCTAGAGAATTCCATGGACAGAGAAGCCTGGCGGGCTACAGTCCAAGGGGTTGCAAAGAGTCGGCCACAACTTAGTGACTGAACAACAAACAGCAACCTGAAGAAGCTAAGGTGGCAACAGTATTGCATTATTGGGATTTAATTTTGCCCTTATGGAAGAAAATATATAGAAAGAAGAGTTTTCCCCCCTCCCTCTATGATACTATATTTTTTGAGATTTGTTGCTGACTAAAGTAAATATAAATTAAAGTATTAATTGGTGCAAGGGTATTAACATTGATTGGCAATCATGCAACATAGGGTTCTTCCTGTTGACTGCAAGGACCTTGTGTCTTTTATCGATTTAGTGAACTCCTAGTGATCTTTCAAGTTCCAGGTGGCACATCACCTCCATGAGGTCTTTTTCTCTCTGTTAAGCAGAGTTGGTAGCTCTTTCTCAGTGGTCCTTTTACTGCTCTGAATTATCTATTATGAATATGTGATGTCAGTTGCTCAGGTGTGTCCGACTGAAATGCTTTACTGGCTGAGTCACCAGGGAAGCCCCATTATAAATATAGATATCTGTTATATCTACTATATCCATATCATAATGTATTATAGTTACTTATGTCTTTTTTTCCCAGAAGATTGTTTTCCTGGGCAGAGATGGTGCCTTAGTCACTATCTTCTGTCAGTACCTTAATTAAGACCCCATATATAGTAGGTTCTTTTGCTGGGAAAGTAACAAACAAAATTTCCTGTGTCTACCTTGAGTTCATTTGTAACAATCCCTGCTTTGGGGCCTGAATTAGAATTTGGTGGTGTAAATAAAGCCACTATGTCTGAAAATCTTATATGGATTTTCTAGATACCATAAAGAGACTGATTAAAGATCCTCCAAGTTAAATTAAACATAGTTACACTCTCCACTGCATCGTAAGTCAATTTAAAAGGATTTTATTATACTTTATTCAGAAAAGGTAATATCATGAGTCCTGCTTTATTAACACCTAAATATGTTATATACTTTGAAGTAGTCATTGGTTGGTTTTGAAAGGCTCTGTATGATGGAAAGGATATTGAAGGAGTCAGACTAGAAAGATATTTTAATCTTCTGTACTTTTCCCTGTAATTTTGTTAAGTTGCATCCCATACATGTCAGTAAAAATAACCCTACCCCTTTATTAAAACTTCAGTATCTTCATTTATATTTAGAGTGGTAGCAACATAAAATTGAAAACCTGAGAGTTGTGAAGGATATAAAGTCATGTTTTAATAGGGAAACTAAATTGCTCCTTCAGAGAGCCTATAAAACTGAAAAGCATTCATTATAAAAGTAATAAAAACTTATGAGTCCCATTTTATTAAAACTACACCCAGTTTCCTGAAGGGGCTGTATCGTTTAGAGGTAAACCAGTGACACTTTATGTCTAGCAACAAACTTTCTGTGAGATAAGATGTCTACTGAAATGAGGTTGGTGGTTTTAACACAATCCCTAATGGACATCCATTCATGTTAAAAGATTAGAATTTTTGCTATAGCTGAGTTTGTGGCTTCTGATAATAATGGACCCAGACCAGGTTAACGACCAGTAAATTCCTTACTACTCTAAGTTTCTTGAAGAAACAGAACAATTGTTAAAGACAAAGCTTATGCCTCTACTAATTGCTGTGTTACATCACCCTATCATACTGTAAAATTCTTACTCATCAAATTATGTAGGTTAAAACTGTCAGGGTACTAACTTCCCAGTGGTTACCACTGGCCTCTCTTTTTTCCCTTCAGGTACGGTAATGTTTTTAATGTGTTACAGGAGAATCATTCTCTTTTAGTCTTTGGCTGCTTTTCAAAGTTTTTCACTTGCGTTTTCCACATTTCGTTCTATTTTGCATATTCTATACACGTATTTCCATATTACGTTAATGGATTGTGGTTGTGTTGAAACTGAAAGTGTTAATCACTCAGTCATGTGTGACTCTTTGCAACCCCATGTACTGTAGCCCACCAGGCTCCTATGTCCATTGAATTCTCAGGGCAAGAATACAGCAGTGGGTTGTCGTTCCCTTCTCCAAGGAATCTTCTCAACCCAGGGATCTAACCCGGCTCTTCTGCATTGCAGGCGGATTCTTTACCGTCTGAACCACCAGAGAAGCATGGTTGTGTTAGTGGCAGTGTTTTTAAAATGCAAAAGGGAAACCCAAGGATGTGACTGCCAGGTGGTCCAGTTACTCTTAGTTTTAGAGTCGACTAGTTTTACACAGAGATACTTAAACATTTAAATGAGAGAATTGAAGTGTTTAAGTTAATATACGTAGGTTATATTGATTTAGTCAGAAAATAAGGCAAAGTTTCTGGTAGATGATGACAAATTAAAAGTGGATTTATTCTAATTCCTTTCTTAAAACACTTCTGACATATAAATAATTATATGATTCTGAAAGCAGATCTGGAGCCTTATTTAGAGAAATTTTCATGTCAGGCCAAAACTTCGGCCAGTTTATGCCAAGCAGAGAGAACTTTTTTTTTTTTTTTCATATGAGCAGAAGGGAATCCTTGTTTATTCTCTGATTAGCAATTACATTCTGGTGTCCTGGAGAACAAGAAGAGTACTTGTCCCAAAGTGTATTGGAATCCTTGGAGAAAATTTTTAGTTAAATCTTAAATATTCTTAAACTTAGCTCACTTAAAAATATATATATTTATTATTCTGTTTACTGTCATCTGATTTCTAAATTCAATGTTATTTCCTTCTTATTGATTGCCATTGTTACCATAAAGCAGATATTTGTCTCTAAACCCCTTTCAACAAGTGAAAATGCCAAAGTTTTAGAAGTCTTTTAATTTGAAAGTAATGATTTGGTAGCAGACATTTTCAAGACAGCAAAATAATTTTAAAGTTTTGAAACTTAAATTTCAGCCTTAGGTCAATTTATCATTTGATAGAAAGTAATGGTGCTAAGTAAACAGGTTGAAGGCTATTATATGGTGTATTAGTTCTGTTTTTTTTTTTTTTTTTTAGCATGATTATTTTTCACATCCTTCCAGTTGATACTGTTAAATTTTCTTGGAATTGGGGTTTATATTTAACCAATATCTTCTTTCATTTTTAACTGATGACATATTTCACTTTGGTATGTTGAACCCCAATTCCATAATTACTTCTACCTTTTTTGTCCTTTTTAAAGGTGTATGGAGACTTTTTCATCAGATAATAAACTATATTGTCCTAAGATTTATCTCCCTATAAAAGCTTAGTTAATTTACAGAGTAGTTGATTGGTTTGTTGAAACTTCATGATGGCTGCTGTATTTCCTCAACCTTTTCAGTATTCTTTAGGTCATGTTAAAAAAAAAAAAATCTCATTTCAGGGAAACATCTTGACTGTGTCCACATGAGAATGGTAGTTTGGTCGCTAAGTCGTGTCCTGCCTTTGGGACCCCATGGACTGCAGCCCATCAGGCTTCTCTGTCCATGGGATTCTCCAGGCAAGAATACTGGAGTGGGGTGCCATTTCCTTCTCCAGGGGATCTTCCTGACCCAGAAATCAAACCTGGGACTCCTGCATTGCATGCAGATTCTTTAACCAACTGAGCTACAAGGGAAGCCCTTATTTTAAGCCCTTATTTATGAATTCTAGAGACTGCATGGAAATTTAAAGTAGTTTTGTTTGTGATAGTGAGAAAGTGGAAGCAGCTCAAGTCTACCTCAATAGGCACAAAATAAATTGTGAAATAAGTATTCAATGAAATACTACCAGCTATGAAAACCAATCTGCTAGCTTTGTATACAATGTTGGAGATATATAAGATAAATATTTTAAGTCAAAATGAATAAAACGTAGAATGCAAATAGTATGAGTGTATTTATGTAAAGCTAAAGATGTACAGATACATAAATAGACATATATACAGAGAAAATTTTTAAATGATTTCTGCTAACTATTAATCACAGTTACTTTTGGGGAAAGAAACTAGGAAAAATGAGAAGGATTTACATTTTCATATTAATTTCCTATTTTTCTGCACTGCTTTGATTTTTCTTATCTTTTTTTTTCTTTTCTCTGTTTCTATGCCTTTAAAAAAAATAACGAACATGTATTATTTTTAAAACAGAAAAGCTTTAAAAAAATAGTGCCCATTTACTTAGTAAGCAAGGAGTAGGAGATTATTCTTTGGGTGTCTTCCATAACCTTTTTTGAATGAAAATTGATTATCTTCTAATTTACAATGATTGTTAAGAAAGATTTAGGAAAAATACCACATTGGTTTTCATTTAAAACTTCTAGTGTTGAGTAGTTCATTTTATTGACACTCCCCCCCGCCCGCCCCCAATTTGCTGTTACTGTTTTATTCTGAGATTAAAGAGCGGGCCATGCCTCTACTTGTAAGGTGTCACGTAAAAGGTCACTTTTGTTGTTCAGTAGCTAAACTGTGTCCAGCTCTTTTGTGACCGCATGAACTGTAGCCAGCCAAGCTCCTCTGTCCATGGGATTTCTCGGGCAAGAATACTCCTTATCCAGGGATCTTCCCAACCCAGGGGTCAAACTCATATCTCCTGTGTCTTCTGTATTGGGAGGTGGATTCTTTGCCACTGTACCACCTGGGAAACCCTTGAAAAGTCATTACCCTAAAGCATTTTGTTCTTTAGAATGAGCAATGTAATCTTTTATTACATTCTCAAAGATTAATTATCTTATTTAGTTCTTGTTAGGCCAGTATTAAGCTTGGTTTTAAAAATTAAGTTTGATTGAACATTGTAGCATTCCATTTATATTGCCAAAGTAAAATTATAGATTTGGAGAAAATTCAGACAGACTCTGCTGTGTGTTAACTTTAATTTATTTCACATTTTTCTGATAATTTCTCAACATTATGTCCATAACTGTTCTGGAAAGAATATGAATTTTGAAATCTTGTGTATTTGTGAAAAGTTCTCATGGATAGTGAAAATTAAAGTAAGTGAGAAAACATATGTAAGAATCCTGAAGAAAAACTTGACCACATAACAGAACTTCAATAAAAAATGTTTTATGCCTCTGTTTTTTAGAAACAAAACGCTTCTTAGTAAAAATACAGTATGAAAGGCAGTGTGGCGATCAGTAAAGTAATGAGTTTGAAATTTTACACTGAATTTTGACACTTTACTTTTTATATAATGATTTCTGCTACTGTTGCCTCTTGAATTCTTCCAACCTGTCTCATTTTTGTTACTTGCAACTTTATGCTTTGGTGAAATTAGTTTTCAGAAGCAATTGATAGTGTCCGTTCAGTTTGTAATGAGATCATAGAAACTCACATCACTTGATACAGAACTGATAAGTTTAAAATAAAAAAGTTCCTAACTTCTTATTGCATGTTCCAAAGATATTAATGGGATTTAGATTTCTACTGTCCTTATTACTTTAAATTAGAGAAATTCTGTTAATTCAGCAGATTAATAAAAATCTTTATAATTCTATATAAGTATAAATGAAAGCCAAAAATATCACTTGGTGTATCTTTCATAGAATTTACAGTGTAAGTTACATGTAACGACTATTAATCTTTAAAAACAGACATTGTAAATATTACTAACATACCAAACTCAGCAGTTTTGTATTTTTAATTTATTATTTTTTAAATTAATTTATTTTTTATTGAAGGATAATTGCTTTACAGATTTTGCTGTTTAAATAATTCACTAAAATGCATTATTTCAAGCTTATTATATGTAGAAAAGTATATACTTCTGCATCTGAAAATAATTAGTGAAAACTGTTTTATTGCAAGGGGGCAAATTTACATATATGGCAGAATAAAGTGAAAATTTACTGCCTCCTTACGTAAACATAGTTATAAAAAGTTGATGCTGACTGAACCAATTTTTTCTATATAAATAATTTTGTGATTTAAGGTTGGAAATAATGGTAAATCTCCTGCCTTTCAAAGTTGGTGATAATAATTTGTAAAATAAATTTTATAAAGGAAATACTATATTTTAGGCATTACTCTTTTATTTAAAAACGAAGGAAAAAAGTGAAGTCTCTCAATCATGTCCAACTCTTTGCAACCCCATGGCCTGTAGCCTGCCAGGCTCCTCTGTCCATGGTATTTCCCAGGTAAGAATATTGGAGTGGGTTGCCATTCCCTTCTCTAGGGATCTTCATGACCCAGGGATCGAACCCAGGTCTCCCTCATTGCAGGTAGATTCTTTACCATCTGAGCCACCAGGGAAGCCCTAAGAAATACTGAGTAATATTTTTATCAAATCCATATGGTTTTATTGGATTGGGAGATAAGAACTATTCATTCCCAAAAGTTTACTGAGTGTGTGGTGTGTACTAGACATTGTGCAGGAGTGGGTGTAGTGACAAAGAAGATGAGGCTCTTGCATTGATAGAGCTCATTGTTGTTCAAAGGGAGAGAGCATTAAACGCAAATAATTATGACACCCAGTAACAAGTGTTTGGTAAACAGATGTAGAGAGAAAAAGGAGAAATTGATTCTGTTGGGGATCTTGGATTCTTTTCAGAGGCTGTGCTTGAAGCATGATAAATAGGAATGTTAAAAGTGAAACGGGATAATGGTGATCGTAAGTAGACGGAAATTAGGAAATTAGGTGAATGTTTATTTCAGTATTGAAAGAATACTAAATGCAGGAAAACAATATTCAGTTCATTAGATGCTAATTGAATAGCTTCAAGGGGGTAAGTCCCTATGTTAGCTACCAAGAGGCTAGAAAAGCTGCCAGGATCTGGAGCCTGCTCTGAGGGAGCTCACGGTCTGGCCTGTGTGGCAGGAGGAGCTGCGCCCCAGGGTGGGGGTGGAGGAAGTGTGCTGCGTGACTTCCTGCCCCTGACCAGGTCAGGGCATAACTGCTAATCCCAGAGGGATGCTTTGTAAGTAACCTAGTCTCTTGAGTACTGAGATAAAACTGGACTGACGTGAATGAGGAAAGAAATTTTAAATCAATATATTAAAAAACCACACACACATATATACCATAGTATTGAAGACTTAAAATCAGTTAATGGATAGGGTACAGTTTAAATAATGAGAAGGTGACTCACGGTATGGCCAAGGTAAGTGTCTGGAAGTAATAGGTATAGACAGGCACTTTCAAAAGGGATCAAAATTATGCTGTCTACAGATACTATTCCCTATCTCATCTTGCATCTCTTCACTAAGTTTACCAGTCAGCATATTTTCTAAAGAGATTCCCTATTGATTTCTAAGTCAGTGTCAATGTAAACCAGTTTTTTCTTTTCTTTTTCTTTTTTTTTTACCCCTAATCTGGCCCCAAATCTCTAGTCAAGATCTCTGGTTGGTGAGTACCTCCAGTGCACAGGACTGTATTTAACGCCACCCTTCTCTTTCATCTCAAATAATCATTCCAGAGAATTCTAAAATCTGGGTGCTAAATCCTTCAAAAAATAAAGGAAAAAAAATTAAAAAAGGGAATTCCTCATACCTATTTCCTCTCATAACATTTTCTTTTTCTCCCTACTTCCATCTTTAAATTACTGTTCTCACTCACTATCTCTCTTTACCCATTTCCTTAGTAATGCTCCATCCACTGGCCAAACCATCCTACCATCTTACTGCGGGAGAGCTCGCTAAGACTGACATGGACTTCAGGTTGCTAAAGTCTCCTCATAGTATTGTTCACTGCCCCATCTACCTGGCCAGCCATCCCCTCTCTAAATTCCTCTCTTGCCTCATCAGCTACCACTCCTCTTTTCTTACCTCTGTGACTTCTTTTTGGTTATTGGTTTCTTCTCTCTTTATCCTGCTTTAAAATGTGGCTATTCACTTGAGCTCTGAATTTGATCTCTTTTTACCCTGTGCACTGTCTTGGGCTCTCATCCACTTTTCTTTGATTAAACTGCCCATATGACTCCCAAATCCAATCCAGATTCCTCCTGAGTTCTAGACTCATAGCCCCATCTGGGGGGACCAGGCACTCCCAACTTAGAATGTTCCAGCCCTTCACTGATTTGTATCTGTTATCAAGAACTCAGAGTTCTCTCTTTCAAAACAAATAATGCACACAATTTTATTATTATGAAATATTGCACATATTAACGTTTATTGGAAGAAGGAGGAAAGAAATCATGGTTGGTGGCAATATTAGCTTGTTCATTTTATAGGGTAAATACAAAGTTAGGGCAGTAGTATAGCAGGAAACAAAAGGTTCAACTTTTTAAAAGAATTTACATGGGATATTTTAAAAAGTCATCAGAAGAAGCAAAGAACTTTGAAGTTCCTTATACCTTCATCATGATGTAGTGTTTTTACTTTTCCGGTGGTACATAAGTACATGAGATTTAATGCCCTTATCCATGTTTTAATCCATGTTTAAGCCTTAATCCATGTTTTCAAGGTTTAAGCTAATTTGATCATGGTTGAATGGTGTTGTGAAAGTTCGTTGCTGCATTCTGAATTTTTTGGCTTCTGGGTAAGTCCGAGAGAGAATTTCTTCTTCCACTTAGATACATAGTTGATCAGCCACACTCTTGGTGATACCAGACGTGAGGTTGCTGTCTGTAAGCGCAGCTTCTATCTGCTCCAGTTGCCTTCTGACAGATCTTGATGAACAGAGACTCCCACGTGGCCACTTCCCTCCTCTCCCTCTTGTCCACAACTCTGCTCACCTCCTCCTGCTGCTGCGCAGTGGAGAACTAGGGTGATATGATGGGGAAGGGGGTGTACAGAACAGCGTGAAATGTGAGGTGTCCTTTTCAAAAAGGTTTTCTTGCTTAGCTATATAGCAAATCAACTATTGCTTGGCCTGATTTCATTTTCTAAAGACTTTCTCTGGCCCCATGACACATTTAAGGGTAAGAGATGCTAGACTCTTCTTATTGTAAGAAGCTGGATTGTGCTACTAACCTAAAACACATGCAAGTCAAGGGGAAGGGATATGCAGTTACTTGCCTTTAAGGTGCTTGCTTTTTGCTTTTAAGAGTCCACGTCAAGTCAGTTCTCATCAGGACACTGTTTAGAAGTAAAAGCATACGGGTGGCTGGTGTGTGTGTGTGCGTGTGTGTGTGTGTGTAAACAGCTGCATTTTATGCAGCTGGAGATGATAACTATTTCTGGAAGCATCCTGTTAGTAAATGTAACTGATGTAACAAATGCATTTTACATGCAGTAATGGAATTTAAATTGCTCTAAGAGGCTAAGGAAAATACTCTATTTTTGCCTTGGTTTTCTTACCTGCAGTTTGGGGGTGGAATATAGCAAAGAATATTTTTTTAAAAAGGAATATAATTCAAGATGCAAAATAATATACTGTAAATTATGTCAGTCATTGAACAATATTAAACTGGAAACTTGTAAGCCAGGTGAACTCTGCAAAAGTTGTGAGCAGGGCAGTATGCTTTTGTTGCTTCTCGCTCACTCTCATTGTCTCTTCAATGTTTTTTTCTCTCATTTCAAATATGCTGTGGTTAGTTCACTTCTAGTCTTCAAAGCCTTCTCTAAGGAAAAAGGAGAAGCATCATTGATGTTTGCTATGTGTCAGACTTTGTATTAGAAGTTTTACATGTATTTTCATTAACTAAGATAACAGTCATGCTTGTGACACCAGCTCTGCTTCCTCAGCTTCAGGTTTTAGTTAAACTACCCATTTAAGATTGTTATGAAATTTATTTGCATCACATGATGATATATACAAATACCTATATATCTACCTATTGACATAGATTAATAATCTTGTTCTGTATAAAGAAGTATGCTCATAGTGGTCAAGAGTGTAGCTTTTGAGGCCAGACTACTTGAGGAAACCAGAGCTTTTCACCTGCCCAAGGTCACATAGCATTAGTGACATATCTAGTAGAAGGATTTGGACCTATGAGCGATTGACTCCAACACTCATTCTTTCAAGTACTTTCAATCACTGCTCTCCTCTTTTTCTATTTATTCTAGAATTGCGTGAAAGAGTGAAATATTTCCTGAAATCCTGCCTTTTTGTTATTTATGTCACATTTTATGCAAAATGAGAATAATTTTCACTTTTGGTGGGTCTAAAAAGTACATTTTATGATAAATGAAGAAGCTTTGTAGTTTGAGTTTGGTAATATGGTGATGCTAGATTTAATTTTACATTGGAGCCTGAAGGAATAGTAGAATCAGTGGAAACCTTGTTTTTTCTTAGATGTCACTGTTTACCTTGAGCATGAAAAATAGAGCAAGTAGTTAGAAGGCTCAGAGGAATAAAAAATAATAACCATCATGCTGCCCTGGAAATAAAAGGAAATGATAAAGCATACACCTACCAGCTCAGTGATCAGTGATTTTAGCTGTTGGCCAGACATTTAATTTAGTGTAAAAAAAATGGTGTGAGAAACTGCTTTAAGACGTATATCTATAGTTCTTGTGTCACTATTTATTTTGATATACTGACCCACTTTAATTTTCACTTCTAGTACCACTGAAATTATCTCATGAATCTTTACCTCAGCACCCCTCCCCCACATGGATTGTCCTGTTTAAAAAAAAAAAAAAACCCTGTTATACTTGAACAGATATATGAGGGCTAATCTGTGATAACAGTTGGCTTGAACAAGCATTTAGACTGGAAAGGCATCCTTTCATCTTAAAAGGTATAGTGAGCCTTCTCTTCCTACCCCAAAGCCTGTCTACTTTCTATCACAGGGCTGAATTGGAGTTGGAGAAATCACCTTCAGTCATTTCAGTTTGATATCATTTAACCTATAAAGAATGGCAATTCTCTGAAACTTCACTGTGTTAAAAATATCATCCTTATTTTCTTACCTTCATCTTTGCCCTAGTATTTTTTTGCTGAAGGATTCCATCATTTCTTCAGTACTTGTAGAGATTAGGAGAATGTGGACCAATGCATCTTTCTTCTTTTGATCACTTTCTGTATGTGGGTTCTCAGGGGAAGGAAAGTTAAAGGATAGTCCATGAGTAGAGTGAGAAACATTAAAAGACAGCTGTTGTGAAAATAACTCTGCTGTATTTATTAAGGATTAGCATGGTTTTTCTGGTCATTAATGTTTAGCTAATTTTCTTTTCGGCAGGCCCTTGTAGTAGTTCATTTTTTTTTTTTTCTTCATTAAAAAGGTGGGTTCTGTGAAAGCACTGTTGCCTTTCAATAGTTAAAATTGAACAGAGGATCCTCAGGTCTCTGGGGCCACAGAAGCAAAGTTTCTGCTTTTGATATAGGTTTCTCTACTGTTTTTATCCCCCTTGAGATAAGTCTTTGATTTAAGAAATGGCCACAATAGAATGTGAATTTTCTTATGTTTTTGTAAGCTATTTTTATAGATCTGGTCTTATTTGAAGTTAGCCGTTTGGTATGAAGTTTGGCTTCAAAATAAGTTTAAAATTTGAAGACCTTCCTATTGAATGAGTATATATTATTCTACAGGATTATTAACGAAATAACTAGCTAGCGGGGTAATGCACTGTCTCCCTCTTTTGGGGGTTGTCAGAAATGGCAAGTTTATCAAGTGGCCACTCTCTGAACCCCTTCCCATCACTCACATGTGCCCGACTCTCCGTTTCACCAGGAGATTGACCCTTGCCTTCTCACCGGTGGCTCAGCAGTCAAGAATCTGCCCACAATGCATGAGATGCAGACTAAATCCCTGGGTCAGGAAGATCCCCTGGAGGAGGGTGTGGCAACCCACTCCGCTAGTCTTGCCTGGAGAATCCCATGGACAAAGGATCCTGGTGGGCTGCATAGTCCATAGCGTCGCAAAGAGTCAGACACAACTGAAGTGACTTAGCACATCTCCCTTGAGCTAAAGGGTCTGGCAACTTCAGGCAAATCCTGCTGGTAGTTGCGGTGGGAGAGGGCAAGCAGAACTGCTCTTGTGTTCCCCAGAGGGACCCTCCCCACAGACCCTTCCTATGGTAGCTTCTCCTTCTCTGACAGGTATACATCTACCTGGTCTCCTTAAAAATATATATATTTTTCCTTTTCAACGCAAAGTCATCAATGTAGAGGTAAACTGCATTCTGACTGGGCAGTGTAGAGGAGAGGTGAAGGCCCCAGACTCTGCCTGAATCTTCTGCCCAGACCTGTAGTTACTGACAAAGTGATTTTGGATAGATGATTTAAGATCCCTGGGCTTTACTTGCTTCCTCTGTAAATAACACTCATGAGCCTTATCAAGAGAGCTGAATCAGTTAGTATTTATAAAGCCCTTAAAACAGTATCTACCATATGATAAGCTCTTTTTAAGTGTTTGCTATTATCATGATGATTTAAATGTAATCATGAAAGAAGACTAAGGCACTCTCTTCTATCCTGTCCTATTGACTATAGCATTCATTCACTCATCAACAAATATTTAAGAGCATACTATGTGCTAGGCATGGTATTATCTCATTTCCAGTAGGCTCCAGTCTGTGAGTATGGCCTGAGCCCGACTATATTACAGCAGTCTGAATTTCTGTCCCAATACTGGATGTGAAATTTTAGAGTGCATGTGGCTTTTATTCCTTTTTAGCCTTTTAAAAAGGTTAAGTGCCTAATTTGGGCTTGGGTAGCACTGGCCTGCGGAGAAGGCAATGGCAACCCACTCCAGTACTCTTGCCTGGAAAATCCCATGGACGGAGGAGCCTGGTAGGCTGCAGTCCATGGGGTCGCGACGAGTCGGACATGACTGAGCGACTTTACTCTCACTTTTCACTTTCATGCATTGGAGAAGGCAATGGCAACCCACTCCAGTACTCTTGCCTGGAAAATCCCGTGGATGGAAGAGCCTGGTAGGCTGCAGTCCACGGGGTTGTGAAGAGTCGGACATGACTGAGTGACTTTACTCTCACCTTTCACTTTCACGCATTGGAGAAGGAAATGGCAACCCACTCCAGTGTTCTTGCCTGGAGAATCCCAGGGACAGCAGAGCCTGGTGGGCTGCCGTCTATGGGGTCACACAGTGTCGAACACAACTGAAGCGACTCAGCAGCAGCAACATTGGCCTGAATGTCTGAGAGTTCTTGCTAAGTGGCAGGATCACATTCAGCTGATCCTAATAGGAAGAGCCTGGTGGCCCCAGAGCAGGGGTCCTCAGCTTTGAGGAGCTAATGCCTGATGAATTGAGGTGGCACTGATGTAGCAATAATAGAAATAAAGTGCACCATAAATGTAACACATTTGAATCACCCTAAAATCATCCCCCACTCTTGGTGCATGGGAAAGTTGTCTTTCACGAAACCAGTCCCTGGTGCCGAGATGGCTGGGGGCCGCTGCCCTGTGGTCTCAGCCAGCAGAGCTCCCCCTTGTTTGTGTGGTTGCTCTGCTGCCAGAGACTCGCGGAGTTAAGGGGGTTAAGACTCCCTTTAACCAGAGAAGAAAGGACCTAGATTCCTTGGGGCCCAGCGGCTGTTGGAACAACCCTGCCTCACTCCCTCTTTCCCAGAATGATTTTATGTCACACGTCATATGTGTTCAGTGGTCCCCCACAACATTAATGTTTACTTGCATTTTACCCCCACTTTTTGAGTCTTTTCTTTTCCTGTATAATAGTGCATACATTTATGGGGAAAATAGAGCCTACTACTACTAATTCTACTTCCAGAGATAAGTGTACTGATTTACTGGGGAGACAGAAGATACAAAAACTGAAAAAATAAATAAAAGGGTGTGATTACAGGCAGTTGTCAATTTCCAAAAGAAAACATGTGGCTTCTTCCCAGTGTTGCTCAGTCTGACCCTGTCCTTGTCACATGAATCCCAGAGATTCTTGAAGAACTGGGTAGTAAGAGCCATTCTGAGATTATAGATTGCTATTGATTTCCTCATCAACCTGCCTGATAAAAGCTGAGATATGGTCCTGGATGCTTAAAACGATAGAATGGAATGATATGAAGATATATTGTGGGCAGAAAAGAGGAATGATGCCGGCCTGAGTAGACATGAGGGGGTGAGTATCTCATGGCTGTCACTCCAGCTGTGACGGACCTGTGCCAGGAACTTATATAAGGTCATCACTGATGTGTGGGGTTGCCTTTAAAAAAGATAACTTATACCCTTTCTTTGTATCATGGATACCTTTGGTGGTAATTTTCTATGACCTATAGACCCCTTCTTAGAATAAATTTTTAAATGAATAAAATATATAGGATTACAAGAGAAACCAGTTTTATTTCTACATATATATATATAAAACATCAAAATATTTTAAAGTTTGTGATGTACTATGTATGTGCTTCTTCATAATGTGTTTTAATACACTAAGTGCTGTGATTCAGTGTTGGGTGTAAAAATGACTATAACCTTGGTGATTTTAAAAGGAAAAAAGGTATTTCAAGATAAAGGTGACTGCTAATATGACTGTGGTGATTGGTGTTTTCCTACATTCACTGTAGAATAAAATGCAAAGTTACAGGGAGAGGTTAGCAAAAAAAAAAAATATTCCTCCCAGGTTTATACATATCTCTGAATTCAGTGTGTGGACCCCTGGGTTTGTGAACCCTGGTTAGAGAACTCCTGTTAGAAGCAGCACTGAAGGCGGTACTGCCAGGGTGGGGAGTATATTGATAGATACTATGAAGACAGTGGAAGATTCTGTATGCTGATGTGGTAAGGGAAACTTGTCCTCCATTTTAATTTTTTACTAAAAAATGTATGATTTTTAATAAATTTTTCTTCAGATTGTCAAGGCCCTTTTCATTTTCCATTTTAGTGCCTTGACCTACCTGTGAAATTGATAGAACCTATGATCTTTTGGGGGTTCTCTGGTGGCTCAGATGGGAGAAAATCTGTCTCCAATGCAGGAGACCTGCGTTTGATCCCTGGGTCGGAAAGATTCCCTTGGAGAAGGAAATGGGTATCCACTCCAGGTATTCTTGCCTGGAGAATTCCATTTACAGAGGAGCCTGACAGGCTATATTTCATGGGGTCTCAAAGAGTTGGAAATGATGAAAGGGTTTTTTTTTTTTTAAATAATCTTTAACTTAATCATTGAGTATATAATATTATAATAAAGAATTTTGGATTATGTTTGTCTATTCATGTAAATAAATAAATATGTATATATAATTCTCGTTAAAGTTTTTTAGATTAAAGCATATTCCCTTACATTTAAAAAAGCTCAGCAAACCCACTAATTTCTGATTGTACTATTCATGCTATTTAATACAAAGTGCTTAGAACTACTGAAAGAAATATTTGGATGAGCAAAGTCATTAGACAGTAATGCAAAGGGATCTAACAATCATTTGGCTTCAATTTCCTTGCTATTCTTTTCATTACATTATAGAAATGAAAATTTTCTAATCTTGTTCTGACCTATAAGAATACACTTAGAGTGGGTTTTTAGTTTTGCTAGTTGCTGTTTACTAGTTGCTAGTTGCTATTTAGCTGCACCTCTCAGCCTGCGGGATATCAGTTATTCAGCTAAGAATCAAACACTGGCCCTGGAATCCTAACCACTAGGCAACCAGGGAAATCCCTTGTTCACTTGTAATATATTTTTGTGTTTAATTGCTAAGTTCTTTTAGAAATAAATCTTTGGAGGTAATGTCCTAGAACCTCTAGATTTTTAAAATTTTGTTGTCACTTTTAGATCTTCATTCCTCCTATTGCCTGACATCCAGAGTGACTTTTCCTGGTATATTTTATTTCTAGTTGCTAAATGCAGTGAACACAGCCAGACATAGTCAGGAGGAAAAGCCTATGAGTTATGGGTGATTGCTTTTATGTATTAACGGTGCCTATGGAGGGTCTCATTAACACACCCAGCATGGGGAATTTTTGCAGCTACCACACAGAGCTCAAAAAATCCAACTGCAAAACAAACTCGATTGTTTTTGTCTCAGTATTTTTATTTGGAGCTTTAAAGGACATTAACGAAACTTCTTGGGGCAGGTGGAATGCCATATGGCACAGGGACTGGACCACCGCCATAGCTTTCAAAATTTATTGAAGCTTCTCCTTGTAGTGGGAGTGATATGAGTCCTTGGACTGTTTCCATTCAGTGATGACATTCATGTACGGATCAGCAGTAAAGCTATTTGAAAGAAAGCAAACCAGTTACCATCTAGAAAGAGACATATTTTAATATATACTTAAAAATAGGGCCTGAAAGAGAGTATCGTTAACACTGTCTTTATTGGATTCAACTTTTTCACATATTGTCTTATTTTACAAATTTTATATAGATACTATTGTAGAGTAATTGGGGTGGGGATGGGGGTATAGATGTACTGGTTTCCTATACCTTAACTGAATACTCCTAAATTCAGATTTTATGTCATACACACACGCCCCTCCCCGCCCATGCATACATACATACATATCTAGGGATAGTTTTGAATGGTGGCATAGTCATTAAGAGGGAGTATCTGGGACCTTCTAGGGTTACACCAAAAGTCCCACTGCTGAGTTCTACAATTAGCACAGGAGGCTTCCTTCACCAGTGTGTTTATGGCAGTCTTGAGGCAGGTGGAAAGAACTGCCTTTCCAGTCCTGCTTGTGACAAGTGCTCCTCATGGTCTCTGTACTGAGCCCAGATGCTCTATAGAAGGAGAAGGCTTTTAGAGAAGGAAAGGGAAGCTTTTGCAGTGCTTGAGAGAGTGAATGGATTATATCCTTGTTTAACAGAATTAGGAGAAAGTGAGTATTTGTGATTGTCACTGACTTCAAATTATCAATACATGTGTGCCTTGGAACACTATAGAAAATTGACTTTATGCAATATAGTTTTCCTAAAAATTGGCGCTGTCATTTTATATGGAAGTCGGCACTGCAAATAATTTTAAGTAAAGATTAAAGAACATAGGACATTTACTTGTTGACTCCATTTTCACTATCCCCTCCGCCCATTTCTGTTTGATTCTTAAGGCAGACGTGTAATTTCTCTCAGGAAGACCCCAGAACACTCTGGTTTTTCATGGCTACTCGTATACTTGTAATAAAGAGTGAACAAAACATATGACAAAAAAATTGTCTTTCATTAAATATAAAATGTAAGAATTCCCATTCATGGGCACTTTCAATTTTTATGAATAAGTTATACTGCTTATATTTTCCCTATTATTATTACAGCAGTGCAAACTAGGTGCTATTATTTCCATTTTATAAATGCAGAAAATGGGACCAAGAGAAATCAATTCACTTCCTCAAGTTCTCACGGGCATACCTATTAAGAAGCAGAGCCGACTTAAAAAAAAAAACAAACAGTATCACTTGAACTCAAGAGTCCGTGTTCTTTCCTTTATGTCTAAAATTCTGTCTTTTATGTTAAATATTTCACAGGGATTTGCAATTTCCTGATTCAGGCACTTTGTTCTTTTGAGTTTAAAGACCCACCATGATCTCCAAATATACCCCATAGAAGAGATTGCTCTTTTAACAACCACCACCACAAACTTAGACAGGAGAGGTCATGCTAATGAGAAACGAGATGCAACATAGCTGCTAAGGAAAGTGCCAACACAACTTCTGGCTGCTCAGTCCGAGAATATAGCTTCTGCTCGTCCCAGTTAAGCTCTGAGTGCATATGCAGTCATTTCCCTTTATAACTCTCTGTGGACAGAGTTTGTAATATCAGATGTGAGATGATAGAAGTGGCTCCCAGTAAAGTAAAGCCTAGGAAGTTTGGCCTAAAATATAAACTCCTTAAAAAAAACCAACCTGTTTCCTTACTGAGCTTGCCAGTTTCCATAATTAGTCAGAGGCAATTAAGTACTTTAATTAGTTTGATCTTTATGGAATTTCCAACATATTTTTGTTTTGTAATCAGAACTAAATTTGAGTATGTGACTAATATCCCTTATAAAGGCTTACAGTAACATGCATCAGAATGATTCACTTCCCTTCCAGGATGGTGACATTTTATCAGCATAATTTTAACATGCATTTCACAAAAGCATAGTGTTTATATACATTATTACTTATTTGAAATTTAACATCATTTTTCAGGCAGCATGGGGTTAAGCAGAACATAATGGGTTTTAATTTTTAGTTTAGATACAGCCACAATATAAACATTTAAGATACATTTATAAATACTTAATGGCTTAGCATTTAATATACATGATAGTTTAAATTTTGGATGTAATAGTATAAAAGTTTATGTAATCTAGCAAGGCATCAATTTAAGAGAGAACTGCCAATCTATGTAAGATTGAGCATTCAAGTCATGGTACAAATTATAGTTAATTTGATTAATGAATTGTAACTTTTAAATTTAAATTTACAGTATACATAAGGACTTGAGAGAATCCAAATTATTTACAAACTAGCCTGAGTTATTTTTCTTGTGCTTGTCTTTGCCTCTAGGTCCATTTAATATAACTACTGGATCAAGGTTTTTTTTTGTTTGTTTGTTTGCTTTTTTCTTATATCCACCTAAATCTATTCTTAAAATTATGACTGCTTTCAACTCCCAACACACTCTCACTTCTACGCTCTACTCCCTGCTGTTTTCTCTGAGGAACAGGATCGACTGTTTTTTCTTATCCCCTTGAGTCATTTTCTTAACCTTTCATCCCTGGGAGTTCTTTATGCCCTATTTCTACTTCTTGTTTTTCAAACGTAATATCTTCCTTTATTTTTACCTTTCAAAGTTGATAAATCAACTGAGAAACTCTATCCTGAATCCCTGATGATTGCTTTCTTGAGTTTCAAAGAATCTGAAGATTCTTTCAGTGGAATCTAGCATAGAGTTTGGATGCAGAAGCAGCCTGCCTCCTCTGTGCCTGAATCATGTTGAAACCGTGGGACAGGTCTGGCTTCCTCAGATCTAATAGAGTCAAAAAAGTGGTAAACACCTGGTGGTAGGAGACATAGAGAAAGAAGAATGGATTTAGTTCCATTCGCTTAGTAAATGGGGATCTGTCCCAGAGTTCCTTTGAGTACGCTGAGTCCTGAAAGCCTAAAAGGGATGACACTTAAACAGAACTGACTATACTGAGGATGGCTCATAGAAGGAAAAAATAAGATTCTGTATTTTATATATCAATTCTATACTCATTCCCTCTTTAGCCACTTAGAGGGAAGAGGTTTAAAAATCTTTTTTTTTTCCTGCTTATTTAGTTTATTGAAGTCAGAAATGACTGTGGATTGAAATGTTTATTCTTAAAGCTTTTGAATCCAAAGAATCATATTCAATATGTAAGCAAGGTCAGAGCCTATCTAAAGTGACAGATTAGCCAGCTACAAAATCTTTAGCTGTAGGTTTTAGCAGTAAGAGGTAATGAACAGCATGGAAGCAACAAGAAGACCTCAGTGTACTTCATTCTTGAGTTAGCTTTTATCATGCTATTGAAAAACATTAAGGGCAATTCTTTGTTATTGTTTTTGGCAGGCAGCTAGATTAAATAATGCTGGTCATTTATTTAGTATTACATAAAACCTTCACATTTATCCCAGTATCCACTTTCAAAACTGGAAAGTTCAACACTGTGCTTTAAGGCAACCGAGCCTTCCTTGTGGCTCTTACTGATCCCCTGGGTTTGGCTTCACTGTGCTGCCAAATATCAGCTGTGTATGTGGGGCTGTAGCCTATGAGTTTAGCTGGGGACACCCATTAGAATGTATGTATTAGTTCTTCCATATCGCCCTTCTAAACTATGACCTATTTTAGTGTTTCAGGATGCTCATATACATGATCCACTCCTTCACCTAATCCATGTATTGAGTGCTTATGATATGTCAGCGAGTGTATAGAGGATTGCATGTATATAACAATGAACAGGACAGGCAAGATCCTGGTTCACAGAGCTTACGCTCTAGTAACCAAACATGTAAAGAATCAGCATGGTGATAAGGGTGACAGAAGTAGCAGAGTGTTCATCAGAAGCTTGTTTACAGTATGTGGTTAGGGAAACTGTTGTCCATTCCTACTTTAGAAAAGCACATGAAGATACTGCTTTAACGTATCCTCCAGTAAATCACAGCAGGGGAAATTGGGCTCAGTGATCTTAAGACATTCTTATTATGTGGATCTCAAACATATGTGCAAATTGTCTACTAGCAATGAAAATAGTATAGTAATAAGGAAATCAGGTAATGTGTACTCCTAATTATATTTAAATAGGTCTACATGTAGTGATAATGATGTGAATTAATATAGTCATAATTGTGTAATAGAAAGGTAGTATAGAAATAATGATATGGTATTTGGTGGTTGTAAAAACTAAATATCATTTTATTTTTTCAATAGCTTCAGCTAAGCACTATAATATGTTTTTTTGTTATGCTCAATTTAACTTTAAAGAATAATATTTTTCTATCCAGGAACCATCATAAGGCCCTAATAAACAGTATGTCAAAATTCTTCCTAGTTTATAAAATGAAGCACGTATCTTATACAGAGCATCCAGGATGAAAAAGTAGAGGTTTTGTTAATACCTGTGCATAATTGAATTGAAAGTAATTAGTACATTCATTTCAGCAAAATTTTATTATTTCGTTCTGTGATTCGTGGGAAAGATGCTTGCTGGTTCTTGGGAGTATGTAGATACCTGCTAACTAGTTGGAAACAGTAATATGAAAAGCATTTAGCATACTAAATCTTATACTGTGTTCCCCTCATGATATTAGATGCTTTCTTGTGTCATCTGATCCTCAGTAGGACCCCATTTTTACATTGAAAGGAAGTGAAGGTACAGGCAAATACTCTTAGGGAATGAGGAAGCTAGGATTCAACTTCCTGCCCTCTGATTCTAAGTACCTTGCAGGCTCTTCCCACTCTTTGTGACACGAAACCTCCTACCCCATCTTTCTGTCATGTTTGCTGTACCCACGTGTACATAAAAGAAATCTCACAGAAGATTCCTAACTTTCACTGAAAGTTTTATGGCTAAGACTAATCTGGGTAAATTGAATTTGTGGGTCATCTCCAAAGGTCCTTGTAACAGTGATTTTAGTTACTTCCCGGACTAATGGATGTACAATTACTTCATAACAACACTGACTGATCTTCAGTTTACTATTCTCTTTATTACTCTATTTGACAAATACACCTTTTAAAGTTGGAGATGTGGAAAGACAGAAAATAATAATTAACAGAAGGGCAAAGAAAAGAGGACAGATTTTCAAAAAATAAGAAAGTTCGAAACTTAGTAATTAAATGAGTTTTTTTGTTGCAGTGACAAATTATGTATTTCCCTGACCACAATCATCAATGAACTTGAGGCTTGCTAGTCATCAGATGACGTGCATATTCTATAAGAAAAAAATTGTATGAATTAAGGAAAAGATATTAAGGGGATCAGTTCAGTTTAGTTCAGTTGCTCAGTGGTGTCCGCCTCATTGTGACCCCATGGACTGCAGCACGCCGGGCTTCCCTGTCCATCACCAACTCCTGTAGCTTGCTCAGACTCATGTCCATTGCGTCAAAAATGACATCCAACCATCTCATCCTCTTCTCCTCCTGCCTTCAATCTTTCCCAGCATCAGAGTCTTTTCCAATGAGTCAATTCTTTGCATCAGGTGGCCAAAGTATTGAAACTTCAGCTTCAGCATCAGTCCTTCCAATGAATGTTCGGGACCGATCTCCTTTAGGATGGACTGGTTGGATCTCTTTGCAGTCCAAGGTACTCTCGAGAGT
This sequence comes from Cervus canadensis, assembly GCF_019320065.1. Lineage (NCBI taxonomy): Eukaryota > Metazoa > Chordata > Mammalia > Artiodactyla > Cervidae > Cervus > Cervus canadensis. The sequence continues at coordinate 53,929,125 of NC_057388.1, forward strand.
CTTCTCCAACACTACAGTTCAAAAGCATCAATTCTTCGGTGCTCAGCTTTCTTTATAGTCCAACTCTCACATCCATACATGACTACTGGAAAAACCATAGCTTTGACTAGATGGATATTTGTTGGTAATGTCTCTGCTTTTTAATATGCTGTCTAGGTTGGCCATAGCTTTTCTTCCAAGGAGCAAGCATCTTTTAATTTCATGGCTGCGGTCACCATCTGCAGTAATTTTGGAGCCCTCAAAAATAAAGTCCGTCACTGTTTCCATTGTTTCCCCATCTATTTGCCATGAAGTGATGGGATGAGATGCCATGTTCTTAGTTTTCTGAATGTTGAGTTTTAAGTCAACTTTTTCACTCTCCTCTTTCACTTTCATCAAGAGGCTCTTAATTCTTCTTTACTTTCTGCCATAAGGGTGGTGTCATCTGTATATCTGAGGTTATTGATGTTTCTCCTGGCAATCTTGATTCCAGTTTGTGCTTCATCAAGCCTGGCATTTCGCATGTTGTACTCTGCATCTAAGTTAAATAAGCAGGGTGACAGTATACAGCTTGATGTACTCTTTTCGGTATTCCCATCTCTTTAAGAATTTTCCACAGTTTGTGGTGATCCACACAGTCAAAGGTTTTGGTGCAGTGAATAAAGCATAAGTAGATGTTTTTCTCAAACTCTCTTGCTTTTTCGATGATCCAGCAGATATTGCCAACTTCATCTCTGGTTTCTCTGCCTTTTCTAAAACCAGCTTGAACATCTGGAAGTTCTCTATTCATGTACCCTTGAAGTCTTGCTTGGAGAATTTTGAGCATTACTTTGCTAATGTGTGAGATGAGTGCAATTGTGTGGTAGTTTGAGCATTCCTTGGCATTGCCTTTCTTTGGGATTGGAATGAAAACTGACCTTTTCCAGTCCTGTGGCCACTGCTGAGTTTTCCAAATTTGCTGCCATATGGAGGGCATCACTGTCACAGCATCATCTTTTAGTGTTTGAAATAGCTCAACTGGAATTCCATCACCTCCATTAGCTTTGTGGATAGTGATGCTTTCTATGGCCCACTTTACTTCACATTCCAGGATGTCTGGCTCTAGGTGAGTGATCGCACCATCATGGTTATCTGGATCATTTTGATCTTTTTTTAATATAGTTCTTCTCTGTATTCTTGCCACCTCTTTTTAATATCTTCTGCTTCTGTTAGGGCCATACCATTTCTGTCCTTTATTGTGCCCATCTTTGCATGAAATGTTCCCTTGGTACCTCTAATTTTCTTGAAGAGATCTCTGGTCTTTCCCATTGTATTGTTTTCCTCTATTTCTTTGCATTGATCGCTGAGGAAGGCTTTCTTATCTCTCCATGCTATTCTTTAATTTCTAATTTTCATTGTTTTGATAATGCACTATGTTAAGCAATATGCCATAACTGGAAAGGAATCACTGGGAAACTGTAGGCAATAAAAGTCCATGCAATGGACCATTTATTTTTCTTTATGCTTTAAATGATTTTACATTATTTTAAAGCAACATATTTTAATTTTCGTGATTCGAAAAAGGTGGAAGTATAGTGATTTTTTGTCCATTGACATTTATAAGTATTTTTACAATATGCTATATACTTGACAAATGACATCTATATGACAAGACTCAATTTTCTGATCCTTCTTCTCATATTAATTCATATATGATACTTCAGAGAGGAAAGATACCTTTTGATCATAATGGGGTAAATACATTTCTTCTGTTGACTTGTGTATATATATATTTCCCAATATAAAGTAAAATACCCTGCTTTTAATAGAAGAAAAAGACATGTTTCTTATACTTAAAATATTTCACCTCTATTTAAATTATCTTGTGCATTTTTGCTTTTAAAGTTCTATACTGCAGATCCATTTTGCATTTCTGCAGATAATTTCTGATCTTATGAATCATGTGATTCCTAATGGAGTACAAATTATAGATTCCTCTTTACAACAAACCTAGGATGGCCTGTATAAATTTCTTTCCTACCTACCCCATTGTATATCATTACTCAAAAGTGCATTTATAACTTAGGAATTAAAATAATACACAATCCAGATAAACATTAGTGAATTTACAATCTGTGCATCAGGGAGAGAAACTTCTGAAAGATTTGAAGTAACTGTTACTTCATACAGTTCAGATACCTCAAAAAATAAAACTCAAATGCATAAATTCTGAGAATAATGAAGTGATGATCATTATGTGAGTAAAAGGTTACCATAAAGTGCTTGAATTTGCTATTTATTGCCCACCTCCTCTTTGTATCGGCTTCCCTGATAGCTTAGCTGGTAAAGAATCTGCCTGCAATGCAGGAGATCCCAGTTCGAGTCCTGGGTTGGGAAGATCTGCTGGAGAAGGGATGGGCTACCCACTCCAGTATTCTGGCCTGGAGAACTCCATGGACTGTAAAAGTGAATGGGCTTGCAAAGAGTAAGACACGACTGCGTGACTTTCACACCCATTTTTACTGATCAACAATACTTCTTGAGGCTTATTTCTCATATAGATTTTTCTTTGGTATACAAGTTGTTAATGCCATTTTTTTCCAACAAATTTAATTGAGGCTAATTTACATACCATGCAATATATTTACTGTGTACAATTCAGTGGTTTTTATAGTGACAGATGTTTTTAACATCACTGCAATGTGTGTTAGAACACACGCATCACCTCCAAAACAAAGCTAGAACCTGTTAGCTTTTGCCCTCTCTCCCTATCCCTCATTTCTCACAGCCCAGCCCTGAACAACCACATATATACAGTTTTTCTATGTAGAATCCTCTGTTTCAGACATTTTATATGTATGCAGTCACATAAATGTGGCCTTCTGTGATCAGCTTATTTCACTTAGCAAAATGTCTTTTAGGTTCATTCATGTTGTAGTGTATGCCAAAATTTACTTCCTTTATATGACTAATACATTATTATATGGATATTCCACATTTTGCTTATCCACTCACCTATTGACATACACTTGGGTTGTTTTCACTTTCTGACTACAATGAATAATGTTGCTATGAAGAGTGGTGTATACGTTTTTGTGTGGATATATGTTTCCAACTCTCTTATGTACATACCTAGCTATGGGATTGCTGGGTTATATGATAAATGTCTATTTAATTATTTCTTCACTTTTTATTCTTTATTGGAAAGTCCAGCATACTTAGAGTAATTCTTTTGATGTTAAAATTTATATATGTCTACCTGTCCTGTTTTTCATATTTCTCTCTGACCATTTATTGCACAAGTATTGATTTCAAAACATCATTCAGATTCCTTCCCAGTGATTTGTATTTGTGCATTTGTGCCAAGAAGGGATTGTATTTGTTGCCATGTTCATGGGGCTATGTTCTTTTTTTTCCCAGTAATTGTTTTACCAGAGTCAATAGGAGGCTGGTTAATAGTTTTTCATACAGTGATAGAATTTTCTGAAGCAGAGAAAATGTAATCACGAAATGTAAAAATAAGCAAACAAGGGCCAAAAGATTCAGGCTGTATATTTTTAGTAAGCATGGTGACCTTTGAAACCAGCAGTATATTTTTGTATTGGGTGAAGTAGTAGCTTCAAAAATAAAATGTATAATAAAAATGTAGATTATGGCTCTAGGCAGTGTGTGTGTAAATACGCTTGAGTGTGTACATGGTAATAGGCATTGAATCAAGACTCAGAAGAGTAGGTTTTCCCACTCATCAGTTGTTCAGTTCCATTCAGTTCAGTTGCTCAGTCATGTCCAACTCTTTGTGACCCCATGGGCTGCAGCACAACAGGCTTCGCTGTCCATCACCAACTCCCGGAGCTTGCTCAAACTCTTGTCCATCAAGCTGGTGATGCCATCCAACCATCTCAACCTCTGTGGTCCTCTTTTCCTCCCACCTTCAATCTTTCCCAGCATCAGGGTCTTTTCCAATGAGTCAATACTTCGCATCAGGTGGCCAAAGTATTGGAGCTTCAGCATCAGTCATTCCAATGAATATTCAGGGCTGATTTCCTTTAAGATTGACTGGTTTGATCTCCTTGCAGTCCAAGGGACTCTCAAGTTTTCGCCAACACCACAATTCGAAAGCATCAGTTCTTCGGTGCTCAGCTTTCTTTATAGTCCAACTCTCACATCTGTACATGACTACTGGAAAAACCATAGCTTTGACTAGACGGACCTTTGTTGGCAAAGTAATGTCTCTGCTATTTAATATGCTGTCTAGATTGGTCGTAACTTTTCTTCCAAGGAGCAAGCGTCTTTTAATTTCAAGGCTGCAGTTACCATCTGAGGTGATTTTGGAGGCCCCCAAAATAAAGTCTGTCACTGTTTCCATTGTTTCCCCATCTATTTGCCATGAAGTGATGGGACGAGATGCCATGTTCTTAGTTTTCTGAATGTTGAGTTTTAAGCCAACTTTTTCACTCTCCTCTCACTTTCATCAAGAGACTCTTTAGTTCTTTGCTTTCTGCCATAAGGGTGGTGTCATCTGCGTATCTGAGGTTATTGATGTTTCTCCTGGCAATCTTGATTCCAGTTTGTGCTTCATCCAGCCCGGCATTTCGCATGATGTACTCTGCATCTAAGTTAAATAAGCAGGGTGACAATATACAGCCTTGACATACTCCTTTCCCTATTTTTAACCAGTCTGTTGTTCCATGTCCAGTTCTAACTGTTGCTTCTTGAACTGCATACAGATTTCTCAGGAGGCAGGTCAGGTGATCTGGTATTCCCATCTCTTTCAGAATTTTCCACAGTTTGTTGTGATCCACACAGTCAAAGGCTTTAGCTATAAACATCATCTGTAGGAAGATAATGATGTTTGGCTATAAAGCTGTAGGCAGTCATTAATCCCTGTCTGCCTCAGTTTCTTATTTTTTCTTGTTCTTGATACCTGCCTCATTTCATTTTTTAACTGTGCAATGAGATTTACTATGTGAAAGGACTGGAAATTTTAGATTGTTAAATTGTGAAATAGCATTGTTATGAGTCTGTGTGTTTATAGCCAATTCACTGTTGATTTTAGTTCATTGTAATGAGACTAAGGCTAGGATCCCAAGATTTATAAAACCTTACATGAATGTGTATATGGGTGTATAATGTTTCTTTGTGATATTCAAATATTGAAAATTGATGGATGCTCTCTCATACTAATGGATGTGCAGGGTGTTCTACTTTTTTGTTTTTGTAAGAAGTGTTGATGTTCAGAATTCATTTTAAGAGATGTTTAAACTTATAAGTCAGCACTGTTACATTAATATATTTAACTTTAATGTAAGTTAGATATTTTTAGAGTAGTTTGAAGTTTTAGGTTTGTTTCTTTTTGGAGATGAGAAGATCGTGAAATGATAAAACAGAGGAAGGCTGGTTGGTTATTTCTTGTGGTTCTCTTAAAAGATAACATAATCTAAGAAACTCTTTTCATATTAGTTGATCGCCATATTCTTTTTTTTAATTAATTTATTTTTTATTGAAGGATAATTGCTTTACAGAATTTTGTTGTTTTCTGTCAAACCTCAACATGAATCAGCCATAGGTACACATATATCCCCTCCCTTTTGAACCCCGCTCCCATCTCCCTCCCCATCCCACCCCGCTAGGTTGATGCAGAGTCCCTGGTTGAGTTTCCTGAGCCAGACAGCAAATTCCCGTTAGCTCTCTATTTTACATACGGTAATGTAAGTTTCTATGTTACTCTTTCCATACATCTCACCCTCTCTTACCCTCTCCCCATGTCCATAAGTCTATTGTTTATGTCTGTTTCTCCATTGTTGCCCTGTAAATAAATTCTTCAGTACCATTTTTCTAGATTCCATATATATGCGTTAGAATATGATATTTATCTTTCTCTTTCTGGCTTACTTCACTCTGTATCATAGATTTTAGGTTCATCCACCTCATTAAAACTGACTCAAATGTGTTCCTTTTTTTTGGTTGAGTAATATTCCATCCTCAAGGAGATCAGTCCTGGGTGTTCATTGGAAGGACTGATGTTGAAGCTGAAACTCCAATACTATGGCCACCTGATGCGAAGAGTTGACTCATTTGAAAAGACCCTGATGCTGGGAAAGATTGAAGGCAGGAGGAGAAGGGGATGGCGCAGGATGAGATGGTTGGATGGCATCACCGACACAACGGACATGGATTTGGGTGAACTCCGGGAGTTGGTGATGGACAGGGAGGCCTGGCGTGCTGCAGTTCATGGGGTCGCAAAGAGTCAGACATGACTAAGCGACTGAACTGAACTGAATATTCCATTGTGTATATTTACTACAACTTCTTTATCCATTCATCTGTCGATGGACATTTAGGTTGCTTCCATGTTCTAGGTACTGTAAATAGTGCTGCAATGAACAATAATCTCCATCTTCTTGACAGATAGGCTCTGTAATCGATATTCTGAGATTCTTCTTACCCTCGTTTAGTGTATGGATTACATTTCAGTCTTGCCTTGTTCCTCTGATAGTGTGGCAAACATCCCAGGATGCGCACTGTCTCTGCTGGTCCACTAGGGATTAAAAGTTACACTGATATACCAGAAATACACTCACACCTAGCTCTCTGATAGGGTACATACTAGTTCACTATTTACCAACATGAGAAAAAGAACGCATGTGTGGACCCCCACACCACTCTGTGGGTCACCAGTGTTTCAAGCCATGTGTAAAAATCACAGCCTCTGTGGTGCATTTTTTTCTGCTGTACAGATGCAGATTTGCCGTCTTCAGCATCTTTAGAAAGTGCACTAAGTAGCTCACAAGCAGTATGTAAGAGAATGAGTGTGAAAGGCCAGAGACCGGACGAGTACTTCAATGCTTTAGGTGACCTTAGTCTACTTCCTGCAACAGCAACGTTTTCTCCCCGTGAGTATTTGTAGTCAGTCCTCTGTTGATTATTATAGATTATTCAAACTATTCTATAGAAATTGTTCATAAGAGACATGCCAGCGTGCCCCTGATAGTATGTGTGTTGTAGCACTTGATCCACAGTGCTTCCATGGCAGGGAAGTCCAATGTAGAAATAGTGAACAATAATAGCTCATTTAATATTGTAATTAACCATATCATGTGTTTATTATTTTATAGATGAGGAAACTAAGGCAAAGAGTGTTGTATAACTTTTCATACAGGTAGTAGCAGAGTTGCATGTTAAACTGTCTATAATCCAAGCTTTTAATTACTATGCTATGTTCCTTCCTGGTCAGTTCATCAAATCATTCATTAAGTTAAGTGATACTTCTCTTGAAAATATGAGTTACCCTACATGTCACCAATGGGGAAATTAGACCATGGGGTTTACCAGTCAACTGGTGAGTGTGTGTATTCAGTACAGTGTCTGCTCGTGAAGAAGCAAGATAATGGCACCTTTTTAGTTTCTCAACTCAGATTTTGTTTGGAAAGTTGCTTGTAGTGGGTGTAAATGGTATTTTTACTATTCTTTCTATGATTAAGCAACTTGACCAATGAGACAGTTGGCTGAATCCTGCATTGGTAGTACTAGATGTCAGGCACTACTCCGAACACATAACACATAATGGAGATTAATACAATGTCAGAGCAATTTACAGCCTAGAGGTGAGCATTGCAGCCTTTGGCAAGTTAATCAGTTATGTGGACATAAGACTCTTGGTTGATAAAATGAAGGAATTATTTTTCCCATATTACATTTTGTAATTTATTATACTGCTTAATTATCAGTTAAATATAACATGGTTAAATACAATAAAAATTTAGTGAGCATACTTTTACCTGATGTAACCCTAATGAACCTCATTTAGATACTGGATTGTTTTTTATTTTTTTCTTTTTCAAATCAGTAATTTTTTGTGTGTGTTAATAAACTTTTATTCATGTAGGAAAAATGGTGTAGAAATATCTTTTAAAAAGTCATTAAAATTTTATCAGAAAATGGTACTTTTGACAGACTTGTATTTTGTCAAAAGAGAAGTTTTCAGGTGCCATTATCTATTTATATAAAATTCTGAAAAAGAAATTTCCATTATTAAAAATTCCCTTCCTCTGACTATGGCACTTTGGTGGTGATGTTAAAGCTTTGTGAGAAAACCACTTCCAGGAGATCAGAATCTCCTAGGGCTTTTGTGACTGGAGCTCTCAGTTATCCTCTGCCGGAATTCCTACTGACTTCACGTATTGTTCATTTGTCTGGAGCATATGGTGCCGTCACAGCCCCTCAGCAGATTACATTTCCCTCTTTGCCGTATAAAGAAGAGTAGTTCTGTTGTTTACATAGATTATCTCACAGTGGTTTTTCCAGCATTTTACTGTGCATTCTCTGCCATTTTGCCAAGTTCAAGTTGATTTTAATTAATTTAATGGTATGTTGCCTTTAAAAATACCTTTAAACATACACAACTCCACATTGAAGAAATGTTGACAGAGAACAAGAAATTGCCTCCTAGAGTATTTACATTTAGAGATTAAACTTAATATGGATCTAATATCATTGCTAAATAAAGTTGTGAAGTTTCATTTTTTTCTTTCTCCAGAGAACTTGAAATTACATGGATTCTGCTTAGGAACTTGCGCCATGATGCTACTTGTATTTAGAAATTCTCTTACATTTCTAACAGATTAGAATGTAGATTTCTACATTTACCTAACAGATTTAGCAAGTGACATACATGATTTATTTATCTTCAAAATAGTCAACAATGCTTGTGTTCACAATATTGAAGAAATTCTTCTGAGCATACATTACTTTCTTGATTGTGATTAATAATCATTTCTATTAAACCAGAAAAGAAATTAACAAATGCCCGTGCTCTTTTTCATCAAACCCATGATATTCACTCATTCTTTCCTTCAAGTTATGATTCCTTGTTGTTTCCCATCCCTAACCTTACTTTATTTCTTGGTCTTTATCTCTTTAGTTCTTGATTTAATATATTTTCAAGTTGCATTTCCACCTGCTTTTAGTGGAAGCTACCTGGCAGTGTTGTTGTTGTTTTGGGGATCAGAAGGATTATAATTGAAAAGAAAGAAATGTTCATGTTACTTCTAGTGTAATGGGCATCTTAAGACATATATTAAGCAAATCTCACTTGATCAGAAAGTTGGTAAGTTTCCTTCAGGAATTTAGGCACTGTCCTCCCTCCCCCAGATTTCTTTATTATAAACTATGTGACTATAGTCTTGAAACAGAGTGTTATGCAATATATATTTCCATAAATGGTTGATCATGTTTTTTTCGAATCAGAAGAATCTTGAACTTTGGGACTGAAGGCAAGAAAGGCTGAAATCATTTCTGTTCTGCAGAATATCTCTGAACGGTTCTCTCTGCCTCTCTGGAATTTAAAGACAAATATTTAGATATTCACTGTGGTATGTATAGAGTTAGAATTATTTCCCTTGAGATCAGTGATTCCCAGCATTGACTTGATGTTACGCTAGTGAGTTTCTAATGATTGTGAGGTGGTACAGTATTGAAGGGGGCTTCCGTGGTGGCTCAGATGGTAAAGAATCTGCCTGCAGTGTGGGAGACCAGGATTGCCTTGTGGGAAAATTTAATACATGGTGATTTTAAATATAAACGTATGCTGTGTGGTGCTCTCTCTCTTTCCCATTCCTTCATCCCCCCCTTCCTTCCCTCCCTCCCTCTCTCTGCCTTCCTCTCTCCCTTAGTGAATGTGGATGTGTCTGTCCATCTGTCTGTCACTCTTATAGACATATACTTCTGTTAGAAAAGGGCTGATTGCAGTTCTTGTGAAAAACAATTATGCATTCATTGCTGGACACTTAGAAAAGTTTTAGATTTTTATAGAGGTAAAAATGGACCTATGAAATACAGTCGAACACATGATTGGAACTTTCCTCTTCCTTTTGAAGCAACCAGAACTATTCTGAATAGCCTGATCATGCAATAAAATCGCTGTCTTTTCCTATTTCATGCTCATGTGTCTGTAGCTTCATTTTTCTGTTTTAAGACTCTTTTCAAGCACAAGAAAACAATATAGGTGAAATGATACCATTGGTGAATAGTAGCTAGGAGTATAATGATGGGAAATCTCAGATCCTGTTATTCATTGATTTGTTGATTGAATTATAGTTGATTTACTATATTGTATTAGTTGCAGTATACAACATAGTGATTCAATATTTTTATAGTTATAGATTATACTCTGTTTAAAGATATTGTAAAATATTGGCTGTATTACCTGTGCTTTATAGTATATCATTATAGCTTGTTTATTTTATACATAGTAGTTAGTACCTCTTAATGCCCTCACATTATCTTACCTCTTCCCCTACACCTCTTCACACTGGCAACCACAAGTTTGGTCTTTATTTCTGAGAGTCTGTTTCTGTTTTGTTATATTCACTAGCTTATTGTATATTTTTTTAGACCACATATAAGTGATGACATTTAGTATTTGTCTTTCTCTGTCTAACTTATTTCACTAAGCATAATACCCTCCAGATCAATCCACATTGTTGTAATTGGCAAGATTTCATTCTTCATCATGGCTGAGTAGTATTTCATTGTATGTATGTGTGCATATATATGCATCATCTTTATTTTTCGGTCTGTTGATGAATACCTAGGTTGCTTCCATATCTTAGCTATTGTAAATCTTGCTGCTATGAACATTGAGGTGCGCCTGTCTTTTCCAATTAAGTGTCTTCATTTTCTTTGGCTATGTCCTCAGCGGTGAAATAGCTGGAGCATATAGTGGTTCTATTTTTAGTTTTTTTAGGAACCTCCATATTGTTTTCCATAGTTCAGACCTATTTATCTAGACATGCCAGTCAGTAAGTGGTTTTGTAGGATTGTTATTGCTGGAGCTATCCTGTACATTCTTTCTACTTCTTATGTATATTTCCAGTTAGATCAATTTCTTCTGAAAATGAATGTCCTAGGCTCTAGTTCTTAAAATGCACTTGCCTAAACTCTAATATCATGGGCTTCTTTTCAGGCCATAGCCTTCTTTCAAAAAATCGTGTTTCTGGCCTTTCTATTCCTGCCAGTTTTTCTGGACTTTTGCCCCTGCCATGGTCATCTGGAGAAACTGCAGAAACAGACAACTCTGTTCTTAAATTGGCTTTAAACTCTTTGCCAGTCCATCTGTTTGCTGCATATCCAAATTCTCTGGTGTGGACGATGTCTTGATTTCTGAGTTTAGTTATTGTGTTTTCTGTGGGCTTGGGGAACCCAAGTTAGCAAAGAGAGAGACCTTATTTTATTTTTTAGGAGAGCTTTCTTAGAATTATTTTTTCCTTCCTAATGCTAATCCATAATGAGTGCCAAAATACATACAGTGACTTGGTTTCAACAGTTTCACTGTTAATCCTTGGGTTGCTTTTTGAAACAAATCCTGAATGTATGCATATATAAAGAAGCAAAAAATAAAAACAAAAACAAATTTTGTTGTTTAAGCCACCCAGTTTGTAGTACTTTGTTACAGTAGCCCTAGAAGACTAATCAGGTTTAATTCAGTAACAAATGATCTAATATTCATTAAAAAAAACTGTAATAACTTAACTTTTCCTATCAGGTGTACAATCTAGGTTATTTCCTCATGATAATTTTTTCCTATAGAAAGAATGAAGGGGAAGTTTCAACTATCATTTACAACCTTGCTTAGAAGGTAGATCTTTAAGGTAATCTTTAGATCTGTTTTTCAAATTAAGGAATTAAGGAAGCACTTGTTAAGGCAGATCTATATAACATTATGGAAGATGTTTCAAAGGCAGGAGTACAAACGCAATGTAAATTTAACATAGGTCAATAAGTGTGTATATTGGGCCAGAAAGAAATATAAGCCGGTTGAGCATCAACACTCCTTTCTTCTTTAATGGTTTGCTGACCTTCCCTGTTGGCACAGATGGTAACGAACTTGCCTGCAATGCAAGAGACCCGAGTTCGATCCCTGGGTTGGGAAGATCCCCTTGAGAAAGAAATGGCAACCCACTCCAGTATTCTTGCCTGGAAAATCCCATGGACAGAGGAGCCTGGCAGATTACAGTCAATGGGGTCGTAAAGAGTTGGACCCAATCTCAACTTATAAGACTGGCTTACATCCAGAACTCCTGTTTATAGATGCTGCTAGGTAGTTTGCTTAGCAACGTACTTAATGAATTTGGTTTTCCAGATAAATGAGTTTGAAATGCTCAAGTAAAAAGCAACGTTCAGTTGGAAGAAAAAAAAAAAAGGAAGGAAGAACTTAAAGCCCACAAGTGAGAACCAATCACAGATAATTAGATCATGTATCATATGCAAATAACTTTTTCAAGATTTTTTTTCTTGGCAAATCTATATTCATAAATTTAGCACTCAGAATTAAATCTATTTTTGCAGAAAACATATCCTACAGAAAGTCAGGTTTCAGATTTCACCATAAAGACATTTCTTAAATATTCTTAAATGAATTTACAAAGAACAAAACTTTATTTTTCAGTAACAGTAAATTTTCCTGGCAGTGTTGAACTAAAAGGCAGGCATGGTAAGGGAGGGGAGTCGTTCTTGGATGTGCCCTTGAGCTGTTAGAAATGATGTTAATATTTGTTCAAGTCTCTTACTGTGTGTGTGTTAGGGGAGGGGTGGATGTAGTGCAATGCTGGGGGTAGACAAAAGCATTTATGTCAAAAGCGCTGTTCTTATAGGCCAAGACTGAGGTCTAGCTGAGAAGAGGGCTCAGAGAATCCTGTTGAAGATTTGGTAGAGGAGGGAACATGCCAGCTCTGGGACTTGGAGAGTACCCACTGTGGGTGCTAGAAAGAAAGAGACTCACCCAAGATCTAGAATCTTCTGAGCTCCACAGACAAGACTACTGTAAAAGAAGAAACAACTTAACATCAGATGATAAATTAATCCCCATGGAGATTGTGTCCTCTTTAGCTGAGCATGATTGGTGACATACTTTTACAAAGTTTTATCTGTGTTGTACTTAGCAACATTTTTAAATGCCCCCTTTTCTTTTTTTAATTATTCCAGACTTCCTTATCCCATACAATCTATGAAGAGCATGTGGTTACTTGAGTTCATTGCTTCTTGAGGAGATTTTTGGGACACATTCTAATACCGTATAACTAAATCAAAGTTTATTAAAATTTTCCCAATATTCTTTAGGTGTTGGACATTTGTAAAACCTCTTGTAACCATGTGCATGTGAACACTTAGAGAGATGTTTAGGATGTAACTTTATAAAAAGTTCAGTTCAGTTCAGTCTCTCAGTCGTAGTCATCAATTTGTTAGTAATTAACAAATGTAAAAATACTAGTGTGTGATCATTGGTTTCATTTGGTTTGTGATAACTGATTTTAGATGCTGATATAAACAGTTCAAGTATGCTGGTCCAAAGCATTCGACAATCCTTCACACTGAAGTAAGACATCTAACAGTTGTTGAGCACATACTCACACACTATAGAGAGTTAGCCTCAGAATTCTATTTAAGGCAATATCCTAAGGTAAAACTGGAAAAAAAAAAGGTTGAGTGCTTTACTTGAAGTACACACCTTTTATTTTGTCAAGATGTCTCAAATATAGACCAGTGAAAGTATTTACAAGTAAAATGCATGAATTATTTCTTCACTACCAAAAGACAATAAACAATTTATTTGATAGAAGTAAAAAAAAAAATCACACTTTTTAACTAATGAATGTCCTGAGGTCTGTCCACCACTATGTTAAGCAAATTGGTGTTTATTAAAGTTCATCCATTCTGTTCACTTGTTTAGAATACTAGTTGCTCAGATTGTTGAATTCTTGAGAGATATGTCCTGAAATACTTGCGTAATTTGAATATTTCATGATAGAGCATTTAGCAGTTCATCATTAACAGTTATTCCTTAAGCTTTCTTGGTAGGTACCTTTTCCATTTTCTGGTTTGTTAAGAATTCTTATCATGACTAGGTGTTGAGATGATTATGATTTTCTCTTTTAAATCTGTTGATGTGATGAATTAATGGTATTTTTAGATCTTTCAATAGTAATTTTCTTAGGATTCCTAGAAGACAATAGTAGATATGTTTTTATGTGTTGGATTTGCTTTTCAGTGTTTATTTCAGTATATCTATAACTTCATAAGTGAGTGAGATGGACATATTATTTTCTCTTCTCTTTCCATTTTTTAGTTTTGTTGTCAAGATTATGTTAGTTTCATAGAGCTGGGAAACAAGTCACTCTCTCCTCTTTCCCCTCCCTTTTCCCCATTCTCTGAATAGTACATGATTGAAATGCTTTATTTACTGAAAGTCTGATAACGCTTACATCTAAAGATCTCTGATTCTGGTATACTTATTGTGGAAAGATTTTTTTAAGTCAGTAGTTCCATTTCTTTAATAGTTCTAAGTATATCGGGATTTTCATTATTCTCTCCTCTTGAGATTGATTATATTTTTATAAAGATATTTAAATTTTATAGAAAATTTCTAATTTACTGGAATAAAAATTATTCATAGAGGGAATTATATAGTGGTCCAGTGGTTAGGATTCAGTGCTTTCCCTGACATGGTCAAGGTTCAATCCCTAGTAGGGGAATTAAAATCCCATAAGCTGCATGGCATGGTCAAAAGAAAAAAAAAAAAAAAATCATGGAATTCCTTTAATATACTTTAGTTTTGTTGTTTCTCTGATTATGTTCTTTTTCAATCCTAGTATTTATTTGACCTCTCTCTCTCTTTATCAATTTAATTTTTACACACCATAAATGTATCTGAGTTTGTTTCATTTTTTTCCCAAAGAATTTCCCAAAGAATCAGTAAACTTTAGGCTTACTGATACCTGTTCAATCTTTTATTATTTTTTTTCTATTTAATTTTTGTTATCTTCATTATTACTTTTCTTCAACTAACTTTATTTTTATTTTTCATAAAGTCTCATATTTAGCCCTTGAATTCATAGACTTTCTTCTGATTTAATGAACAAATTAGATGTCCTTACATTTTTTGACAGAGAGTTCTCTTAGTATGTGATAATGAGCCAGTTGGTTCGTAGGTTTTCACTGGTTTGCTTGGCTTATTTATAAGCAAAGTGTCTTACCATAGGACCCTTAAAAGTCTTATGATTTAAGTTTGAGTGTTAATAAAAGCTGCTTTTTTGGTAAATTTCAGAGGTAGAATATGGAAATTTCAGCAGACTACTCTGATATGTGTAAATCTCAACAAAAACACTGATCAGAGATTTATTAGTGAAATTTATCATTTTTCCTACATGTGACAATTCTATTTATTATTTTGTTTCTAACTTTTAAAAATTTTTGAATGAATGCTATAATATAACCATAACTATGATATAATTACATGAATGTAAGTAAAATTTTCCTTTAGTTAATTTGCTGTTTTGTTTGATGATATTTAATAATGATTTATCTTGTCTGTGCACATTTATGAGATGAGGAAGAACTTTGCACTCATCATTAGTGAGTTTCAACTAGACTTAGAATTTTGAAAACTGAGCATCTAAAGACCCTTTACAAGTCATATTATTCAGTAAATGAAGAACCAAAAGTCTAAAGCTGCATTGTGCAATATGATAATACTAGCTATAGAGCATCTGAAATACAACTAGTCCAAATTAAGATGTTTCATGTTTAAAATATGCTTTGAGTTTTGAAAACTTAGTATGAACAAAGGAATATAAAACATCTCATTAATAAATTTTATACCAATTGCATGTTAACCTGACCATTTTGTTTACATCAGGGCAAATGAAATACATTATCAAAAAATAATTTTGTTTCTTTTGATTTTTTAATATAGTTATTGGAAAACTTAAAACTAATATGTGGATCATCTTAATTTCTATTAGACCGTGCTGGCCTGAGTTTACTTCTTTATGTAAACCTTCATGGCTAACTGATAAGGAATTTAGAAACAAAATACAAGCCAATAGCATTTTGACAATTTCTTCTTTTCCTTTTTGTTTATTGAGTTTCTTTTTGCTGACTGGGAGTTTTCTTAATTTGGAGAAGTTATAAAACATTACCAAAAAGCTATTGTTTCCTCAAATAAATCACATGAATTAGATAAAAGTTATAAATTATAAACATTGCAAGTAGCAATATTAACAGAAAATACTCTTTTTTAGTAGAATGCTTCCAGAAATATTTTAAATTTCAAAAATAATTGTAATTTTAAGTGACTGAGATTAGAATGTTTCAAGTTACATTATTACACTGAGGAGATTGTCTATAATATAGATATTATAGTATCTATAATATAGATATTAAGCATATACTGATAAAAGAAAACAGTCTCAATTTAATTTTGGTCATGTTTATTTCATAGATAGTAGAAATTTATGTGGGTCTACAAAATATGTGTTGGAGAAAGGATAAACTAACTTCTGATTTCACATTAGATTTTGTGTTATCCATAGGGTGAATAGTTTGAAACAAAGGTTTAGATTCTACTCTACATACATTTTTCATTGTTCTTCTGCTGGATAATTCAAGAAATCTGGAATAGACAGTTCTATTTAGTACCTACATTATCCAAGAGAAACATACCTATGTGTGGATCTTTGAGAAAATGTATACACATTATGGCGCCTCACCTGTTTAGAAAAAAATATCACAGAGCGTTGTATAGCATTGTGAATACAGCAGTGCCCTGAATAACTGAAAGCAGTGTGATTTGAAAAATCAGCATTTTGGATAGAAGCTGAATTTTCATTTCATAACAGTTTTTCATCCTAAGATTACACTTAGCGATTATAAAAGCACATCATTACCTCCAAGCTTAACTGCCACTACCTTCTGTGTGAAGGAAGCAGTGTTTAGTCATGAGTGCTATTGGATTATATTGTACAATTAAAAAATCTCACCTTTATGAATTGTGTATTGACTATCTGTCATTGGCACGGAGTTTATATTGAATGCAACATTGTGTGTGCGTGTGTATATGTACCTATGTCTATCAGTCATCAGAACTCTTTTTAGAGATGGAAAAACTGAAATGTGTTCTTACTGACAAAAAAGAAAAACAGCAGTCATTATAAATTCCTTTTAGAATTGTCTAATTATGTGCCACAACACGTTTGCTTCTTGAATAGTTAAAAAACTACAATAAGATGTTCATTTTGTAAATAGAATAGGTTACCAGAGAACACTCACAGTCTAGGAAAGTATCACACAAATTCTGACAAGTGGTGCTGACAAAAATGTCTTTTAATGTTGTCATCACAGAGGCTAGGTTTTCCCCCTACCTGTCCTACCGTGTAACAGAATAAGTTGATACACGTTTAATAACCAGTAGTTTCTAGATAATGTGTGTCTATTTTGTTTTTCCTTATTTTTTGGAACTTAAAATTCTGTAATTGAATGTTCTCTAAAATGAAGTGCATTTTATAAAGTGTCACTTTATAAACTTTTACCTTTTCCTCCCTTTGGGGCATGTGTTCTATCATGTGGGGAAAATCAATTTTCGTTAATGAATGCTTAAGATTATTCATAATAGAGAGAAATTTAAAATAATTTTCTCCAGGAGATACGGATTGATTGGGCAGAACTCTAATACAGATGCTTCTGAGTAATTGTTTCAAATTGTAGCATTCTGCCAAAGTCCATTCCTTCAGCTGGAGCACAGAATCCACCTATAAGACAGACTGTGTTCTGATCACTGCTAAGTATTTCTAAGGATGGAAATTTTGTGGTTCTTATCAGTAAGGAGTTTTGACTTTCAAAGTTCCATGGACTTTAAAATATACTGCAAGTTTATTTTGTGTATTGAAGGGTAAATCTGCCAGAGGATAAAAGTCTTATCATGTGCATACTACTTAGTGATGTGTGAGGAGAAAACACCTGTTTCACTACTCATGATGAAAAATAAGTGGTTTCCATGCTTCTGTGATCTGCTTTATAAATTATTATAAAATATTAAACTACTTGTACATGTGGTTTTTTTTTTTTTTTTTAGTGCTACTGGGCTGAATTAGTATAGGACAATGATGTGATACTTTGTCCCATAGTGTATTTGGGACCCAAGAGATCAAACCCTTTCAAGAGGAAGAAAACATTTTTTGTGAATAGAATATCCTGTATGTGCAAAGTATTTGTCATAATTTTGTCTTTTAAACTTAAAACAATAATGTTTCATTGCAAATCTGCTTTTCTTTTTAGTCTGAAACATCCTCCAGACTAAATGGGTACAATTTTTCTAGACAGAGGGATAGCAATATCATTAAGACTAATATTAACTTCTAGAAATTTATTTTATGGAAGTAAATATTGTACAAAGATTTAGTATACAATAGAATTTATATTTCACTTATTTCTAAGTGATAATCAGTTGGAAATAATGTAACTTCCAGGAAAAATGTGGTGATTGAAGTAAAAATTATATGGGACTTCTAATCTAATGGATTGGTGGTGATGGTGTCTTTGCTAAGTCATGTCCTACTCTTGCAACTCTATGGACTGTAGCCTGTCAGACTCCTCTGTCCATGGGATTTTCCAGGCAAGAATTCTGGAGTGGGTTGCCATTTCCTTCTCCAGAGGATCTTGCAGACCCAGGGATCCATCTCCTGCCTTAGCAGGGAGATGTAATGGATTAGTATATGACTATTTAATAGTATCCTTTTAAAGATTGCCTGATAGTTTTTTATTTTATTTTATTTTTTTCAATTTTCTTTTTTTTTTTTTAATTTTTTTTTTTTTTTGTCATACATTGATATGAATCAGCCATAGATTTTACACGTATTCCCATCCCGATCCCCCCTCCACCTCCCTCTCCACACCGATTCCTCTGGGTCTTCCCAGTGCACCAGGCCCGAGCACTTGTCTCATGCATCCCACCTGGCTGGTGATCTGTTTCACTGCATAGATAGTATACATGTTGTTCTTTTGAAATATCCCACCCTCACATTCTCCCACAGAGTTCAAAAGTCTGTTCTGTATTTCTGTGTCTCTTTTTCTGTTTTGCATATAGGGTTATCGTTACCATCTTTCTAAATTCCATATATATGTGTTAGTATGCTGTAATGTTCTTTATCTTTCTGGCTTACTTCACTCTGTATAAGGGGCTCTAGTTTCATCCATCTCATTAGGACTGGTTCAAATGAATTCTTTTTAACGGCTGAGTAATATTCCATGGTGTATATGTACCACAGCTTCCTTATCCATTCATCTGCTGATGGGCATCTAGGTTGCTTCCATGTCCTGGCTATTATAAACAGTGCTGCGATGAACATTGGGGTGCACGTGTCTCTTTCAGATCTGGTTTCCTCAGTGTGTATGCCCAGAAGTGGGATTGCTGGGTCATATGGCAGGTCTATTTCCAGTTTTTTAAGAAATCTCCACACTGTTTTCCATAGCGGCTGTACTAGTTTGCATTCCCACCAACAGTGTAAGAGGGTTCCCTTTTCTCCACACCCTCTCCGGCATTTATTGCTTGTAGACTTTTGGATAGCAGCCGTCCTGACTGGCGAGTAATGGTACCTCATTGTGGTTTTGATTTGCATTTCTCTGATAATGAGTGATGTTGAGCATCTTTTCATGTGTTTGTTAGCCATCTGTATGTCTTCTTTGGAGAAATGTCTGTTTAGTTCTTTGGCCCATTTTTTGATTGGTCATTTATTTTTCTGGAATTGAGCTGCAGGAGTTGCTTGTATATTTTTGAGATTAATCCTTTGTCTGTTTCTTCATTTGCTATTATTTTCTCCCAATCTGAGGGCTGTCTTTTCACCTTGCTTATAGTTTTTCCTTTGTAGTGCAAAAGCTTTTAAGTTTCATTAGGGTCCCATTTGTTTTATTTTTGCTTTTATTTCCAATATTCTGGGAGGTGGGTCATAGAGGATCCTGCTGTGATTTATGTCGGAGAGTGTTTTGCCTATGTTCTCCTCTAGGAGTTTTATAGTTTCTGGTCTTACATTTAGATCTTTAATCCATTTTGAGTTTATTTTTGTGTATGGTGTTAGAAAGTGTTCTAGTTTCATTCTTTTACAAGTGGTTGACCAGTTTTCCCAGCACCACTTGTTAAAGAGGTTGTCTTTTTTCCATTGTATATCCTTGCCTCCTTTGTCAAAGATAAGGTGTCCATAGGTTGTGGATTTATCTCTGGGCTTTCTATTCTGTTCCATTGATCTATATTTCTGTCTTTGTGCCAGTACCATACTGTCTTGATGACTGTGGCTTTGTAGTAGAGTCTGAAGTCAGGCAGGTTGATTCCTCCAGTTCCATTCTTCTTTCTCAGGATTACTTTGGCTATTCGAGGTTTTTTGTATTTCCATACAAATTGTGAAATTCTTTGGTCTAGTTCTGTGAAAAATACCGTTGGTAACTTGATAGGGATTGCATTGAATCTATAGATTGCTTTAGGTAGAATAGCCATTTTGACAATATTGATTCTTCCAATCCATGAACACGGTATGTTTCTCCATCTGTTTGTGTCCTCTTTGATTTCTTTCATCAGTGTTTTATAGTTTTCTATGTATAGGTCTTTTGTTTCTTTAGGTAGATATACTCCTAAGTATTTTATTCTTTTTGTTGCAATGGTGAATGGTATTGTTTCCTTAATTTCTCTTTCTGTTTTTTCATTGTTAGTATAGAGGAATGCAAGGGATTTCTGTGTGTTAATTTTATATCCTGCAACTTTACTATATTCATTGATTAGCTCTAGTAATTTTCTGGTAGAGTCTTTAGGGTTTTCTATGTAGAGGATCATGTCATCTGCAAACAGTGAGAGTTTCACTTCTTCTTTTCCTATCTGGATTCCTTTTACTTCTTTTTCTGCTCTGATTGCTGTGGCCAAAATTTCCAACACTATGTTGAATAGTAGTGGTGAGAGTGGGCACCCTTGTCTTGTTCCTGATTTCAGGGGAAATGCTTTCAATTTTTCACCATTGAGGGTGATGCTTGCTGTGGGTTTGTCATATATAGCTTTTATTATGTTGAGGTATGTTCCTTCTATTCCTGCTTTTTGGAGAGTTTTAATCATAAATGAGTGTTGAATTTTGTCAAAGGCTTTCTCTGCATCTATTGAGATAATCATATGATTTTTATCTTTCAATTTGTTAATGTGGTGTATTACATTGATTGATTTGCGGATATTAAAGAATCCTTGCATTCCTGGGATAAAGCCCACTTGGTCATGGTGTATGATTTTTTTAAATATGTTGTTGGATTCTGTTTGCTAGAATTTTGTTAAGGATTTTTGCATCTATGTTCATTAGTGATATTGGCCTGTAGTTTTCTTTTTTTTGTGGCATCTTTGTCTGGTTTTGGAATTAGGGTGATGGTGGCCTCATAGAATGAGTTTGGAAGTTTACCTTCATCTGCAATTTTCTGGAAGAGTTTGAGTAAGATAGGTGTTAGCTCTTCTCTAAATTTTTGGTAGAATTCAGCTGTGAAGCCATCTGGTCCTGGGCTTTTGTTTGCTGGAAGATTTCTGATTACAGTTTCAATTTCCTTCCTTGTGATGGGTCTGTTAAGATCTTCTATTTCTTTGTGGTTCAGTTTTGGAAAGTTATACTTTTCTAAGAATTTGTCCATTCCTTCCAAGTTGTCCATTTTATTGGCATAGAGCTGCTGGTAGTAATCTCTTCTGATCCTTTGTATTTCAGTGTTGTCTGTTGTGATCTCTCCATTTTCATTTCTAATTTTGTTAATTTGGTTCTTCTCTCTTTGTTTCTTAATTAGTCTTGCTAATGGCTTGTCAATTTTGTTTATTTTTACAAAAAACCAGTTTTTAGCTTTGTTGATTTTTGCTATGGTCTCTTTAGTTTCTTTTGCATTTATTTCTGCCCTGATTTTTAAGATTTCTTTCCTTCTGCTAACTCTGGGGTTCTTCATTTCTTCCTTCTCTAGTTGCTTTAGGTGTAGAGTTAGGTTATTTATTTGATTTTTTTCTTATTTCTTGATGTAAGCCTGTAATGCTATGAACCTTCCCCTTAGCACTGCTTTTACAGTGTCCCATAGGTTTTGGGTTGTTGTGTTTTCATTTTCATTCATTTCTATACATATTTTGATTTTTTTTGATTTCTTCTATGATTTGTTGGTTATTCAGAAGCGTGTTATTTAGCCTCCATATGTTTGCATTTTTAACAATTTTTTTCCTGTAATTGAGATCTAATCTTACTGCACTGTGGTCAGAAAAGATGACTGGAATGATTTCAATTTTTTTGAATTTTTCAAGACCAGATTTATGGCCCAGGATGTGATCTATTCTGGAGAAGGTTCCGTGTGCACTTGAGAAAAAGGTGAAGTTGATTGTTTTGGGGTGAAATGTCCTATAGATATCAATTAGGTCTAGCTGGTCCATTGTGTCATTTAAGGTTTGTGTTTCCTTGTTAATTTTCTGTTTAGTTGATCTATCCATAGTTGTGAGTGGGGTATTAAAGTCTCCCACTATTATTGTGTTACTATTAATTTCCTCTTTCATACTCGTTAGTGTTTGCCGTACATATTGCGGTGCTCCTATGTTGGGTGGATATATATTTATAATTGTTATATCTTCTTCTTGGATTGATCCTTTGATCATTATATAGTGTCCTTCTTTGTCTCTTTTCACATTCTTTATTTGAAAGTCCATTTTATCTGATATGAGTATTGCGACTCCTGCTTTCTTTTGGTCTCTGTTTGCATGAAATAGTTTTTTCCAGCCCTTCACTTTTAGTCTGTATGTGTCTCTTGCTTTGTAGACAGCATATATAGGGGTCTTGTTTTTGTATCCATTCAGCCAATCTTTGTCTTTTGGTTGGGGCATTCAACCCATTTACATTTAGGGTAATTATTGATAGGTGTGGTCCCGTTGCCATTTACTTTGTTGTTTTGGGTTCACGTTTATACAACCTTTCTGCATTTCCCGTCTAGAGAAGATCCTTTAGCATTTGTTGAAGAGCTGGTTTGGTGGTGCTGAATTCTCTCAGCTTTTGCTTATCTGTAAAGCTTTTGAATTCTCCTTCATATCTGAATGAGATCCTTGCTGGATACAGTAATCTAGGTTGTAGGTTATTCTCTTTCATTACTTTCAGTATGTCCTGCCATTCCCTTCTGGCCTGGAGGGTTTCTATTGATAGATCAGCTGTTATCCTCATGGGGATCCCTTTGTGTATTATTTGTTGTTTTTCCCTTGTTGCTTTTAATATTTGTTCTTTGTGTTTGATCTTTGTTAATTTGATCAATATGTGTCTTGGGGTGTTTCGCCTTGGGTTTATCCTGTTTGGGACTCTCTGGGCTTCTTGGACTTGGGTGGCTATTTCCTTCCCCATTTTAGGGAAGTTTTCAGCTATTATTTCCTCGAGTATTTTCTCATGGCCTTTCTTTTTGTCTTCTTCTTCTGGAACTCCTATGATTCGAATGTTGGGGCGTTTCACATTGTCCCAGAGGTCCCTGAGGTTGTCCTCATTTCTTTTGATCCTTTTTTCTTTTTTCCTCTCTGCTTCATTTATTTCCACCATTTTATCTTCTATCTCACTTATCCTATCTTCTGCTTCCGTCAGTCTACTCTTGGTTCCCTCCAAAGTGTTTTTGATCTCATTCATTGCATTATTCATTTTTAATTGACTCTTTTTTATTTCTTCTTGGTCTTTATTAAACATTTCTTGTATCTTTTCAATCTTTGTTTCCAGGCTATTTATCTGTAACTCCATTTTGCTTTCAAGATTTTGGATCATTTTTATTATCATTATTCTAAATTCTTTTTCAGGTAGATTCCCTATCTCCTCCTCTTTTGTTTGACTTGGTGGGCATTTTTCATGTTCCTTTACCTGTTGGGTATTTCTTTGCCTTTTCATCTTGTTTAGATTGCTGTGTCTGGAGTGGGCTTTCTGTATTCTGGAGGTCTGTGGTTCCTTTTTATTGTGGAGGATTTACCCCGTGGGTGGGGTTAGACGATTGGCTTGTCAAGGTTTCCTGGTTAGGGAAGCTTGCATCAGTGTACTGGTGCGTGCAATTTGATTTCTTCTCTTTGGAGAGCAATGGAGTGCCCAGTAATGAGTTTTGAGATGGGTCTATGTGTTAGGTGTGTCCTTGGGCAGCCTGTATGTTGATGTTCAGGGCTATGTTCCTGTGTTGCTGGAGATTTGCATGGTATGTCTTGCTCTAAAACTTATTGGCTCTTGGGTGGTGGTTGGTTTCAGTGTAGGTATGGAGGCCTTTGGACAGTATTACTTAAAGTTCCATGTAGTCAGGAGTTTTCTGGTGTTCTCAGGTTTTGGGCTTAAGTCTCCTGCCTCTGGATTTCAGTTTTATTCTTCCTGTAGTCTCAGGACTTCTCCAACTATACAGCACTGATAAGAAAACTTCTAGGTTAATGGCGAAAAGATTCTCCCCCGTTAGTGACACCCAGAGAGGTTCACAGAGTTACATGAAGAAGAGGAGAGGGAGGAGGGAGATAGAGATGAGCAGGAGGAGAAAAAGGGGGACTCAAGAGGAGAGAGATCTACACAGCTGTCTGTTCCCAGAGTGTTCTCCGTAGCCCAGTCACCTACAAAGATTCACAGAATTGGATTGGGAAGAGAAGGGGAAAGGAGGAAATAGAGGTGTTCTGAGGTAGAAAACAGAGAGTTAAGATTGGGAGAGAATAATCTTCGGTTTAAAAATAGGGCTTCTCTTCTTTTTTTTTTTTTGTAAGGTTATAGTGTATTGAAAATGAAAATTAAGGAGTAGTAGAGGAGTACTAGAGGACTTTAAAAGAAATAAGAGAAAAAGAAAAATAGGAAATATAAGAGAAAGGGGAAAGAAAGAAAAAGAAGAAGAAAAAAAAAAGAAAAAAAGAAAGAAAAAGAAAAAAAGAAAAAGAAAAAAAAAATAAAGAAAAAAAAAATTTTTTTTTCCCTAATTAAAAAAATCATAAAAATCTATGGAAATGAAAGCTAAGGAGTAATGGGGGAGTAATAGGGGATTTTAAAGGAAAATAAAAGAGAAAAAATAAAAAAGAAAAAATAAAAAAATAAAAAATAAAAAATAAAAAAAAAAGTAAAAATATATCTAGGAGTTTCTCTGGAGCTGTTGCGGTCAGTGTGGGTTCGGCTCAGTTTCAGATAGCTCCTCGTTCCAGCTTACACTTCTCGATATCTACAGGCCCCTTCCGGTGTAGTCAGTGTTTTCTAGAGGGATTTTAATCTGTTGCACCAGTCCCTTCTGAGGCGGTTCCCTTTGTTTATTTGGCTTCTGTTTGCCGGTCTCTTCAGAGCCTCATTTCCGCCCTGACACAGGCGGGCGGAGGTGGACTCTTATTCAGGTAGCTAGTTCCGTCGCTCTGCGGGGCAGGGAGGGGGCTGGCGCTGCAGGGAGGGGCTTGCGCCGCAGGGACGGGCTGGCGCTGCCGGGAGGGGCTGACACCGCTTTCTCCGTCTGCGCTGCTCAGGCTCCCGGCTGCTCTATATGGAGCGCGCCCCGCGCTGCGCGAGGTTCCAGCCCTCGGGTTTTCCACAAAAGCGCGGAATGAAAAGCTGCACCTGCTCTCTGTGCCTTCCCCGTCAGAGCGGTCCAGGCAGCCAGGGGCTTGGTGGGCGCACTCTCCCCAGGTGTGGCGCGCCCCCTCCCTTCCGCGGACCCAGTCTCAGTTTCCGCTGGCGCCAGTCGGGTGCGAGCGCCTTCCGCTCTCCGCGTCCCCAGCCCCAGTCCCCGCCCGCGCCAGTCGGGTGCCTGCGCCCTGTGTCTCGCCGCGACCTTCCCCTCCCCCCGCCTCCTGCCTCCGGCGGGGCTGGGCCGGTCCGCAGCCTGCGAGCTCTTCTCTGGATTTTCTCGGTCTCTTTGTTCTGCAAACAGCCGGCAGTGTGTTCCGGCCGGTTAATTTACGCTCTCTCCTTTGGTCTCCCACAGTTCAAGTTGGCAACTCACAGAAGCTCCCTCTGATTGTCCTCAGGGCACTCGGCCCGGACCCTACTCCAAGCAATGCTGCCTAAGACTCCCTTCCCGGGACGGATCTCCGTCCTTAGCCCTTTTGTCTCCCTTTTAATCTTTTATATTTTGTCCTACCTCCTTTCGAAGACAATGGGCTGCTTTCTGGGCGCCTGATGACCTCAGCTAGCGATCAGAAGTTGTTTTGCAAAGTTTGCTCTGCATTCAGTTATTCTTTTGATGAATTTGTAGGAGAGAAAGTGGTCTCCCCGTCCTACTCCTCTGCCATCTTGGCTCCTCCCCTCCTGATAGTTTTTTAAATGGTACAAATAAATGCTAAGTGAAAGAAAATGATAACCATAAATACATCTTGAATAGTATCAATTTTGTATGAGAAAAAAATTGCACCAAATATATCTTAATTATTCAGCCTTGATATTGGATATGTTATCCTGAAGCAATAGGAGTGTGCTTAATATTTTTCTTGTTTCTTGAGAAAATGGGAGTATGCTTAATATTTTTCTTGTTTTGACTTACTAGTGTTCTTGAAATTATGTGTAGATGGATTATGAGTTACTTCTATAGTCAGACTCAGTCACCATAAGTATTATTTCTAAAACCAAAAGCTGTAACAGGCTGTGCTGCCTCTACATTCAGTTTCAGTCACTAGGTAACTGGGTGGCCTTAGCCTTTAGTGGTGAAAGGGAGATTCCAGTTCATACTGCTGTAGATTTCTTAAAGGTTAGAATCTTGAATTGCAGGTCTCTGCTTCCTCTTTACTTTTCATAGAACACATTTATGCCCTATTCTCTTGAGGAGTCATTCATTATTTCCCTACGCTATATCATGCCCTGGGAGGGCACAAAGATAAAGAAGACAGAACCCTTGGGTCCCAGACTTTTTTATATAAAAGCAGCAACAACAATAACAAAAATTGAAAGTGAATAGCCAACCTATGTGCAGTTGTTTTCCAGATAAATTTATTATCACTACACCACAGAGAACTGTTACCATCTCTTTTTTTTTCTCTTTGTAGATTATACAAAAGAAAATAGTGAGACCCATAGTTAAAATTTATTGATGTGAAATAAGTTTGTTTCTAAGGTTAATTATTAATGAAAAGTCATCAAGGGACAGGACCCAGGCAAGTCATTTGCTCACTTAATCCTATGAAATAATAAAGAAGTACGATGATTCCTTACTTGCATGTAAGTGAGTTCAACTCCAAAGGTGTTGTCTCTTGCCTATAATTACACAGCAAATAGTAGTTAAAGAGGGCTAATAGCATCGAATCATCTGACCGTTTCTCTAAATGTACTGCAATTAGTGCTCATATAGACTTAAAATTTTAAGAGTCCCTCTAGTTTAGATTTTCTTTTCATTAAATAAAATTGTGAAGGAACATCATTATCAGCTGTGATGATGATTTGATACTAACCTCTCCTTCCTGCCTAAAGGAACCAAAAAATAACAGGATAAATAACAAGAAGAGCCTGTTTGAAGGCACTGTGGTAAAACCAAGATAGCCAAAGTTATGGAGAAAAGATCAGGGTAGATGTGTGAACACTGACTTCTCAGCACTTTTTTTCCCCCAGAACATTTGGCAAGTCTCAGAGAGCAGCGTGGAGGAATAGGAAACAGCGGCTCATAGCAGCAAAGTTACTGTAGTTAGGGATTGAACATTGAAGTATACGGTTCTGAGACAGCCAGAACCTTCTGGTCCTAGAGAAAGAAGCAAAGACAGGGGAAAGCAGCCTAGTGTTTAGTTTACAGTATCTTTATGAAGTATTTACTTACTTCTTAGTGCATGTTTGGAGAGTGCGACTCCCAGACGCCGAGCAGAACTCATGCAGCTTCATAGGACCTGGAAATTAGATTTCAGGACCAGCAAGGAAAAGTCCTGATTAATTATATCTCAGACTTTTTATTGGATCCTCTGAAAAGACTTTTCCTTTGGAGTCAAGGTAAGTCAGAAATATACTAACTTCAAATGGATCCAAGGTAATCTTCAGTCTTCTATTTACTTGCCAGCAAAAATATCATATCTTATTTTTAGGGAGGTACTATACTGTATAGTTTTTACGTTTACTGTCTAGCATTCTTTGAAAAATTGCAATTAATGCCCAGGGAATATGGCCAAATAAGAATAAAGCAATAGCAAAAGATGATCCTGACATTACAATAGTCAAATATATACTTTAAAGTAGCTGTCAATAACATGATAAGAAAATAGATGAAAATATTGACTATGTCACCAGAAAGCTGGACTCTAAAGAAAAAAAATCAAATGCAAATGTTAACTAAAAAATATAAGTAAGAAATATCTACCTTGAGCACAAAGGGAAACAACTTTGGAAAATACAGACCAAATAAGATATAAAGGACATGCTGAAAAGAATTAGTAATTATGTAGTTGAGTTCCAAAAAGAAAGTAAAGAAAGAATGTGACAAAGGAAATATTTGAAGAGGTACTGGCTATACATTTTTTCAAACTAATGAAAGATACAAAGGTCTGTGAATAGCCAATGTAATTAATTCCTAGACACAAAAAGTACATATTGTGTATTTCTGTTTACATGAGACAAAGAAAGTTAGTTGTCACAAATTTTGGAGTCTTCTATTTCTTGAAACAGATTCAGAAACAGACTGTATTCATCCTGACTCTGGAGAAGAAGGTAGAGTTATTGCCCATACATCTCTAAATATATCTCTTGCACCAACAGAATTTTAATGATGACTGATGTATGGTGATATTTGCATCCAGACAGTCTCCTTAGTGAACGGTGAACTAAATTAGCTACTAAGCAGTTTATTGGTTATCCCTAGTTCACAACAATTAGCATTCAGAGTATGAGGCTCTGTATTCCAGTTAAAATCCCTTTCTGTAGATACTGTTACCTTTGTTGGTCCACCACCACCATTTTTCTTCTTTTTGAAATTAATTTGAAAGCCTGATTTTATAACCTGAGTGATAAGAAAGGGACTTTTTTCTTCATGTTGAAGTGTGGACTTGGTGTTTTTTTCCTTACTGTACTTTAAAAAGAAAATTCTGTTTGCTAATATGATACTTATAAGTCTCACTGGACAAATCCTGAGCAATATATGCATGGTGGATAGTAATGCTAATGCCAAGCTTTCAACTGTGATTTATCTTTCTAACAGAACTTTAAAATCTCAGTGAGAAAAAAGCAGTCAGATATTCAGTCCAGGATAAATCAGGAAAGATAAGGCAGCAAGGTTTTAAAAATATCCATTAAAGATATTATAGAATAGTTTTAATTTCATTTTTCATATTATTTAGCCAACTATTGAATATAATACTGTAGCACAACAGGGCATATGCATCTTTAACTTTAATAGTCTAAGAAACAAGATTAAGTAATGAATGAATCATTGTACTGTGAAATTAGTGGGGATTCTTTTTCATAGAAAGCAGAAAGCAATGATACATGAGAGCCTTGTTAGTATGAATCTGACTGAGAGAAAAATGTGATGAAATGAGAAGACCATCTCCAGTGCAGTTTCTAGTCCAAAGAATTTGAATAAGTGTTAGGAATTATGAATTTGTTTCTGCTTCATCTAACTAGATTTGGTACAATGGGGTGTACAGTTAGGGAGAAAAATTCTGTGGTACTTAATAAGGCAATAATTCATGCTGAATGGATATGAGCAGACATTCAATGAAAAATTGATTTTCATAGTGTCCTAGACTTGGTAACTTTTGGAGATTTGTATGCTTACTGTGCAAGTACCATAAAGGAAATATATAGTTCTCATTAAAAGGTGAATACATTTTTTCCCTGGATTTGATAGATATTTCTTAAAAGTTTGAGCAGTTTTCTTTGAAATTTTGGGTATTCTTACTATGTTTCTAAGAAGAGAGTAGGTAAAGAGAAATAACATGGCTCTAGAGTCCACATTTTCTCTTAGTCATGAGTGAGCTTACACATAAATTGGTTGATTTCCATCCTTAGCAAGAGAGAGTAGGTGCAGTTTAGTTCATATTGCAAATCAAGACATCCTTTAGCAGTTCAAAAGGTTACAAGGTTCATATTACTCATCAGAATGACTATTTATTATGTTGGAAATAAAACTGCAGCACTAATTCTACATGGTAGCATAGTGTTTATTGTTAGAGGGTGTCACACTTCGTAACACAGATAATTTACCTTTAGTAGGTATAATGCCTTGCATTGACATTTTAATAACAGAGAAGTCTGAGTACTTGCAAATTAATCTGCTCTAAAATTCCCAGATTCATCATGACTTTTAGACATTGCTACATTGCTTTGACAAGACCTTTAAAAAAAAAAAGGTTGAAAAACTAGTTATTTGTCATAAGGCAGTACTCCCAAACACATAAAATGCTCCTTTTGAAGAGTTACGATTCTTTTCTCTTATTGTAATATTACATATTCTCTTTTGGTTTATGTAAAGACCTTCTGAATTCTTTACAATAAAACTGCAGGTTTTCGCATTTAAGTTACACAGAGAATATTTCTTTGGAGCTTGATATCCATCCATTCAAATTGTTTTAAAAAATTGTTGTCATTATCCACTATTTACTTGATACCATGCTAAGTGTGGGATACTAAGTAGAGCAATCGGTTCCAAACTTGTTAGCTCACAATTCAGTAGTGATGGATAATAATTTAAAGAGAGAAATTGAAGAGGTGGGACTAGAAGAAAGTAAGATAGGGATAGATTATTTTTTTAATTAAACCCCAGAGAAGATGAAATAGTGGTCTGTTAGTAGGGAGGAGCTGAGGTGTGGGTAAAGAGTATTGCTAGTGTTTGCTATGTTCCCAGAAAGTTTTATGGGGCAGAGCTGAAACTAAGGAAGTGCTAATTCTTTTCATTAGTGAGGATGATGAAGAAATGACTCTGTGTAGCAATTGGTTTTTACTATTCCAGACCAAGTAATTTAAGATTGGCTTTCCCAAAATATTTTCTGCAGAAAAAGTTGCCAGCGTGAGAAACAAACCACACTAATGTGTGATGCTGGCAGTGATAGAATGTGTGCATCATGCAATGGGTGGAACAAGCATCACACGTTGCTCAACTGAGGAAAAGTTAAGAGGCCAAGTAGTGTAAATATAAATACACTGGGGTGGTAACATTAAGTACCCAGTACTTAATACCTATCCTTTAATCCACTTGCTTCCTCTCTTCCTAGATTATTTGAAAACAAATCCCAGACATGAAATTATTTTATTTGTAAATATTTCCATCTGTAGCTATAAAATATAAGGTCACCAAAACATAGCCATCATACCATTGTCACTTCTAAAATGTTGGTCATAATTCCTTAATATCAAAAATTGTGTTCAAGTTTCCATGATTGCCTCATAGATATTTGTTCAGGTTTTTTTCATTTAGTTTGTTCAAATCAAAATCCTAAAAAGAAAAAAAAAATCCACATTTTGAATTTTGTTTATGTTCTTTACATAGATTTTAAAATCCATGGATTGGTGAATTTCTTTCTTTCTCTCTCTCTTTACAATGAACGTGTTGAAGAAACCAAGTCAGTTGTCCTAGGTAAAGTCTCTCACAGTTGGATTTTGCTGATTAAATCCCTGTGTGGTTATTGAACCTAGTTCTCTGTGTCCTATATTTATACAAGCTAGCAATTAGATCTTTCTAGACATTTTAAAGATCTAGAGAAATGTACGAAAAATTACCTGCATTATCCCATGTAAGTGTCAGTAAAACTGAGACCTTCCCTCTTGCAATTATTATTTAAGTCTAATTAATGCTGATTGACTCTTTTCTATGCTGAGGTTCTCTGACACATGACCTAGGCATTCTGCAAATCAATAAAATTTAAGTTCTGTATTCAAGTGCTTATAATCATTCTCTGTTATACAGCAGCAAAGCTGGCCAGATTGCTCAAGACTCCCTGGGACGGTTTCCTCTGTAACATCCTGACCCAAACATAGGCAGACAGAGCAGCTCTCTGGTGGGAAATAACTTTTCCTAAGACATGAAAGCCATCAGTGTTTATCATCTCTTCAGGCATCAGGAACGGAGTGTGACTAATGAAATGGCACAGTTGGTCCTACAGATGCCGAGCAGAAGAACAGGTAATCTCAAGTCGTCTGCTAGGAGACCCAAGGAGAAAACTGAGCTCCAGAAAGATTAGTAGAGTGATTGAAATAGATAGTATCATTTTTCTGAGATGAGATTAGCAATAAGACTTGCTTTTCTGCCATAAAATGAATATATACATACACATGTCTATAGACACACATTCATAAATATTTATATAGGTATTCTTGTCACTTCGAGTGCAAAATTATGAATAATATTTTGAGTATTTGGTAGTAAAACAAAGCACAGGAAATATCCAAACCTTGCTTGTCTTGACTTGTCTCTGTTTCCTGTTTGAAACATGCCAAGACACCCCAGTGGCAGAGAGAGAGAAAGCAAAAGTCTGTCAGACCTAGTCCTAAGGACTCAGTCAGAAGTATGGTCCAAGATGGCACTGTCAAGATGAATGGTTTGTTACATGATTTTAAAGGTAACAGCAGGTAATGTATTTTTAATGCCAGGAAGTTCATTTGCCTGTGCTGAAAAGGGTACAGCTACAGAGGGGAGGTTTGTCAGCCTGTCAGAACAAGGGCCTGTGGGCTGACCACTCACGGACGAGAATACACCAAGTGTTCTGAGCGTGCTTGAGGAATTAAGGAATTACTTGAAGATGTAATGAGAGGCCTTATTTAAAAATGCAAAACAGAGAGCATGTATCTCATGGTTTATATTAGTGCCTTTGTCAGACTTGAATATTAGTGTCTATATTGAAAGGAAGTTAGTTGCACAGTTGTGTCTGACTCTTTGTGATCCTATGGACTGTAGCCCACCAGGCTCCTCTGTGCTTGGAATTCTCCAGGCAAGGGTATTGGAGTGGGTTGCCATTTCCTTCTCTAAGTGTCTATATTAGTCAACATTTAACTAATATAGTCAATATTTAACTAGTATTTAATTTAATATTAAATTAGTCAATTTTAATATTGACTAACATTTAACCCTGAAAAGAGTTCATTGTCCTGTGTCTTTTCCATGTCCTGGATGAGATTTTAAATTTTCTTGAAAGTTACCACTTGACAAGGGCAGGTGTGATAGGATTAAAAAAGCAAAGTAGTTCTGAAAATAAAATAAAAAGTGAACTAAAATACTGCTAAGGCTTGGCGTTCTGACATGACCCAAATTTTCTGGTTAGCTGACAGTGTGTTCCTTCATGGAGTATTAGAATAGCTAGGAGTTGTTTGGATGGTTTAGATAGAAGAGTAATTAGTTGCTTACACCTTATAGTCTTTTAGAGAAAAGTAACCTTGAGCATAAAGTGATCTCCTGTTTTTTCTTAGAAACAGTTGTAGACAGCTCACATGCCTATTTGACAATTTATGAATTTTATTACAATAGTTATTTAAAATTTCATAAATAATGATTTATTATTTTAAATATATTTCTTTTTTTCTGCTGTTACCTGTCACGAAGAAAGTTTCAGTTTTTGAATGTATCTTCATCATCAGTGTTTTTATTACCAGAGCCACTCTCTAAGTCATTAACAGTTTCAGAGAACATCATCTTCCTTTCTGTGAAAGTTGAATTACACGTGATGTTCTACCTAGAAATTACACCCCGAGCTATAAGAACCTATTTATAAAGCCTGAGGAAATTGTTTTTGGTTCTTTTCTTTTCATTCTCCCTGTGTTTTGTATTTGTGATACAGATACAAATTTACAATATAACTACTTATTGTGTTGCTTTTAACATACTGCTCAGAAGTTCTTATTATAGAAGCTGCATGGCATGAGTTTAAAAGCACAGGCTCTGGAACCAGTCAGTCTAGATTCAGATTTCAGCCCCATCACTGACTACATCTGTGACCTTGGCCTAGTTAACCTTGTTTTAGTTTTCCTGTAGAGTTAATAATCGTCCAGCTGGCTAGAGTTGCTTTGAGAATTCATTGTTATTCCACATGAAACAGTTAAACCAACTATGTGTGTTTGATGACTAAGTGTAAGCATTTGATAATAAATAAACCAACATAAGCATTTAGTAATAATACCACTCTACACACTCTTTCTCTCACTCCCCCAACCCCCCGCCCCCCACAATATCTGCTGTTTCCAATTGTGAGGCTATTTTCGCAGATGTAATTCTAGAATGAATAAAGTTGGAAGCCAATAAATCTGTCAGGTGACTTCTGCTAAGCTAAAAATACAGAATTATCTTCACATTTTCATGTTAAAATGTCTTCTTTAAGTGGTATTTTAGCCCCAGGAGAAAGCTGTCATCTACTGAAATGTTTTTAAAAATAACTTTATTGAGATACAATTTCTATACTATAAATTTCAGCATTTTGAAATGTGTAATTCAGTGGGATTTAGTATATTCACAAACTTTGGCAGTTATCACTGCTCTGTAATTTCAAAACATTTTCATCACCCCAAGGAGAAACCCATACTTTTTAGCATTCGTTCCTTATTCCTTTCTCCCACAGCCCTAGCACAGACTAATCTACTTTTGTTTTCTGTTCTTCCTATGGATTTGCCTATTCTAGTCATGTCATATAAATTGTATCTTATAATATTTGACCAATTGTGACTCGCTTCTTTCACACAGCTTGCTTTTCAAGGTTCCTGATATTGAAGTATGTGTCAGAACTTCATTCTTTTTATTGCCAAATAAAATTCTATTGTATAGATATACTATATTTACTCATTTGTTAGTTGGTGGAGATTTGGGTTGTTTTTCCTTTTGCCTATTATGAATATGCTGCTATGAACATTGGTGTCAGGTTTTCGTGTAGACATCATGTTTTCATCCCTCTGGGTATATACCTAGGAGTGAAATTGCTGGGTCATAGTGTGACTGCGTCTAACCTTTTCAGAAACTACCAGATTGCTTACCAAAATGGCAGTTTAAAATGCCACTAAATTCACTCTTCTTAGCCAGATTCATCTATTTTTGTTCAGTAGGTGCCTCTCAGATTATCTCAAACCTTTGGTTAATTTGTAGATTTCTGAAAGAGTGTTTTAATGATTGTGTTTCTATTGCCCTTATGGAAGAGAAGGTGTTCAGAGGTCCTTAATTTGCTGGTCCATAAACGCTTCCCAGCATCTGCTAAAGCGGAAACAGTGGGCCCAGGAGTGGGTAAGGCCTCTAATGTGACTTCAGTCCCTGAGAGTAAGGTAGGATTGAAACTGAGGTGTCTCTAGAACTCACAAGAGGAGAGGAAAGAGAGGAGACAGAAACTGGGCCTAAGGGAAGCATGCATCGTAGCCACCTGTAGGATTGAGCTCTTTTCATTGGGACAGATAAATATTACCAACACATTTTCTGATTTTTCCCATGCACATTGACATGATGCTTCCAGTTCTCATGCTTTCCCAGTTCCTTTAAAATGCTTTGTTGTAGTAACCAGAATTGTACAGATCCACTCATTTTGAATTAAAAGACTTTTTGTTTTCAGTTAAAAATTTAAAAATTTCTAGTTACCTGAGAGATATTGTTAGCCATTAGACTCATTTGTGGGTATATCACATTGTAATCTCTCTTCATTTTATTTTTCTATTCCTCTGCTTTTTAAAAAATTTTTTATAAAAAATATTTTTTATTGATATTCCTTTAATATCTCCTAGTAACTCAACTATTCTGGCTCCCGTGCTTTTCAATAACTACTCTGACTTGACTCAGAATGACCTTAAAGCCAGCATGTCTGGAGAGCAGCTGTCCATTGGCACTGGCTCGAATAGTACATTTTCCAAAGCCATCCTTTGGAATTAAGTTTTTATTTATTAATTTATTTTTAATTGCCTGTGAGTTTTACACATTATTTCTCCTGCTCCCCCAGATTTTGCTTCATAGAATTATGTTTTCTCATAAGAAGTGGCTCGTAATCCTGACAGTCCCTTAATATTGTTTTAATGTCTGTGATTACCAGCCTCGGCATTTGTCTGACGCTCAGTTGACACCCTGAGAGTGAGTGGAAGAGTTCACCTAATGATTCATCCAGGAGACACACCATTACTTTGATATCTCCTTATTTGGCAAGTTCTCGTTTGAGTGGTCCAACTGATTCATATATCCATCCTGGGCGATTCCTTTCATGTGAACACTTAAGTCGATACTTGCCATCTGTGACTTGTTTATAATTAGATTCAGCCATCCAAAAAGTCAGTTCCATGCTGATTCAATTCACTGTTTCATTTTGTGTTGCCCAAGAGACCTAGATCTGTTTTTTTCTTCACTTTACTTTTGATAGGACTTTTCCAAGATGAGTTTATGTTATTAAAATTTAATTATTTAAAAAAAAGAAATAGATGGTCTCAATTTAAGGCTAATGTGTTAAAAGAACATGCAGTAGTGGATTGCTCTAGGTGATGTCATTTATTCCCATGGCTTAATAATAATTAATATAATAGTAGTTCAAAGGTATGACTTTAGCCCAGCTTTTTCTTTGAGCTCCCAATATCTACACTTGACATTTCTGTTTGGATTCCTTAAAATCATCTCAGATGTAAGCACGTGAAAAGCTAACTTTCAGTTCAAATCTATTTTTTAATGCTTCCTTGGAGTAAATGATACTGCCATCCATACAGGTACAAGTCAGAGACCTAGGATTCATTTTTGACAGATTTCCTTCTTGACCTTGATGATGCGATCTGTTAGAAAGAATTGTTGACTGGTTCTCATTGTGATCTTATTCTCTTGCTGGCACGTAACCCTACATATGCCACTATGGTAGGCTTCTCTTTGTTCTCTTAGCTTTCACCCTCCACTAATCATTTCTTCCTAACAGAGCCAGTGATTTCAAAATATTTACCGCTGTTTTCTTTTAAACAGGTAATAAAGGTACAAAGATAAATTTCAAAAGGCACAGGAGGCTGTCCAGTGAAAAGCTAATCTCCTTCCTGCCTCTGTCCTCTGGAGCCTCTTGGTTCCTTTTTTCAGAGGCACTGCTAGTATTCCCTTCAGACATCATGTGCATATTTTAGCAAAACAACTTCTTTCCGAGTAAGACTTAAATCTGTAACTCTGCCTTTCCCATCTTGCTTGATACGCTTGCCTGAATTTATTTCCTTAGCTGTGTTTCTCAGCACTTTCGTTAGTTCCCTTCCCTCCAACCACACTGTGCCTCATACTTTATTTCAGTTGTTGACCCTGCCTGGCTTTCTCTAAACTCTTTACACAGGCTGTGTAAATGAAGGTTCTCTTCATTTGGCAATATGCTGCCCATTCACTGTAATATTCCAAGGTAAACTACATTTTCCCAGGGGAATCCTCATGACCCCCCATAGTCCAGATCAGACCCCTCTGAAACAGGATCTCATATTTAGCCTTCAGAGTACTGATTGCAGTTTGTGTTTATATATGTAGTGATGGTTTGGTTAATCTTTTTTTTTTTTTTGCCTTTGCAAGATTCTAAGTCCCATGAGGGCTGTGTTTTACTCATGTTGCTGTTCAGTATTAGTGCATGAATAGTCAAAAGCCAACTTGAGAGGACTAGGTTGCCTATGGGAAACACCCCTCTCAAAGCACCCCATTGTTTCTTGTCTACAGTTATTTTACACACAGTTGGTCCTCCACAACTTTCACCCTTTGTGCATTTATTTACCTAAGAAACCCTCAAATAAACAGCAGTAAGTATTTTGGATAGTAAGGAAGGAGAAGAGGAGTAAAAACCGTGGTAGCACAAAGGGAAGTGATTCTAGGAGTAGACAAGTTGTATTTAAGCTAGTTTACCAGTCAGCATTAAGATCTACTTCACTGTGGAAGGTGTGATTTTTCTCTTCAATTCAGTTCAGTCGCTCAGTCGTGTCCAGCTCTTTGCGACCCCAAGAATCGCAGCACACCAGGTTTTCCTGTCCATCACCAACTCCCGGAGTCCACCCAAACCCATGTCCATCGAGTCAGTGATGCCATCCAGCCATCTCATCCTCTGTCGTCCCCTTCTCCTTCTGCCCCCAATCCCTCCCAGAATCTGGGTCTTTTCCAATGAGTCAACTCTTCGCATCAGGTGGCCAAAGTACTGGAGTTTCAGCTTCAGCATCAGTCCTTCCAATGAACACCCAGAACTGATCTCCTTTAGGATGGACTGGTTGGATCTCCTTGAAGTCCAAGGGACTCTCAAGAGTCTTCTCCAACACCACAGTTCAAAAGCATCAATTCTTCGGCGCTCAGCTTTCTTCACCATCCAACTCTCACATCCATACATGACTACGGGAAAAACCATAGCCTGGACTAGACAGACCTTTGTTGGCAAAGTAATGTCTCTGCTTTTAAATATGCTGTCTAGGTTGGTCATAACTTTCCTTCCAAGGAGTAAGTGTCTTTTAATTTCATGGCCGCAATTACCATCTGCAGTTATTTTGGAGCCCAAAAAATAAAGTCAGCCACTGTTTCTACTGTTTCCCCATCTATTTCCCATGAAGTGTTGGACCGCATGCCATGATCTTAGTTTTCTGAATGTTGAGCTTTAAGCCAACTTTTTCACTCTCCTCCTTCACTTTCATCAAGAGGCTTTTTAGTTCCTCACCACTAAGAGTGGTGTCATCTGCATATCTGAGTTTATTGATATTTCTCCTGGCAATCTTGATTCCAGCTTGTGTGTCTTCCAGCCCAGCATTTCTCATGATATACTCTGCATATAAGTTAAATAAGCAGGGTGACCATATACAGCCTTGATGTACTCCTTTTCCTATTTGGAACCAGTCTGTTGTTCCATGTCCAGTTCTAACTGTTGCTTCCTGACCTCCATACAGGTTTCTCAAGAGACAGGTCAGATGGTCTGGTATTCCCATCTCTTTAAGAATTTTCCAGTTTATTGTGATCCACATAGTCAAAGTCTTTGCCATAGTCAATAAAACAGAAATACATGATTTTCTGGAACTCTCTTGCTTTTTCTATGATGAAGCAGATGTTGGCAATTTGTTCTCTGGTTCCTCTGCCTTTTCTAAAACCAACTTGAACATCTGGAAGTTCACAGTTCATGTATTGCTGAAGCCTGTCTTGGAGAATTTTGGGCATTACTTTACTAGTGTGTGAGATGAGTGCAAGTGTGCAGTAGTTTGAGCATTTGTTGGCATTGCCTTCCTTTGGGATTAGAATGAAAACTGACCTTTTCCAGTCCTGTGGCCACTGCTGAGTTTTCTAAATTTGCTGGCATATTGAGTGCAGCACTTTCACGGCATCATCTTTCAGGATTTGAAATAGCTCAACTGGATTTTTCTCTTAGCAAACTCTCTAAATATATCCAGCTCCCATTTTGTGTGGTTTTTCACCTCTAAGATGCAAGAGGGCAAAAATTGTCATCTGTCTTGCTCAATGCTTCCAGCACCAGCACAGTCGTCCCTTGGTATAGGGTGTGGGGTGGGAGGGAGTGGTGGTGGCTCCTGTTCCTCCCTACTGCATGGATATAAAATTTGTGGACATCCAAGTCCCTTAGTTGGCTCCTGATCCATGGGATTCAACCATGGATCTGAAGCATAGTGTATGTTCTGCAGTTGGTTGAATCTGCAGATGGAGAACCTGTGGATAGGGATGTCAGACTATAGTTATTATTGTGTCTGGGAAATGGACACTAAGTATTTGCTAACTTGAAATTTAAATGTGACTGCATTGT
Organism: Cervus canadensis; assembly: GCF_019320065.1. Classification (NCBI taxonomy): domain Eukaryota; kingdom Metazoa; phylum Chordata; class Mammalia; order Artiodactyla; family Cervidae; genus Cervus; species Cervus canadensis. The sequence continues at coordinate 53,968,483 of NC_057388.1, forward strand.
GTATTGAGTTAGAAATATTGTGTGAAAAGAAACAAGTAATTATTCAGGGAGACTCTGACACTTTGTCTCTTAAGGCACATAGCGGGGATGAATAGAGAAGTGTTATTTGTGCTCCTAATTTTGGGTCTGTTTTTATCTAATAAAAGTCGTGGATTTAATCAAACTATGGTGGGTTTGCTTTGCAAGTAAAATTCTTACAATATGGAGCTTTTGTTAGTCCAACAACTAAGTCTCCTCATTTGACAAGGTTGCAATGTACAAGTTGTGACCCTGAAAATTAAATAATAATTTCTAAAAAATTTTTTCAAAGCAAGTCAGAATAAATAATAAATAAAATAAAGCTATTTTAAAGGTTTGGTTACATCACTAGTTTGTGCATAAGAGTAGTTTTAAATATACACTGTTTGGAGGATGGCAAGATAGATATCCTGTGTCTCATAAAGGCCCTGGGGAAAGTCATTGGGTGTGGTTTCAGCTTACTTTTTTGTCCTTCAATCCTGAGAGTCATTTTCATTAAAGGTATTATTCCTTCTCTTGACCTCAGAAGTATCTGTAAACAATGCTTTCATTTGAAATCATGGAACAGGAAATACGCAAATAAGGAAATACATTTTAAAGAAATAAATACTAGTAAAATGATCCAAGGTAAGATTTTTAAATGTAGACAGGATAGAGCATTTCTATTTTTCTTTTAAAAAATGTAATTCAACAATTCTTGGCCTTTTACAGGGAATGGCTTCTCAGTATTTTAAGGGTAACCCATGATGTCGTGGTTGTATTCCTGAAATTTCTGACTTAAGAGTCCATGCTGTGAGGTCTGCAGTCTTGGTGATCTACTTTACTTATTTAGCCTGGGAAGAGGTTGTGGCAATAGGTGGGGGATGTATCAGAAAAGTAGGTTGTGTTGCTATAATTTAAGAAGTTATTATATAGTACCCTAATTACATAATGTCACTTCTTTTTAAAGTCAGTGCTTTTGCTTTTTTCCTCATTTATATAATAAAAGAGCAGTTTCTAATGGACATCTTTTTAATGACATTCTGATTTTATGAAATTATACTAGCAAACATTTTACCATCTTCTTTGATCTCAAAACAAACATTCAAACATAAACGTTGATCAGAGCTCACATAAAAGTTAGGAAATACATTTCAGCTACTTAATAATTCAGTTCAGTTCAGTTCAGTCGCTCAGTCGTGTCCGACTCTTTGTGACCCCATGAATCGCAGCATGCCAGGCCTCCCTGTCCATCACCAACTCCCGGAGTTTACTCAAACTCATGTCCATCGAGTCAGTGATGCCATTTAGCCATCTCATCCTCTGTTGTTCCCTTCTCCTCCTGCCGAACTTAGCAAATTGTAATTAAAACTTAAAATATACAACTTGCCAGCGTAGGCACTAATATAGGACGGGTTATGTTCTACTCTCTGTCCACAGCAACAAAAATGTCACAATCTAAAAATAAAATCATAATGATAAATTTCAATGACAACAATAAAAGTTTGGGGGCCAGGAGAGTTGTTCATCTAATTGAGGGCACCGCCTTCTGCTGTCATCAGGTATAGAATATTGTTCCATTTTAAACCATTGAGGGAGAAGGGCTTTATATTTTAAATTGCAAACTAATAAATGCTCTTTTTCTCATTAACACGCATGACCTCTATGATTTGTGCTCTCACGCATGCTGGCCCACTTTCTCAGTCTCTGTTAATGATGTTGAGAACCTTTGTTTAACATGAATTATTTTCCAACTGAACCCCTGTAAATTTGCAATAGACATTCATTGTAGTGATCTACTTGTATTGTTCAGGAAGGGAAAATATCAAAATGAACCCTACTTGTTGTACATTTTCTGATTTCTTCAATATATGTAGAAAATCATTCCATTTATTGGAATTTCACAGACAGCTTTGTCATACTTATGATATTAGAGATAATACATGAGTTTCTCACTTCAAATATGAAGATATTTGCTGTTCAAATAGTAATTATTAGAGTTGGAAAGAGAATGACAGATGAAGAAAAACTGATAAGTTTATAGGACTCTATATAATTTTATGTTCTTAATTTACAATGAATTAAATGTTCTCATATTATTTTGCCTTCTTGACACAGGTGGGTATGGAATTTGGATTTAACTTCAAATCCACAATGTTTGCAGTAAGGTTCTAGAAGCTTCCCAGGTGATGAATTGGTAAAGAATCCATCTGTCAACGCAGGAGACATGTGTTTGATCTCTGGGTCAGGAAGATCCTCTGGAGTAGGAAATGGCAACCCACTCCAGGATTCTTGACTTGAAAAATTTCCATGGACAGTGGAGTCTGAGGGTCAACAGTCCATGAGGTCACAGAGTCGGACATGACTGGGCAGATACGCACACAAAATCCTATTAATAGAAAATTATAAATGCATTCCTAAATCTGCATAGTTCATTGACAGTTAATTTTTAGCTTTTTAAATTAAGGAAGAAGTTAATTTATGGAATAGGCTTTAGCAAAATATGTAGCTCAGGGCAGGCCAATAGTCTAGCCTTTTCCCCCCATCATTTGACATGACTATTGGAATATCATTTCACTATAATCACCACAAAGATGTTTCTGGTAGCTCTCATTTTGACCAACCTAGGAGGTGATATTGTTGGCAACTAGCAAAATCACTCCATAAAGAATAAAGTAGATTTTGTAAACTCATGGGATTATAGAATATTAAAGTTGGAAAGTGCTAGGGAGATTACTCAATTCAATCTCTTTCTAATATCTTGAGGAACCTAAGACTTAATAAGACATGGTGGTTTGTCAAGTGCATTTTGACAGGTGAGTTAAAAGCCAGACTAGAATTCTGTTTTTAAAATACTTTTGTCTTTATCACCTCGCTTTTTCTCTTAACTCATTTCTAATAAGAATTTATTTATATCTTAAGATAAAAGAGAATGCACTGAAATTTATCAAATAGAATACATAGAGGCTGTTGTATAGTGATTTGACTGTTTTTTGTCCTGGAATTTGGATATATAGGAAGGTCTTTGTTATTCATGAGCCCTTTTTACCACATCTAAGTTTATGTTGATAAAGTGACTGATGATGGACCCCTTGATAGCATCAAGTTAGGGGCTGGTCAGCTGATAAGACCAGTCACATGATGAGAATGTTAAATTAACGCTTTGTGCCATGTGGTATTAGTCTGACTTCCCTAGAGATTGAATTAAATCACATGACCTGGTAGAAACCCTGGACACTGAGGTCAGCTGAGCTTCCTGGTGGGTGAACACATTGATGTGCTGGAAGGTACATGGCCTGATTTCATGGGGAAGGAGCAGAGCAGCTCTGTCTGTTTGGGACCTTTTAGGACCTTACCCCATGTTTCTTTTTATTTGGATGGTCTGGTTTGTATTATCTTTATTATACAATTACATTAAGTATGGCACTTTTCTAAGTTCTTTTAATCACTCTAGAGAGTGACCAACCTAAGGGTGGTCATTAGGAGCTCTCATATTTGTGTCTATTTGGTTAGATATGCAGGTGAGCTGGGAGCCCAGTTCTGGCTGGCTTCTGAAATGACAGCAGTCTGGTGGAAGCCCTGAAGTCCTTAACTTGCGGGGTCTGTGAGCTAATTTTACGTGATTAGCATCAGAATTGGAATGTATTGCAAAATGCCAGTTGGGGTTGGTGTCAGAATAGAACCATTGAAACATACATGCCATACCATGTACCAGGACTTCATGTAATCTATTTGTTGATAACTGAATTGGTGCAAAAAAACTGGTCAGGTGTGAATCAAGTTGACCACGGATTCTGAGCGGTGAGCTGCAGTGTCTGTCCCTCTTCCTATGGATGGCATGGTGCTTTCTCTAGTAAAGAACTTGTGCTCAGAACCATGAATTGGAAAACTTAAGATATGTGCTAAGAATGTATTTTCATGTTTGAGTAGATCTTCTCCAGTTTCTACCCTTTTTGTGACAAGATTAAATGATACTTTCTAAAAGCTTGCTACTCAGGGTATAGTTCTTAGGCCAAAACCATTGATATCATCTGGGGGCTTGTAAGAAAAGAAGACTTAAATGTAATCTATAGTTTAACAAGCTCCCTGGATGAGTCATAAGCACAGTAAAATTTGAGAAATGTTAATCTAAAATTTGAAGATAATGAGATTTTATATTAAACTAAAATCTAAACTGTTCTCTTGAAAAAAATGAAGATGAAAATTCTGGCTTTTTTTTTTTTTTAATCTCTTATTTTCCTCAGTAATCTAAACCCTTTTGTAATCAGTAAATTCTTCCACACCTACTTATTGTAATGATACTCTATCTTTCATGACTCTTGGCATTTGCTAACATCTGTTAATATCCCAGTGTTGCATGCAGGCATTAAAAATCAATCTCTAGCTCCTTGTTAAATATGGTTGATTGATCACATGCATTTATCTTCTCTCCTTGAAATGTCACTGAAATACCAATAAGGAATAAAAAGAAAACATCAACCCACAATGATACAGAGAATGGAATAGATACTATATTAGGCAAGAGATGTTAGCAGATTTATTGTTCTGTATAGAATTTGAGAATGAAATGTTCTAGGTACATTGAAAATAAAGCAATTGGAAAAAAAAAAGAGAGAGAGAGATAGTAATTAGCTGAAGGGAGTCCAAAACTGTATAGGAAACAGTATAATCATAGTCATAGTATACGATGTGCTTCAGCACTTAAAATTTATAATATGTGTATGTGTGAGTGCTAAGTTGCTGCAGTTGTTTCCAACTCTTTATGACCCTTTGGACCATAGCCTGCTAGGCTCCTATGGCCATGGGACTCTCCAGGCAAGAATAGTGGAGTGAGTTGTGATGCCCTCTCCAGGGCATCTTCTCAATGCAGGGGTCGAACCAGTGTCTCCTGCGTCTCCTGCATTGGCACACAGGTTCTTTACCACTGTCTCCACCTAGAAAGTTCAGTATGTGATTTAGCAAAGTTGTGATGAAATTATATTTCGAGCAAACTTTTTGGGGATGTGGAGGTATATAAGGGATCAAAATTCTCATTTTTTAAAATATTATTTCTAGTCATTTAATTATCTAAGACTTTAACATTTAGTATTAGTGGTGTAGGTTTGGAATGTGGTAGTACCACTAGAAAAAATAGTTGAGTTAATATTCTCTCTTTTGCTTCCTCTCAGTAAATATGTCAGAATTTATGGATACTGGTACAGAGCATCGAGATTATTGGAGTACCAGTCGGAAGATCTGAGTGCTAGTCCTATGCTGCCACCATTGTACTGTGTACATGTCAATAAAAAGGCATACTTTTTATCCACCATGATTCTTATTCCATCTTATCATCCAAGTTCTATACTATATGTCATAGATATATTCCTATATTGTAAGCAGAGTAGATAAGAGAAAATTTCTAGTTGTTCCTTCAATGATACTAAATTTCTCTTTGCTTTGTCACTCAGCCATTTACCTGTGTCTTTAAAATTACTCTTTCATGGGAAGAATAGGCAATTTTTCTTCTCAAGCAGCCAAATAGTCTTAATAACTTGAAGAACAGCATGGAATCATCATTAGCATGAATGAGGAGCAATAGTTCCTTTAATTTAGGCAGATGGAAATATTTTCTGTTCTCACATCCTATAATATTTGTGAGAAGTTCAAATATTTCCAAAATTGCAAAATGCCATCTGGCCAGAATGCCTTGCCCCTGTTAACTTATTTCAACCCTGCCCAATTAATTATATATATTTTAGCTTTCTCATCATCTGTATTCCAAGTTTTTGTTTGTCCAACAGCAAATCTATAATATTAAGTGAAGTCTAGTATCTTTGAAAGGCATGCAGCTATGACTTTGAATTTTGTTTATGTTTCAGAACCCTGTAGATTGCATGTTCAAGCAGAAAACATCTAGTATTGACCCACTTGGGCTGAGGAATATGTGATCCTTTCCAAAAGGTTCTTATTAGCCTTTGGTCATTGCCACTTAATGTCATATCTGCTTTTGCCAACCAATTTTCTAAAGGGCAGTAGAGAGCAGGTGATAACAGAGAAAAGCCAACATTTAATTAGGGCAAATAAGCTAACATGTCACGTGGACAGAGGGCTTTGTCCTCTCAATGTTCCAAGTCTCAGTCTGTCTCTTTCTCTCCCTCCAACGCTGCCTGTTTTTGGTGCCTTTTTTCTTACCTTGCCTTTTGGTCACTTGTGTTTCACTTTTTCAGCATTGATGTGCTCTGTTCTTGTTACTCTTCCTTTTTTCTGCTTTTATTTTTTCTTTATTCCTGTTCATTGTACTTGCATGTGTGCATGCTTAGTTATGTGACTCTTTCCAACCCCATGGACTGTAGCCTGCCAGGCTTCTCTGTCTATGGGATTTTCCAGGCATGGAAACTGGAGTGGGTTACTATTTCCTATTCCAGGGCATCTTCCTGACCCAGGGATCAAACCCATGTCCTTTGAGTCTCTTACATTGGCAGGTAGCTTGTTTACCTCTACACCACTTGGGAAGCCCATTGTACTACATAAAATCACAAAATAGGAAATTGAATTGTAATGGTACCTGGTGTTTAGTAGATGAGACAATAGGAAGCTAGAAGGTTACTGAAGAAATAAAACGAGAGTTTCAGTTTTTGAAGTAATAGTATCAATAGCATAAGGCCATCTTGTCAGATAAAAGAATTATTTAGTTTTTCCTTTTGCTGGGAAATTGTGAGATGAGGCATTTTCAGCAGGTGAAATATATCTTAATAGGTGTTCTTTTTTCCTAGCTTAAAATAGGATACTTTAATGTAGAGGAAAAATTATTTTTGTATTGTAGAAAATTAAGATTTATTGCTATTTTTATAAAGAGATCAGGCACTATTTTATGTGTCCTCTGTTACAAAAGAACAAGTTTTCAGATAGGGGAGATGGTTATCTTGCATATCAGGCTCAGTTTAATTACTATTATCTTGGAAATTTCACCAAATATATCTGGAAGCTATTTAATTGCTGTAGTATTTCTTACCTATCTTTCCTCCTGCATAGTTTTTCTCACCATAGATAATTTTCTAAACTCTTGCAGGGTAAGTACATATCTGATTCATCTTTGTATATCCTGAAGCTTTTAGCATTTTAATTTCTTAGTAAATACCAGTGAACAAAGAAATACCAACCTGGCCCAGTCTCTGGCCATTGTTGTGGTTTATTACCTGTTTATAGAATCATTTAGGCTTCTTGCCTCTGGGTGATGGTGCTGCTGAGGTTCCCAGAGCACTAAAATTCTGTCTTAATTTAGCCTTTTATTAACTCAGTTCCAAAAAATTTTCTTCAGTGTACAATGTAAATAGGACAGAGATGAAAATACCAGATTTATCCTTTCTTTTCCTGAAATACTTGACATCAAATGAACATCGTATTCATTTTTTTTCCCCTCACAATAGCCAAACAGAAATTTACATAGAGTTTTCGATGGAGTTCCATTTTTAAAATCATGTCAGCTAAAACGTATCTAGCAGAATGGTATGTTCTGCTATATTCGTGGTACTTGAATGCATCCTAACTTTCAAGATTTTTTTTTTCTCCCTAAAACATAGATGCAGGCAGTTCTCTTTTGCCATAAAGAGTTTTACAAGTAAGTTATCTCTTATCTCTCATCTTTTTCTAGCTGTGTTCCACTTTTCCTTCTGGACTATTTTAATTTACTGAAAGTCACTTTGCAGGGTTTTCCATCTATAAGTTACACCTAACTTGGAGCAAGGGATATCATTTGTTTGTTTATGGATGACCATTAAAATTTAAGATGGGTTAGCATTTATATAAAGAGCAATGAATTATATTGCCAAGTAATAAAAAAGTACCTACCACAAATAAACAGAGAGGCTCACTATTTCCCTCTTTCTTTGGTCCTCTGGCACCAGCCGTTAATGTAGGGCATGACGAATCAGTGCTGGAGAGATGCCAAGTCACTGGGCAGAGTGAGTGCCTTTGGGTATTTTCTTTATGAGACTGTCACCCTACTTGTGCTAGTGCTGAACAGACAAAAGCAAGGGAAACCTTTAGCCAGAGGGATCTTGTTTTCTCCAGCAGAACACAGGCATCAGGGTTACTCTAGGCAATGTGACATTTTCCACATTCACCAGATACATTGGAAAGGATGAATGGAGTACTGTTTTATATTTTAAAGTAGGTTTATACAAAGGTGCAGTGAATCCATCTGTTTTCCAACTGTATTTCAAAGTGAGATTTTTAAAAGTATAATTTCTTAACTCATTCATATTAAAGTTCTCACAAAACTTCAACCCTGACTTCTGATCTTTGGGAAAGCTGTTGAAATACCTCTTGGTCTTAAGTAACTGAGCTGCTTTTGATGCTGTGCTTTTATTATTCACAGCATTGAGGTGGTAATTTAATATCTTTACTCCTCAAATCAAATTTTTTTTTCCTATCATTTGCCTGTGTCTTGGCTTATCAAGCTTGATTACATTTGCCTTTTCTTATTTTGAGCAATGTGGTCTGAAAGTGTGAAATGGAAAAAAAAATTGATCTTCCTAAGTATATAAAGCTACGTGCCAGTATTTTGTATAAGTTTTGTTTTAAATGATGGAAAATTGTAATTCTAGCTTAACATCTTTTTTTTTTTTTGCCATGATTAGGAAATGGTGAAATGGATGATCAGCAACTGAATAAACAAAGATTTTAAAAATTCCTTACTTAAAACAGAAAAAAAAAATTTAATAAGGCATCTAAATGGCTCTTTCAGCATGATAATTAATATAAATTGAACATAGAATGAATCCTTCTTGAAAATTAATTGAACTTTATTATGCTTTGCATGTTTGCCATACCGTTGTAAATGTTATCAAAGAACCAAGATTAAGTTTCACGGTATTTTACCCATACCTTACTGCCCTTCAAAGTTGAACTTACCCCCCTATCTCTTTACAACTTTCAAATTTTGACAAGAGTTACTTAGTTCACATCCTAGATTTATCCATTTCTATCTGCTTGTAGTGGATTGAATTGTGTCCCTAGAAAAGATATATTTAAATCCTAACCCCAGTACCTGTAAATGTAAATAATGTCTTTGCAGATGTAATCAAATTAGTCCAATGAATGATACTTTATAAGAGAAACTGGAAGATTTGGGTATAGACAAAGAGGAGAAGGCTGTGTGGTATTTTCTTGTGGCAGTCCTAGGAAATGAATGCACCTCTCCTCCTTGAATGGAACTCAGGAAAACATTCCCAGGGATAGCCAGGCAATCTACCAGCATGCATTCATTTTTAGAAATCTATACGAAGTTTATCTGGTAATATACTGATTTAATTATTTTAAGATTTTTTTTTCTGGCCCTTTAAGAGTTTTTTGGTGCAATATTATCCGACAGATGCATTTTAGAAATATTAACTATGTTCCTCTAGACTATACTCTAATCCATGTAAAAATTACAAACTTTGGTTCAGGTTTTAAGCCCAACCCTTCCTCGGGCAAGTTATTAAACTTTTCTGAGCCTCAATGTGTGTGTAACCTGCTCTTCCCTCCTCCATCCCTTCGCATAGCAGCCTTTCAATAGCTGCCATTGCCATCTTTTCCTCTCTTCTCCTTTTCCCTTATTATCTTGAACTGAAGAAACAAAATTAAACTTAGAACTAATAACTATAAAAAGAGGAGCTAAATGTCAATTCCATAGATAATTCTTGATTTATGACTTATTTCTAACCATGGGTACTAGTAGGTGTTTAATGTTTTTCCAATTGCAAGTTATAAGCAACTGGTAGTTAATAAAATCAATTAATAGATCATTCAACATTTTTTTAATTAAAAAAAGAACTAGAATAGAAAATATACTGAGTTTGAATTGCACAGTTAGAATTCTTTTCACGAAACTTACATTTTGTTTATGTGCGTGTCACAATGTATTATATTTACTTTAATATGGAACACAGTTAAAAACAAGTTTAGAAGTCAATAGCTAAACAAAAACAACTTTACTTATTCTCATCTATAATTTCTTCCTCAGTATCCTCTTAATTCATGATGGGGTTAGATTACTGTAAGTAAGTTAAAGCAATGAAATAACATTGATGTGTTGGAATACCTTTCATTAGTTTTCTTTTGGAGATTGTCTTTTTTGTGGTGACTAAAAGTCTTGTAATTCTCAGTTTCTCTAATGACCATGGCATCAAGGAGGTACACTTGCTCTGTTCATGGTTTCAGTTTCTTAGTTTGTGTCAGGCTTTACTTCTAAAAGTATGCTATCAATAAAATACTATTTCTAACTACAGAGATTCTTCATTTTCTGCTATTAAGATTGAGAAAAGCAGTATTCCTGCCTTTTCAGTAAACAAGGACGTCACAGTTGTCAGTGATTTTCACCCTCCAAATGCGACTTCCTGAGCCCTAAGGGCACCTATGAAGGAGAACAATACCTGTGATGAGGCAGCCACTAGGCTGCAGCCACTCCCTGTGGTGAGCACCGAGGAACACAGGATGTGAAAAACTCAAGATGCTGGCCCCGGACAGCTGAGATACATGTGAAAGGAATATATGACAGGCATAATTTCAGTGAGCCTAGGCTTCTACATCTTCCCATACATAGAAAAGTGCTGAATTCCTTAACTTGGGATATCTGGTTTTCTTTAATTCACAAAACATTATTGATATTCAGACTACTCGCCCTTTGTTACAAACTTCTATATAACTTGACTCCCTTCCTCCACCTCCTCAGAACAGTTCTCTCAGGGTCACTTGAGGTGCTGTCTCCCAGGCTTAATGTCTAAAAATTCTACTGAATAAAACAACTCTCAACATTTAGGTTGTGACTGTTTTTAAGTTGACATAATTGCTGATGTTAATTAAGTTATCATATTACTCACTTTTACTACCTCCTTTGTGACTCTTATCTAAGAGATGATATCAGTTTATATGATAAATTCCAAAGTTTTCAGTTCAGTTCAGTTCAGTTCACTCACTCAGTCGTTTCCGACTCTGCTACCCCATGAATCGCAGCACACCAGGCCTACCTGTCATCACCAACTCCCGGAGTTTACTCAAACTCATGTCCATCGAGTTGGTGATGCCATTCAGCCATCTCATCCTCTGTCGTCCCCTTCTCCTTCTGCCCCCAATCCCTCCCAGAATCTGGGTCTTTTCCAATGAGTCAACTCTTTCGCATGAGGTGGCCAAAGTACTGGAGTTTCAGCTTCAACATCAGTCCTTCCAATGAACACCCAGGACTGATCTGCTTTAGGATGGACTGGTTGGATCTCCTTGCAGTCCAAGGAACTCTCAAGAGTCTTCTCCAACACCATAGTTCAAAAGCATCAATTCTTCGGCGCTCAGCTTTCTTCACCATCCAACACTCACATCCATACATGACCACTGGAAAAACCATAGCCTTGACTATACGGACCTTTGTTGGCAAAATAATGTCTCTGCTCTTTAATATGCTGTCTAGGTTGGTCATAACTTTCCTTCCAAGGAGTAAGTGTCTTTTAATTTCATAGCTGCAATCACCATCTGCAGTGATTTTGGAGCCCAAAAAATAAAGTCAGCCCTTGTTTCCATTGTTTCCCCATCTATTTCCCGTGAAGTGATGGGACCAGATGCCATGATCTTAGTTTTCTGAATGTTGAGATTTAAGCCAACTTTTTCACTCTCCTCTTTCACTTTCATCAAGAGGCTTTTTAGTTCCTCTTCACCTTCTGCCATAAGGATGGTGTCATCTGCATATCTGAGGTTATTGATGTTTCTCCTGGCAATCTTGACTCCAGCTTGTGCTTCTTCCAGCCCAGCGTTTCTCATGATGTACTCTGCATATAAGTTAAATAAGCAGGGTGACAATATTCAGCCTTGATGTGCTTCTTTTCCTATTTGGAACCAGTAGGTGTTACCAAACTAACAATCTTTCAGTTTGCTTTTACATGGAGACTGAATCCCTCCCACCACTGCCCATTAAAACTTACTAGAAAAGACTTGGTATGTCACTGAAATTTTCTAAACCTAAATGTTCCCACCTATATACAAAATTGGGCTGCTGATAGTATCTTCCTCATAGGAGTTCATTAGCTTATACGTCTGCTAGGGCTTCAGACAATTCAGTTCAGTCGCTCAGTTGTGTCCGACTCTTTGTGACCCCATGAATCGCAGCATGCCAGGCCTCCCTGTCCATCACCAACTCCCGGAGTTTACTCAATCTCATGTCCATGGAGTCACTGATGCCATCCAGCCATCTCATTCTCTGTCATCCCCTTCTTCTCCTGCCACCAATCCCTCCCAGCATCAGGGAAACCCCTTAGCATATACTAAATGCTGGTGATGATGTATTGGTGGTATTGCTAACTACCAGACTTGGCATCAGAAATGATGACCCTTGACTACCTAGAGTCAGCACTGCTCTCAATTGAGACTAATGCAGGCATTTTGTTAATGCTGCTCCTCAACTAAATGCAGAGAGCTTAGGACACCTAGCTGGTCATGTTCTGTTTCTGGTACTGTATTTGAAGAGAGGCTTTAATAACTTGTATCATCTCCATAAGAGTGACCTGAATAGCTTTAAGGATATAGACTTCTTCAGTGCGGAGCAAAGAACATAGGGACACGATAGCATGATCAGCTTTGCAGGCTGCCCTGTAGTACATATATTATATTCATTCTTTTTTTGTGTCCTAAAAGAAAACTGATAAAAACTAGAAAGAAGGGAATTCTCAGTTGAACATGAGCATAAAAAACTTTTTACTCCTAAAGCTTGACAAAAATGTAGTAGGCTGCTATATAAGGGACTGATATAGGGAAGATGGTAACATCTGTCAGTCCTATCATTGGGAGATTTGGGGGCTGGGTGAGGAGATGATGGAGTGAGCAGTGAAGTCATCTTTCATCCCGAGACTGGAGGTTGTTCATGGCACTTTTCCAGTCTGGGCAATTCTGCTGCTGCTACTGCTAAGTCGCTTCAGTTGTGTCTGACTCTTAGCGACCCCATGGACCGCAGCCTACCAGGCTCCTCTGTCCATGGGATTTTCTAGGCAAGAGTACTGGAGTGGGGTGCCATTGCCTTCTCCACTGGGCACCTCTAGTCTGTACTAAAAGTGAAGGTAGTAGAGTCACAGATACTATAACCTTTGTGAAAAATAGAATGGCAGGTTTCTGTAAGAGGGAAACTTGAAGAATACGGGGCTCTCTTTTCTGAATTTTTTGATTTTATATAATAACTACATGTTACTTTAGTAATAAAACATATTAAGGTAAAATGACATAAAATTATGTACTTTAAAGTATTTTAAAGAATAATCTGACATTACGATAAGTTTGGAATTTCAAATCAAGGAGATATTTAGGAGAGATTTACTATAAAAACTCCTTTCTGACACCAGATTATTTAAAGATCATAGGGTTGGCTTTTCCCACTATAGCAAAAATCTTTATTGATAAGCTGATTGCCACTGTGAAAGGTACCCACAGGTGTTTAACAGTGTTCACTTGGGATTAGGGGAAAGATGCAATGGGTTTGCAAATTTGATAATAATTTAATATATCCATTGCTGGGACCAATAATTCATCAAAGTAGGTTAGCATAATTTTTATCAGAGTAGCTATGGATGATATATTCAAATGCTAGACTATACATAATACATATAATTCATAATACACATGAAAATATCTTTTTTTTTTAAATATCTTATGTCTTAAAAAGTACTTGACAAACATGTAATCAGAGGTTTGTGATGTCTTTATAAATTTAATATTATAACTTTAGTTCCAACATCTGGGGCTACTGATCTCATAAAGCTTCTAGTATTTCAAACTTTCTGATTTCTGTGAAACTAAACTTGACTTATTTTTTCCAGAATGAGATGAGAGTTTGTGTTGAGCCACATACACATTATTACCCAGCATGAGTATTCACACTGAAAAACAGTTGGCCTGAGTACTACAGGCTAGCACTGGGGCAGAGTTTACTCTTATCAATCAAACAAACCTCACTCTGTCATTACACTTATTTAGTATCATTTTGTTTAAAGGCTATGTGGCTCTTCTCTGTTATCCATAGCAGAGTGAAATGAAACAGCCACCTTCACCAGGGTGAGTTGTTGTCCTCTTCATAATTAGGAGCTCACTTCAGAGTGTTTGGAAGTCTTTCTGGGCATATCCAGAAATACTTAAAATATCATGGGAAGGTAGATGTGTTTTTACCCATTTCATTTTATGTTTGGAATATTCCCCTCATTTTCAGGTAAGAACTTCCAAAAAAGTTTTCAAACAAAAGATATTTAAGGATTGAAAAGTAACTAACTTAGTATTTCTGAAATTTTATGCTAATGCTTATATTTTATATTTATTATGTCTATGCCTATTAATGTTTACCTCCTCTTAAATTTTAAGTACATCTTCAAGGTTGAACTTTAATTTATTGACATAATTCACTTTTATAGTAATATAAATTAGACTTGTATTAGGCAATCTTCATAAAATTTTCTCAAGAATGCTCAGCTGTAGAATGAGTGTCCAATTCATGTAGGTCAGTGTTTCTACCTACAATGCTCTTTCTTACTTTAAGTTATTTTGAGTTCAGGATCTCAACTGGAAACATATAAGAGAGTAATTCTTTTTTATATTATCTGAGGAAATTGATATATATGAGATCCAGTTAGAACTGTGTATGATATGGCAGAAAACATAATCCATTGAATTGAGACCACTGTTATTTCCTGGTGTTCCTAAATCTGTTTTTTTCTTATTAAACTCTATGTAACATATCTGTGAAATTTCTGAGAAATACAACTGATAGTAGAAATAGAACTATATTGGTCTTAAACTCAAACACATAAACCCTAATTTTACATTACGTGGGTTTCTGTGTACAAAACTGTCTTTCATTTATTTGCTCTTTAGGGAAACAGTGGAGATCTGTAGTAACATTTTTGACTCTTTGTTAATTTCACAGAAGGTGTATTTTTTTAATATCTGAAAATAGGATACCTTGCATCTAATGGACTATACTTACTCTGAACATGAATATCGTGTGCCTGAGTATGTGCTTGTGTCTTGAGAGAGATACTGTGTGTGTGTGTATGTTTTCAGATTAGGGAGACCTGAGAAGTAGTACAGAGAGTGATCCTGTATCTCTCTTTCCTTTTCTCTTTTATTTCCCACGTCTTCTCAATATTCCTGGCTATGGAGGACTAAGAAAGGATGAGAAACTATGGCTTTGTTATAGAGGGAGAGAGGAGAGAAACATGGAAAACTAACATTTGTAACTTTATAAATTAGTTCCAGTGTTTTAAATTTGGCCAAAGCTTTTCCCCCGGAATATTAGTTTCCACCACGTTTGGCACCAAATAAGGTTTGATTTTTTTTTTTTTAACCCATATTTTCATCCGTCTTTTTGAAGCTAGCTCCAGCCTTTTTTCCTTCTTAGAACTTTCTCCCAGCTACTCAGCATGCTGTTGCTATTCAAAATTCTCAGCCTGTTGTGATCTTTACACTGTCCCTAGCCTGTTCCCAGCATTCCTCCGCTCTTTAATTGGGAGATTGTGTAAAGGCAGTTTTAGTTGTTAGAACCCTTTCTTGCCTACTTTATAATAATCCATACCCCAACGTATATGTAAGCTATCCGCATGCCTATCATATTTTTATTAACCTATATTGCAATTACCAGATTCATTTGTTGGTATCTACCTATAGGCTATAAGTTTTATAATGTCAGGGAGTTTGTCTATCATAGGCAATATTGCATCTCTAGTAGTTAATACCATGTCTGGCACATAGCAGATCCTCAATAAATGAAGAGTGCATGGGTAAGATTCATGTATGAATGAAAGCATGGGCCACACCTTCTCTGTTTAGAAAGTTTGCTATTGTTGTAGTAGCAAAGGAGTTCTTACATACAAATGATTCATTAAAAAAAAAATCAAAGTGGAGTGGTATCTGTAGAATGAGAAATGGTTCAGCATAGTGACTTTGATATATTTGCAAGCACAATTGGTGCTCATTAAATTTCTGAGATACTTCTCCATATATAAAATCTGCATGTCAATTTAACTCCATAGAAGCTCACTAATCTATGCAAATATTCACTTGTTTTAATGAATCACTTTATTTCTTCCACTGGGACATACAGAAGATCCACTTCATAAATGGACATCTGAAGATTTTAATCTCATGGTTAAAATTGATAGTGTCAAGTTTTTGTTTAATATTTTTTGCTGCCCCATTTATCAACAAACAATCCATGTTCCCTAATCTATGTTAAGTAGCTTTTAATCCCCTTGAACAAATTCTTTATTAGAACTCCTCAGAACCAATTTATAAATCCCAATTCATGTGTTAGAACTCCTCAGAATCAGAGGTATGTAATAGACTACAAGTTGTCCAGCAAAGCTAAACTAAACTCTCAGGGCCCATTTACTTATAACCCCTAAGCTGCAGATGTTTATGACATCAATATACAAGAAGATGGGCATGTTGGCAGAAAGCTGAAAAGATGTCCCCTTTAAGCTTTATTCTATATGTACCTCCTTTCAAGGTCAGAGTTATCATGTTCAGTTCAGTTCAGTCACTCAGTCATGTCTGACTCTTTGCGACCCCATGAACCACAGCACGCCAGCCCTCCCTCTCCATCACCAACTGCCGGAGCTTACTCAAACTCATGTCCATCGAGTCGGTGATGCCATCCAACCATCTCATTCTCTGTCATCCCCTTCCCCTCCTGTCCTCATCTTTCCCAGCATCAGGGTCTTTTCAAATGAGTCAGCACTTTGCATTAGGTGGCCAAAGTATTGGAGTTTCAGCTTCAACATCAGTCCTTCCAATGAACACCCAGGACTGATCTGCTTTAGGATGGACTGGTTGGAACTCCTTGCAGTCCAAGGGACTCTCAAGAGTCTTCTCCAACACCACAGTTCAAAAGCATTAATTCTTCGGCACTCAGCTTTCTTCACAGTCCAACTCTCACATCCATACATGACCACTGGAAAAACCATAGCTTTGACTAGACAGACCTTTGTTGACAAAGTAACATCTCTGCTTTTTAATATGCTGTCTAGGTTGGTCATAACTTTCCTTCCAAGGAGTAAGTGTCTTTTAATTTCATGGCCGCAATTACCATCTGCAGTGATTTTTGAGCCCCCCAAAATAAAGTCAGCCACTGTTTCCCTTATTTCCCTATTTGCCATGAAGTGATGGGACCAGATGCCATGATCTTAGTTTTCTGAATGTTGAGCTTTAAGCCAAGTTTTTCACTCTCCTCTTTCACTTCGTCAAGAGGCTCTTTGGTTCTTCACTTTCTGTCATAAGGGTGATGTTGTCTGAGTTATCATGTATGACAAACCTAAGCTAGAGTCAGAAAGCAGATAAAACAGGTGACTGACTCTTCTTCACTTTTCTGCAATGGGATAGAAAAAGAGGACTATACATAGGATCATGAAATGGATGCATGGAAATAATTATAGAAAGGTCTTTTATAAGTCCCTAAAGGAGCTTTCAGGCTTTGCGGGTTGTTCAGTGGTAAATATTCCGCCTGCCATGCAGTAGATGTGAGTTTCATCTCAGGGTCAGGAAGATTCCCTGGAGAAGGAAGTGGCAACGCACTCCAGTATTCTTGTCTGGGAAATCCCATGGACAGAGGAGCCTGGCGGGCTGCAGTTGATGGGGTCACAAAGGAGTAGGACATGACTTAACAACAACTAAGCAACTGCAAAAGCCACAGAAGTATCTTTAAGTCAGTGAATACTTAGTGAATATGCTGATTTAATAGTTTAACTTATAAGAATATATACAGGTCTTTGGGGTTTTGTTTGTGTATGTGTGGTTGATAAACCAGTGCTCACAGCCTGTCTTTGGCAAGCAGTAACACAGTTGGCAAATTGGAGCCCTTTACACCAATTGCTCATGCAAAACTGAGATAGGAATATGAAAATGAATATATTTATGGAGGTAGTTAGATGATAAGCACAATTAGTGAATCTGGTATACTATTTATATGTAGTCCCTCCCCAAATCCACCTTTTAGTTATTTTTGTGGGTTATGGCATGCCAGAAAAGGATCTGACTGTTACTTTTTCACGTGATATTATGTCTTTTTTTAATTTTTTTCTGGTCTATATTGTTATTATCTTGGGAGAAAAAATTACTTCTCTGAGAATGATTTATAAAGTGGGAGTGTTAGTGCTGAACCCACAAGTATTTCATGAAAACTGAATTAATGTAAATATTTGTGTGTGTGTGAGAGAGAGAGACAGAGACAGAGGAATGTAAACATGGAGACACAGCAGGAGAGTGAGCCTGTATATCTGTCAGTATGCATGATACATAGAAAGATGGTAAATGTTCATTTTCCCCACACTGCTTCTCCTTTAGATCCAGAGTGGATTTATTATGACCCTAGCACATTTTTAGTATGGTACATATTCACCATTCAGTAAGTGGTATTCCTTTCTAGTTTTTATCTTGCTACTCAAGGAACTGTGAATGTATACCTGTTCAAATGCAATAATGTTATTAATGATATTTCCATTAGTTGCTATACATTATATCTGCCAGGAAAATCTCTCAAGCATCACATTGTGATTTCAGGCCTGAGCCTGGACTGAGATGCACATAATCCGTTGTTTGAAAAACCTAACATCCCTTACCCTGACACAGTTGTTTTTGATGTAACTGAATTTTTCAATGCAACCTACTAAATCTCTATGAATGCATGCATATAAGGATTTTGATAGAAGAAAGAAATAGATGGTTTTTGTCCTACTTTTAATCTTTTCTCTATTGAGTGAAGTGAAGTGAAAGTTGCTCAGTCATGTCCAACTCTGTGACACCATGGACTACACAGTCCGGAATTCTCCAGGCCAGTTCCTGGAGTGGGTAGCCTTTCCTTTCTTCAGGGGATTTTCCCAACCCAGGGATTGAACCCAGGTATCCCGCATTGCAGGTGGATTCTTTTCTCTATTGAAGGGCTCTTACTTTTATACTCAAAGGTTTGGGTTGGTTAGTTAGAATCACATAATCATATAAATTAATACATTTTATATATAAATATGTTTTATTAACTCTAATAAAATAAGGAATATAACATGAAAATCATATCAATATATGAATGTTGGTTTGCTTGGCAGCTGCCTAAGAAACAGGGATGGGAATTCCAGAAACCTTAAAAAGCTATTTCTAGACATGATTTTTGGTTCTTTTCTTAAACATGTGACTCCTCTCTGTAATCATTATTAAAGGGATGTTTACCAGAGATATCTGTCTTTAACCCCAGTTTTGATAGTGAACGTCAGTGTTATATAGTATTCTTTTAAGAACTCTCTTGGTGTCTTTGAACATCAGTCAGTTCAGTCACTCAGTCGTGTCCGACTCTTTGTGATCCCACGGACAGCAACATGGCAGGCTTTCCTGTCCACTGCCAACTCCTGGGACTTGCTCAAACTCACGTCCATTGAGTCGGTGATACCATTCAAACACCTCATCCTCTGTCATCCCCTTCTCCTCTTGCCTTCAATCTTTCCCAGCATCCGGGTCTTTTCCAATGAATCAGTTCTTCACATCAGGTGGCCGAAGTATTGGAGTTTCAGCATCAGTCCAGTGAATATTCAGGGATGATTTGCTTTAGGATGGACTGGTTGGATCTCCTAGCAGTCGAAGGGACTCTCGAGTCTTTTCCAACACCACAGTTCAAAAAGCATCAATTGTTTGATGCTCAGCTTACTTTATGGTCCAACTCTTACATCCATACATGACTACTAGAAAAACCATAATTTTGATTATATGGACCTTTGCTAAATAATGTCTCTGCTTTTTAATTGCTGTCTTTGTCGGTCATAGCTTTTCTTCCAAGGAGCAAACGTCTTTTAATTTCATGGATGCAGTCACCATCTGCAGTGATTTTTGAGCCCAAGAAAATAAAGTCTGTCACTGTTTTTCTTGTTTCCCCATCTATTTGCCATGAAGTGATGGGATCAGTTGCCACGATCTTCATTTTGACTGTTCAGTTTTAAGCCAGCCTTTTCACTCTCCTTTTTCACTTTCATCAAGATGCTCTTATTTCTTCACTTTCTGCCGTAAGGGTGGTATCATCTGCATATCTGAGTTATTGGCATTTCTCCTGACAATCTTGATTCCAGCTTGTGCTTCATCCAGCCCAGTATTTCACATGATGTACCCTGCATATGAGGTAAATAAGCCCTGACATACTCCTTTTCCAATTTGGTCCAGTCTGTTGATCCATGTCCGGTTCTAACCATTGCTTCTTGACCTGCAGGTAAGGTAAGTTCTTTGATCATTCCTTTAATAATGACATTTCTGTTGGTTTAAGAACTATTTGTCTTTATCAACCTTGAATCTGTTACCACAGATGACAGGGAGGTTATTTTATTACTGTCTGATTCTCTCTATTCTAGGATTAGGAGGGTCAATTTATGTTCAAGGTTTACTCCATTGTTCGTTCCAGAGGCTGGTAAACATTGTAAATGAATATCACAACTGAATGTTGAATCAACACCTTCAGACACTGAACCATATGTTTTAGTGAGAACCTGGATTTTTCTTAAAATGGTCACAGAATTCCATTAGTTTCTTGAAGATATATCAGAATTAGAAAAGATATACACACTAAGCACTATGAAAACTTCAAATGCCATAACAATTCATCCTTCTGAAAGGCTTGTTGAAGTCAGCCACAATTCATTTTTTTATGCTTTGTTATTCTGGACCACATTACACTAATATGGAAGTTATATGTGATAAATTTGTTCTTAAGTCATTGCTTACTTAAATACCTCACTTTACTTTTAAGAGAAAGCTATATATCTGTGTATCTGTGATATATCTAACCCCTTATTTGATATTGACCATATGGCTTTTTTCAAAGATAAGCTAAGTGTTCTCTGATGTATGTGTAACTGAACTAGAGTAAGTGAATCCATATCTATATGGGTTTGTCTATTTTCAGTAGGAATAAAAAGGAAATGTGTCCTTTTCATGTGTTCCAAATTTCATGTGTCTTCTCACTTGAGAATGCTGAATGCTTCCTAGTCAATTCAAGAGGACCTTTGCTATATCATTAATGGAATGTTTAGGCCAGATTTTGGTAATAATTTATATTTTAATAGATTACTATTCTTTAAAGTTTGTATTTTAATACTTATTAAAATTTAAAGTATTTTAATACTTTAATATTTTAGTTATAATTAAAATTTGTATTTTAATTTTGGATACTTTAGTGGATATACAGACCATGGAAATAAAAATTAACTCAGATTTTTCCATTGTATTTCTGTGGATAAACAGTGTTTTATTTTTCCCTTGCCTCAGAGAAATAATATAAATCAAGTTGGTGGTCACCCTTAACAATAGGTAAAGTTCTCTCTTTTCAAATTAACACAGAGACGTGGTCACTATTGTATTGAAATTAGAGTCAGATTCTTTCTTTTTCCAGACCTCCATGATACTGCTTATAGCATTTTGATTCTAGGCTGTTTTTGATTTTGCTTCATGGCTATTTCTTTCCAGTATAACACTGCCATACTCCTAAGCAACAGGAGTTGCTTAGCAATTCATTTGTCGGGGTAAAATAATATTATAATGATTAAAGACTGCAAAACTATGGCTGAAAATTTAAAGAGAAAATTTAAATTTCTCTTTAACATTTAAAGAGAAAATCATTTTAGTCTTTCTGTTTAGATTTATACCCAGATGACCATTTGGGGTGTTTGATATTCTAAATTACCTGTGATAACCATATTCTTTGAAAAAAAAACTTTGAATTTATTTGTTAGAATTTGTTTTGGCAATTTACAGAGATACAGAAAGACAGAGAATGAATCAAAGGACATGTAGCCACAATATAATTACTATTAATAATTCCTCATCTCCTAGAAAGTCAGCATTGTAGTGAACCTAAAGATGTTCTTGATAGTTATATATACAATGAGAATTCTTTTCAGCTACTTGTGATAGCTGTGAGAACATTTTTTAAAGGAGATATATAATTTTAGTTGTTTGCTTTATTGGTTACTCACCTATCACTTCTAATTTTTCATGTAAAAGGCTAATCTATGAAATTGCTATTCATAGCTGTTGTAAGATTTTATAAGAGTGGATAGAGTAAGTTGGTCTTCCTCATAAAATACTTAAACATTGGCAGTGGTAGATTTACCTTCTTGAATTTAACTTCCTCATATTTCTTGGGCAATCAATCTATGTTGAGAATAGGGGAAAGATAATTGTTATCTATGTTTCTGTGCTTTGAAATAATTTATGGTAAGTAGACAAGCATCTTGATGTTAACTAGTCTGAGGATGGTGTTAGGCTAGTGTGTGTGTATTAAGAGCAATAATAGAATTAAGTTCCTATATCAACATGTGATAAATAAAACATTTTAGACCAAATGAAAAAAATTGATTTTCTGAATACAACCATTCTGTGAAGGTGTGGCTTGAAACTGGGTCTCCACTAGGTAACAGTTAACATGTATTTTTGAAAGCAGTGATACGTTATCATAATGTAGTCCAGTCGAATAGAAGCCCCTTAATGGTGGTGAATTTGTCCTGTTCACTTCTATTTTTCCAGTGACTAATAGCCATTCAATACATACATATTGAATATAAACAAAATAAAATATATTTAAGTGAATGAAGGATTTATAATTTTGCAATTATGCTTACTGTTAGGTAATTTTGCTTAATTTTTAATCTAATTAGAATAAAATTTAAGTACTGTGATAAGTATTAAAGGACTGATCTATGTATCATAAATCTATTTCATTTCTTGCTAAGCAAAATGGTCCCATTTGACTGGTCATATGTCACATATTGTTACATGGCTTTGTTGATAGTTGCACATTTTACACCACATTGTTTGTATGCAGTTTTGTATTCAACTAGGCATTCTTGTTTTCCAAAAATTGGGATTTATTTTGTAGTGTAATTTATAAATTTTTTTTTTTCCTAAAAAATGTTTTCCTTTATGCCAAGTGAGGGGGCCATTTGGCATCCATAGAGATATAAACTTTGGAGTTTTATGTATTATAGGCAAAGTTCTCATTTGTATTCATATGGTATCACCAAATTCTAAGTTACATGTGTTGGGTACTCTGTGCAGTGCTTAGTTAATTTTATGTGAATTTTAGGAGGTAACATAGGGAGTATGAAATGCTATTCTGTTGTTGAAGCAAATGTCTTTTTTTTCCCCCTCACTGGAAATTTAGATTAGAATTTGAGCAAGGAAATAGGATCATGATTTGCTTTGAGCATCTGTATTTATTCAGCTGTAACAGAAATACTTAATTTCTGTGCTCACTGTAAGGTATCTATTCAGAATACGTATTTACTGCAATTTCTCTAAGAAAAATGTAGCTTGAAATGGATTCTCAGCTTCCCCATATGTTTGTTATAGTTCTTCATGCAGATAGACATATACAAGGTACCTAAGCAAGTTCTTGCTGACCTATACAATACCTGCATCCTATCAGGTCATATTTCAGCTCCTATATTTTTGATAAATAGCCTGGCTCTTAAAAAGCTCTGTCCATGGTGCTGAAACCTCTTGTGTTGTATGAGCGTGTCTTGCTGATAAATTCTAATGTCAGCCTCTCTGTGATAGTGATTCATCAGGTTGTAAAATTTGTGTTTGGGAAACACACTGAATTAGCAAGTTTCATATTTTGTTTGTGGTAAAATTAACACAGTTTGTCCTTTCGTATTAAAGAATTCCTAACAATTACTTTCAAGCATTGCATTAACAGCTTGGATTTCATTAGATACTGTTAGTGCTATCACAAAAGCAAACGTCTAGTATTAAATAAATTGATATGACTTCAGTGCTAGAGATGTTTACAGGCCAGTGACATGTTGGTAATAGGAAGGAAGCCTCTGTAAGAGCAGTTAAGCAATTGATTATGAACAGTTAAAGTAGCAATTAACAAGGAAGCCTTGTAGAGATAAGAAATTTGCATGTAGAAAGTAAGGCTTATTACTGTTGGTGGTTTTTTTTAAAATAGTTTCAGGATGTTTTATTTGTATATAGATACATTTTTGCGGGGTAGAACTATGGATTTTTGTTTGTAAATATGACTAAAACCTTAAAAAATCTTGGTAGTTTTTTCCAGGTAAAACTCTTGTATTTTTTGTATAAGATTCTAAATTACAAATATTAGTATTTCAATGATTCTTGATTTTTTAAGCTGCATTCCTTTAGGTGCCTTACATATAGTCATAGAGAACTGCACTTTTTTTTTTGTTTGCTTTATTCTAAATTAGTCTCAGAATCTTTTCATTAGTAAAACAGTCCTCTAAAATTTCTGTTTAACTCTGGAACTTCTTCTATTATCAATTCTGTATATCTTAAGATAAAATTTAAAAATTCCAGTCTCAAAAAATTGTAGTCTCCTAAAATTCTAAAATCTATTGTTTTCCTGGGATAAAGAACCATCCACTTTGATCATAACTATCTTTAAGTCCATACCAACTGGATAAGTTGCTATGCAATTATATAAACCTGCTTCTTTGGGGGCCATATAGAATATATTGTTTTCTTACTGTATTTGCAATATAGAAGAGTATTAGACTATTTGCTTGTTATTGCAGTGAAGCTCATTAACTGTTTACAATCATAACAAGATTTGAAAATTACACCTAGGTAAGTGCTAGTGAGATTTGGTGATATTTTCTATAAAGCAAGCAGCCTAATATTGAGTTACTGCCAATTATTAAAATAAGACTTTCAGTTCCTTAAATATTGGGTTTATATTACATGAACCTAATAATTAAATCCAGTCCAAAAGCTTCTTGTTGAGAAAATCTTTAAGTGAATACATAATTTCCTAGAGGATTTGTATTTATCAATAAGGGGTTAAGTACAATATTATTATTGCTGTTCAGTATTGATAAAGTGCCTTCCAAGATCCATTTTTGTGCATTATAAATATGTAGTTACATCCCCAGTACAAGTCTAACTCTTAGCCTTCCAAATTTCATTATAGAAAAACACTTTTGAAAACATTGTCACTTAAATATCTGGTCGGATGATATTTCCCAGAAATTATTCTTTATTTAGAAACAAAAACAAGACAAAAGCAACTGATTTTAATCCAAAATGTATTTTTCCTTATAAAAGAGGTCCACATACTCACTGTGTCTACTCTACAGAATTTGTCCATTTTATTACACCACGTGTCAATTCAAGTTTATCGGGTCACTGCAAAAACTCGTGGCTAATATGTGTAATACAACACAGGAGGAGGTATTGCTCAGTTCAACTACTCTTATATACTTAAAAAAAATACAGAAATGTTTTTTGTCCACTTTAACTGTAGTCCAGACAGAAAAGTTACATGAAAGGTCTAGAAAAAGGATTTATTTGATTTGGTTGCCACAGTACCCTTTGAAGCCAGTTAATTAAAATGCTGAACTTGTACATATGTCCATGGTCAGGAGCAGCACTGGTGAAGCTTAAACTTCTTTCTACAAAGTAATATTTCTCTGCCTTTTTTTTTTTAAAGTACAACCACAGTTTTGACTTTTTGTTTGAAGTAGATTGAGTTGGTTGTTCTTAGGACATGTTAGTTGGCACGCCTATAACAGTTGCTTTTACTTCCAGTGCTGTACCTTTTTCTTTGCCTGTTTCCCAGAGGTTGATCAGAGGAGGATAAAGCTCATTGAATTCAAAAGTTGGTTTCTGTGAGTAATTCCTTACATAGTTATGCCCACCATCACAGTTGACTTCTTGAGAGAGGAAGCTGAAAAGACATATCACACCAATAATCCCCAGAGAGCCTCCAAGGCAAGCCATAAATGTTGTGGTGTTATTCTTTTCATACTCTTTTTGATCAGGGTCCAAACCTTTTGTGGTGACATTTACACATTGTTTTCTGCTTTTTTGATAGATGGTGGGGATATCAATACAAATCTTATACTCAGTTGCTGGGTTCAGATGAGTAAGATTATACACCTTGACATCAGATGGTATTCGCGCACTTTGGGCAGCATGGGAATTCTCAGCCTTGACAAAGGCTGTCCACTTAATACTGGATTTGAGAATTTTAGAACTTGCTTTCCAAGACACCAGAACTGAATTAGCCTGAACATCTTTTATTTTAATATTCAAGGACCCATTGTTATCCTGGGGAAGAGAGCCATCCACTTTGATCATAACAGACTTCAAGTCAGCACCCACCAGGTTAGTTGCTATGCAGGTATATATACCCGCTTCTGCTGGGGTGATGCCACTTATGTCAAGGGTGCCTTCAGAATGGACATAGAACTTGTCTGTTAGAGTATTCGGCAAGAGTTTTTTACCAGAAGGTGTTATCCAGTAGATTTCAGGCTGTGGCTCTGCGGTAGCTCTACAGTGTAAGGAAACATAACTCCCAGCTTCTAAATCCAGGTTGGAAGGAAAACTCTCAGGAGCTATAAGAGGGAGACAGATTTCCATCATTTCCCTAAAATGCACCTGCCGCACATTCTGGCCTTGGAATTCGGGCGGGTCCACACAGAACAGTGACTCTGGCTCCATAAATCGAATGTTGGTTTTGTTCATATTAATCCAGCGGATGACACAGTCACATCTGATCGGATTGCTGTGTATGCTGACTTCCTTGAGGTTTGGCAGAGACTCAACTGTACCCTGGTACAGGGCGCTAAGGGCGTTGCTGTTGAGCATAAGTGATTCCAGCTTGGGCAGCCGGAAGAATGCATTTGGGTGAATGTAAGACAACCTGGGGTTGTTAGTAGCTTCTATTTTTCTTAAATCTGGCAAGTTATCCACAGCAAGACTGTCGATGGAAATCAGCTCAGGCATATTGTTTATTCCC
This sequence comes from Cervus canadensis, assembly GCF_019320065.1. NCBI lineage: Eukaryota > Metazoa > Chordata > Mammalia > Artiodactyla > Cervidae > Cervus > Cervus canadensis. The sequence goes on from NC_057388.1 coordinate 53,995,250, forward strand.
AACTCTTTTAAGTGTAGCATATTGCTAAAATCTCCCCTCCGTATTCTGTTAATGGGATTTTTATTTAGATCCAAAAATTTGAGGTTAACTGCTTTTTGAAGAGCAACATTGGGCACTTTAATAAGCCTGTTGTCATAAAAAGAAATGCTTTCTAAGTTTTCAAGTCCAACCAAGGCGTTATCTGGTATTTCTGTGAGGTTTATACCAGCTATAACCAGGCTTCGAAGATTGATAAGAGGCTTAAAGTTCATATCTTTGATTCTGATGATTGGATTTTCCCCAATCATCAGAATCTCCAGATTGGGAAGAGCCTCAAACCACTTACTGTTGATCATCTGCAATCTGTTTGAATTGAGATGAAGTCGAAGAAGATTATGTAGGCCAATAAAGGCTCCTGGTGAAATTGTAGAAAGCAAGTTGTGATTAATATAGAGTTCTTGTAAGTTGCTTAATCCAGACAGACATTTTTCAGGCAGCTCAGTAAGTTTGTTTTCTTCTAGGTATACAGAAAGAAGCTGAGGCATCTTTTTTACATTAATGTTGGTGACTGAAGATAAGTTGTTTTGAGATAAGTCCAGGCCAGTAAGGTTTACTGGAAAGTCTATGGAGTATTCAATTTTTGCAATATTGTTAGTCTGTAGTAGCAGAATCTGTGTGTCAGCAGGCAGTCTGGCTGGGAAATTTGAAAGACCTAAATCATTACAATCCACTGTAGATGCCTCCATATAAATGGATCGAGGTGTAAACCAGGGCCGGATTTCACATGTACATAACTGTGGGCAATCTGCTTTTTTATCTACAGCTTGCACTAGGGTAGTGATAACTAGGCCAAGCAGCACATGAATTTGGAGTGGCAGGTCCTTCATCTTAGCTTTCTTCTTCAGAAATTTAATGGGCCCTTAAGGATTCCACGGTCACTGTTAGTAAGATCAGTAAGAGCTGATTGATAAAAAAAATAGTTGCTTTTGTCAAATGATGAATGCCAGAGAACGGCAAAGATTTTCTTCATGGAAATAAGTGCCAGTGCCACAGTTGCATTGTCCAGAAATGCCATGCATATTGGAGAAAAGGCTTCTGTCTCCTTTATGATAGAATATGGATTTAACTTTTGAAGATGGAGTATGTATAGATGGTCACAGGAAATTAGGCAATTCATTTATTTAGGAGTATAATATTCACATCCCATGCTTGTTCAGTACTTGCAGGAATAGCAGCATGATGCTAACTATAATAAAGTAAAATATAAAAGAAAAAAGAAAAATAATTAGTCCAAAGGAAAAAATACAATACCCATTAACTAATTATGATTCTTACATATAATACTCTTACTTTACAGTTAATTCAATATGTTTTGATGACTTTATTCCCTGTTATAACTGCCCTTAGTAGTAACTGGCCCAGACATTGGACAGGCTGAGAAACTGTATCTTTAGAAGACTTAAGTTACATTAAACATAAAGAATTTTTCTCTGTTTTTCAAATCTTTGCTTGTTTTATTGTTTGTTATTACAAGCTATTATTTGTTGTTCTATTTGACAATTACAGTGGGGGGGAGGAGAAAACCTTTCAGTGATGGCTTTTTTTATTTTCTTTTACAGAGGCAAAATTAAAAGGTTATAAATAAACAATAAATAAATAATGCTGTTCAGTTAAAAATCAAATGAGTTAGACTGTGATTCCTCAGGTTTCCAGGAGAAGACAGTTAGAAACAAAATTATAATGTAGATGATGTAGAAATTGTGGTATTTAGCTGAATTTTCCATTTTCATTCATACTTCTTTCCAAAGTCTCCTTTGTATAAAGTGACTTGTATTTTGTAGTCTTTGGAAAAGATTTTCTAACTTGCTGTAGATGCACTTGTATATTGTCACGCTTAGCTGAAATTCAGATTAATATTAGACCGCTTTATTATCCCCTGAAAATAACTTACATTCCATTAGTTACAGCAATTAAAAAGTAACTTTATCACATCAGTAAAACAGACACTTAGCTATACCTTCTTTTAAAGGGTTACTGATGTCTTTGTTGTAATAATAAGCAACTGCAAAATCAAGTTGCAATTTTGATATGTGCTGTATTATAAAATACCCCACAACTTTCAGATGTCCACTCCACCTGTTAGACTGCTGGTGAGTTCTCCCTGCAAATGTACGGGACAGCTGGAGCACGTTTGCCCTGTTCATTCTGAGATTGTGCCTACCAGGAGTAACTCTGCTGAATAATCAGTCTGTGAATACTGTTCTTTCATCTCTGCCCAGTATTGACATTCATGATGGCATTGCTGACTGACTCTAACATGGGTATTTCAGTGACAGAGGTAAATATATTTGGAGATATAGCTTCCACAGAGAGATAAACCTTTTTTTTTATTTAATTAAAAAAATTCCTTGGTTTTGAAACTTGTAAAAAATTTACAGTTCGAAGTCACATCTTATCCTCCTCTTATAAACTAAGATATTTGATAAAACTGGATCATGAAGTTCAGATAACTACTAAGTTATCCTGAATTAAGTATCTTTTTTTTAAAATTACTTCACCTATTTAATGATCAGAATTCCTTTCTTTATAAAATACTCCTCAGATATTATTACTCTTAATCTGTTTTAAGTAAGCTCTAAGCCCCTTGAAAGAATTTAATACAACTGCTTCTTCCCTGAAGACACCTTATAAATCCTTAGACTTCCATGATCTGGGGTCCCTCCTCTTTTTCTCCATATTTCTTGTCATCTTCTGCCATTCTCCTGCATGCAGCCTTCTCTCTGCCTGTAGAACTATAGATGCCTCAACTTCTTCTCTCTGCCTGGATTGCCTGTTTCTTTGTTTTAAGTTAATTCTTGCTGTTTTATCAATCTTCAGTTCAAGCATCGCCTCTCTAGGAAGCCTTCCATATAACTCCTCCCCCCCCAAGTTGTACTTAGCTTCCTGCTAGTACAGGGTGGTTCCAAGGCCCTACCTAGCACACATCTCTGTTAGAATTTTTAGTTGATTTTCTCCCTCATCAGACACTCACTTCCTTGCAAGCCTGAGATCTGCCTGATTTTGCAACCCCAGCTCCTGGGCTGGTAACTAGAACACAGTAGATGCTCAAGAAAGGTTTTCAGTGAACTGATAAATGAATTACATTTATAAATATATATATTCATCTTTTGATATACAATTTAAGCAGCTTGGTTTAATTTCCTAATTTCAAATCTAGCTGGTTTAGTGCACATAAATCTACTATACAGAATAGGTGTTAACTTTATTGCTAAAATTCAAGCTTTATATTTGAGTGTAATACAAAAGAGCTAGATTTTAAAGAAAAGTCATCTAATATTATATCTTAATTTATTCCTTAATTAATTCAGTCAAAGTTTAATGAACACCTATTATGTGTCAGTTTGGGTTCATAGTCGGAGGATAAAAGGATGACTTAGATATGATTTCTTCCCTTCATAAGTTTTCAGTCTTTCAAGGGTGACACATGTAAATAGGGAGAGGTATCAGGATAGAATTTGAAATAGAAAGCTATTGCGTCTCTATTTTCAAAATGAAGAAAAAGCCTAGGTACAAAGTATAAAAGATATTTCAGTGTGTTGCCACAAATGTGTGTGCCACAAATGCCACAAATAACTCAGTTGTGAACTAAGCAATCATAATTTCGGCCAATTAATCAGTTAGATCCAGTTTCTCTATCAAAGAGAAACCTATATTCTCCTTTATGTTAACTAGAGGATTAGAAATGTTCAATGTAAAACATTCTTTTGGGGGGGATCTTAACCTAATGCCATTTTTTGTTTTAAAATTCTTGTGTTTTCTTAAATTTATATGTATCTTTAATTAGAAACTCTTTTCTGACCTCATTTTATCATTTTGCCATAGTCACATGCCAAAAACAACCAAATCTGAACATTTCTTTTGAAATACATTTATTCTGAACTATATTTGTTCTGTAAGCTTTTGAAAATAAGGAGAGTTCTGAAAGTACTGAACACATTTGAGTTTTATTTTTCCAGGTCTGTAGGAAGAAATTGTCAGTATGGGAAGTACAACAGAGGATATGTAAATGTTGCCTTTATTGTAATATTGATTTTTTTTTCATGTCTTTGTAAATGATGATGATACTTTCACTAATGGATTATTTGGCATGGATTGTTTGCAGGAGAGTAAGGCAGTAATAACATCTTACATATTAGTGCTTTGCAGTTTTCAAAGACCTTTGATATCCATTGTTTATTTTATGTTATTAATGACTTTGAAACAGATTGCAGAGGGATTTTAACCACTGTTTTTGTTTTTGTTTTTTTTTTTGACAAGGCTATTGACAATCTATCTGCCTGGAATCACACAGCTAATAATTGATGAGGTGGAATTAGAATCCAGGCTTTATCTTTAGGCCTGCAGCTCTTTCTAGTAAGGCATGTTGCCTACACATGTAAACATGTGATGAAATCATATTGACAAAGGTAGTGCAGTGATTTATTTCTTATGATGGGCTGCCATTACCTTTGTCTTCAGCTTTTCAAATTTAGAATATTGATATTATCAGTCTACTAATAGTGAGCAGGGTGTGATTCACACTAAACAGACTCACAAGGGACAAGACCCAAATCCCAACACATTACAGTGAGGAATATGACTATCAAGAGTACAAATGTTAATACCTGAATCTGCCAGTCAATGCTTTTGCTTCATTTTAAAAATATACTTGGCAGTACAAATTATGAACCTGCAGTTTGTTTGTGAATAGAGAGTCGGGGCAGGGAATTTAGGTTAGACTTCTTATTATTGTCATCAGACATGATAGTCTGACATGCTTGCTTTCGTAAAGAGCAAATATCATCACAGGAAACTGAACCTCTTGAGCCTCATGGCCTTTAGCATAGCCTCAGCCCCCAAAAGCTTATTGTGGGAAACTTTTTCCAGATTTATTCTTGGTCATTTCTCATCTGTGTCATGATAATTATTTGTTTACACTTCTTTTTCCCCTTACTTGCCATAAAATTATTAGACAATAGATTATTGCTAGACATTAGATTATTAGACTATTTCCTTATTAGGTATAAGATTTTTAGATTGCTACTTTCTAAATTATGAGGTCACTATTATTCTTGTTGGAAACTGTGCTCAGCTTCCTTTTGATTTGATTATATTAGTGTATTTGATTGGTTGATTAGCGCCTCGGCCAGTATGTAGGTCATTAGACAAATGTTTGCTACATGATCATTCACAATTGTCTTTCTCTAACTTGTGTTAGATGATAGCATATGGACTAGTGATTAAAATGACTTTTTGTCCTTAAGTAACTTACAACACCAAAAAGAGTGGTTAAAATCCCTGTGTAATCTGTTTCAAGGTCATCGCCTGAAATGCAGGAGACCCCAGTTTGATTCCTGGGTCGGGAAGATCTGCTGGAGAAGGGATAGGCTACCCACTCCAGCATACTTAGGCTTCCCTTGTGGCTCAGCTGGTAGAGAATCCTCCAGCGATGCGGGAGATCTGGGTTCGATCCCTGGGTTGGAAAGATCTCCTGGAGAAGGAAAAGGCTACCCACTCCTGTATTCTGGCCTGGAGAATTCCGTGGACTATAGAGTCCATGCAAAGAGTTGAACATGACAGAGCGACTTTCACTTTCAACTTACAATTAGCAACATAGAAAAAAAAAATAAAGAGGAAAAGATATGCCCCTAGATTTTTATAGAATTTTTTTCTTATTGTTTGACAGTTAGAAAGTAGAAATATCACAGTTATACTGCAAAGTTTCCATTGGTAAAACAGAAAATGGTTCACTTTACTAGCACCAATTTTAAAAAATAGCTGGTCTTTAGGTACACCTTAGCTTTATCAGTGAGAAAATGGTGTTTGTTGGCGGCAATTTTGAGACTTGGGCTAGATAGCAGTTATATTGGTGACATTGCTTTTATATGCATTGGTGTAAAAATTTTTTGTTTTAATTAACAAACTAGTTATGTCATTAAAAAATAAATGGACCAGCATCCCATCTTCACTTTTTGAGAATTTTAATGTATGTGCCCTAAATCCTCTTACTTTTATCCTTCTTCTCCCTCATCTTTCCTTTTTAAATATATTGGAGTAAAAAGAGAAACTCTGAAAAATTTTTTCAAACTTAGAAAACTTGTATTATACAATTATTGATATATTTACTTAATTTCCTATACTCCATCAATTTGCTGGGATTTTTTTTTTTTCTAAGGAATAGGAAAATTATACTTGAAAATATCAGTATTTCAAGTTAGGTTTAAAGATTTTAGGACTGTTGCTTGGAAAGATGATCTGGAACCTTGTATTGAGACTGGGATATAATAAGCCTTCAAATAAATACTTTATGATGGATGAATGTATGAATGGATGGATGTTTATAAAGTACATCACGTATAGATAAAACATTGTCCTCTTCTTCAAAATAAAGTAAGCCATATGCAATAAAACTTAATAATTGTAGATACATCTTCATTAAATGATTTCCTATTGTTAGTGTACACATCATATATGTGGTCATACTTAGGAGCTGAGAACCAATTCATACTTAACTATTGCTCATTTCAGTTGCTTTTTCATTTAAAGCTTCTTTTGTAAGGTCATGTTTATACTTCCTTTTAGTTTTAATGGCAACAGAATCTTCCATATATTAAAGCAAAGGTAAGCTATAATTGAATATTATACAATTTCAGAAGACATTGTTAGTGAAATGTCACCAGGAATGAAAACTGACATCTCAATGAAGTGTATTATATCAAGGCTCTTTTAAATGACTTGAATGAATGACTCATACAAGTCTAAAGGCAAACCCTATTAGAGTTTACCATCTATCTACTTTTTCATTTATTCTTCCATTCAGTCTTTCAGTAAGTATTTGCTGAGAGCCTACTGTATCAGTCATTGTGCTTTCATTTCTAGTCATTATATTTCATAAGATTTTTAAGAATTGAAAGATTAAAAATGATTTTTCTTTGACAAAGTGTAATTGGCAGTGTATGTAAGGCCTTTTTGGGGGTTGGCAAATTCAGAAGACTTTTTATTTTTTAATTTAAAAGGCATTTTAAGACGAAATTTTTCTCATTGCATCTTTATTTTTTTCCTGTTGGCTTCCCCATGTCATTTTTGCCTGATATTTGGGAGAATGGCATTGAAACATGTATATTATCATATGTGAAACAGGTCCCAGTCCAGGTTCGATCCATGAGACAGGGTGCTCGGGGCTGGTGCACTGGGATGACCCAGAGGGATGGGATGGGGAGGGAGGTGGGAGCGGGGGTTCTGGATGGGGAACACATGTGCACCTGTGATGGATTCATGTCAATGTATGGCAAAACCACTACAATATTGTAAAGTAATTAGCCTCCAATTAAAATAAATAAATTTATATTAAAAAATTAAACAACAACAAAAAATCCCCCTCAAAAGTGTTTTATATGTTTTAAATTAAATAATATGTGCAAATTAGACTCTGACCAGCAGTGTAAAACTCCCAGTTTTGGCCATTAAAAGAAAGCAATTTTAAGAATTCTCATATCTTAAGGATATTTTTTAATATTTGTGGACATTCATAACTTTAGATTTCTTTAAAATAAAAATAGAAATAGTTTCTAGCTATAATTATACATGGAATTTTTGAGACCAAAAACTATTTTTTGCTTGGTAAAAGAGATCTTCATTCTTTAGCTTCTTCTGTTTTTCTCCATTTCTGAAACATTGACCAGACGCCTCCTTTTTGGCAGACACTGTTGTAGCCACTGCAAAGTCAACAATAAATAAGAGAAATTGTCTGTTCACCAAGTTCTCGGTTACTGAAGGAGAAGAGAACAGAGGACGCCGCACTGTAGAGCTGACTTGTAACAGCAGCATCTGCTCTGCTCTGCAGATACACGGAGGAGGAGGGATTCCTAGGTCTCTCCACCCAGCACAAGTAACTTGAGTCTTCTGCATTCTTTTATAATGCTTATAAAAACTCAACTGAAGTAGTGGGGAAACACGTGGGTAAGAAGATTTCATATCCAGTATCTTTCAGGTGAATTTTTACAATCCTAAAGCTTAAGAACAAAGTGTGGCTTCTTCCCCGTACCTCATTATGTATTATAAAGACTGCAGAGTCTGAAGAAGCGAAACATTTGGATGCTTAAGTTAAAAAATTGTTAAAGATAGGAGGTTGCTATGGCTACATTAAAGCCCAGTTTTTCCGTTTCTTCTATAGCAAATTGCTAGCTAAGTTCATTTGTGTAAAGAACTTAAATTCTATTCTCCCATTATCTGACTTTACATTCCTTTGTTCTAAGATTCAGTCTTTCTTCAATTCTAATTGAAGGTTCTGTATCCCAAAGGTATTGTTGGACTACACTAAATGCATCCGTATAAAAGGTTATTGTTTTTTTCCTTGAGAAATATTTATTTTCTAGTTTTTCAGAACATAATTGTTCTATGTCAACATTCAGGGAGTGGATAATGGTGACTATTTAGAGCAGTTTAATGAATGTCAACTTAAAATATTTAGCTGTTAATAAAAAATTGATAAACAGGAAGAAAATTTGCTTTGCATTATGAAATATGGGTCAAGTTTACTAGGTGATTGTATGATTGAGGACACGGCATCTTACTTTCCTATGCCCCAAGTTATTGATCATTAGAATTTAGAAAATGGTTGTATGATCATTAAGGTTTTTTTCATATTCTAAGCTTATATGATACTACTCTGAACATGAAAAATATTTTTTAAAATATCTAAAAAATAGCTGTGGGTAAGGAGTTTTAACCTTTGTATTTAATTGATCACTTGTTTATAGTTAGTGCTGTAGTTCTATGTCTTAAACACATTAGGATCACTGAATTTTAGTCATTATGGGTTTTTTTTAATGCTATCAGATTGATTACCTGCCATTATTACTATTTCATTTTATATTTATATCTAGTCAGTAAATGAAGAAGAGAGTTACTTTAGTCATCATATTGAGGTACACTAACCACTGGGTAAGTAAATTACCTGAATTAGGTCCCTTGATGGAATAAATAAATAAATGGAAAAAATGAGTTGCTAGTAACTATTAATATTGGTATATGAACAATATGTGCCTTATGATGATTTTTTTTGCTAATTTGAAGGATATGGATTTTTAATAATATCAAAGTTTCAGCCACCTCAGTAAACTTAGCATCATATTCAGTTCAGTTCAGTTCAGTTTAGTTGCTCAGTCGTGTCCGACTCTTTGCAACCCCATGAATCGCAGCACACCAGGCCTCCCTGTCCATCACCAACTCCCGGAGTTTACTCAAACTCATGTCCATCGAGTCGGTGATGCCATCTAGCCATCTCATCCTCTGTTGTACCCTTCTCCTCCTGCCCCCAATCCCTCCCAGCATCAGGGTCTTTTCCAATGAATCAACTCTTTGCATGAGGTGGCCAAAGTATTGGAGTTTCAGCTTCAGCATCAGTCCTTCATTAAATTAGTGTATTTTTGGTGTCATAGAAATTTTTAGCTAGAAATGGGCATAGAGATCTATTGATTCTTAACCTCATCTCAGTTATGAAACCCTTTGTTTAAATAACATCTAACCTAGGCTCACAGTAGGTCAAACATAGGAGAGAAGATCTATTCTGAATAACATGACAGGTGGATGGTGGAGGAGAGTCAGATTTGTGGAAATATTTAAATGCCACCCAGTCTGGTTTTACATCTGATCCTGAAGAGGCTCCAAAGACCACGGTTCTCTGAACCATCTATTGCATCCTCTCTTAGAAATGAGGTAGTGAAGGTCCTCAGAAGTGAAATGACTCAGGCAAAGTGGTTCATTCTAGAAGGGTGTTGAAAATCTGCAGAGACCTTAGTGGCTCAAGTGGTAAAGAATCCGCCTGCAATGTGGGAGATGCAGATTCATTCCCTGGGTCAGAGAAGGAAATGACAACCCACTCCAGTTTTCTTGCCTGAGAAATCCTATGGACAGAAGAGCCTGGCGGGCTACAGTCCACGGGGTCCACGGGGTCGCAGAAGTCATGACTTAGCAACTAAGCAATAACAACTGTTCTTAGACATGACTGAGCGACTGACACTTTGACTTTGACTTAAGTATTCTTTCTAAAGCAAATTCCCCCACTGTCATCTCAGTCTAGGGACCTTCCACAGTGAGGTCTCTCTTCCTTGGCTTTGAAGTGAAGTGAAAGTCTGTCAGTTGTGTCCAACTCTTTGCGACCCCATGGACTGTACAGTCCATGGAATTCTCCAGGCCAGGATACTGGAGTGGGTAGCCTTTCCCTTCTCCAGGGGATCCTCCCAACCCAGGTGTTGAACTCAGGTCTCCCACGTTGCAGGTGGATTCTTTACCAACTGAGCAACAAGGGAAGCCCTTGGCCTTGACTGACTCTTAATTGGCCTTTCTCCTTTCAAGGTGGGAAGAATACCTAAGTGTGTTATGAAGGCACTGAGTCTCCAAGGTAATTAGGAGCTGCATATGGGATGGGGCAAGAAGAAGGATGTGCTCTGGAGGAGAGTGGGTGTGGAAGGAGCAGTTAAAAACAACACATAAATGGCAAGCATGGCCCATGTAGTGCTGGTCTCATGCCTTATGTAAATTGCCACAGGTATTCCTCATGTCATCTCCTTTTGTAGACTCTGATATCATCCTTCATTTTCACATTAAGGCCAAAGAGGTTACATGATTTGCCATTTTATTCCCCCTCAGATTCAAGGCCCTTTATTTTGCCTTTAATCCACTGCTAAATTAATTAAACACAGAGGTCATTAACTGATAGGGCTCTAATTTTGCAGTGGCCTTTGTAAACAAACCCAAATCTAAGCCTGTAAATGCCTCAAGGTTACAAAATCAAACTGCTAAGGACAGCAAGGCAAATAGCTAAGCAGACTTTAAACTATAGCCAATCACTGCTTTGTTTGCTTCCACATTTTCTCTCTTAAAGCCTCTCTCTGAGTTCCTGCCAATGGGGCCTCCTAACCGCTTCCAGTTTTACTCTATTCAAATTGATTTTTGCTCAAATAAAGTCTTAAAATCTCAATATTCCTCAGTTAATCTTATACTATCACTGAGTCCTCATCCATGGAATTCTCCAGGCAAGAATACTGGAGAGGTTAGCTGTTCCCTTCTCCAAGGGATGGATCTTCACGACCCAGAGATCAAACCTGGGTCTCCTATATTGCAAGCAGATTCCTAATCATCTGAGCCACCAGGGGGAGACGACTGAACTCTACTTCGTCCCAAATGTTTACTAATATAGCACCACTTATCTTAGTAACTATTCAGAAATGTGTTTCCTATAACTGGATGAGCACACTGGCTTTTGTTGTTGTTTATTTCTCCTTTGATAGAAAAGTTTTACTCATATGAAATATAGAAGGCAGTTGAGTGGTACAGAAGGGGAACTAGAATAAGCAAAACTTTTTTTCTAAGCCTAGTTTTGCTGTGTGGTTCAGATAAATCATATTACTCTCTGAGTCTTAGTTTCCCACAAAATGTGGATTTTGGACATTTTCATTACTATTTCCAAATTGATAATGTTCTGAAATATCCCATAAAGGTTTCTTATGGAGTTACTGTTATAAAGAAGTTCCCCTTTTAGAGCAAAATTATTTTTGTTATTGTATAGGACTTATGCACTAAAATGCATGTGACGAATCCCATATATTTAATTGGTACTATCTTTGAGGATGATTTCCTTAGATTCTTATATTTTGAGAATCTCAAATCATCTATTTTCAAACTGGCTAAAATTCTCTTTTGAATTATGATAGGAATAGCTGTAGCTAAAAAGTAGGGAAAAAAGAGGAGATTTGATATCATTTTGTGTCCTTGTCATATCCTGGACCTTCTGTTTGAACTGAGAATATTAGTGCAACTCTTAAAGCAAGTCATGTACTATTTTCATACCTCATGAAACTAGGCTCAGCTGACTCCCTTAGATTTAAATGTAATCCTTGCAATGAATTTCTTTTAGAGAAACCAGGAGCAACTTAAATAGCACAAGTCTTTTTTTTTTTCCCCTCTAAATCTTGAAATATGCTTTGGGCAGATTTTGAGAGAGTCTTTGGACTTTTTAGCTGGTGTCTTCTGCTGTTTTCAGAATTTGGGGATTGTGCTATGTGGGGAAATCCATAGGGATAAAGTAAAAAAAAAGAAGATAGTTTTCTTTAAAAAATAATTACAAACATGGCACCCCCAAACAGCAGATCTGTGGAAGCTTGTTATAGCATAACCAGAATCAGGAAGGATAATTCATAGTGCAGAAATTCCTTACTTGTAATATTTTTTTAGAGAGTAGGGAATGCCATCTGAGTCTCAGGAGGGTTTCATATTGGTGTAGTGATTTCTGTATACTTATAAATAATAGCTTGTTGTTATACTGACATTTCTCATCTTGAAAGGATTCTGATTTGTATTTATTTTTAATTATAGTTTTTGCTCAACTGAGCACTTCATTAATAGCATTATATGTGAGCTTGATTTTTGTATGTAATTAGCAAAACGAACGATATTTCTAAGACAGAACTTGTTCTGTCTGTTTATGCTTCTATTTCTTCTATGAGAATGACTCCATGTATTAGGGAACTCTATAACATAACAGTACTTCATTCAGTATTGTGTAAGTACCAATGGAATCTGATTGCCTAACTGGCTTCTTTAACTTCCTTTTTATCATTTCCTTGTTAATTTAGCATTTGTATAGTCTCAAGTGTAGGTGTTCGTGAGGAAAAGTTCTCATTTATGCATTATCCTTAACATTCATGCATCTTAGAATGAAGTATTAGTATAAGCATCTTATTTTCCAAATATGGAAAACTAAATAATGGAAATTTTGCTTCAGGTTATAATTAAACTATAGATCTCTCTTTGGGTGATTAATAGTAGATTAGCAGCAGGATATTGTGAAAGCAAGGAGATTTCCCAAATTAGGAGAAGACGTCACAACCTTTAGTGACTTGATTTCTAAAATGAGAGGGTCCTCCTGCTCTACAATTAAATAGTTTTTGTAATAATGTTAAATAAGGTCAAAACTGTTTGACTATATTTCCCAAACAAACATAATATATTACTAACATGTACTGACATAATTTACATGAAGATTTCATGATATTTTCAGATTTATATGAGGTTTATCCACATATTTACTTGTGTGTCAAACTATGGCATATAGATTGGGTGGGAATTTTTCTAGAATCAGAGGTAGTCATAAAGGGATTCTTAGGACCTGAACAATTCATAGGAAATTTGGAGATTTTTTTTTTTTTTTTACTTTTATGTCAGGAACAACTTATATATGTGTAAAAAATAATTGTTCTCTTTGCAAAATGTGTGTGTATAGGCATATGTGTGAGATCCTTTAGTTCAGAAAATTCCCAATGTGACTGACAAAACTTATGTACTAAGGTTTCCCATTTTGGTCCAATTTTTATTCTTATCAGTAGATGTTTTGGGTGATTGATTTAGTTAGGCATCAATTTATATTTGAAAATTTTCACACGGGTGGAGAGGACAAGTCTGCCTAGATAAGCTTTCCTTTTTCCCTTGATGCTTTTGTTTTCTGAAAACTTGTTGTTATTGTCCAGTTCCAGTTTATTTGAGAAGCTAGGGTGTGGGATGATTTGTAAATGATGCCATCCTTTTGTCTTCTGAGGCATTCCCAGCTACATTTAGAGACAGCCTCTCTAGCAAACTCCTCTGAGTGTATGACATGAGAAATGCTTAGGTGGTGCATTGCAGTACAATGGTTTGGAAAAGGTTTCATGTAGACCTACTTTGTTTCCCTCCATTTCAGATAAAAATATTTGGGGTAATTTTCAGGTAATTCAAACAATTTTTTAAACATTTTCTTCTTCATTAGAAGCCAGTCATATACCCTAAACTAAGTCTTTGAAGTTTCCATTAGGTGAGTCATCTGAGGACTGTCCACCTCCCTGGTGTAGTTAAAAGAAAAAGAGTGATTCCAGCTTGAGTTGATTCTATGGACAAGGTGCATGCATGCTGCCTAGAGCTTTCTGATCACAAGCACTGCTCTCCCTAGGGTCTTAAACATGGGAGGCCATGACAGGCATATAAAACACCCCCACCAAAAAACAGAAAAGGAAAAAAAGTGTATTATATATTGATTGCTACAAGTACAAGTAAATGCTTTCATACTGATCTCAGGGGGGTGTTTGAAGCAGAGACATGCCATAAAAGGATGACAGGAAAAAGATTTTCATCATGTTTGTGTTCTTTCATTAGCTCACTTTGGCAGAACAGAAAGTCATTGGTTTGTGAAGAAGATAAGGAAGGCTCTGAACAAGAGTCCAATGATGTACTGTAGATGGAGAATGAAGAATAGTTCAGTGGCAATATTATTACAGAAAACCGAAAATTACATTTCAGAAAGGGATGTTCCTCTGATGAGAACTCAAGAGTGCAGGGTCTCTGGATAGTTCAGCTTCTCTTCTGCATATAATTATGAAAAAAAATGTTTTCATTGCTATTAAACAAAACAGCATGAGTATCAGTGTTTTGTGTTTTTGCTATGAATTGTGAAAATAAAACACGCTTTGAAAGGAATTGACACAAAATGGGCTCCTGTGGTCAAACAATTTCTTCAAATGCAGTAAACAAGGGGTTGAGTCATAGCACCACATCTCAGGTGTACCGTGAGGCAGTGCTCATCTGCCACTGAGGTTAGTGATGAATGATGCTCTGTTACTGCATCTGAGGAAGCCGATAATACAGATAGGGTCTGTATTATTAGTTCCTTATAATGAACGTGGAATTGCTTGTCCATTTTCATTTGAAAAGTGTGTCTGATTTCCCTCATGCTCTGTGATTTTCCCCTCATACTCTTGTCAGACTGCTTAAGACAGCAGTGCTCTCTTTGAGCCCGGGGGCTAGAAGAAAGATGTTTAAATACAGCAAGAATACAAAGTCAATTGAAAGCTTGAGAAAACTTTTCTGAATTTTGCTTTCGAGTTTCAAAAATATCCATCTAAACAAGGAACAGGGGTAGTTTTCACTCCTGTGCGCATCTTCGTGCATCTTTCAGTAAGAAGAAGCTTGTTACTGACAGGTCATGGGCTCCTTCTCTAACACTTGTGTTGACAGATGATCACTGTGAGATGATCTGGTGGTAACCTTGAGAAAATCTGAAGGGGCAGCCAAGGCTAGTTCTCAATGCACCCAAAGTCAATGAAGTTTTATTATCTACCTCATTTGTGGAAATAAAAAGTGCCGTATGCACCTTAAAGCTTTGAATTTTCTTCTTCCTGTCACTTAACTTATAGCTACTGAACTTTCCAGGAGCCTCCCAATTGCTCTTTGTTTGGAATTAATTTTGTGGACTACCTTCAGTAAACAATCCTGCAAAATTTGGTTGCCTAAAACCTCCTTGAATTCATTTAAAATTATTATTGACAAAGGGGACACAATTTGATTCATATTCTACCTGCTCATAATAGACTTTATGATGAATTCTACTTGAATAGCTCAGACGGTAAAGCATCTGCCTGCAATGTGGGAGACTTGGGTTGGATCCCTGGGTTGGGAATATCCTCTGGAGAAGGAAATAGCAACCCACTCCAGTACTCTTGCTTGGAAACTTCCATGGATGGAGGAGCCTGGTAGGCTAGAGTTCATGGGATTGCAAAGAGTTGGACATGACTGAGTGATTTCACTGGTTGCTACTTGAATACGTTTCTAGTAATATTCAATGACTATACCATATAAGGACTAGACTACATTTGGGTAGTGAACATTTGGGGTATACGAGATGCCCAAAAACAGTGACATAAAAAAAGAATTTGTGTTGCCTTTAAGTGGGGAGTAGAAAGGGTCAAAGTTAACAGAGGAAGTAAAAAAGAGCAAATGGCCATTTCTTTGAAAGGGAAAGTAGTACAACTTGTAATACTTGCAAATTTTAACTTTATGTTAACAGGCAGCATAGGCTCTTGCTAACATGACTTCTTTTTACAACAGTTACCTCGAGAAGAGCTTGGGCAGTATGCCAACTTAAGCATATTTTTTTGAGGTTCCACTTTGGCTGGAGATCTAGTCATGGAAATGATTCTAAATCTTAATTGAGAGAAAGGATTCTTTCAAAACAAGGTTGTAAATTTTTCTCCACTTTACACTTAAAAGCCTGGTATTCATCTCATATGTGGATTAGGTGAAAAGCTAGGTAACAAATCTCATGTTTGGGAGAATTTTTTAGTAATAAACTCTCTACAGAAAATACAGGAATACATTTCAAACTATCATTTTAGGCTTGGAAAAGCAAATAGTTTTATATCATTTTACAATAGCTTCACAGGGTAGAATTTAATGTTTTTATATATTTTTGATTACTGGATTTGAGTTAGGAGAAGAACAATTTCCCTTCACACATTTGGGTGATTCAAAATCTTTTAAATTTGATCCGGGACATTGACTAAAATTTACTGTTCTCTTGTACCCAAACTCAGATAGTAAAAAACCTGCCTGCAATGTGGGGTACCTGGGTTGGGAGGATCCCTCGGAGAAGGAAATAGCAACCCACTCCAGTATTCTTGCCTGGAGAATTCCATGGACAGAGGAGCCTGATGGGCTATGGTCCAAGGGGTGACAAAGAGTCGGACACAACTGAGCAACTAACACTTTGTGCCCAAAAAAATTATTTTGTGAAGGGAAGTTAATTTACCATTACTTTGTATTGCAGGAATATTTCACACTGTTAAGTCAAGAATTATTCAATATTAATTTGATGTTAAGGAGAAACTTTCTTTGAAGCTTAAAAGTCTTTTTCTATTATTTGTATACTTATATTTTTCATATCATGCCTACATTTTAGATGTTTTCAGAAGTATAGCCATGTAATAAAGTTTGCATTAAACCAGTAGGCAATTGGAATTTAAGATCTAAATTTCAAATAGGCTTATTTGTGTGTGTGTGAATTCTTAAAATTGTAATATATAATGCTATTTAGTAAGATATATCTTTTCCATTACTCCTGGTGTTGTGTAGGTTTTCTTGGAAGGTATAGTTTTGTTTCAGTGAATGAAAGTTGTCCTCAGTGTATGAGAATAATTAAACTGTGTGAGGATGATGAAAAATATGGAGTTAAAGATCATAAAATTTCCTAAAGATCTTGGTCATCTCCATAAAGATTTTGTTTTCTATCATATAACAGTAGGAATAAATAACAAAAGCAATGGAAGTAGTAGGAGTCATAACATGCTAAATTCAGTTTCATATATATATATATATTCCCAGAATAATCCCATTAGCATGTGTTGTTATACCTGTTGAAGAGGTAATGAAATGAGGTTCAGAGAGACTTAGTGAGTTGGTGTAAGTGAAAGGGCTGGTTAAGTTATGGCTCCTGAGCTTGATCTCAGATCCCTGACTTCATCATCAGTCATCTTTCTGTTAGTCTGTGCTGTATAAAGCTTTGTGTTGTAGATACACTGGTACTTGATTGGCCCCTTTGTTAGTTGTTAATGAAATACTTTCTAGTCTACTATACCTATGTCTTACTCACTTCCTCAGCATACACAAAGCTGAATATTCCTTTTTGTACAATAAAATTAAATGATGTGTGTGTGTGTTAGTCACTCGGTTGTGTCTACCTCTTTGCAACCCTGTGGGCTGTAGCCCACCAGGCTCTATCCATGGAATTCTCTAGGCAAGAATACTGGAGTGGGTTGTCATTCCCTTCTCCAGGGGATCTCCCCACTCCAGGGATTGAACCCAGGTATCCTGAATTGTAGGCAGATTCTTTACTGTCTGAGCCACCTTTTGTACAATAAAATTAAATGATATTCCTTTTTAAAACTTATGAAGGAAAAGTTAATGGCTCATTATGTAGTTGGCAATGAACATGTTATATTGTACTGAAATTATTTTAGGCATTTTAGACATTTGTTCTTTAATTTGGCTTTTAATTATCCCATTTGGTGATACCTTGTTTATAGACCACCTTAACAAAGTACTGCTTCAAATCACTGTCCTTGTTTTGTTTTCTTTATATAGCATTCAAGACTACTAGAAACTGTTTATTTACTTTTTGTTTATTGCCTGTTTCCCACCACCTCCAACTAGAAAGTTAGCTTTATTAAAGCAGTTCCTGTTTTGTACAAGCTATGTCTCTAATGTCTTGATAGAATAGTGCCTAGCTAGTTAAGAAATTACCAAAAGAATGAATGAATGAATATCAGTTGATTTAAACTGTAAATTCCCAAAATAGCATTATAAGACATATTTACTATATAAGACACTCATTTGTGACCTTGGTTTTGCTGATGAATGCTGGGTTCCTGACAACAGCTTCTATGAATGGAGTATTGAGTGATAACATAAAATTGGCAAACTGAGAAATAAATATGTATGTGTTTGTAATTTGGGCAACTATGGAAACTGTCCTCTGGTGGCTCAGATGGTAAAGAATCTGCCTGCAATGCAGGAGATTGGGGTTTGATCCCCAGGTAGGGGAGGTATCCTGGAGAAGGGAATGGATACCCTCTCCAGTATTCTTGCCTGGAGAATTCCATGGACAGAGGAGCCTAGTGGGCTACAGTCCATGGGATGACAAAGAGTTGGACATGACTGAACAACTAACACTTTCACTTTCCAGGAAACTAGCAAAAGTCACTTATAAATAGTAGCAGGTGTAAAAGTATAGTTAAATACAGATTACTTCAGTCTTATCAGTGCCTCTAATCCAGTCTTCATCCTCATAATAGTATGTTGAATAAATCTGTCTGGAGAGAATTAATGACAGTAGTGTTTTATGAACATACCTTTTCACTTAAGATATATTGTTTCCAGTTGATTTTTATAGGTCATGTCTATAGTAGTAGTATAGTATAGTGAGGGTGTAAGGTAGATATTTTATTTTCTGAAATTTTGTGGCATTTTTAACATGACAAATGTAGAAAGCTATGTGAATTTGGTCATAATATGTTCCTAATATCTTGAGTTGTCACAGACTTTAAAAAATATAAAATGCTATAATGGCAATAAAAAGGATAATAATAAACATTAAGATGGTATTGAGAACTCTTATCCAAAACTGGTTTGAAGGGGCTGGCCCACCTTACTCATGGCCAACTGATAATGATCAAATGGGAAGTGTTCATTACAGCAACAATCTGATAAGTTGGCATTTTTAGTGAAGTCTAGATTGGAGTAAAGAATCTGAGCTGGAATAATGTTACTTACAGAAAATAATGGATTTCCCTAAATACTTTGGGGCATAAAAACACCCTTGTTGTAAAGATTCATATACACCCAGAGAAAAATGTTGATATAAACCATAACAATATCTGCTGTTAGTCAAGACTGGGCAAAGATTGTCAGTACCAATTTTTCAGCAGAAGTACACAGAATCCATGCAGTGCGTGTTAAAATGAGTAAAATTTACTTAAATGTCAGCTCTGTATTACTAGATTCTATAATATTATTTATATATATATATATATATATATTACTCTATATTATAACTCAGAGCTTTGAAATGGACAGCGAGTGTTGCAAATAAATCTTTGGAAGTTCATTATTATCCAACAAAATTATTGCTCACTGTATCTGAAATAACAAATCTATGGCTTTGACATTTAATCAGAGCATAAGCACATTTATTGAATCTCATATCTGAGATGATTACTTCAGTAGAGCCCCAATTAAAAGCATGTGGGTTTTAGAAATTCCTTTCAAATAAAGTAAAATGCACAATGCTTGTTTTACTTGGACAAATTCATTTTATTCTTTGCTTCATGTTCAGTTGCCTTTTCTTAAACATGCTTATTCTGAGTTTTTAATGAACAGAAATGGCTGTAATGTAAGTATACAAAGAGCAAACCAAGGACTGCTTTGTGTGTAACAAAGGACCTAGAAGGTTGAAACTGCCCATATTCCCCTGTGACTGTTCAGTTGAATATAAACTGTTTACAATAGAATGTGAAAGGAAGTTTCTATCTGCTCTGGGGTTGGTATTATAAGGTGTTATAATACGTTTTATATGCCTACATAATTTAAATTATTAGACTTTAAATAAAGACTCCTTAATCTGAGTCCAAGAAGAAAGAAAGGAAGAGAAGGGGAGAAGGACAAGAGAGAGAGAAGGAAGGAAAGATGGGAGAGAATCTGGGTCTCTGCCACTCTCCTTTTTCACTTTCTAGTGAAAGAAACTCTGCTGCTGCTGCTGCTAAGTCGCTTCAGTCGTGTTCGACTCTGTGCGATTCCATAGACGGCAACCCCTGTCCCTGGGATTCTCCAGGCAAGAACACTGGAGTGGGTTGCCATTTCCTTCTCCAATGCATGAAAGTGAAAAGTGAAAGTCAGTCATGTCCGACTCTTAGCGACCCCATGGACTGCAGCCTACCAGGCTCCTCCATCCATGGGATTTTCCAGGCAAGAGTACTGGAGTGGGCTGCCATTGCCTTCTCTGGAGAGAAACTCTAAGTATTGTCTATTCATGAGCTTCTGCAACTCACATTGCAGCTTAGCTGTCTCTTCTCTGATTTAATAGAAAATTTGATTGTTTTTCTAGGATTTACATCCAGAGTAATTGTTTTTGCATTCTAATATAGTAAGAAGTAGATTG
Source organism: Cervus canadensis (assembly GCF_019320065.1). Lineage (NCBI taxonomy): Eukaryota > Metazoa > Chordata > Mammalia > Artiodactyla > Cervidae > Cervus > Cervus canadensis. The sequence continues at coordinate 54,015,783 of NC_057388.1, forward strand.
AATAAATGCATAACGTATTAGAAATGCTATTAAGCAAATGATTCTATGTGGTACTGTTGAATAAATGTTCTCCTTTTCTCTTATGAACAAAACACAAATTTCTCCAATTATTTTTAAATTGATCGTTCTCTATTGTTGCCGAAGGAAAAGTGAAAAAAAAAAATCTGTTTGTGAGTTCACTTCATTTAATCTTCTGTATGAATAACTGGAGCAACAGAAGACACGTCTGTACAGTTAGGAACTTTTGCCTCCAAGGCCTGGAAGGGACACTTGCTATCTGCATCCTGGATATATAGTGTTTTCACACACTGAAACTTTAGTCCTGTCATCTTGTTATTTATATTATACATCACTGCTATCTTGTAGCAGCCATACCTCACCCATTCTTGCCCTATTTAAGTCCCTGCCTTATAATAATCAGCCCTTAACTTGAGACTTGGGTGGTGAAAAACCTCAGAGAGGGTTTTCACATGGCAGTCATGGTTGTGATAGAGGACATATCCATTTTGTTTTGTTTATTTGCTTTTTAAGTGGGCCATTTTTCTAAAAGAACATTCTGAAAATCAGTGAACTTCCAGAAACTTGGATTGTTCTGAGACTGATAATTGAGCTTTATTGTTTCAAAAAAAAAAAAAAAAGTTGACTTTCCCAGTCTGAACAACATCAGGAGTTTAAAAAGTTACCAGACTTGCCAATGAATAAGGACAACAACTCAAGTTTTTATTTTCAAGACCTTAATGGATCTACAGATTGTGTCCATGCTTTTAGGTCTAAGTGGAGAAGTAAGTATGTAAGTAATGGATGAGTGTTCTCATTGTATTCAGAGTGGAGATGTTAATTTGCTTTCTCCTGCGTGCACAGATGTGGGTAACGTGATGTGTTCTGGGGTCCTGCACAGCCTCCTGTGAACAGGGCCTGATTTGTGTTCCTGTGAGGTTAAGAATATGCTTCTGAGAAAATTAATCATCTCCTATTTGTATCTTGCCTTTGTTTTCAGTCCAGAAAAATAAGCCTGTCCTTGCTGATGCTTTAAGTATTGAGCTCTCAGTGTATTCCTTGGGGTATCATCCATAGATTTGATACATCAATAGAGTCAAATTGGCTAAAAGAGCTGTCAATGATAAAAGTGGGGATGCTATAAAAGACAATGGCCTGATCACATTCCTGTGACTCAGGCAATCTGTATCCATCTCTTTTATATATCAGTGGATTTTTTTTCTTTCCCATTTGCATAAATTGGTAGTATATATAATAAAATTGCAAACAACAGAAAGCAAACCCATTTTTTAAATTATGAAACAACAGAACTTCTGTCAGGAGATTTGTTCTCTTGGGGTGCAAGGAACAATAAAAATTCATGCTGTATTTGTGTTTTAGAAGGTACTTGGAGGGTTTTTTTTTCTTCTCTCTCTTCCTTCTCAACAAGCTAAATAGCACATGGCAGTTGCCACAGCAACCCATTTTTGTGATTTGCAGAATACGGGAGCAAACCAGATGTAAATTGTCAGTCAATAAATCTCTCTTCTCATAGAAGATGGTAACATATGTGGTCTTATTTGGTCAATTTATAAACTTTTGTGGTGTTTTGTTCTCATCTGTTCCTTTCCACATGCTGTCAGGAATTAGTATTCTATTCTTTCGCTGCATAATTTCTGAGTTTCATATATAATGTTAACTGGAATACCTAGATGGCAGAATTATAGAAGGCTGCTATTGAAAAATGAAAGTTATTTGACATCAGTTGTGCCATTTTTCAGCATATTGACCCATGAATTCTTTGGTTTATCTCATGGAGAAGAGTCAAATTAATTTTTATAGGGCATTTTAAAAGCCGTTGTGACTCTTTTACTTGGAAATCCATAATTTCAGTCTACAGAGATGGGTGTGCTTTTGTCTCCATGAATCCTTTGCTGTGGAAACAACTGCTTTAGGCTGGAACTGTTGGAAGTGTAAGGCCCTGCTTTTGCTCTCTGTATCCTGGCAAGTAGGCCCACATTTTGGGTCCAACTCATTTCTAATAGCTATTGTACTTCCTCTTCCTTCCTTTTATCTTTTGTCCTTTCTTGTGTATAAGGCTCTTCCCTTCCCTCTGCTTGCCTTTACTTTCTTCCCCAATATTCCAGAAGTCATGATCCTCTCATCCCAAGGACAGTTTGCCTCTGCTTCCAATGGAATGAGAGCCTGGGTATTTGTGTGCACAGTTTTTAATTTGATAGTAATTTGATAGGTAGTGCAGCTTACAACTTGTTGGGATACACGTGTATCTTTTCCCTTGCTGCCTGTTGGCAAGTCCTTCACCTTTTCTGTTCCTTTTCTGTTCCTTACAACAATCTTCCTTTCTCCCACATTTAATAATCTTTAGCATTTGTTCCAAAGAGCCACAGCCTGAAAAGACTAGGTGGGGGGATTTATGATGAGACATTTCTGATGTTTAGCACTATTTTAAACAATTGCTGGCAACCAGACAGAGTAGTGTGACTTATAATATCCCCTCCTTCCTTTTAAAACTGCTATCAGCAGCAATTGAAGTGATGGTGTTCCTTACTACACTGACAGCATAAGGATACATGAAAATGTATAAACTTGGAACATTAGCAGCAGATGTGAAAACATTTCTAGAACTAAAGATGGCATTTGGTAAATCTAAAGTAGATGGCAGCAGACATTGTTTTATTGTCTAGAATAATTTTGAATTGTGGCTTAAAGCACTGTACATCTATGGGAAAGCACGGCGCAGAGGGAGAGAAAGACAATTGTAGGACCACTGTTTCATCCCTACCTGGGGTTTCATCATTTCCCCTCTACAAAACTAGCTGAAGCTGTGAAAAACGGAGGTGTGTATGCGCATGCATGAAGGAAGGAAAGAAGGAATTCTTCAACAGCGGGAGACATTTTTCTAGCAAGTTTGGCTTTCCGAGTGGTTGCTTGAATATAGGCCCAAACCCAGAGATACGAGTAGTGTTACACTTGGGAAGTGAGAGTGAAATTGTTGCCTTTCCCCCAAACCCATATTACAGGCATGTAACTTTTTATTTTTCCTACTTTGCCCCACATTTAACCCCAATACTACTACTACTACTTCTTCTTTTTTTTTTTTTTTGATATGGAACATTTTAAAAGTCCTTATTGAATTTGTTACAATATTGCTTCTGTTACATGTTTTGGTTTTTTGACCTCAAGGCATGTTGGATCTTAGCTCCCCAAACAGGGATCAAACTCACACACCCTGCACTGGGAGATGAAATCTTAACCACTGGGCCTCCAGGGAAGTCCCTCCCCAATACTTCTTAAGCAGCCAGTGCAAATGCTTTATCATATTCTCTGTCTCTGGCACTCTCAGCTATGTTCCTTAGAGCCAGCCTAGTGACTAAAGGATCAGACATGGGCTCTGGTTCTTCTTCTTCCTCTGTCATTGATTTCTCATCTGTATAAACGGTGGTTGACAATAGTACCTATAGGCTTCCCTAATGGCTTAATGGGTAAAGAATCCACCTGCAATGTATGAGACAGGGAAGACACAGGTTTAATCCCTGGGTCAGGAAGATCCTCTGGAGGAGGGAATGGCAACACACTCCAGTATTCTTGCTTGAAAAATTCCATGGATGGAGGAGACTGGCAGGCAGGCTACAGTCCAAAGGGTTGCAAAGAGTCGGACACAAACTGAGCAACTAGGCAGAAACACAAGTACAATAGTACCTGCCTCAGAGGGATGGTATGAAAATACAATGATGCATTGAAAGTTCTTAGTTAAAAATGTTTGTATTAACTGCTTGGGAAACAAAGTAATTACTAAATATTACTAGTACCAAATTAATAAGTCATGTACACATGCTAAATTGCTTCAGTCATGTACGACTCTTTGTGACCCTATGGACTATAGCCTGCCAGGCTCCTCTGTCCATGGATTCTCCAGGCAAGAATACTGGGGTGGGTTGGTACACCCTCCTCCAGGGGATCTTCTGGACTCAGGGTTGGTACCCATGTCTATTACGTCGCCCGCACTGGCTGGAGGGTTCTTTACCACGAATGTTACCTGGGAAGTCCAATAATACTCAAAATAATGGTCAAATTAATTTAGAATTTGTTGTAACTTAAATTTAGTTTGGAGGTGGCGATGTTAGAATAGAAGTAGCAGAGCAAAACAGAGCTACTTGAATGACATTTGGCTGATTTGCATTAGAGGTTATAGATTTTACTTGCCTTATAGTTTGTTTGTTTGTTTTTTATCTCTGTGAGAATAACTCTTAAAATTCAACACAGTATTTGTTACCTCAGTTCTATGGCATGTCTTAGAAGAAGAAAAATTATTAGAAACCAGGTACAAATAAACAGGGCTAGACACTGGTAAAAACTATTAACAGTTGACAGATGTTAAGAAAAAGTCCAGTGTTGGTGTGTATGCAAGGATATACGCATGTGCCTAAATGCTTGTATTAAGTTGGCATTGAAATTGATAGAGTGCTAGAAGTACAGTGGTTAAATATAAATCTGCAAAAATGCTAGCATAACTTTTTTGAGATGATGGGATAAGACAGCTGTCACTTCTTAAGATATGGTTACACTTGGGGGGAAATAAATCTTAAAGAGATTGTTAAAATGTAACTTAAATGTCATTCATTAGTACTTATAAGAAGGATTTTTCAAATGAGAGAAAATAAAAACTATATCTGAAGTCATTTTGATAAATGGACACTCTTCTTTAAAAGAAGTTCATGTTATTATCAGCAATTTAAACAGTTTAATTTAGCAACTCAGGGCCTTGAGTACTCATTATTTGATACTATGCATTCTTTTGGAAGAAAACCTATGACAGGATTTTTACAAAAAGTTAAAAAAAAAAGTTTAAAATGAGATTTGTCATTTCAAAGACTGTAATTATTTTGTATGTTATAAAGCTTCTTAGGTTCCCAGCAAAGAGGATTAGGACAGAATGACCTAGAGGCTTTTAAATTTGGGATGGAATATCCAAGAGGTGTAGACATTTCCAATAAAATAACACAAAGAACTGTATCATTCTATTTCCATTTTGGATATTATGAAACTTTGTTTTTGTGTGGTTGCCATTTTTTTAATTTGTGACTTTCCATTTAATAATTTCTCTCTCTCATTTGATTTAAAAATGAAACAAACAACTCTTCAGCTGAAACCACTTTAGAGCACAAATTCAAAATCTGGGTTCCAAGTAATTAACATGCTTGATGCAGAGCAGCAGCAACACATTAATGTCAGTAAAATGTCAATCTAAAGAGGCGTCTTGAGGAGTGACTGTATGATGGCATATTGGGCCTCTGCCAGCCTTCAGCAGCAAAGAGTTGTACAAATATGGGCCCTTCCCAGGGAAGAATCTGCTGGGTTTCTCTACAAGGTTGAGTTTGGGAACTTTCGGTCATAATGGTGCTTAAGAAAAGGAATGATTTGATGGGAGCATATGGTCCAGTCTTTTTGAAGCTCTGCCATCACAGTCAATGTGCTGTGAAATAACTGCTAGGCAAGGACTGAATCACCTGGCTTCTGGTTCCAGTTATGTTTTCAAGTAGTGAGGTCACTTTGAGCAAGTGACTTAATATCTGTTAAAATCTCTTTCAATTTCATGATTCTGTTATACCAGGTCAGACTCCTTGTATTCTTCAGTGGAATTTGAAGGTAAATGCAAAGGGAGTGTAGAATTGATTCATTAGTGATGACAGTGGTGGCTTCTGGGTGCCCCTCAGTTAAGTTCCACATAGAATGTGATATAATCTGAGAACGGGAGTTCATGAACATGTAGGGTAAAGGGTTTTGTCCATTACTGGTAGACATTCCTAAGGATACCTGATCTACCATCCTATAGACATCATCTGAGAACCAAGAAATCACTATAGGTAATGGTCCTCTTTAGACTGGAGACTATTCTTACCACAGTCTCACAGGCATATTAACAAAGAATGTCTACTTAACCATCTCAGTCATATCCCTGTCAATCAAACCCCTGTCTCATCTAGCTCTACCCTATTCTTGGTCTTTTCTTGGGAAAAATACAACACAATATAACTACTGCATGCACATTCTGTATACAGTCAAGCAAGTAATTGTTCATCAATAATAAGCAATTTTTCTAAACCTAAAATTAAAATGGCAGAAAATGGACAATGAAAAAAGATCTGAATCTTTAACCACTTGTTCTGAAACTTTGAAAAATCATTAGGTGTCACTCTTAGAGATTCTAAGATTCTGTGTTAAAAATAAACACTATGAATTTGATGTCAATCATCACATTTACACCTTACTGAAATTTCCTTTAATGTTAAAAGTGAATCAAAATATAAAAATAAATGTATATGTTACATCTAGGCAATATGCTTCAAAATACTTTTGGAATATATGCCTTGTAAAATTTTAATAGAATGACACCTGTTAAGATGAGAAAATTTAGATAGGTGTGGTTCTAGTTGTTGTATTATATACCAGCAAATAAATGATGTACCTAATTTCTTATCATTATCTGAAGGTTCTTTTCATTGACTTTGGATGCATCCTTAGTCATTGATTATATAGACATGATGGGGCATGTCTAAGTGAATGACTAAATCATAAATTATTTTAGAATATCTTTCCTTTCAAAGATTCATAGAAGTCTCTATCAAGTAAGTAGATAGAGTGGTACATTGATTTATAATTAAACATAATTATCTCAAAAGAAAAACCTCATGCTTAAGTGAAGTTAAGAACTGAATATACTACTACCTTCAGGGTTGGGTGGGAAGGAGAGTGGGGGAAGGATGTGGTGGTTGAGGAGGAGTGACTATTCTAGATAGGAAAACATTCTTTGTGCAGCAGATTTGAATTTATAAGTGTTTGTCATTTTTCCTGGGTGTACAAAATGTAGAAAAATATAAAGAATTTTCAAATAGTTCTCAAATCTGGTGAGCTATATTCAAGGGGGCAGGATATGGTGGTTGAGGAGGAGTTACTATTCTAGATAGGAAAACATTCTTTGTGGAGCAGATTTGAATTTATAAGTGTTTGTCATTTTTCCTGGATGTACACAATGTAGAAAAATATAAATAAGTTTCAACTAGTTCTCAAATCTGGTGAGCTATATTGAAGGAGGAAGGATAGAGTTGAAACATTTTTCTGCATGGTCAGTTTGCAAGGTATTTATGACCTGGAAAACTTCCCTTGTTTTGTTCCTTATATCCATTCCCTAAAAAATGGTAAAGATCTTAGATGTTCACAAGTCCTTTTGGAATTCAACTATAATCATTTTTTTCATTACACTTTTGAAATTGCACAAATTAATGGCAATATTCAAATAGAAAATCTACAAGTAATAATTTTCTTTTAGATTAGTTGTATTATAATAAGGGCTTATTATATTGTTCATGAAATACTAATTGAGTCAGATGTGTGATAAAACTGAAGTTTGACTGATTATTATATGTTTTCTGAACTTTGCTGAGAAAATTACAACTATAGAAAGAAACTGTTGTTGAATGCTTCTGCATGAAAAGTAAAATGCTTCCCAAAGGAGAAATATATTATGCTTATTCTAATTTATATATGTTATGGGAGGCAAATAGCATGATTTTAAAGTGTGGGCTTTGGAGTCAAACATTCAGGATTCAAATCAGGACCCTGGTACAATGGAAAATTGGGCAAATACTTCCCCATCCTAAGCCTCTGCTCCTTCATGGAGCCGAGATATTAGGTGAGATGAGGGATGTAAAAACCTTAATGTTGAATAACTGTTGGCCAGCATCCTCCCTTTCTCCTCTTCCTCCTCATCGTTATGTATGAATGTAAGAAATATCAGGGAAAAGAAAATTAAAAAATTTAATTTAAAATTCTAAAAATATTTTATTTCATACCTGTGTTAGGTTATTCATGATGCACAGATATTTTACCTTTTATCACCTCTAGCTTAAATTCATTTTTCAGTTGCCTAATGATAATTTTTTAAAAATAGTTGACTCTGACAAGAAAAGACAGCTGAATATGAGCTCTCTCAACATAACATTATTCTTTATCATCGGGAGAATCCTCAGTAACATTTGGCCCTAATTTCACATTCAGCTTTTTCTATGTAGGACAGTCAGATTGAAGGACTCCCCTGATAGTTCTTTGAGGAGGTCACTCAGCGAGAAACACTGAAGTTTTGCAAAGAGCTGGGATAGAAGAGTTTTGCTGAAGTTTTAGGTTTGGCTCAGAATGCTCTGTTTGGAAGATGGATTACAGCTTTCATCAACTATCTTTACAGAGCTAGAAGCTTATTGATGATGAGGAGGACTAATTTCATTGACAACTGATGGTCATACTAGCCGTGAAGTAGTGTTCAGACTCTTTTGACCTTCTTTGTTTAAAGGAGAATTCATGAAGAAAGGAAGGATCCACAGACTGGAGCTGGAGCCCCCAAGGCTTGTTATAAATAATGAAAATTGAGACTTATGGGCTAAGCTTTGTGTTTCTCCTTTGTGTCCGTTATTGTGCTGGGTGACCTCAGTTAAAGAAGCATGTTGAATTCCACTTGATGGAAAAATGGTGACAGAGGAAGACTGTAAGCCCATAAGGTGCCAGTTAGATAATCTGGCTCCACACTGTAGAAATCATTTTAGTTGAGCAAGTGGATAGTGATTCTCAGATACAACCAAGTAAATCATCACTTTTTTCTCAGAAACAAATAAAAGAAGAAAATATGAGTGAATGCTGCCAATAGATGATATCCTAGTATAAGAAGAATGCATTCTGTGAAATGCTAAATTGGGAGACTGTATTTGGATAGAGAATCTGAGATCTGGAAGGCGGTGTAGACTAGTTATATTTAGGTAATACCAACAAGGAAGCAGAGTTGCCTGGTGTACAGAGGCATGATCTATACAGCCAAACTGACTGTCTTTAATTAAGTGAGGCAAGTTGCTTTTTCTTCACCAGGTCTTATTCTTTCAGTTGTAAAGTGGGATTAATACTATTAGAATAATTAATAATAATAGTTTGATATGATTATTGTGAGGGGTAAATGATAAAATGCACATGAAGTGTTTAGGATTGTTGGGCACAGAAAATGCCTGTGTGTAGTGTAATAAATGAGTTCTGCTAATATCATGATCATTTCCTTAGCCAGTAACGATTGTCAAAGAGACATAATGCAATTTTAACTCATAAGGTCTCTGCTAACAGTATTTTAGGTCATAAAACATGTAATTCTTCATTCCTTTGACCATTTTGTCCAATAGCAGAAGAGTGTGACAAACATAGTTCATAGTATAAATGAAAAACGAGACTGGTATTTACACGGAATTTGCTTGCTCATTAAAAGTAAAGTAACTGGTTAAGGAGATGGTGCTTTGGCAAATGCCTCATTGATTTTCAAAAGTTTGCTGAAACTCACTTTATGACACTCTTTGAGCAGCTGAAGTGTCTGTGTAAAAAAACGTGTGGATGACCAACTACAATAAGCAGAACAAATATAACTTATATGTTTGGTAAGTGAATCAGTTCACCTATTCACATGAAGAATTGACTTGGATGGATAGTCTAAGCTCTATCTTATAATGGCATTTTACATGCTTTTCATTCAATAATTATTAGGAAAAGAGTGTCCAATTTTATAAGTGCTTAGAATATATTTCTTTTTCAGATATAGTGGTTGCATTGTTTTTCTCATTCCATTCTCTTGCATTTTCCTTTCAGTGATGCAGCACTGCAGCCTACTTTAGGGTTCATTTTTGCCTCCTCTATTGTTTTATTCTCAGTGCCTTAGGTATGTGGAGTATAAGGCCATTAACCCCTTGGTCTTTGTGGAAATCAAAATGCCATTTGTCTAGATGTAAATTACCTCCTGCCACTATTGAAATTTCAAAAAAGTCCATTATGATTCCATATGTTGTCTATTTCATGTTTCCGATTTTTTGATGATTTTTTGATTTTCTGACTGATTTTTTTGATGACAACAGAATTAAACATGGAGCCCAGAGACATTGTTAGCAAACAGCAATAAGACTGGTATGTCTCAGGCATATGAAAAGAGCGATGAGAAAAACAGTCTAATGACATAAAGGCCAATGTGAGTTGTATCTCAGAAAATACATGTCTGTTAACATTTTTTGAGTTTTTATTTTGTTTTGTAACAAAAGTAAATTTCTGACAATGTAATTTAAATGCCTTGACATTTCAATGTGATGAGACTGTAACATATTATGAGTCAAATTTTATCAGTGGAATAAATTTGCTGGAACATTTGCCCTTGTTTCTTTATAGTCATTTTACTAATATAATTTCCTAACTTTAGAGAGCATTATAATAAAGCTCATTCCAGTCCTCTCTACCACAATGCCTCTTTAAGTATTTCCTGGAATCAAAATACTCAATATTACTTTTGCCACTGGTAAGTGTTATGAGTCCAGAGACTTCCTGAAAGCCATTGCTTAGCCATGGCACATTAGCAGGCTCAATCCCAGGGGAATACATTCTCCCATTCCTGGAGTCATGGATTTGCACAAGTCAGGAAACTGCCTCCTCTCTCACTCCTCAGGGAATTAAATCCCAGAGGTTTTAGGCCTCTGGAAAGAGAAAATATTTCTTGTTGATGCTAAGCCTTTAATTGATTCAGTGGGTCGTTCAGGAGTCCATGGGCCTTTTCAATGCAGACTTGGGAAAAAGTGGTGATGTTTATACTCCTTCCTAAACAGAGTAGCTATTATTTGTGGAATGCTTTACTTTCTGGAAGTAAAGGTTGGCAAGATAACCTTTGGAACATGTGTTTTAGGAATTTTCATTTATTCCAAGGATGCCATTACTTTTGAAGGATAAAATCTCCCTCAGGGCCCTCAGAATAATCTGAATAAATTTACTGGCATTTTGAGTTCTTAGGGTGCCATCTTCTCTCCAAGACTAACTAGAAAAGAGATGCCAAACAGGCTGCTTTCCTAATAGACGTTATCCATTGGTAGTGCTTCACATGACTTTGAAGACTTTGCTCATAATTTTCCAACAATCTGGAACATGCCTGAAAACTTACTCATCACATTTTATCCAATTTTTGAGACCTTTGCCAAGTATCTGTTTATCAGAGTGCTAATGCTGTCAGACAAACATATGGGTGAGTAGGTAGAAGACATGCAGTCTTTTTCTCCAAGAATAGAGGTTGGTTGTGTGTATGTGTGTGTTTTTTTAATTTATCTTGGGCATATTATTAGCTATGATTTAAATTAAGAAGTACACATTTTTAATTGCAATGATCTATCCACCCATACTGTGGTATGGTGCAAGGGACACAAATCTTGAAAGGATTAGGCTAGAGTGTGATTTTAGAAAAAAGAGAATGACCATTTACTGATCAGCTTACAGAGCCAGGCATTGTGATTGGTGCTGCACCATCTCTGGAGTCAGGATACCCACGTCCTCCACGTGTTAGTTCCCTTACTGTGGGAAGTCTTTAACCTCACAGAGCTTCATTCTTCAGTCTTACAAGAAAAATGATCATCATCATTACTCCCCCAGCAGGTTGTTGGGAGGAAGAAACGACATTTACTCTGTGTACAGGATAGCTCTAGAAGAGTCACAATTACTGGGGGTTTTTTTGTATTCTCCTTTACTTCCCCAAAGTTTTAAAGTCAATTCATTACTATTATCTTAGCAAAATTTGGAGAGCACATTGTGAAAGAGAAATTTGCTAAGAAGAAAAAAAATAGGACTGTGAAATTAAGGCGCTAGCTCATTGCCTACAGTGGTTCTCACCCTAACGATGGAAATGGAAAGGTAAGGCAGAATGGGGGAGATGGAGAGACGAAGGTAGGTATAACTATTCTGAGCATCTCCTCTGTGAGGCGCAGAAACAAAACATGAGGATGGACACTGCATATAAAGAGGACACCTCTAAGTGCCTTAAAATATTACAGTTAAACCCAGTGAAAAAGGATTGGAGAGTCTCTTCAGAATTCCTGGGAACTCTGAATTATATAGTGGAAGGCCAATAGCTGAATAGGTGAAGGATAGCAGTATTATTATTAAGATGTTTTAAAACCAGGGCAAGGGTCTAATTTTTATGACTCATTACAGAATACAGTAGGCTATATCCCAAAGGCAAATTATGAATTTGAAATGTTGGTTGTGAGATGCCTCAACGAAGTGAAGTTGCCCAGTCATGTCCGACTGTTTGCGACCCCGTGTGCTGTAGCCTGCCAGGCTCCTCTGTCCATGGAATTCTCTAGGCAAGAATACTGGAAGCCATTCCCTTCTCCAGGGGGGTCTTCCCGACCCAGGGATCAAAGCCGGGTCTCCTGCATTGCAGGCAGATTCTTTACCATCTGAGCCACCAGGGAAGCCTGAGATAAATAGTTATTGCTTCTGTTGTTGACTCTCTGCTCTAACTTTACGAGTACTTGATTATATGGATAAAAATCTACTTAAGGATTTTTTTGGGGGGTGGTGGGGGCATATATCTATCAGCCTTTACTTCTACCTTTTAAAGAATATTATCTTCAGAAGAGGGAATAGGCAGACCTTTAGCAGACTGTTGGAGGGATCACTGTAGGGCTTCTGTCCTAGACTGCCATAAAGAGCTGAGTGTGTTGGGGTAAAGATGTTAAACCCTTTGGGCCCCAGTTTCTTTACCAGTGAAATGAGCATATCAGAGCCTTTACCGAAGGTTGTACTATTATTACATGAAAACCTCTTCACCATCTTCATTTCCCCACACCGAGGTTGTGTAATATACTTTTATGAATGGCACCTTAAAAAATAGCCCTCAGTTAAATGCAATATGACAATTATGCAAATATATAATAATAGATAGCCCAGTGGGCACTGCATTTCTTCACAAAGTGTGAGATGAGCATTTGGCATCTCTGCTCCCCAGTCTTAACAATTTCTAAACAGCATCTGCCGAGATTTAGTTCTACTCTTCTCATCAACGTAAAACATTTGTATTTCTCCCTGTTACTTCTTTTATCCTCTGGCACCACCTACTTTCTTTATGTGAAGTTCGATTGCCTTTTAGTTTGTGGCTAAGGGAACAATTGCTGTCACATTCTACTTGCTAGGTGTCCAACCAGACATCACTTCATCAGGAGAGAGGCAGGGAGGTGTTCACTGAGCTCTGCACGGGACCTGTGTTCAGTTGCTACAATGGGAAGCTTTCCTAAGTGCTAGTTGCGTAGCCAGCATCAGAGAGTTTTATCTTTGGCAGCGCAGATAAGATGCTGATCTGTTGCCTCATGTTTACCTGCTTTATTCAGTTGCATGGGACCAAGGAGTGACACCTAAGTGGTTAAACCTTCACATCCAGGTCTCCATGGCCCATTTAGATGGCTGGAGATGTGTCCAGTGTTTGTCGAGATTGGCTGGAGCAACAATATTTTAAATTATTCTTTGGGGGCATCTTCACTGAAGCTAGAAGTAGGGACTCATTTTTTAGCATGCAACTGGCTTCCGTTTAAATGATCTCCTTCAGATTCCCCAACAAATATCTCATCTGTGACCATCTTCAAGGGCTGCTAATTAAGTAATACTATTTAATTTACATAAGTGTTAGTTTGTAACTCAGATTACAAACCTTTCTCTTCAACATAATTATTTTGTAGTAAACATCACAATGTCACTTTACAAAGGCAATTTGCACCAGGAAAAATTCAGAGAGGAGGGGAAGAAAGTAAAATATTAAACCTATTTTATGACCAAAAAAAAAAAAGAGAGAGAGTAGGTGTAAAAAAGAACAAAAATAATAAAATACAGTTAGTGAATTATAAGTTGATTATGGTTTTCATAGGTTCATAAATTGCTGGCTTAAAAAAACTGATAACATGGTGTTTTCAGCCATTAACAGCAGTAACAACAACCAAAGGTAAAAATGCCAACTACTCATCAGCATTCTAACTCAGCGTGCTGCCTGTGACAAGCAACACTCTGAAAAGATGGCCCTTTGATGCTTGTCTTGCCAGAAAGCTATTATTTTTGGTATAGCTACATGATGTGGGGAGACTGTGGCTTAGTCTTCCAGGCGTGCTGATATGTCCATCAATTGGCATTGGTAGATGCCAATCAGATCACTAAACTCCCTGGCACACATTGAGTGACAACCCTGGGGGCCTGGAGTGATTGTATCTCTCAGACTCAAGTGGGCACATTATTGATCTCCGTAATCCACAAGATATGTATGTGAGCTTTACCAAGGTTAAAGAGTGAATCCACTGTTCTGAGGTGTCATTGATTGTAATTTTAAAAGAGGTAGGGTAGGATTTAAGAATGTGTGTGTTTGGTATGGAAAGTTTCCCCAGAAAAGGTCTGAGATAAACTGAAATCAATACTGCAATGCTACACCGCACAGGAGTTTGAAATCTGGAGGTTGAATGTCAGCTTCAGGCTTTTCTCTTGGCTAGGAACTTAGGAGGTGCCTCGAAAATATCAGATCTGTTCTGTGGCAGAAGACTCACTCCTAGTGAATAGCAGAAAAGCAAATGCTACACCTTTTCCTCTTTGTAATAAATCATTTTGTTTTTCTATAGATTGCGTGTGGCATTTGAGGCAGAGCAAGCAAGCCTGCAGATATTTCAAGCTAATTCTTCAGCATCTTTCATTTTTCACTCTGAGCAGGAAACCTCTTCTTAAACTTGTTCATTTTACAGAGGGAAAATCGAAGCCCGTGGCATGTTGTCAGAGCTGCTTTATTGTCATCATTTACAAAGGTCACTGGAATTAATTGACTTCTTACGTTTCATATTGTAAAGTGACTCATTTTTTGACACATTTATGGGAAAGCGGCAGGATCTAAGTGGCTGGTTATTGTCTCTTGCTTTTGGCTCATATTATAAACTAGAAAACCAATAATAACTCTGAAATCACAGTGGTAGAAAAAAATAATCTGCAGTTCAAAAGAAGCAGTCTCCATTAACTATTTGGTTAGCTGAACTAGAAGAAGGAAGGAGAGAGCTCCTGAAGATAAAATGTAAATACTTGGTTTCTTTTACTGTCTTTGCAGGATCTGTTAAGGGGGGTAGTGAGTGTTTCCATGAACATACTCATGTTCTAAGTAGCTGGCTTCCTTTTACACGACTGGAAGTATAAATTAACCCACACTATATCCCATGAATCATCCCTGCATGGATGCTCATAGTTTACTGAGAGTAATTCTATCTCAAAGGCATTGCTTCTGAAACTAAAGAGAAATACAGGGTGTAAGCAGTATTTATAGTGTGAGGGCACAGTATGTTCTGGGTAGGTTTTGCGAATCCTTATTTCTTCCTTTTTTTTTTTTTTTTCACATTATCCCCTTTTCACTAAATGAAGAAGGTTCAACTCATTCTCATAGCTTGCTTTCACGAAAGAGGCACGGAAACAAGGACATATTGTTAAAAATGAATAAATTAGAGGTGAATTAAGCCTGCTAGCTGAGTAAGAGCAAAGGGAACATAGCAGTTGGTTTGAACAAACAATCTTCTTAAACAGGAGATGTACTTTAAAGCCACCCTGCTGCGATCCTGTTAATTACCAAAGAAGATGCGAACTCTTCTGGTTCATGGGATCCTTTTACCTAGAGTGTGTCAGTGGCAGCTGCATTAGCAGACATTTGCACTGTCCCTTCCGACCAGTGAGGGGATGTTATTAAAGGGAAGTCATTTACCCCGATCCGTAAGATGTAGCCTGGCAGAAATTCAATAACTGTTTGTGATATGCTCTTTTCGCCACTCTGCTTAGTGGTTTTACTCTTGACTTAACAGCAGCATTTGCCTTTATCTCCAATCACTAGGTGAAAAAGGGAGAAAAATGCCCCATCTCTGGGGTTGGTTTCACAACGCAGAAGGATTTGTGATCTGCTTTTCATTGCAAATAATGTGAAGAAAAAGCAAAAATCCCCTAGCCCCTCTCTTCCTCTCCTTTTCTCCTCTGGTCTTCTCTCTTGCTGTCCCCTTCTCTCTCTCTCTCTCTCTCCTTCTCTACTCCCTCCAACCCCCAGCACTGCTTTTTCTCTCCCACTCACATCCTCTGATGGGCGTTCAAGCTAGTAAAATTCATGCTGGAGAATCCCACAAACACAGCAAGGCATACACAGAGCCCGAGGGCTTTTGCATTTGAATTTCGTCTCAAAAGTGAAATGGAAAGAAAACTGCTCTTGGAATTCACACAAGAAGAGAACATCAAAAGAGAATTTAAGTGTTAAAAAAAAACAAAAAAGAGCATCAACTGAACAGGAAAGAGAGCATATTTAAATAGAAATGTATATTTCAAACTTACCCTGCAAAAGCGGTTTCAGTGCTACACCCCCTTCCGTGTCCCTGCGTGCTGGATTCCTCAATTCCTTAGTTGCAGTAATCACATGGTTGTGTTCTTGCCCGGGTGGAAATTGGTGCATACGTGTGTGTACCAAAGTATACACAAACGTGTACTATAGGTATTCACACAAGCAAGCGAGCTTATCTCTGTATTCTAAAATATAAACGAAGGCGGGAGGCGACAGCGAGGATTCCTTCTTTCTCCCGAACTCTTTCTCTCAGTCAGCGGCAGGCTGAGCCTTTCAATCCAGTGAAGAGAGACCCTGGGAGCTGGCTTTATTTCTCCTGGTTTCCATGGTGGTTAGTGGTGCGTCGTTCGCCCGATCAGTTGTCACACTGACATGGTGCTTCCGGCTCAGCGGTCATTAATAACTGCACACCCTCCACTCCCCAGAGAGGAGCCAATCGCCTCGGACTGCCGGGACGTGGCACTCGCAGCTGCTCGCGTCTGGTTGGCTGAGACAACCTGTCTGTCCTATGACACTGCCGCTTAGGATACAAGTAAATGAAACAGGCTTGCTTGTTTTCTTAGGTATCATTCCCTCCCTCCCTCCTTTCCTTCCTTCCTTCCTTTCTCCCTTCTTTCCTTCCTTTTTTTGAGGGGGAGGAATTTTTGACAAGTTTCCTCATTTTGGGGTTTTCAGTCGCTCAGACACTGTGTTTTCTCTCTGAAAACAGCAGGGCACATTACTAACAAGGATTTCCCAAATATTAAAAGCGCCTGGGAGAGATGCAGAGCCTCCAACCGCTCCTCTGAGAAGTTCACCGAGGCAGTATAATTTAAGAACAGCTTGAAACTGTTTTGAGTGGCATTTGATTTTCTATATGTCCTACTTAATTTAGGATATGCGTTTGCTGTTCAATAATATTTTTTTTTTTTTTAAGCAATGGTTTTTCTTACCTGGAATGACCAGTTTTTTGTTTTTGTTTTTTTAAGTAACACACATATTTGCTTCTCTATATTTCAGTACATTGGCATATTAAGGGGGTATATATGTTTCCAGTGAACATTCAGTCACTTCTCCTTATGTGATGAAGTTAATTTGCCAGCCACATGTGAATGAGCACATGTGCCATGATGTTTGTGTGTGTGACCGGGGAGGGATGTGTGGGGGTGTATGTGTGTTTAGGGTGTATGTTTTACTCTTCTGGGAAAGCATTTCTCCTGAAATAAACTTAAATCCTCAAGAAAATGATTTCTCTTTGTTCTTAGACATGCTAACTCTGAACTTATATTTACCAGAAAAACATACTCTGTACACATATGTGAAACATTGAATTATCTGAAATTTAGAAAAGAAACACACCAAAGCATAACGGTGTATATTTCTGCAAGGACACCTATGAGCAAATAGATGGCAGTTTTTTAAAATGCATGGTTAAAACCTTAATTAGCATACTAGAGAAACATTTTGTTGAAAACCATGATACATGAGGATTAATTTAGCAACAGGTCAAAAACAGGTTAGATTCATGACTCCAACCCTAGTTTTGAGAGACTACCCTCTAGTGGAGTAAAAAGAAATGGCATTTTCATGTTACTGGATTTATTGGGGGTGGGGGTGGGGGGGGAAGCTTCACATCTAATTATTCCTTAAGTATTTATTGAAATGACATAGACCAACAGTTTACATTTATTATAATCATAATACCAACTTTGTTTCTAACTATTAAATATTTTCGCTCTGTGGTTTTCTTTGAAATGTTCCCAAATGCTTTATTTTTTTTTCCTTTTAAAAAAATGTATTCAAATAATTCTTAACCTTTTGAATAAAACTAAGTTTGAGACAAAAGTAGCTTCTCCATTAACCTAATAGTGCTTATTTCAGAATGTTACTGCAAGATTTTATTCTTTACACTAGGCACTCTAGCACTTCCTCTGTAAATGTTAGGAATTTATAGTCCAGTGTTTGGGATGTTGTGATACACTGTCTCTATACTTAGTTTAATGTACTTGTGATAACAGTAACTCCCCCCAATTCTACTCTCTCCAGCTCCAGATTCTTGCCTATTCAAAATAATTTCACCACTGGCAGATTTTTATTTTCAGCTATGGAAAACTTCGGAGAAGGCAATGGCACCCTACTCTAGTACTCTTGCCTGGAAAATCCCATGGATGGAGGAACCTGGTAGGCTGTGGTCCATGGGGTCGCTAAGAGTTGGACACAACTGAGTGACTTCACTTTCATGTGTTGGAGAAGGAAATGGCAACCCACTCCAGTGTTCTTGCCTGGAGAATCACAGGGGCGGGGGAGCCTGGTGGGCTGCCGTCTGTGGGGTCACAGAGAGTCAGACACAACTGAAGCGACTTAGCAGCAGCATGGAAAACTTATATTAAAATTGCATTAATTACTTGAAAAAGGAATTTGAGTTTTATACCATTGGTTCCTTAAGCATTTCATTTTGGTTGGTTGGTATTGACCATATAATAGACAAATCCAATAATCAAACCAAGTATAATGGCTTCCCATAATGAGAGTGAGTAGTGATAATCAAGCAGATAGATGATTAAACTACTTTCATGGTTTATAAATAAAACCAACAGTTGTAAGTATTATAAATTTTAGTCTCCTTCAGATATCAAAAAAATTTAAGTTTTAATTTAGCAAGAGTGGAATATTTTAAATGACACTTAATGCTCTATCACAGGAAGTTGTTTTGACTTCCTTTGATTACCTTTTTTGGCATATGGGAGATGAGATGGCTTTTCTTGTAGTTGTCCTTTTTGTGTAGGTACATGATAAGTTCAAAAGATTTCATGGGACATTAGAAATGAAATTTCAGTGTGAGAGAAAGTAACTGACTTTGGATGAAAAGAGTGAGGATTTTGTTTCTTGGCTGTAGTTTCCTTTTTGCTACAAGAACAACAGCTGCTGAGTAGAAGCAGTGTGTTTTAGAAGATATACTTTTCCATCACATCAATCACTTATTAGTAATGAGAGGTCCCAGAAAAGACACGTTAAATTATTTAATTATCACATCTATGTAATACAGTACCATGTGAAGACTTTAAATTGTGACAGGATGAAGATTTCAGGGCTTTTGAATTAGCAGGATTGTGAATGGTCATCAAATGAGAAACATAAAACCTTTAAGCTCAAATGCCTTAAGTCCTAAAGTTTAAGAGACTTAATATGTATACACAGCTGGTTAGAGAGAGCAAGACTAGAACTCCTCAGGTCTTTCAGGATTTTTCTGTTATGTCACCCTCTCAGTTCAGTTCAGTTGCTCAGTCGTGTCCGACTCTTTATGACTCCATGGACTGCAGCACACCAGGCCTTCCTGTCCATCACTAACTCCCGGAATTTACTCAAACTCTAGATATCTATTGAGTCAGTGATGCCATCCAACCATCTCATCCTCTGTCATCCCCTTCTCCCACCTTCAATCTTTCCCAGCATCAGGGTCTTTTCCAATGAGTCAGCTCTTCACATCAGGTGGCCAAAGTATTGGAGTTGCAGCTTCAGCATCAGTCCTTCCAATGAACATCCAGGACTGATCTCCTTTAGGATGTACTGCTTGGATCTCCTTGCAGTCCAAGGGACTCTCAAGAGTCTTCTCCAACACCACAGTTCGAAAGCATCAATTCTTTGGCGCTCAGCTTTCTTTATAGTCCAACTCTCATATCCATACGTGACTACTGGAAAAACCATAGCCTTGACTAGACGGACCTTTGCTAGCAAAGTAATGTCTCTGCTTTTAAATATGCTGTCTAGGTTGGTCATAACTTTCCTTCCAAGGAGTAAGTGTCTTTTAATTTCATGGCTGCAGTCACCATCTGCAGTGATTTTGGAGCCCAAGAAAATAAAGTCAGCCACTGTTTCCACTGTTTCCCTATCTATTTGCCATGAAGTGATGGGACCGGATGCCATGATCTTAGTGTTCTGAATGTTGAGCTTTAAGCCAACTTTTTCTCTCTCCTCTTTCACTTTCATTAAGATGGTCTTTAGTTCTTCTTCGCTTTCTGCCATAAGGGTGGTGTCATCTGTGTATCTGAGGTTATTGATATTTCTCCTGGCAATCTTGATTCCAGACCCTCTCATCTACCTAATGATTGATAGATTTTCTTCTTTTTCTTCTTTTCGTATTCTTTTTTTTTCTTATTTTGTTTTCCCCCCTGCTTTAGAATCCATTGCAAATACAGTGTATTACTTGCATATGCATGTCAGCTACCTCAGAATAAATGTATGCAGGGTTTCCTGAATGAGTACCTAGTTCTAATGAACATGTATTGAAATGATTTTTAAACATAAATGAGTAATTATAGCCCTTAAATTATGTTGACAGAGTTCTGCCTATATCATCAAATAAGAAAATATATAGGTGCAATAAATATTTATTTGTTGATTTAATGGTTGAATTTAAGTTACTCATTTGTGAAGGTTTATTGCTATTTCGTGGAATCCTAGACAGGGTTTGCCTGTGAGCTTTTGTTAGAGAAGTAATTTACGTAGTGAATCATGACACAGCTTCTGGAGACAGACAGCCTGGGTTGGAATGCTTACTTTGCCACTTTCTAGGTTTGTGACCTTGAGCACAAATTTAGCATCTCTGTGTCTCAGTTTCCTCCTAGGATTGTTTTGAGAATTAAAGTAGTTAACATATATAAAAGCTTAGAACATAGTAACTGGAACATAGTATCTGGAACATAGTAAGTCTAAATGAATGTTTGAAATCACCATTACTGTCAGTATTATCATTGTGAGAGTCATCATTATTTGTTCCACTGTGTCCTTTGGGCTGCGCTTTCTACCTTCTATTCTAAGTCCCTGCCTTTCACTTGTTCCATTCTAAGTCCCTGCCTTTCACTTATCAGAAGTAAGTTAGTTCAGTTCAAATGCTGCTTCCCCCATGGAATCTTCTCTGGCCCTCTAACAAGATATGATCTCTCATTTGACCCATTCTAGCATTCACTGACCGGGGAGCCTGGTGGGCTGCCGTCTGTGGGATCACACAGAGTCGGACACGACTGAAGTGACTTAGCAGCAGCAGCAGGCAGCAGCATTGATTATTTGGAGAAGGCACTGGCAACCCACTCCAGTACTCTTGCCTGGAGAATCCCAGGGACGGCAGAGCCTGGTGGGCTGCCGTCTGTGGGATCACACAGAGTCGGACACGGCTGAAGTGCCTTGGCAGCAGCAGCAGGCAGCAGCATTCATTATCCCTCCTATCACATCACTTTTTAAAAATACATTATAATTGTTTGTGTAATTTCCCTTTACAGTTTATAAGATTCTCCTGGAGAGATGGCCTATATCTTATTCAGCTTTAGTATCCATAACATGTAAAAATTGTTCTTTCATAGTATTTAAATTTTAAGAGTTACTTAATCTTCGCAACATCTCAAGGTATTTTTATCCTCATTTGACAGTGTAGAAACATTGGCTCAAAGAAGTTAGGTTACTTGCCTGGTGTCCCCAAACTATTAAATAATGGAGCTAAAATTTGAACTCAGTTTGGTCTGCCTAAAGAGTCAAGGCTCTTTTTACTGCACAGGGTACTCGGTATTCATTTGCAAAATAAATGAATGCTTGATTGATGACTGAGTCAACCAATTAAATGTAGTTAGCAACAAGGGTTGCTAAAGATAGAAATACTGTTTTTAAAAGGGAATACATTTTATGTACTAGACAGAGGATGTTTTTATATAGTTGCTGTTGTTCAGTGTTAATGACAGAATTTTGTATTGCTGGCACAGTTTGAGAAATATAGCACTGAAGAGATGTAGCGCCTGGTTGGGAAGATGAAGTGATGTGTTAAATACATGTGAATGGCCATTGATGAAGAGGTGCTGACTCTGAGCAGAGAAGATCTTCAGTGGCTTGTCCTTCCTCCTCTGATTCTGATAGCAAATTTGCTCTTTAGTTAGAAATAAGATGAAACGTGAGGATCTTGTTCATTCCTTTATTCTTTGCTCTCAGGGGATTGACTTTAACTTCTTCTCTAGACATGTGAAAAATAGTGAGAGAATAAAATATACTTTTTAGAAAATATATAGCAGGTAAATAGTTAAGTAGCCTGATAGGTGGTTTTCAGTTTGCACAGAAATACCTGAAAAGAAATTTATCAAAAAAGAAAATATTCTAAATAGTAGTTATTTTTGATGGGATAATGGTTGGCTTTTGTTTTTGACTAAGTGCTGACCTGTGTATGGCATCATTTTTTAAAAACTGAAGCATAGTTGATTTACAATATTGTGTTAGTTTCAGGGGTGTAGCAAAGTGAAGTGGTTCGGTTATGTGTGTGTGTTCTTTTTCAGATTATTTTCCATTATGTAATATTACAAGATACTGACTATAGTTCCTTGTGCTATACAGTAGGCCCTTGTAGTTTATTTTACTTATAGAAATGCATATCTGTGAATCCCAAATTCCTAATTTATCCCTCCTCACCCCTGCCTTTAATAACCATATGTTTGTTTTCTATGTTGGTAGGACTATTTCTGTTTTGTAAATATATTCATTTATGTTATCTTTTTAAGATTCCACATTTATGTGATATCATATGATATTTGACTCTGTCTCACTAAGTATAATGATCTTTTGCTCCATCTATCCATGTTGTTACAAATGGCATTATTTCATTCTTTTATGGCTGAATATTTCATTGTATATATATATATATATGTATACATTGCATCTTCTTTATCTATTCATCTGTTGATGGGCATTTAGGATGTTTCCATGTGTTGGCTCTTGTAAATAGCACTTCTATTTACATTGTGGTGCATGTATCTTTTCGTATTAGAGTTTTCATCTTTTCTCGATATATGCCCAGGAGTGGGCTTGCTGGATCATATGGTAACTCTATTTTTAGCTTTTAAGGAACCTCCATACTGTTCTCCTTAGTGGCTGCACCAGTTTACATCCCTACCAACAGTGTTAGGAGATTTCCTTTTTTTTCCCACGTGATAATGAGTGATTTTTATTTCCTTCTTTGCTTCTCAGGCTTTCTAAGTCAATGTTTTGTTTTTACAATCAGAAATAATAGCTATTCTTTGAAAAAAAGATAGGAAGTTCTTTTGGAGTGAAATTTTACTTCTGTATCTGAAGCTGTTTTGTTTAGTGAAATATCTAACCTTCTTAACTTAGTATTCAGTTCTACCTATGATATAGTAATTTAAATAGCAACACAATAACAATAATGGTAGATGCCATTTATTGAGTTATTTTCCATGAGGGCTTCCCAGGTGGTGCAGTTGGAAAGAATCCACCTGCCAATGCAGGAGATGCAAGAGACGTGGGTTTGATCTCTGTGTCCGGAAGATCCCCTGGAGGAGGAAATGGCAACATACTCCAGTATCCTTGCCTGGGAAATCCCATGGACAGAGGAGCCTGGTGGGCTGCGGTTGGTGGGGTTGCAAAGTCAGATGTGACTGAGCACACACAACATACACAGCAACTGTGCCAAGTTGACTGTTAAGAGTTTGTCATGAATTGTCTCTTTCAGTCCTCCCTATTAGAATACCAGGTAGCTAATACTCTCATTTTACAAATCAGAAAACTGAGAGCTGAGTGTGCAGAAACTCACAATAGTTGCTTAAGCATCAGCGATTGAACCAAAGTCTGTCAGACTCTAAGGCTAACATTTGTGATCACTGTGATGCATTAACTCTGATACGTTTCCCATATTCTGTCCAGTCATTGTCTCTCTTCCTGTTCACATTCTATCCCTCAGCTACATCAAGTACCTCATCATTTCCTGAAAGTATCTTGTGTGTTGGATTCTTTGCAGTTTATTTCTTCTTAATCAGTTCTACAGGGCTTCTGCTCAAAACCCCCATCTTTTAAAGAACCTCCACCTCCATCTCAATGAGATAAGTATCTCCTTATTTTATCATAGCTTAAATTTAATTTTTATTGTTGTATTTCTCTTATTCCAATACATGTTATCTTTTATAGTTTAATTTTTCCTAAACCTTGATAGTAAGCAACTTGAAGGTAGAAAATATGTCTTATTTGCTTTCTAAATTCAATAGTGCATTTATATATTAAAAATCAATGTTTGATTAATTAAATCCTGAGTGACTGATGGAGTAATTGACTACTCTCTCCTGTCTGCTGGTTTTGTCCTAAGCATTTGAGTAAAATCAGAGAATTTTTTAGTTAAACAAAGCCTGCCCCTCAAAGGGGTCAATTTTGTCAGATCAGTGACTTCAGTTACACTTGAGGTTATTCATAAAAGAGCTCTTATTTATGGAAGAATAAAGTGCATCTCTTGGCTTGACTGCATTTTGCTCTTTTTTGTTGTTGGTGTTGGTGGTGGTGGCTACTTCCTCTTTTGATCTTCTTTGATTAGTTAGTACATATTAAACACAGTTGGGGTCAAATAGCCACTAAGATTCATGTAAGTTCTAGGCAGAAATTAAACTCCAAGAACCAAATGGCAGGTAAGTTCATAAAAATTCTAGGCATAAATTAAGAACCAAGTTGGCATGAGATAACATTTTGTACAATATTCTTAGGTAAAATCTGTTGGTATTTTCTTACCTTTCCTTTGTAAAAGGGACTAATGAAAGGTATAAGTTTATGTCTATGCAAGAGATCAAGGCAGTGATTTCCGAGCAAGAGAAAACAAACATTTTTGTCAGTAAAATATTTAGGCATATAGATATACTGCATCATAGAAGTTAGAGTTGTTTAAATTTTCATGAATGTTTTATGTCTCTTTTGCTTGATATCTACTAAATGGGAGAACAAAGGTAACTGTTACCATTCTCATCTGGTTCTCTTCCTTCGTTGATGGAGAGTCTAGAGGCCCAGAGCTAATGTTCACTGTCTGATTGTTCAGTGATTGTTCACAGAGTCCTTCCTTGTAGTGTAGGGAAAGTCTTTTCAAGGATGGAACCACTTACTACAACTAGCAACGATGCAGAAGACATGGGAGATTCTTGTTGCCATTACTTATACTGAAGCCATTGCTGAATTCTCAGTTTTCGATGTTAAAATTTTTTTTGACTCTTTCTTACCCTACTGTATTCTACTAGGACTATTTGGGGCAAGGGGGTCTGCTCTAATCTTTGGTCTTTAGAATATTTTCAGAAATGAGTTAATAAAATAATCAGGTAAAGGTAGTTCTGAGCAGATACTAGGCACTCAGTACTTACTTATTTTTGACAGTTACTGCTTCATTTCTTAAAACTCTCTATTTTGTTTTTGCATTTTAAAATTTATTTATTTTAGTATGCTATTTTTAATTGTAGGATAACTGTTTTACACTGTTGTGCTTGTTTCTGCTGTAGAGCAACATGAATCAACTATAAGTGTACATGTATCACCTCCTTCTTGAGCCTCTTTCCCACCCCCACACCCTGTCTCACCTCTCTAGATCATCACAGAGCGCCAAGCTGAGTTCCCTGTGCTAAACAGATGCTTCCCACTAGCTATTTTACACATAGTAATACATGTATGTCAGTGCTCTCTCAGTTCATCCCTCTCCTTCCCCTCTGGGTCCACAAGTCCCTTCTCTATGTCTCTATCTCTATTGCTGCCCTGCACATAGGTTCATCAGCACCATTTTTCTAGATTGCATATATATGCGTTACTATATAATAATTTCTTTTTCTCTTTCTGACTTACTTCGCTCTGTATAACAGGCTCTAGATCCATCGACCTCAGTACAACTGATTCAAATTCATTTCTTTTTATGGCTGAGCAATATTCCATTGCATATATGTACCACAACTTCTTTATCTGTTCATTTACTGATGGGCATCTAGGTTGCTTCCATGTCCTAGCTATCACTCTGTATGTTTTATTCAGGCCTGGCTGTCTTTGGAGTCAGCCTGTTTATCAGCTGGTTTCTGATTTAGGAGCTTGGAAGGGTAAAAGAAGTTCTGAGTAGTGTAAGAATGCTAAAATCCAGTCAAATGCAGGTGCATAAGTTTGCAGGCTTTGCCTCACAGAATTTGAGTTCTGCCTGCCAATGGCATTTGTTGGCCTTTGGTTGTGTATAGAGCTTTCTTCAAGGAATCACAAGAAGGTCTCTGCCAGTCTTTTCTATTTGAAAATTGTAAATAGTTGTTCATACTAAATGCGAGGGAGACAAACACTATTTAAACTAGCTTAGGTTAAAACTAGCTCGGGTTTAGACCAGCTCAAGTGCAAAAGTGGGGTTATAGCGAGGGTGGTATAGTCTTAAATGCACTAACAATATGGGCAAGGGGGAAAACTGGACCTCAGAGACAAGTTGGTGGTGAACTCACATATACTAAGAGACTCGTTTTCTGTCCTGTGTCTGCTTGTCATGGAGTGTTGCATTTATTCACTTACTGGTGACCAGTTTTCTTTATGGTGTCTGAAAGTTTGGGCACCAGCAACTCTCACATTCTTTACCTCCCAGTTTCACCTCTAGAGAGACTATCTCTTTCTCTTACTTCCAGTTTGAAAAATCTGGAGGGAAGCTCTACTTGGGCCAAATGCTTATTCCTGATAAAGCACTTTTCTGACATCCCTGCTCAAATTAAAGGATAGGGGACAAGGAGAAGAATGCTGCGAAAAGAAAGATGTCCATTAGGTAAGCAATAAGGACTTAATAATATTAGGTATCATTTCTGAAGTGCTCTGTTCCTGATACTGACCTAAATAAGCACTTCCTTACAGCATCTCTTTGATATCATAGAGTTGATTTGTAAGCAGATAGTTTCTTCCTTTTATAGATAAAGAGGAAGCAGATTATACCCCACTCCCTACAGTGGCATGGCTTGTGAATGACTCAGCCAGGGTTGGAATCCACATCAGTCTGACTCCCAGGCTTGAGTTTAGGACCACTCACTGTGCTGAGTGTCACGTGGTCATCCAGTGAAACTTAGAGCGGCGTCCACGGTGCACACACTTCATGTTTTTCTTCAGCACGGCAGTGTTGGACAGCCAGTCAGGCTGAGCTTCTTGCCATCAGTAGCCACCATGCCAGCGGTTGAGGACCTGAAGACCACCACGTATCCTGTCTTGAAGTGTTAAGAGGCAGCCAGTGTGGGCCCAGGAGCCCCTGCTTGGCCTGAACCATGTCTTCCCTTCCTCTGAATCATGAATAACCTTTAACTGAGATCAGAGCTCTGTAACCTTTGCCATCTGTTGTCAAGTCACACTCTCAGATTCAGTCTTATTTCAGGCAAGCCTCTTCCCATTCTACCCCTAATTCCACATGGTTTTCTCTTCCACAGACATCAGACATCAAGATACCCTCTCACATAGCAGCATCTAGCTGCTGTATGTTTCATTCTACATAAATCCTCCCAGTTCTTGCTACTTCTCTTATTTGTCATTTGTAAGCAGATTTCCCATCTTTTAAACTGTCTTCCGGGCCTCTTCTATTTTCTTCTTTAGCTGAAATTGAATCTTATTGCAAGTCTTGATTATTTTTTTTGGCTCTCTCCCTTTTTGTTCCTAGACTCCCAATCAATTCCTCTTTCTCTTCCTTCACCTTCATAACCATGAGTTTACTCTCTAAGTCTGAGTTTCAATTTTTTAAATAAGTTCATTTGTATCATTGTTTGAAAGATTCCACAAATAAGCAATATCATATGATATTTGTCTTTCTGTGACTTACTTCACTTAGTATGACAATCTTCAGGTTGTTGCAAATGGCATTATTTCATTCCTTTTTATGGTAGAGTAATATTCCATTGTACATATATGTACCATGTCTTCTTTATCCATTCATCTGTCAGTGGACATTTAGGTTACTTCCATGGCTTGGCTATTGTAAATAGTGCTGCGGTGAACACTGAGGTGTATATATCCATCTGAGGCTGTTTTTCTCTTAGTCATTCTCATCTCTCTCCCTTCCCTACCTGCTAAGATTGGTCATCTAAACTACTCACCTTGGCTCTCTTGCTGTAGTCTCCCACCATACCTGCTGAGTCGGAACTTCTGGACAAGGCAAGATTGTTCTCTGCTCTTGTTTCCATGAGGTAAATTGGTCCTAGAGAAAATCACAGTAAGTGCAGAGTATCATGTCTCATCTGGGTCTTCAGCAGGTCCCTCACATCCTTATATTTCTCCTAAGTTAGCTCCTTATCCAGTTATCTTCAGAGATGGCACCAAACTTGAGTACTCTCTTTATATCCCTTGTTAGTCTCTGAGTATTCCTAGGGACATGCCCTCACTTTTAGCCACATTGAATTCAGGCCTGTAGGTGTGAATTGTCTTTATTTCACGGCCTCCCAACCTACGAATGACTCTTTATCCACACTCATCATTATCTTTCTTTTGTAGTCTTAAGGATGAGGCTTTTTTTCTCAGTATATCCCTCCTTTTCCCCCCCTCAAACTCACCTACTTATGTGTTCTCAGGAATTGGTCTCTAGAAGCCTTTGTCCCCATTCCACCCTGTAGTTGACATGTTGCCATGAAATCCATAGACAGGCTTAATTATTCCTCAATAATAACAGTATTCCTCTTAACCTTTGGTCCTATTCTATCATTCTTTATCTGTCCTCGTCATATAAATTTCTCAGGAGAGCTATCAACATCTGGTATTACCTCATTATCACTTTCTACTTACTTTTCCAGCTCATGTTTTTCTAGGTTCTTGTTCCATCCAGGCTACTGAAATTTCCCTTTGGAATCTCATCAGTGTCCTCCCAATTTGGTCCTTGTACATCAAAGCCTCCCAGTCATGCTCCTGCTACCTCCACATTCATTTTGCTATCACTGTTGATGTATCTACCTTTTAAATATTTATCTTAGGCTTCTTCTTTTGCCTACTCTTCTTCATACACTCTCTTAGATAATATAATCTCTTCTTTATATATTCATTACTCTCCAATGTACATCACCACTCCTCTTGGAAATAAAATTATTTTTTTGTATCTTTTTAGATATGTTCCTCAGACTCTGTGATAAATATCTCTAATTGTATGAGCCCAGGCACCTCCTACTCGCCATGTCTAAAACTGACCTTTTAAGCTTGTCTCTATAAAGTGGCTTTTCTTCTTCTTTTTTTTTAAATTTATTTTAGTTGTAGTAGCATTACCCATTACCTCGAGTCCAGGGATTTTTTATTTTTCTTTTATCTTATGCCCTGCATTCAACTGTTCACTGTTGTGCTGTGCATACTTGCTCAGTCATGTCCAACTCTTTGCGACCCCATGGATTATAACCTGCCAGACTCCTCTGTCTATGGCATTTCCCAAGCAAAAATACTGGAGTGGGTTGCCGTTTTCTTCTCCAGGGTATCTTCCTGACCCAGGAATTGAACCTGCATCTCCTGCTTGGCAGGCAGATTCTTTACCACTGAGCCACCAGGGAAACCCATTGTTATTGGTTAGGGAAATACAAACGGTTTTCCTTGAACTGTCACTGTCTTCACAGAAGACAGTGAAATAGATCAGAATTTGAAATGCATTGCTCTGCACATGTGGAAATGATATGTGCTCAGATAAAGTACCTAGAAAATAATCAATAGCCTGTGTTGAGAGTTAACTGTGTGCAAGACCCTGATGTGTGGTCTGCTGTGCGTATGTTTAGTCTTATTCTTTCAGTTCTGTGAGACATTCACACACCTGCCCCTTTTCGCAGAAGAGGAAACTTGAGTTCCACAGAGGCTGGTTAGCTTTTGCCATCCTAGAAGCTGTGAGGGAATTAAGCTGGAATACAAGTTGAAGTCCAAAGCCAAAACTTTTAAAACTGTGTTTTCTCCCCTCTAGATATCTTCCAATTCTCTCATTCTCTTCTTCGTAGCATGTTCTATAGAGCAGCTTTTGCTTCTTGTGTTTGCTTCTGTATAACAAAATGGACAGCGACACATTCATAGGAGAATGCTGGCTGTAATTTAGCTGTACCTCACTTTTCTCACTTTGACTACATTCCTGTCTTTCTAATTGGATGTTTTTGTCATATTGTGACACTATCTATAAACAATTATCCTCAAAGGTAAGTATTATATCAACTCAGATAATTAAAACAAACAAACAAACAAAAAACCTTTTTTTATGCTGGTTTTTACTCTAGGATAGTGTCTGTATTCACCTGCCTTTTTGAGTTAATATTTGAGGTGAATGACAGTTGTATTACTCTATTAGAGAAGCCAGCTTTTATCCCCTAATTGTTGTGTTGTCCTGAAAAGTGTTAATATCATTCACTCAGTTGTGTCTGACTCTTTGCGACCCCATGGACTGTAGCCCACCAGGCTCCTCTGTCCATGGAATTCTCCAGACAAGAATACTGGAGAGAGTGGTCATTCCCTTCTCCAGGAGATCTTCCTGACCCAGGGATTGAACTTGGGTCTCCTACATTGCAGGCAGATTCTTTACTGTCTGAAAATGGATAAGTAAATGATTAAAAGAAACACCTTCATAAAAGTTCAACACTGCTATCTTAAAACTACTATTGTTTTTTTAAAAATATATTTGAGACTATCAAAAGGCCAAATTTATACTTTTTCCTAGCAATAGAATTTCAAAGAATGATCAAAGATGATTGTTACACAGAAAACTGGGAAATCAGAAGCCGCAGACTTTAGGCACAGACAGAAAAATAATAAGACAAGCTTAGGCTTTAGGGTAAGAAAATGTTTTAAAATACATTCAGATGAAAGGACAACATGTGTCTGTTTTGGGAAATCCCTTATCTTTCTTTCCATTTTGTAGATATGATGAAAAAGAGTGAGTATATTAACCCGCAGCAGTATGAGCACATCTTACATCCTTCACTTTCTCTGAAGGGTATGTTTTATTAGAAATGGAATGAGTATTCAGTGTTTTAGCTGTGTTAGACTTTGGGGTGCTCCCCAGATGTATGGCGCTCACTGAGAGCCTATGTGTGGCCTGCAGGGCGGGGAGAATCCTGGCCAGAGGGGCTGTGCCGAGCTCTTTCACATAGTTCCCATTACTAAGGAAACCACTCGTTTTGTCTGAACATGCTCTGAATAGATGTCTCATTTGAAGTCTACTGCTCATACCATGAGGATTGCATTATGGAGTTGAGAAAGAAATGAGGGGAACAAAAAATGCTTGAAAATGCCACCAAGCAGTCACAAAGCGTCATACTGTAATAACATTCCATGAGACAGAAGGTGCATTTATTTTTGCTGTATTCCAAGTTATTTTGGTGTCATAAAAGCAAATTCCTTTGCCTGCCCACGTAATGAAAATAAGCAAAGCAGATGTTCTTTTGACCTATTCTTAATCTCTGCTCTTGTTAGGATCTCACTCAGAAGTGTGACATTCGGCACAGGAAGGACAAAATATGGATTCTCATATTAATCTAGATTTGCTCCGTGGTGCCTTGGAACTAAATGGTGTAGTGCTATCTCTCTGCCAATAAACAAACACATGTTCAGAGTCAGACCTCAGAATTTGCAGTCTCCCAATTGCCACTGCTAAATGCAGAATGGCTACTGCAAACTGGTGCTTGGTGTTCCTTAATGAGCCTCCCATTCAGAGTCTGTGTGACAAAATACTGCCTCTAGAAGTCCTCCTGCTCCCTTCTCTAGCTTCTGGCAACTCATAGCAAAGAGACTAGCTCTAGCTGAAAAATCAGATGGTCTTCTTTCTTCTTTACCATGGAAAGTAGGATTTATGAGACTTTGATTACAGTATAATCTTTATCATCCTACTCTCAATTCTTTGATAAAGGGTATTGATTTTCTTCAATGTATGTCAAGTGCTATACAGACATCCTCATCAGGAGTCGCCACCTTTAAACCCATAAAGAAAGTTAAGAGCCATCACTATAGGGAAAGAAAGAGTCACTCAGTTGTGCCTGACTCTTTGAGACCCCATGGACTGTAGCCCACCAGACTCCTCTGTCCGTGGAATTTTTCCAGGCAAGGTATTGCAGTGGGTTACCATTTCCTTCTCCAAGGGATCTTCCCAACCCAGGGATGGAACCCGAGTCTCCTGCACTGAGGCAGATTCTTTACTGACTGAGCTACCAGGGAAGCCCATTACTACAGGGAAGAGAGGCATTATTATCTTCATTTTCAGCTCCTTTAAGCTGTTTAGCAAACAAGAGGTATATCAATACATCAACTAATCCACAAATGCAGAAATTAACACATATTTATAGATTCCTTGGCATGTTACTGTTTTGCTCATGCTCATAGCAGTAAGATAACGTATCTGCATGACAGTTAGTGGCTGAATGAGGTATGGGACTTGGAGCCTCAAGTTGTAATTTTGCTTTGTAGATACAGGCTGGTAAGGCCTCTCCTTGGAATACCAGTGTGACAAAGAGGTGCTCACAAGTCTAAGACCTAGAAATTGGCATGTACAGGTTTATTTGCTTACTAATCATGCAAAAAGCCAACAGCATTGTTAAAAGGTCTTTTTTTTTTTTTAAGATCTTTTCTTTTTTCTCAGATCATGCATGTTTACTAAACATGTATTTAGAGTAGATATCATTTGCAGGTTTGCTGCCTGACCACATTTAAGAAATACCAATAAACTGAATTGTTTCTAGAATTCAGTTGCATGACAACACTACATAAAAGACCCTAGATTTGAAAGAAAGCTTATTCTTGTAAAAGTACATAAGTACTTATTCTATCAATAATCTCCTCGCTGATTCTGATTATGAGCATTCAATTCACTTTGAAATGAACAGACTGAAGCTGCCAGCTGTTTCTGATCTGAGGTGCCTATAGAGTATTTACTCGGAGTGTGTGTTTAGCACTTTAGCTATTGTGGCTACTGACAAGAAAAATTCTAATACTCAGACTTATTAGAAGTTTGTTTTCAAGATGAATATACACTAGGTTCCTTATAGTTTATCCCCTCAAGGTTTGGCAGAGATCAGCATGTAGGCATCTTCTTATTTTTGATATTCAGCATGAGGCCTGGCATATAGTAAGCTTCCAGTAGAGGAGACTGAACTGAGTTGTCTGATACGAGAAAAATACAGCAAACTCAGCAGTTTTAAATGACTCTTAGCCTAGCCTAATTGAGTGTGAAGTGATGGAAACATCGAATGTTTAACTTGATTTAACATTGAACTTAATAAAGTCTAATTTTTCCCTGGCCCTTTAATCACGCATAGTCCTTTCTGAAATATTTTTTCTGTGAATATAAGAGTGATAAAATTTCACTGGAAGTATTGAATCAGATCTGTCACACAGCCTTTTCTTTGTTTCAAGCCTGCATAGTTATATTTGTATTTCATTCTCTTAATGGGAGAATTCTCAAAATGTCTCCAGGTACTGCAAATCATCAGGTATTCAATATAATTCTGTTTCTGCCTGCAGCAATATATTTGCAGTCTGTTGTAACAATCATACATTTCAATTAATACCAAGAATCATTTTATTTGGAGAAGAAAGTTCTTTTTAGAAGACTTAAACTTGTTAGTAGATCAAAGAAATTTTAATTTGAACAAGAATGGAGAATTTACAATTATGTACTAGTGATTTTAACAATATCTATGATTTGGTAAAGTTAGAAGCTCATTTTGTAATTTTTTTTTAGGGAAGTTATAGTCTTTACTATGCATCTTCAGCCATACATTTTGAATCATGAAATATTTTATATATAAATTAGGAAGTTGTGTTAAGACCCAAGTCAAAACTTACCTTACCAGGACAGATAACATTGTGAGAGTGATTAAAATATAGTGAATTTAAATATAAGTAAATACCCATCCATACAATGTTGTTTTTTGAAAGAATGAATTTAGAAAAAATTTAATGCCATATTTAACTCAATGAAACTTGTATTGATTCCTTACTCCTTTTACATTATTTAACTGAATATATATCTTTGTTTAAGGTTGTTTATTAATAAAAGAGTTCAGGTTTATTTTAGAAAATTTGGAAAATTTAGAAAGGATCAAGAAGAGGATAAAACCCTTTGCCCTCAAAGGAGGTATACCCTTTGGCATACTTTTGGTCATATTTTTGTTCTTATGTATTAGAAAATATTCCATTTTTAAAAATTATATAAAAATAGAAAAACTTTTATATAAAAATTATATAAAAATAAAATAATCTTTATTATTTTAAGCACATATATTAATATCAAACAGATGACACAGATGACCCATTCCCCGAATGCTAGATATTTGTTAAAATTTTTTCATTGTTTTATATTGTAAATAATGCTGTGGTAAACATCACAGGGGAGAAGGAAGTGGCAACCCACTCTAGTATTCTTGCTAGAGAATCCCATGGACAGGGCATCCTGGCGTGCTGCAGTCCGTGGGGTCATGAGAAGCCGGACACAACTCAGCAGCTGAGCACAGACACACACAGACATCATAGGATGGGATTGCTATAAGTGGCTCTTCAGCTGCAGGTTTTAGTCATTTTAATACTCCTGACATGTATTATAGCTAACTTTTCTGAAACCACACACAATGTGTGAGTCTCCTTCCTACCACGCCCTTGCTAGCATTCATTAATTTATTGACTGAAGAAATATATTTGAACACCAAGGTATTGTTCTAGGTGCTGGGAATACAGAGGTGAAAAATAAAGTCACTGATTTTAGAAATTTTATTTGTTGGGGAGATTTAGAAGGTAGATGATAAGCAGGCAATGACAAATATGCAAGTATGTAACATGTTGATTCCAGAGATTGGTATCCATATTTTTTTTTTTTTTAGGTTTAAGCCCAATAATAGCATGGTGAATAACAAAGAAGGACATCTAACATGCATTCTTAAAGGTGATTCCCTCTGAGAAGGTGACATTTGTTAAATGTTAAAAGGAGGGTCAGGCCCCAGTGTTTCAGGAAGAATAACAGTGCATGCAAAGGTCCTAAGACATGAATGCTAATGTGTCTTAGGGACAGAAAAAGCCCAGTGCACCTAAGTGTAATGAAAAAAAAGGAAGTGGTAGAACACGATGCCCAAATGGCGCACTGAAATGAGATCATTCATGGCCTTACAAGCCATGTCAAAGAGTTGGATTTGGATTGTAATGGGCAGCCATTAAATGGTTTCATTAGAGGAGAGATATTACTGGATTTATCATTTTTATGTGTACTACACAGACGCTTAGAGCAAAATAGGAGTTAAGGGGTGAAACAGATGCTAAGTCTTGACTTCCATGATAGCTTAGTAGGTGGTGAGAGATGGTAGGATTCCAGAGATACTTGAAATTTACACGTGACAAAGATTGCTGACTAATTGTGTGTAAAGGCTATAGGAAAGGATGATTTATGCAAGCCTCCTACATTGTGGTGTCACTGTCTTGGTGGCCGGGTGGTGATGATATTAAGGGAGATGTGAGATTCTGCAGGAAGAACAGGTTGCCCCATCCCCAGAGTTCTGTTTGACCTGTATAATGGAAATAGAAGCATAATGTTACAAAATGCTTAAATGCTTTCATATTTTGCTTGACTATGTGAGGCAAAAAACAAAAACAAAAAAACTTTGCCCTCCTAGAGTCTACTCATTCACTTCCCTGAAGGAAGATTAAAATTTTTCACAGAATGAATTCCAAAAAGTAGTCAGTACAATATTCATCTCTGTCTTTCTATAAATAATTATGCAATGAGCAGAAGAAACAATTAGTACAAAGGCTCTAAGGTGTGGATTTCTAGATGGATATGACAAGCGAGGCTTTCATTTTGAGAAAAGATTTTCCTGATTCCATCTGAGCTCAGGTTTCTCAGCCCATGTCATTTTTCCCAAGTTGAAGAAAGACTATCCACTATTCTGTAGAATCAGAAGGAAGAAAAATAAGATGTCATGGAAGGAAAATTAAAGCTTTTTATTTGGCCTAGTCTGAGGATTTGTGAGAAGAAAAGAGGGGAGAGAGATGAGAGTAAGGTGATGGGAGAGATGCCTTTCAACATGTCCTCCTAGAGATGGATGAATGCATTAAGCAAATAAAATCATTGCTAATATCTCTAATGAAGAACCACATGTTTGCTCTCCCATCACTCTTACACTGAGCCAGACAATCCGGCCACACCATACAGTCAGCCAAAAGGTTTCCTGAGCCACAGGAGCTGGGTTAAGAGACAGTGGACTGGTGACTGGAGTCCACACAGCAGAGGCTGGGCCGGTACCTGAGCTCCACACTGAATGGAGGATAAGCCGGTCATTCTGGAGTTTGCCACTAGGGCAGCCTGGATTGAGGAGGATTGGGCTACACAGAACTGCCAGGCTCCAAGCAAAATGATGGAGACGAAAATCAAAATACCACGCCAAATTAACCAACCACAATCTCACAAACATATAGTAATCATAGATTGAAGCTCAGAGCATCAACAGAGTGGATCACTTAAGGATCTGGTTAAAATGCAGATCCCGATCCAGTAGGGCTGGAGTGGAGACTGGGGCTGTGCATCTCAAACAAGCTCCCAGGTGACATCAGTGCTGCTGCTACAAAGACCACATTTTGAGGAGCGAGGAGCTAGTACATAAGAAGGATTATCATGAAAGCCAATGGACCCCTCCCTCCAGGGTCATGAGGGTGGATATGTGAAGTGTTCTTTTTTCCCCCTGGGGTGAAATTAAATATTATCTGAAGGCTCTTTCAAACTATCAGACTAGACCAAGTTTAAACAAGGTAGCATATTTTGTTCATTTGATATTCTTATAGCCAGTAGGTACAAGGCTGGGGAGAACAATTTCATTGGCTATAAATAAAAGCAAAGTATTCATATGTTTTTTCTCTGTGCATTCCAGAATAGTGAGGTAGACTAGGGTTATCTTTTAGCTAGATAATAATCTTCATCACAATTTTGGATGTGTGAACCCGGAGCCCAGAGGAGAGAGCATAATTGAAGAGGTAAATTTGGAAGTCATCCGCATATCCTTAGATGAAACCTCCTGGGGAAAGAGTGTACAGAGACAAAGACATCCAGAGATCTGACCTGAGGCCCTCTATCATTTAATGTGAACCAAAGGTGGAAAGTTGCTAAGGGAAGAGAAGGAATAACTGACAAGAAGGAAGCCAGAAGAGCTCAGTATTAGGGAAACCCAAAGAAGAATGGAGTGGCTAGCTGTGTTAATGCTCATGTGATTTTGAGGGTTATGAAAACAAAATATTGATCATGAGATTTGGCACCTACAAGTAGAGATTTATGATGTATATCAAGAATTTTTTAAGAGTTGAAAGTAAGCTATTTAAAAATATAGCTACTAGAATTTTCTGCTCCTATTAGAATCAAAATTCTAGAAAGCATTGCCTTATAGCCATGGTCTCACTTCCTGACTTCCTGTGATCTTTCTTTCCATTCTATTTGGTTCTTGATTTTGGTCCTTCCATTGAATTGTTACCAGTCACTTGTATTTGCCCCAGAAATCCCCCAGATTTCTTTTTTCTTACAGATTCTCTATGACTAAATTTTCTCAAGATTTTCAGCATCTGTTTTTTTGATTATAGCGAAAAGTACTACAGAGTTACACTGAAATTTGATATGTGCTTACTGTCTTGGTCAGAACCAGAAATGGAAGGGAAAATAACCATTCAAATGTTTCTAGCGAAAAAAACATTGTATTTTTAAGAAAACTTAAGACTCTGTCACCTTCTTCTTTTGTAATCAAGGCTCATTAGCAAGAACATTAGAATGTTGATTCCCAGCAGTGTCTGTATGGATGAAATCTCCATGAGCCAACTTCCATTTCCAAAGTGTGCTAAGTATTGTTGAGAGAATTCTAGATAGTTGGCAGAGGAACAAGCATTTAGACAGAACTGTGTCCAAAAATGAGAGAACTAAAGATATGCTTCATGGGACCATGTATTTTCCATGGGACTGGGATTAACTGAATTTTGCTCTGAACCTTAAGAAATAAAGCTCTTTTAGCTTTGTTAAAAAACCTTGCTTTGAAAGATTAGTGGACATGTAGTGTTTATGAAAAGCAAGTCAGTATTCTATAAATTTTCTTAGACATTTGAAGTAGTAATCAGCTAAGAGAGAGACTGAACTTTTTTTATAGGTATCATGGTAGATGGAGAGATGAAAGGTCAGGCAATGAAAAGACCAGGTTTCTTAAACTCTCTCTCTGACCTCAATTTACTGTATTAGTTTGGGTAGGACTTTCAACCTTTTTGTACCCTGTGCCTTACCTCCAAAGTGAGAGAATTAAACCTGTTTGTCTCTGAGGTCCCTTTCAGCTCTGTTGTTTAATGAGACTATAGTTCAACAATCAAAGTGACTAGGTAGAATCTAGGAAATGTTTTCTGCACAAAAGTTCTTGTCATTTGAGGGGTTGGTTATCAGAGATTGGATATTGTCCAGGGTCCTAAGGACAGGCAAAAGCCGGGCTAGAAAATGCTTACGTCCTTACATATAATAATGTATGCCAAATAACAGCATTTTTCTATTTTCCTTGTGCAGAAGCCAAAGGTTAATAATTAAAGAAGGTTGGTGCACAGACCATTGGAAATAAGTATTATCTTCCTCAGTGGCAAATTTTGCAATATAATTGGTAACATGATTATTAATAAGCATTTCAGGATGACCTATATTTCAGCAAACAACAGTTAACAAAAGATATTAATACCTCTCAAGGGGTAGGTGGAACCCCAAAATTTGAGCCTCCTAAAAGTGAACCTCAAATAGCAGTGGAAATAATGCCATGGAGAATAATCTTGCACTGGCAAGTAGATAGACTTGATAAATAGGGTTTCTCATTTCTGTTTGCCATGCTTCTAAGAAGAAAATGGCAATGAAGTAATAGTAGAGCTGGGAACATAGTCTTTGAACATGGTACAAGTATATAGACTTGAATGAAAATAAACTTACTTCAAAAACACAATTTTAAAAAATTTAGTTTTTAATTAAAAAAATTCAAACTTATAGAGAAGTCACAAGAATATTACAGTGAATTCCCAAACACTCACAACAATTAATAGCATCTTTGTGTGCTTGCTTGATCTCTCTCTCTCTCTATATATATATGCATACATATATATAGACAACACACATATTGTCATTTTTATTGCTATCATTATTGCTGACCTACATAAAAATTAATTGTAGATATGATGACCCTTTAGTGTTAAATTATGAGGAATTTTGTCTTATATAATCCTACAACAGCTGTCCAATTCAGGATTTTTGACGACAGCACAATACTATTATCAAATGTATAGTTTGTATTCAATTTTCATCAGTTGTTCTAATAGTGTTCTTGATAGCCATTTGTTTGTCTTAATGAAGAATCCAATTGAGCATCACACGTTGCCTTTAGTTGTTATGTCTCATTGAACTGGTTTTCATGACACTGACAGTTTTTGAATTTTGTATGATGTCCCTTAATTTTGGCTTTTGTAATATTTCTTCATGATTGGACTGAGGTTTTGCGTTTGAAAGTAATACAACCTTAGCACGTCATATCAGGAGGTAAACAATGTCAGTTTGCTTCAGTTTTAATGATGTCAAGGATGATCCCTTAGCAAAGGCAGTGTCTGCTGGGTTTATCCACTGTAGTATTAACTTGTTTTGATATTAGGTAATATGTTTTCATTGTCAAATAATGTATTCACTGTCAACTCATGCAGTAGGTTTAGCATTCAGTGATGATTCTCTCCTGAAGGTGAAAACTGAAAGTGAAAGTCGCTCAGTCATATCTGACTCTTTGCGACTTCATGGACTACACAGGCCATGGAATTCTCCAGGCCAGAATACGAGGATACTGGAGTGGGTAGCTCTTCCCTTCTCCAGGGGATCTTCCTAACCTTGGGATCGAACCCAGGTCTTTGGCATTTAAGGCAGATTCTTTACCAGCTGAGCTACCAGGAAGCCCACTAGTAGCTCTAGTTGAATATGAGGGGCCCATAGTATGGTTATTCAGCCATAAAATGTTATTTAACACCCATTGTATGCATATCTACATTTTGTTTGTTCATTCATCCACTAATGGGCATTTGGATTTTTTCTTCCTTTTGGCTGTTGTGAATAGCGCTGCTGTGAACATTCATGTACAAGTATTTGTTTGAATACCTATTTTGTTTTGGAGGGTATACACCTAGGAGCAGAATTGCAGGGTTACATGTCATTCACTATTTAACTTTTTAAGGAACCACCAAACTGTTTTTCACAGCTACTATACTAGTTTACATTTCCACTAGCTGAGGGTTACAGTTTCTCTACATCCTTGCCAATGCTTATTTCCAGTTTTTAAATTCTCACCATTCTAGTGGGTGTGAAGTAATATCTTACAGTTTTGATTTGTACTTCTTTAAGCCCAATTATTTTAAGTATCTATGCTTCTTGACCAGTTGTATATCTTCTCTGAAGAGATGTCTATTGAAGTTCTTTGCCCATTTTTGAAATGAGTTGTTTGGTTTTTTGTTGTTAATTTGTAAGAGTTCTTTATATGATATGAACTTTTAGTAATACTGTACACAGCATCATTTACTTAGAAACTAAGATGTACAAATGTTTTTAAACTCATGATTTTTTCTGATATGAAATTTAAGTTGAGAGAGTTGAATTAACAATAGTGTAAGAAAAAGAGCAGATAGGTAATCCTTTTTACTTACTTAACTGAAATTCGAATATATGTCTATTTATATATACAACTATGAAATGTAGGTTTATTCTATCTGGGGATTAGTTAAAATATTATATGATATGCCTGCTGTCCATGGCTCCTTCAGTGTAGCTGTGATGGTGCAGCAGAGAATTTTGGGTTCCCTAGTGAATCAGGAGTCCAAACTCATCAGGGAAAATCACTTTACACTCAGTATTTACCCAATGAGGTTCAATGTGGCAGACTTGTAAAGTCTAGTTTGCAAAAACAGCTTATTCTGGCCAAGTTTTGACCGAATTTTCTTATCTTCTTGGTAAAAATTTTCCAATCACCAGTTCCTTTCTCATCAGATAATGTTTTTATTTAACAACAACAAAACAACAGATTTTTCTAGCTAGCATTTCCATGCATGATTACTTCCCTAAACTAGTATCCATCAACTGATTACCAATCACTATTTGTCATGACAGTTATCAGCAGTGCAGCCTTGGGACATACTGCTTTAAACTTTGGTGGAATGTTTTGCAGCTTGTCAATTGCTATCATTTTCAGAAGCCGAGGCTGCCTTTTGAGGTGGAGCCTGCAACCCTTTACAGTTTTGTGGTGCTCATGATTTTTTTCCAGTAGAATTCCTAAGTTTCCTTATTCAGAGTTCCTTTGGATTTTACCCATTGGCAGGTGTTCTTCTCACTCTCGTTTTACATCTAGTTTTATATTTCTGACATATAAATGTGACTCACTGTTGCTAAGAACAGTTTTCCTTTCAACCTATAAATCTGTGTTGTGAAGTTCCAGATAATATTTATTACCTCATTTCTGTTATCTAGGAAACTTTCTTTGGAGAAGGGTAGGGATGGCAGAGATCCTGGATGCAAACGTTCCAGGATGACTGTACTAGAGATGGAAGTGTCACTTGTTTCATGATATATTTGCAAATAAAAAATAACTTCTGGGGGGACAGTGTCCTGTCTTTGGCCCTGGAAACTGGCTTGATAATCCATTCTGGACAGATCTGAAGAGAGTCTGGTGATCATTTCTTTGAAATTTGTGTGGTCTTTCCACCTTAGCAATCTCTGCAGGAAGGAAAGCAGTTCTAGGTGTCCCCATCTCCGTTAGGCATCTGGGCTCTGCATGGCGATTGGTTGGGGATTAGTGAGAAGTACAACAAAGGTCCCAGGAGAATCATTGTTTTGTATATCTATACATTTAGAATCTATGTGCTACTTAACATTGGTGAATATAATCATCAGTGTTCATTATAATTATTAATCTGCAAACAGCAATTAAAACACTTATAAAAATCTTTTCTACCTAAAAACACAGAATATTCTGGTTTTAAGAGACCTTGCTGTTGCTGCTGCTAAGTCGTGTCAGTCGTGTCTGACTCTGGGCAAGCCCATAGACGTCAGCCCACTAGGCTCCCCCATCCCTGGGATTCTCCAGGCAAGAACATGGAGTGGGTTGCCATTTCCTTCTCCAATGCATGAATGCGAAAAGTGAAAGTGAAGTCGCTCAGTCGTGTCCGACTCTTAGCGACTTGGTGGACTGCAGCCTACCAGGCTCCTCTGTCCATGGGATTTTAGATGTTATTAATTATAATTTTCTAATTTTTTTGGATGAAAAGACTCAAGTCCAGTGTTATAGACTAGTTTATTATTATTCCTCATTATACCAAATGTTTATCCTCAAAGGAAATCTAACGGTCATCTAGGAAATAAATAGCATGTCCACTATGGCTCACCCCTCTGCAGACATTGCTAATAGATCCAAGTGCTCCTTCCTACAGAGCACAAAGCCTCTTTCTTATATGCCCAGCTATCATTACCAGTGAAAAGGTGTTGCTAGAAGGTGAGGAATCTTTTTGCCTTCCCAAATCCAGTCCATTTCCTTCAGTATAAAGAAGAGGAGATTAAAGAAAAATCATAAAGAGTTTCTTTGCTTAGATTGCAAAAATAAAACATTTGCTGAGCAGCCCCCTCTCGCCTCCCGGGATAGCATCCACTCTCCTTTGCCAGAGCGTATCCACGCACCAGCCTCTGTCATGGCTGTGTACCAGACTGAAAACTGAGTAAAAAGCAGCTCTCAAGGAATTCCTCTTTTATTGTTATTGGCAGAGAGATAGCTGGCTTCACCGCCTGATTAGCCCATTAATCCCGTGAACAAAAGAACAGAAGAGATTTGAGTTAGACTTCTGAGATGTCTTTTCTAAAATTAGAATGACCTCATGGTTTGTTCTGGGAAGTTTAAAGTTTGGAGAATAATAATTAGTTATCTTTCCACATTGCTATTGTCTATATTAAATTTTAGTTGGAAATTAAAGGCATCTTTTTAATTGCTTTTGATAGCAGTAAGAGGTTTTTCTTTCAATTGCCTAGAGTTGATATATATGCTGTTAAAAATATAAAAACAATATTAACTTGGAGAGATCATAATTTATTGTTGTATGTTTTTTCTTAATTTTTTTGTTCTGTTTAAGAAACTTTGCTCAATTTTAGAGCATATACATAAGTGCATTGTCACTTTGCCCCCTGGAATTGGAAAGTAGTGCTTTTTTACAAAATATGCATAAAATGACAAATTTAAACGGCATACTGATTTCATGAAAATATGAAAATCAATCATTTTTTTCTTGGTGCTTTTTGCATATTAATTTATACCAGCTTGGAAATGTGAGAAATTATTTCACACCAAATACATTTTTCTCTGCCAAAGTTTAGTGTGAAATGTTCCTTTCCCACAATGAAAAATGCTCCCCATCAGTCACAAACATTTCTTCAAAATTATTAGTGATACATGAAACAAATTTAGCCATCTGTCTTCTCACACACTGTCTCTTATTCTGTATTCTCTATGGTCTCTTTATATATGTGTGTTGTGTATGTAGGTAGGTAAATTTGTGTATGATATATATATGTACTGATATACATATACACACACTCTCATACACTGTATGCTTCACTATGATTAACTGACTGGCATAGTGTTTACATGATATTTATTTTTTATATATTTATTTCTTTATTCGTCAAATGTCCTGGTGTCACACCACTTTAATTCAGGGTTAGTTGGGTTAATTGAGCACTCAGTCTTCTTTGAAACATTTTTACATCTTCACACTGCTCGCCACCGGATCCTCAGTCTCTGGCTGAAATTCCCTTAGAAGCTGCATCTTTCTGGTTCCTTCCCTAGTCTCTTGCTTTCCCTCTATCTCCTTTGTCAGCTTTTTTTCTGCCTGTCATCATGGAAAGAGCATATGCTCTGCTGTTAGACAAATCTAGGTTCCAATCTCACTTTTCCCCTTAGTATGTGACTTTAAACAAGTGATTTTTTTAATCTCTTTGAGCCTCTCTTTTCTCATCTGTAAAATATTATAGTGCTTTCCTGTATGAGTGAGGTTCCTGATAAGAAAGAAAAGACCTCTTCAGTTTAGGAGAAATTGAGAAGGATTTATTCATGGGACTAATTGTGAAAGTATGTGGGATATTGAGGAGTAACTAGGGGAGGATGTTCAGGAATCCATTGAATGTGCTGTTACTCACCTTCACTTCTGCATCTTCCTTCTCTATCCAAAGGGCAAAGGGGAGGGATGAGTTAACTGGATTCTAGAATGAAACGCTGAAATCATGTAGAACATTCTGTCTTAATAGAAGCGGGGACTTTCTATCAGAGAGGGACATAGCCAATCTGAGGCAGTCCTACTGGGAGAGAACCACATGAATAAATGCCAGCTTCTCTCTCCTCCCTCTTTCTAGCCTTCATCTGGGCCCCTCGTTGACTATACTTAACCTTCAGTTAAGGATTGATCTCATCTCTGTAATACATACAGTTCAGCTCCCAAGTCTGAGATCATGGTGGATGCAACAGTGTAAGCCAACTACAGAGTTAGAGGGAACCACCCTCAATGTTCCCCTCACTTCTGTCTCCAACTGCATTTGGTGAGGAGGTTCTCAAAACTACCTTCATGTTCAATAGTCTGGTAGAAGGACTCACATAACTTACTGAAAGCTCTTAGACTCGCACTTATGGTTTATCATAAGGAAAGGATACAAATTAAAATTGACCAATGGAAAAAGCACATGGGACATAGTCTGAAAAAGTACAAATGCAAAGCTTCTATTATCTTATCCTTGTGGAGTCACATTATGACGTATTATTTTCCTGGCATCCATGTGTGACAGTATGCCTGTCATATTGCCTAACATGGAAGCTCACCTGAGCCT
Organism: Cervus canadensis; assembly: GCF_019320065.1. NCBI lineage: Eukaryota > Metazoa > Chordata > Mammalia > Artiodactyla > Cervidae > Cervus > Cervus canadensis. The sequence goes on from NC_057388.1 coordinate 54,060,611, forward strand.
TGGCATTCTGTGTTTTATTGTGTCTATTACATAAAGAAGATTGATTGATTGCCATGTGGTTTATCTTAGTCTCTCAGTTGACTGACACTCTGTGATGCAAAATCCTTACCCTAAATTACATTGTTTTTCTCTGTCATGATGAACCCCTTCCATAAGTTTTACAGTTAAACTATCCAGCATTACCTAAGGCTCACAGGCTATTGAAAGCACTCTTAACTTTTACAGGGTATAGAGATTACTTGCCAGATGTTCAGGGTGAAGGCCAGTGTTAGATTTTTACTACACAGTGGGAAGAATGGAGAGAGGATATAGAGGGGCAAAAGTTAGCAGTCAGGAACATTGCCTTTAAGAAGTACTTCAAAGATTAAATGAAATAACCAATGTAAATCATTTCCTGCAGTATCTAGAATATTTTGTTGGTGTTATTCAATTGCTTAGTCATATCCAATTCTTTGCAACCTCATAGACTGCAACACACCAGGCTTCCCTATCCTTCACCATCTCCCGGAGTCCACTCAAACTCATGAACATTGAGTCAGTGATGCCATTCAACCATCTCATCTTCTGTTGTTCCCTTCTCCTCCTGCCTTCAATCTTTCCAAGCATCAGAGGCTTTTCCAATGAGTTGGCTGCTGGCATCAGGTGGCCAAAGGTTAGAACTTCAGTTTCAGCATCAGTCCTTGCAATGAAGATTCAGGGCTGATTTCTTTTAGGATTGACTGGTTTGATCTTCTTGCTGTCCAAGAGACTCCCAATGTCTTCTCCAGCACCAGAGTTCAAAAGCATCAAATCTTCAGTGCTCTACCTTTGTTACTGTCCAGCTCTCATATTTGTACATAACTACTGGAAAAACCATAGCTTTTACTATACAGACCTTTATAGGCAAAGTAGTGTCTTTGCTTTTTAATACATTATCTAGGTTGGTCATAGCTTTTCTTCCAAGGAGCAAGTGTCTTTTAATTTCATGGCTACAGTCACTGTCCACAGTGATTTTGGAGTCCAAGAAAATAAAGTCTATCACTGTTTCCATTGTTTCCCCATCTATTTGTCTTGAAGTGATGGAACCAGATGAAGTGATGAGACCAATCTTATTTTTTTTGAATGTTGAGTTTTAAGCCAAATTTTTCACTTTCTACATCACCTTCATCAGGAGGCTCATTTCTTTCTGCCATAAGGGTGGTGTCATCTGCATATTTGAGGTTATTGATATTTCTTCTGGCAATCTTGACTCCAGTTTGTGCTTTATCCAGCCCTGTATTTCACATGATGTACTCTGCATATCAGTTAAATAAGCAGCCTTGTGATACTCCTTTGCCAATTTTGATCCAGTCCATTGTTCCATGTCCCGTTCTAACTGTTGCTTCGTGACTTGCATACAGGTTTCTCAGGAGGCAGGTAAGGTGGTCTGGTACTTTAGGATTGATGGATTTGGTACCAAAATCCCATCTCTTTGGGAATTTTCCACAGTTTGTTGTGATCCACACAGTCAAAATCTTTAGCATAGTCAATGGAGCAGAATTATATGTTTTTCTGGAACTCACTAACTTTTTCTATGATCCAGCAGATGTTGGCAATTTGATCTCTGGTTTCTCTGCCTTTTCTAAATCCAACTTGAACATCTGGAAGTTCTCAGTTTACATACTGTTAAGCCTAGCTTGAAGGATTTTGGGCATTACTTTGCTAGCATGTGAAATGGTGCAATTGTGCAGTGGTTTGAACATTCTTTGGCATTGCCCTTTTTGGGGATTGAGATGAAAACTGACTTTTTCCAGTCCTGTGTTCACTGCTGAGTTTTCCGAATTTGCTGGCATATTGAGTGCAGCACTCTAACAGCATCATCTTTTAGGATTTGAAATAGCTAAGATGGAATTCCATCACCTCCACTAACTTTGTTTGCAGTGATGCTTCCTAAGGCCCACTTGACTTTATCTCCAGGTTATCTGGCTCTAGGTTAGTGATCACACCATTGTGGTTGTCTGGGTCATTAAGATCTTTTATGTATGGTTCTTCTGTGTATTCTTTCCAACTCTTCATAATATCTTCTGCTTTTGTTAGGTCCATACCATTTCTGGTGTTTATTGTGCCCATATTTGCATGAAATGTTCCCTTTTTATCTCTAATTTTCTTGAAGAACTCTCTAGTCTTTTCCATTCTATTGCTTTCCTCTATTTCTTTTTGTTATTCACTTAAAGACTTGCTTATATCTCCTTGCTATTCTCTGGAACTCTGCATTCAGATGGCCTGCCACAGGGTCAGGGGCACTGCTACGACAGTCCTGGGAGGCCCGGTGTGCTGGTGTAAGTCTTTTTGAAGGAGGTCAACATTACCGCCATTACCCCTACCATAGTTTGGGCTCAGGCTAAACTTGAACAAGCCTGTTATCCTCATCCATTAGAAGGCAGATAGAATGAAAACCACAATCACGGAAAACTAACCAAACTGATCACATGGACCACAACCTTGCATAACTCAGTGAAACTATGAGCCAAGCTGTGCGGGACCACCTGAGGTGGATGGGTCATTGTGAAAAAAGTTCTGACAAAACGTTGTCCACTGGAGAAGGGAATGGCAAGCCACTTCAGGATTCTTGCCTTTAGAACTCCATGAAAAGTATGAAAAGGCAAAAAGATATGACATTCAAAGATGAACCCCCCAGGTCAGTAGATGTCCAATATGCTACTGGAGAAGAGTGCAGAAACAACTTTAGAAGGAATAAAGAGGCTGAGTTGAAGCAGAAACAACACCCAGTTGTGGATGTGTCTGGTGGTAAAAGTAAAGTTTGATGCTGTAAAAAAACAATAATGCATAGGAGCCTGGAATGCTAGGTCCATGAATCAAGGTAAATTGGAAGTGAACGAACACTTGAGATGTTTGATCAAACATAGGAGATGGCAAGAGTGAGCATCCACATTTTAGGAATCATGAACTAAAAGCATCACTATGAACAAGGCTAGTGGAAGGGATGGAATTCCAGTTGATGTCTTTCAAATCCTAAAAGATGATGCTGTAAAATGCTGCATTCAATATGCCAGCAAATTTGGAAAACTCAGCAGTGAGTAGCCACAGGACTGGAAAACGTCAGGTTTCATTCCAATCCCAAAGATAGGCAATGCCAAAGAATGCTCAAACTACCGCACACTTGCACTCATCTCACACACTAGCAAAATATGCTGAAATTCTCCAAGCAAGGCTTCAATAGTACGTGAACCATGAACTTCCAGGTGTTCTAGGTGGGTTTAGAAAAGGCAGAGGAACCAGAGATCAAATTGCCAATATCTGTTGGATCATCGAAAAAGCGAGAGAGTTCCAGAAAAACATATACTTTTACTTTATTGACTTTGCCAAAGCCTTTGAATTTGTGGATCAGAACAAACTGTGGAAAATTCTTAAAGAGATGGGTGTACCAGACCACCTGACCTGCCTTCTGAGAAGTCTGTGTGCAGGTCAAGAAGCAACAGTTAGAAGTGGATATGGAACAACAGACTGGTTCCAAATAGGAAAAGGAGTATGTCAAGGCTGTATATTGTAACCCTGCTTATTTAAATTATATGCAGAGTACATCATGAGAAATGCTGGGATGGATGAAGCACAAGCTGGAATCAAGATTGCCAGGAGAAATATCAATAACCTCAGATACGCAGTTGACACCACCCTTATGGCAGAAAGTGAGGAAGAACTAAAAACCCTCTTGATGAAAGTGAAAGAGGAGAGTGAAAAAGTTGGCTTAAAAATCAACATTCAGAAAACTAAGATCATGGCATCTGGTCCCATCACTTCATGGCAAATAGATGGGGAAGCAATGGAAACAGTGACAGACTTTATTTTTGGGGGCTCCAAAATCACTGCAGATAGTGACTGCAGCCATGAAATTACTTGGAGCCATGAAATTACATTAAAGCCATGAAATTACATTACAGCCATGAAATTACAAGGAGCAAGCACCTTGAAAGAAAAGCTGTGACCAACCTAGGCAGACTATTAAAAAGCAGAGACATTACTTTGCCAGCAAAGGTCCATCTAGTCATAGCTATGGTTTTTCCAGTAGTCATGTATGAATGTGAGAGTCGGACTATAAAGAAAGCTGAGCACTGAAGAATCGATGCTTTTGAACGTGGTGTTGGAGAAAACTCTTGAGAGTCCCTTGGGCTGCAAGGAGATCCAAGCAGTCCATCCTAAAGGAAATCAGTCCTGAATATTCATTGGAGGGACTGATATTGAAGCTGAAACTCCAACACTTTGGCCACCTGATGCGAACTGACTCATTTGAAAAGACCCTGATGTTGGGAAAGATTGAAGGCGGGTGGAGAAGGGGATGAAAGAGGATGAGATTGTTTGATGGCATCACCGACTCAATGTTCATGAGTTTGAGTAAATGCCGGTAGTTGGTGATGAACAACGAAGGCCTGGCGTGCTGCAGTCCATGGGGTCGTAAAGAGTCGAACACAACTGAGCAACTGCACTGAACTGAACTAAAATGGATAGGAATGTTTGAATTTAATTCTGATGACCATTGTATCTATTACTGTGGGCAAGAATCCCCTAGAGGAAATGGAGTAGTCCTCATAGTCAACTAAAGAGTCTGAAATGTAGATCCTGGGTGCAATCTCAAAAAATGACAGAATGATCTTTGTTCATTTCCAAGGCAAACCATTCAATGTCACAGTAATCCAAGACTATGTCCCAATCACTAATGCTGAAGAAGCTGAAGTTGACTGGTTCAATGAAGACCTATAAGACCTAGAACTAACACTAAGAAAAAAATGACCTTTTCATCATAGGGAACTGGAATGCAAAAGTAGTAAGTGAAAAAATACCTGGAATAACAGGCAAGTTTGGCCTTGGAGTACCAAGTAAAGCAAAACAAAGGCTAATAGAGTTTTGCCAAGAGAACACACTTATCATAGCAAACTGCCTTTTCCAACAACACAAGAGATGACTCTACACAATGATATCACCCGATGGTCAATACTGAAATCAGATTGATTATATTTTTTGTCGCTGAAGATGGAGATGATCTATACATAGTCAGCAAAAACAAGACTGGGAGATGACTGTGGCTCAGATCATGAGCTCCTTATTGTGAAATTCAGACTTAAATTGAAGAATGTAGGGAAAAACACTTGACCATTTATGTAGAACCTAAATCAAATCCCTTATGATTATACAGTTGAAGTGAGAAATAGGTTAAAGGGATTAGATCTGATAGAGTGCCTGAAGAACTATGAATGGAGGTTCATAACATTGTTCAGGAAACAGTGATCAAAACCATCCCCAGAAAAAGAAATGCCAAAAGGCAAAATGGTTGTCTGAGGAGGCCTTACAAATATCTGAGAAAAGAAGAGAAGCGAAATGCAAAAGAGAAAAGGAAGATATATCTATCTGAATGCAGAGTTCCAAAGAATAGCAAGGAGAGATAAGAAAGCCTTTTTAAGTGAACCTAGAACATGATCCTTGTCTATTTAAAATGCTATCTTCCTAAGCAGTTTCTTTGATTCTTTTCTCTTTTTACTTCAAAAGTAACATATATTCCTGTGACTTCTCATTTATTTATTAATAATATTTTTGATTCTCATTCATTTGTTTAGTCATTATTCATCATTGTTTTCATTAAGGATTTACCAGGTGCTTACTTTCAGTTCAGTTCAGTCGCTCAGTTGTGTCCGACTCTTTGTGAACCCATGAACCGCAGCACGCCAGGCCTCCCTGTCCATCACCAACTCCTGGAGTCCACCCAAACCCATATGTCCATCGAGTTGGTGATGCCATCCAACCATGTCATCCTCTGTCATTCTCTTCTCTTCCTGCCCTCAATCTTTCCCAACATCAGGGTCTTTTCAAATGAGTCAGCTCTTCGCATCAGGTGGCTAAAGTATTGGAGTTTCAGCTTCAACATCAGTCCTTCCAATGAACACCCAGGACTGATCTCCTTTAGCATGGACTGGTTGGATCTCCTTGCAGTCCAAGGGACTCTCAAGAGTCTTCTCCAACACCGCAGTTCAAAAGCATCAATTCTTCGGTGCTCAGCTTTCTTTATGATCCAACTCTCACATCCATACATGGCCACTGGAAAAACCATAGCCTTCTACCCTCCCAGAATTTATGGCATGGGAAACAAACAAAAAAAACCCAAACATACAAAACACACAGAGATGCAGATACATATATCTACACCTCCCGGGGATCTTCCTCACCTAGAAGTGAAACACGGGTGTCCTGCATTACACGCAGATTCTTTACTGTCTGAGCCACCAGGGATGCCCTTAATCACACACTGATAAACAAAAAATGGAATAGCTCTAAATTGCAGAAAGTACTTGAAAGAAAAGAAAAGGTCTTGAGTCAGAGAATAACAGTGCAACCTCATTGAATCAGAAAGAAGAAAATCTTAAAGCTGAGATGCTAAGGCTAGAGAGGAGTCAACCCTGATATGATTTGGTTGTGGTCAAAGAACATTCCATAAAGAAGGAATAGTGTTTCCTAAGACAGGAAACAGCTTGATATGAAAAGTGAAAAAAAATGTGTATATATATGTGTGTGTATGTGTGTATATATACATATATACATATGTGAGTATTTATATATGTGTGTATATACACATACACACATATATATATGTGGCTAGAATATATTGTGAAGTAAGAGCAATGAAGAAGAACATAGATTTTAATGGAGGTGTCATAGGCAAATTATTAAAAGGTCTTTGTGCAAATAAATAAAATCATTCAGTTAGTACTTTATTATGTTGATTGCACTGTGAAGAATGGATAAGTCTTGGAAACTAGGTAGTAACAGGGCAAACTGGAACCCAAAATACTTCTTAGAAGTCTATTTGGCAGCAAACGAGATGAGAGTGGCTTGAATATTGAGGTGTCAGTGAATATGGTGGGTCCCAAGCCCATGGACTTGAGATATATTGGGAGCAGGTTTCATAGGATTTGCAGATGAGGATTGTGGGAGTGGGGGTAGCAATGGATCATGATTCCCAGCCACCCACACTCACCCCATCTCTTTGAGAAGTTGACCAGTTCCTGAGCCAGAAGGGATTCTCCATAGATTCAGAGCTTCATCGTTTCTAGTGTCTACTGACAAACCTATTTGGAGTTCCAACTATCCAAGGCCAGCAGTCATCATCACTTGGACAATGAATTTCAACCTCAGGCAGTTAGTCGAGGCCCTCTGTGATTTGGTCCTGACCTTTCATGCTTTATTGATCAACTCTTCACTAGTATATATGCTTCACTAGGCAGTCTGATTAGTTGTTGTGCTCTGAATGGCTTGCCTACTTCTCTCCAGTCTGTGAACCTGGCTTAGCTCAGACTATCTGCCATGTTTACCATTGAAATCTTATTTGTTTTTTCATATCCAGGATAAAACTGCCCCTATACCCAACCATCCCCGTGTAATTAAAGAACTAGACAGAACATGTTTATATAAAACAGTCACAGGCATGTACTTTAGGAATGCAACCAGATACATGAAAACAAACACCATTCTATTTCAAGTTTTTAACCTTGTATTATGCATATAGACATTTCAATATTTTTATAAAAGGATATTGGATCCTGACTAGTCTAAATCCTGGAAACTTGATGCTGTAGGTTTCTTAAAACTTTGTGAGAGTGAAATGCATCTAAGTGGAATACCTCTACTTTTCAAGTGAAAGTGAAAGTCGCTCAGTCATGCCCGACTCTTTGTGACCCCTTGGACTATACAGTCCATGAAATTCTCCAGGGCAGAATACTGCAGTGGGTAGCCTTTCCCTCCTCCAGGGGATCTTTCCAACCCAGGGACTGAACCCAGGTCTCCTGCATTGCAGGCGGATTCTTTACCAACTAAACTATGAGGTAAGCCAACTGTTAAGGCAGCATCTAAATCAAACCAGAAAGCAGCCATTGAAAATATACTCAGTTCTGGTTTAACCAAGCATCTTAATTTAAGTCAGCGATACATGTTGATGTAGAGTAATAATAAAAATTTATTGAGTTGTTAATGTGTCACAAACATTGCCCTCGCACTTTACATGAATTAATTCATTTAGTCACTTGAAGAAAACAATGAGATGGATGCTAAATGGTCTCCATTTTGTAGATTTAAGACTGAGGCTTAGAAAATTGAGATAATTTGCCCAAGAGTCTTAAAACCAATCCACTGTCCATCCTGGGACTCAAGCCGGTTTGACTTCAGAGCATCTGTGATTAGGAGCCCCACAGCAGTTGCCTCTATATAGAATCCCCATGCAATACAATGAATCTGAAACTGAAGGTTTTTGTTCAGACATGCTGAGGGAGGAAAGTAGAATTCTTGAGTATTATTTCATTTTGTAAATTTTTTATTATCGAATTTTCTGAAAGGTCAGAAAAATAATAGAGTACGTGGGTAAAATAATGTGACTCCTTATAGAAAAAGCCACAGGGATGCAGATTGAGGGCATTTTAAGCCTTGAGTAGTGGCAGTACCTGCAAATGCAGTTAAGATAAACGAATGAGCACTTCACATAGTCTTTCTGGATTGTCAGTAATAGGCTTGGGCAAAAAGGTCATATCCATCTTGATAGCAAATGAATATTTATTTTTTAAAAAATTTGCTTTTTTGGCTTCTTTGAGTTTCTTACATTGCTATTTACAAACATAAATCACTAAAGACTTGGCACTTCACAGACTCTGTTTTCTAGACAGTGAAAGAAATGCTGGCAACATTTCCATGCGCTTACTGACTAATAAGACAGCATTGGCTACTTTCAAAGGACTTGGATTCTGGCAAGAGCAGCTCTTTTTTCACAATTAGGTATTTAATTTTAAAGTCATTGCTGTATGCTATAAAGCCAAACATATATTTATGTTTGTGTGTGTGTGTGTCTGTGTGTGTGTATGTTGCTCAGTTGTATCCAACTCTTTGCAACACCATGGACTGTAGCCTTCCAGGTGCCTCTGTCCATGGAATACTGGAGTGGACAAGAATACTGGAGTGGGTTGCCATTTCCTACTCCAGAGGATCTTCCCAACCCCGGGATCAAACCTGCATCTCTTGTGTCCCCTGCTTTTGCAGGTGGATTCTTTACCACCATGCCACCGAGGAACCCCATATATATACCTGCTCTAAATGAAAAGGCTTTATGGTCTTATGGCACGAAGATGGCTGTAACTTTAGATACTTGATATCACCAATAAGAAAAGGCAAGAATTTTAAGTTTATCCTTGGGGAGAATTTGCCCTATGATTTCTTTTTTTTTTTTTTCTATGATTTCTTGATAAAATTTTGAGCAATAGCTCAATGCCTGTCCCATGTAGTCAGCACAATATATAAATGCGAAATATCTGCACCAAAGTGTGTAAAATCAATTCATTGAAACTTTAATCGAGTGCCCTCTGTGTTACAGCCATTATTTTAGACCCTGAGAGAAGAAAGCAGAAGCAAAGGTAGAGTCTTCCCCTCATGAAGTGTCTAGCCTAGCAGAGGAAGTTCAGTTCAGTTCAGTCACTCAGTTGTGTCCGACTCTTTGCGACCCCATGGACTGCAGCATGCCAGGCCTCCCTGTCCATCACCAACTCCTGGAGTTTACTCAAATTCATGTCCATTGCGTTGATGATGCCCTCCAACCATTTCATCTTCTGCCATCCCCTTCTCCCCCTGCCTTCAATCTTTCTCAGCATCAGGGTCTCTGCGGATGACTCAGCTCTTCACATCAGGTGGCCAAAGTATTGGAGTTTCAGCTTCAGCATCAGTCCTTCCAATGAATATTCAGGACTGATCTCCTTTAGGATGGACTGATTGGATCTCCAAGGGACTCTCAAGAGTCTTCTCCAACACCACAGTTCAAAAGCATCAATTCTTTGGTGCTCAGCTTTCTTTATGGTCCAACTCTCACATCCATACATGACCACTGGAAAAACCATAGACTTGACTAGATGGACCTTTGTTGGCAAAGTAATATCTTTTTTTTTTTAATATGCTGTCTAGGTTGGTCACAACTTTCCTTCCCAGGAGTAAGTGTCTTTTAATTTCATGGCTGCAGTCACCATCTGCAGTGATTTTTGAGCCCCCAAAAATAAAGCCTGCAACTGTTTCCACTGGTTCTCCATCTATTTGCTATGAAGTGAAGGGACCGGATGTCATGATCTTAGTTTTCTGAATGATGAGCTTTAAGCCAACTTTTTCACTCTCTTTCACTTTCATCAAGAGGCTCTTTAGTTCTTCTTCACTTTCTGACATAAGGGTGGTGTCATCTGCATATCTGAGATTATTGATATTTCTCCCAGCAATAAGGAAATAGGTCTGTAAATAAATTTTTTATGGTGCTAACTAAAAGCTGAATACTATGGACTATTATAGTGGGATGTAGAGGGGATATGCTTAAATTTTCCCTAGAACAATTAGAAAAGGCCTAAGGTTTTCATAATCCTATATTTCAATATATAAATTCAAATACTTTAAACAACATAGTTAGTTTCATTTTAGTTTATGATCTTATTTTCTAATGCAGAGGTACTGCCTGCTTAATGACCACTGATAAACTGTGAGAAAAGGGCATAAAAAGGGAAGAAACATAGTGAGAAAGCATCTTTGTGAGAAAATATAATGAATTTTCTTAAAAGAAAGGTTAAGGTTATGATTTCAGTTATTCAATTTTCAAGGGTTTAATTTTTTTAAAGCTGAAATTTTGTAGTAAGGCTTAATAAGTTTATGCTGGGTCATTTTTTGAAGATGGGTGTTTCCTTAAGACTCGTTAATTTTTCTGAAGGGTAGGGAAGATGACAGTAATTGTGATACTTCCGGGATTTCTATGTACTGATGTGTTTTGGGGGTTCTTAAAGCTTCACACTGAAGAAAAAATGGGTTAGAAGGTAGTGTGATCAACTAAACTAGATGCTGAAAACTTAATTAAAAAAATATAAAGAATCATGTTGTCTTTAATTTTAATGAAATTTGTGATTCCTTCCTGAGTTTATTTTTAATGGGAACAGACTGTCCTACAAATACACAGAATTCTTCTTAGTCTAAGCTTGTTCTTTACAAGAACTGTTTGTTCTTTCATTTCTGAAATTTGAATTATTTCAAATAGCCTAGCCCATTTCAAAAATAAGTCTGAATGGATGGACCTAGAGATTATCATATTGAGTGAAGTAAATCAAACAGAGAATGATAAATATCATATGATATCCCTTATATGTGAAATCTAAAAAATGATAAAAATGAACTTATTTATAAAACACATCAAGTCACAAACATAGATAAAAAAAAGAAACTTGTAGTATATATAAAATAGATAAACAGCAGGGACCTACTGTATAGCACAGGGAATTATATTCATTGTCTTACAATAATCTACAATGGAAAAGAATAAAAAGTAGGTATATTTATAACTGAAGCACTTTGCTGTTCATCTGAAACTAACACTATATTGTAACTTAACTATATTTCAATTTTAAAAAGGTCAAATTTTTTTAGAAAAGAAAGAAATCTTAAATGCACATTATAATTTTGTATAGTTGTGGTATATATTTTTTATCAGTTCGGTTCAGTCGCTCAGTCGTATCCGACTCTTTGCGATCCCATGAATCGCAGCACGCCAGGCCTCCCTGTCCATCACCAACTCCTGGAGTTTACTCAAACTCATGCCCATAGAGTCGGTGATGCCATCCAGCCATCTCATCCTCTGTCATCCCCTTCTCCTCCTGCCCCCAATCACTCCCAGCATCAGGATCTTTTCCAATGAGTCAACTCTTCACATGAGGTGGCCAAAGCATTGGAGTTTCAGCTTCAGCATCAGTCCTTCCAATGAACACTCAGGACTGATCTCCTTTAGGATGGACTGGTTGGATCTCCTTGGAGTCCAAGGGACTCTCAAGAGTCTTCTCCAACACCACAGTATTTTATGGATACATATTTATTAGTTGTCTTTTATTTGAACTCAAGAGTAACTGGAAGTTATCTTTGAGGTGACAGCATGAGTTAGAAAGAATGTGGCTTTCCTCTCTCTTTGGGGTATCTGTGTTGACTTTTACATGGCTTTGTATTAATAGAAAAAAGGAGATATGTGTGTTTGTGGAAATTCAAGGCAGGCTTGTTTTTAGTTTCCCAAGTTCTGCCTTATGCAGAGATTGAAATGTTACTTTGCACTTGTATTTTGTGATGGTGAGAGAATCTACTGAATAACCTGTAGTACAAACTTTAAAAGAATCTTTCATTTAGAATACATGTAATTTACACACATGTCTCCTCTACAAAAGTGAGGCCATTTCCCATGGATAAAAGTGTCTTATAATTATCACATGTTTTATGTTAAAGAAGGAAGTTCTACAGTGATTTTTTCCTTTCTAATGCTGAGTAATTAAAAGCAGCATTTCACCTGGCTTGAAAGGATCAAATAATGCTTAATGAACATTCAGTTGATGAGAGTTTTGACCTAAGGGTTAAGCCTAATATGTATGATCCCAAAAGATACTTTGCTTAGATTTATGCATATTAGTGCCACCGACAAGTATTACTTCACTGAAAATTCTTGACTTGTAGGTTACCACTCATTCAGTTCCATTTAATATGTATGTAGATTCCTATGAATGGTAAATATTATTAAACCCTCTTTAAAATAACTGTCTATAGAATGTTAATCAAGGGATCACTTTTTATTTGTCACATTATTTTTTAAATTCTTAAACTTTTCTTCACTGAGACTTGTTTGAGTGTTTAGCTATAATGAGTAAGAATTACAGTTGGAAAGATTATTTTAAAATAAACTTTGTGTCCTTTTCTGCTCTGAGGATGGTTGACCCAAAGCATTATCAGTCTCTCTAATCTTCTGGGGAGGTGGAAGAGGTAGATGCCTAATGCCCATCTTGTGGAAGCCATCAGTCTATATGAGGTGAAAGTACTATGCCAATGAGTTAAGTCTAGGAAGTGGGCTCTGGGAAATGCAGAGAAGGGGAAATAAGATTTGTGAGCAAACATTCTCAAATTAGTTACTATCCCTGGAAGTCAAAATGTCATGTCCTTTATGAGCTAAAAAAAGAGTATTATTTACAATTTGGAAAAATTATATATGTGAGCAAAAATGATACGTCTCCAGGTAAGTATACCTAGATGTGAATATGGATTTCATATAGAGTAGATTAACTCTATTAAGTAGATTTGGAGTTCTGTTATAATTAATATAAAAGGATTTCATATTAAACATTTTAGGTGACTAAAATTTATAACTATGGAACAGTGTTGATATGTCAACATATTTAGAGATTTTTAACCCTAGATTATCTTTCCAAATAAATGGTTAAAATAGTATAGGAATATGAGAGCTTCCTTTTCTTCTGCTTTTATATCTCATGCTTCATCTTGACTCCAGGCCTAGGAGGCAGGAAGAAGATACCACTGAGCAAAATTATTAATGCCATGGTTCAGATTTACATGGTTGGCAGAATGTCAACCATGTAAATCTGTCAGAACGTTTTATGTAATTGCATATACTATAGATGATAAAGCCTGCATTAGTGTTATTTGCTTTATTTTTACTAGAAGACTTTTATTAATAACATTAATTATGTTAAATGATCTGCTATACTAAATAGGTCTGAATATACTTAAAGACACATTACTTTTAAAAATAAACACCTAATTCTGAAATCCATCTTTAGATGTAAAATTAGAAATGGATTTAAAATAACAGCTATTGATCAGTTAGATTTTAATTGACCAACTATAAATCATCCTGAATATTTTTAAAAAGTTAAATGTCAGAAGTTATTATTAAATGTGCCAATTTCAGAAGGACCAGCCTAAGCATGTTATTCCCACACAAACATCAATCTATTAAGTATCTGATAATAACATGTGTAAGCCTCTAAAATTTACCCATCCTATCCCAAGATTATAAGAAGTCATGACTAAATACCAGTATCTGCTGGTGTTACAGGTGCTTACAGGCTTGCAAGTCGTCCTCTCCCTCCCCTGAACTTCCTCATTCCTCTGCCCACTGTATCCTTTGGAGCCTAATGGATCATTTTTCAGTCGGACATTATTATACATTCCCGACCATGAACAATAAGTGTGTGCAGAGGGGTACAGAATTGTCTTTCAAGGATTCAGTCCAAGAAAGTGGTTGAGTGCTTCACTAAACCAGGCAGGGGTCTGAACAGAATTGGAGCCAGCCCCCAGCAGACAGCCAGAAAGTACAACTGAGAATAGATCCAGGCATAGCTTGGAAACAAGTTATACAGGATTTCTGAAAAGTATCTTAGCAACAGAAAGGTACTTCTGAAGAGGAAGTAAGGGCAGTGAGGTATTAATCGGAGCCCCTGCCTTCTGAGGTGTGGGCATCTGGTCCTGGTCCTAGGACCACATTCAGAGACAGGCCAGCTCTTGACTGGAGAAAGGAGTGGGGGTGGGGGTGGGGGTCATTGCTACCTCTGGTGGCTACTTTTGAGCCAGCTCAACTATTTTGTTTTTTGTCAATTTATTGCCTTTTTTTCTTTTTTTTCAAATAGAGAACCTATACATTGAGACTGTAACTTTACTAATAATTCTCTTCTATCCTTTACTATTTTCTTCTCAAGTTTATCATACTGAGATTTTTGAAGAATTGATGAAGAAAGGAAAATGTATGTAGGTTTTCTCCCCACTGTTGTGTTTTAGATTCTGCTGCAGGAAATACTCCTTATAATAGAGGGAGGTGCAGGCCATTTCCTCTGGCCACACCACCTCTCCAGAAGAAGGCATTTCCCACCATCATGTTCAACTTGAAAAGTCTCTTCTCTTGTGTGGTAACTCACACATATGCGTGCACACACACACACACACACACACACACACACACACACACCGCCCCCAAAAGTGTGTGTCTGAGGCAAACATCTGTGGGGATTCATGTGCTCTGTTCCTGAGACTTAGCTCATTGGTAAAGATAATTCTGCAAGAGAAACCATTTGACATTTCTTGGGTACATTTAAATTGCTTGTTACTAAGTCTGCAAATGGTTACTTGGGCCATTTGGTGTGCCCTGATGCCAAGCATATGTGCCAGCTGAAGTCCCTTTGATGGTTTCTTCAAAATGAAATATTTTTAAATGTCTTTAAGATAGGGAAGCTCTTATCATGGTTAACGAATAGCCGAAAGAGAAAAGGACACTTTAAAAGTCAAAACAACAGAGTGATTAGAAAATCTTGTCTCTAGGGCATAGATTTTTTTTAAACTGGATTATCTATGTAGAGTTGAATTTCTAAATGCCTATGTATTAAAATACATCAAATAGAATTCTTTTTAGTGCAGTCTTAAAAATGTGTTCACCAAGAAGATGGAGGTTTTGAAGATTTTAGCACTGATTTGCTTCTTTCCCTAGTGACCCATTTTTTCTTTTCTTTTTAGCACAGGTTGCCACTTCATTGATTCTTCCCTTTGTAATGCTTTACATGAATCTAACTTCCCTTTGAAAATGATTTGCTTTCCTGGATTCTCTTACCTCACCACTATAAAGATCTTGATTAATTTGAATTAAAATACTCAATACAAAATTATTAATTTGTTTAGCAATTACAGGTTTTAATATTCTGTAGTATGATATAGTTCACTCTAAGTTTTGCTGCTGACTTCTATCTCAAAAGGTAGACATTTCTCAAATATTTTTTTCCTAGGAGATTTTAAAGTGTGAAAGTTTGAGTTTTTGTGACTCTCTGAGAGTTTTTATATTGACATCAGCAGCCTTGTATTTGTAGCAAAAAATTTATTTAAGAACATGCTAAACACTTTAGAAATGTTTCCTGATGATCATAAGAATAGATGTGACTCTTCATAATGCACAGATCCAAGACTGATCTCAGGTTTCTTTGTCCTGTGTTCCTTTCACTGGATGCATTTATTCAGAAAAGTTCCTGAAGACTTTCTCAGGCTCCCCAGGGGTTATATTCAGTGGTCTCAGAAACAAAATAACTTACTGATGTAGGAGAAAAACAAAGCATCATTTTAGTAAAAGTGCTGATAAAATAGAAATAAGCAGTGACATACTAGACATTCTTTGCCTTTGTTTTTAGAGTTGAGGGATGCGTAAAAACACTGAGACCATGAAAAAACAAACAGAAAACACTACCCCATCCTGAAAAATACCCTGAATATTTTTCTTTTATCCATCGTTTCCCCATAACTCTTAAGTCAGCTTTCTCATTTGTTAATGGATTTTTTTTCCTGTCATCAGCTCACTTCCCCTTTCATCGAGGTTTTTCAGACAAGAGGCCTGATGACTAAAACAGATTGAGTATATCCTGTGCTTTTCAAACTAACCTAACCTACTTCTTAGATCTGTTAGACATATCCCATGGATACACAGATGCATGTCTTTATGAGAGGGAAAAAAAAAAAAACTTTTGAAAGAATATGGTACATAGTAGTCAGAAATGTGGTTGAACCTAAAAGGGAATATTTTCTAGGCTTGCATCAGTAGTTAGGCAGTAATTATGCTCAACATTGAGTCATTTGTAAAACTGAGACTTAAGCTACTAAAATCCACACACAGTAGATAATTCACAAGTCTGGCACAATCACTTCAAAAAGGGTGGCAATCTGCCAGGCAAAAAACAGAAAAAGAAATTCTCACTCTAAACCAGATTGTATAACATTAACACACCTACGGAAAGAATGTATCAGTAGAAAGGAGGTAAGAGAGTGGGCTAACATTTTTAGCACTTCTTGATATTATAAGGATACTTCACACTGGTTGTTTTTTTATTTGACACAGAGCACTCCTTCGATTAGGTTTTAGTATCCCTGTTTTTGGGTTTTGCTAGTGTCTCAGAGTGTAAGTGAAAGTGAAAGTCACTTAGTCGTGTCCAACTGTTTGTTACCCCATGGACTGTACAGTCTATGGAATTTTCAGGCCAGAATACTGAAGTGGGTAGCCTTTCCCTTCTCCAGGGGAATCTTCCCAACCCAGGGATCGAACCCAGGTCTCCCGCATTGCAGGCGTATTCTTTACCAGCTGAGCCACAACAGAAGCCCAAGGATACTGGAGTGGGTAGCCTATCCAGTGGATCTTCCTGACCCAGGAATCAAACCAGGGCAGGTGGATTCTTTACCAACTGAGCTATCAGAGGGTAGAGAATCTGCCTACAGTGCAGGAGACCCGGGTTCGATCCCTAGGTCGGGAAGATCCCCTGGAGAAGGGCATGACAACCCACTCCAGTATTCTTGGATGGGAAATCCCAGGGACAGAGGAGCCTGGTGGTCTACAGTCCATGGGGTCACAAAGAGTCAGACATAACTGAGAGACTAACCCTTTCACTTTTTTCACATCCCTGTTTTACAGGTGAGGGAACTGAGCTCACAGATGTTAATTTAATTTGCCCCAAAGTTTTAGAAAGGGAAGATGACTGTAACTAATAGAAATATGGTGAATTTGACTTCAAAATGTGTAATTTTTTTTTTTTACTGTATGGCCCTAGCAGCATCAATTTCTGTGTAGTAAAAGCTGTGGAGGAATTAAAAAAGGGTGTTTGTGAATGGGCAACTCAAGATTATCCAAGTGCTTATTGAATGCTTATTATTCATTATTATTAATATGTATTATTATTCATTTCTAGAAGTGAAACTGTTGAAACACCATCATTTTACTTTCCTAGCATGATTTGAATGACAAAAATCTTATGATTTGGGAATTCAGTCAGTCTTCCTCATACCTGGTTCAAGGGAAACTCAAAACTCAAACATTTGACCAGGGAGAAATTTAGTAATGTTTATCTTTTTGCCACTTTTTCTAAATGTCCTCTGGACATCTAATAAAAATGTATGAGATACAAACTTTTAAATATATTGTATAGTATATAAGATTAATATAAATTAGTTAAATATAAATCTATTATATATAAATTATTAAATATTATGTTTAACTTATTAATGACATAATTCCAGATGCTTCTATTCTTATTTTTTTCTGCACTTGATAAAATATTCTCAGAGAAATGTTTATGTCTCACTATGATTATATGTTTTTTTCTTTTCCATTCTAACTTTTGCTTTATGTATCTTTGTTTCTTTGTTGTTAGGTTGTAATGGTTTATGATATCTATCTTCTTTGTGAATTGTACTCATTATCATTAAAAATATCCACCTTTGTTTATTTTAAATAAATAAATAAAAATCTATAGTTTTGAATTTCTTGAATATTAGAATAGAAAAAGTTTTAGATTTAAGTGAGACTAAGAAGACAGAGTTATTGGGGTTTTTTACTATGGAGCAGGTGACCGTCAGCTTAAATAGAAGTCAGGGCAGTCCTCTGAGATTGTAGAGTTTGGGGACTGAATATCCTGAGCTGATCTGCAAACCCAGGATCTGGGAAGAGAATTCTGGTTAGCATTATCCCAAATCACTTTGTGACTCATGATTTCCTCAATTAAGAATGGAATCATTTATGATCTTTTAATAAGGTGCTAGTCACTTAGCCTCCACCATGAGATCACTGTCAATACCAAGTCACTGTTGTCCTAAGGGAAATAACCAGATAACTTGCAAAGTGACATACGCCTGCATTTCATTTTCCTATTTCTTTGTCAACTTCTCTGATACTGGCTGTCTTTTCCTTGGCTCCTCTACTTTCTCTTGGATGGACATTGACGTTTGAATCCCACTTGCAAATTGCTAAAGAAATGCCATGTAGGGACTGGCAAAATATTCATCAGATGTGTGTCCTGATTTTTAGACTTAAATTAAGAACAGTTGGAATATACACATTATATTCCAATGAAATGCTGAACAGGTCTGTATCATGTTACATTACCAACTGTCAGAAACATTTAGAATAACTCTATACTGAGGATGTTTTCCATTTTTTCTACTAAAATACTATAAAAATATTTCTCCATGGCTCTTGAAATGTTTCTTTTCTATCTTATTTCCTTTGGTTGTTCTGCTCTTATCTTTAGCATAGCTATTTTTTGGGATAGTGGATATCTGATAAGTTACCAGTTGAGTGATTAGATGGTTGGAAAATTTCACCAAGATTTAAGCTCTTACCTAAGTGGCTCCCAAACTTGTCTTCACATTAGAATGCTCTGGGAAACCTCAAGAAGTGTTCATGCCTGGGCCTCATTTCCCAAGGGCAATTTAATTATCTGGGAGTCTGACCTGGGTTTGGAATTTTTAAAAGATCCCGGTAATTCCAATATGCAGACAATTTGGGGATCGCTGCTTTAGAATCATCTAGGGCACTCTGGATAATACTTCTGTTTAAACTCTAGTTCACACCAGTTAAATTGGATCATTTGAGATTGGGGCTCAAGTTAGAGTATGGACAAGATTGCCAGCCACTGTCTCAGGGAAACTTAAATTGGATATCTTTCTTACAAATGAGGTTTTCATTAAAACCAATAACTAGTCATTTAGTCAATTATTAAGTAGTTTCCAAATAGTTGGGTCTATAACTAATTTACTAAGTATTCTAAATAAATATGCAATTGACTGAGAATGTGCATTATCCATCCTATCTCTAAGTACCTATAGAAAATAAGTATGAGTTGGCTCACTAATACTTACTCATAAAGACAGTTGACAAGTCATCAGATGTGGATTTCCTGGCTGCCAGCTATCTTGTTTGTAGTCATTCTAACAGCCTCTCCTACTGGACTCACTGTTGGTTCTTGAAGTGCCACTGACTTGTGGCTATAGAAGTTACTAGAGGTTTATAGATCCCCCTCCCCTCAAATCAGTTCAAGAAACATCTGCAACCAAATATATTGTAGTGAGCAACTACCTGTCCTTACTAAGGATTTTCTCAGCTACCTAGAAATTCAGTTCCCTTTGTTCACCTATTATGCAAGGGTCGTTAGCAATTCCTGTGTACCATGTATTGTAGTAGGTACTGGGAATATAATTTATGAATAAGACATAGTCCTTGGCCTCAAGGGACTCACAGGCTATTCTATTTCATTATGACAAATGCTAAGATAGTGGTAAATACAGATGCTGATCATTTTTTTTTAACATGACCACTAGGAAAGTGGCTCAGCAGGCCATGAACACTTGTTCTCCTGCTTCCTTTCTGAAATTGGATTCAGCAGGTTACTTCACTGTCCTCAGGCAGAGATAAGCATAACTCTACTGTATCGCTTTTCTTCTTTAAACTGATCAGCAGTCCCCTGAGGAGAGAGACTTAAATATAATCTCAACACCGGTAACATTGTTATCTATTAGCATGTCAGTTCACACACATTTTCTGTGTACATCTAAAATGACAAATAAAGTATATTCTCTAAAAGGCTAGGCCCACTTTATGGTTCTCATTTAATTTATAATACTTTCTCTGAGTTAGTTATCTTCATTTCATTTTCTAGATAAGAATAGCATGAATCTACATAAAAAATTGTAGCAGATGGGAAAGAACATGGGGTTACATTCTTTATAGTCCAGTTTTTTCTATTAAGTGATATAAACTTTGAAAAGTTGCTGATGTAAGGCTTTGTCTGTGGAGAGCTTCCTTCATATGATATATGAAGAGATTCCAGACCATCCCGGGTAGGTCTTGGTAATGTTCCTTTGTGCTGTGCCCTGCTGGGCTAAGTTGTGTCTGACTCTTTGCGACGCCGTGGACTGTGGCACGCCAGGCTTCTCTGTCTTTCACCATCTCCTGGAGTTTGCTCAAACTCATGTCCATTGAGTCAGTGATGCCTTCCAACCATCTGGTCTTCTGTCCTCCCCTTCTCCTCCTGCCTTCAATCTTTCCTAGCACCAGGGTCTTTTCCAATGAGTCAGCTCTTCATTACCACCAGATTATAAAACGATTCAGTTAATAGCTATCCCATCTAAAACTGTGTCAGATTTTTTTGCTATATAAACTATAAGCCTAGACATTTGAGGTTAATGATTTTATACTTTTACACTTTTTCCCTTAACAAAGGCCTTTGATTATCTAACTATCCATGTTAATCTCAATTAGAATCTTTGATTCTAATATAGTCTTTTTACTATAATATTTAAATATTTTTGATACTCTATTACTTCAGCTTCTGGAAACATTTTACCAATTTCTATGTTTACTATTCAACTCCTTTCCATTCTCTTGTTGCTAAAGAGCAGATCTGATTTTGTAGAGTATGCAACTAATACACTTTAGGGCCTTCTTCAAATAAAATACAAAGTTAGGAATGGAATTGTCTGTTTTTTAAACAGGGAAAGAAGACCCAATACTTACTGAAGCCTTGAAGACTCAGGTCCTTTCCTTTTGGAACCTCTGTAGACAGTTCTCCAGAAATGCCTCATGGATATATTTTCCCACTCTATCTAGGATACTCTTCAACTTCCAACAGCTCTCGGCGTTATAGGTTAGTGGCCTGTGCAAATGGGTTGGGGGAGTGTTTACAGCCTAAGATTCATTAGTTTAAACTATGTCTGCCTCTGACTGATATACATACTTTGTTGGCTCATTCTTGATTTATAGTTTAGGTCATATTGACCTAACATTTTATAGATAATATTTAGTAGTCTTTTAAGAAATCTGCTGCAAATCTAATTGCCTTCTTCTATAGACAATCATTTCTTTTTGGTAGCATGACATACTGAAGTTACCCATGTGGTAGATTTATGGGTTGATTTATTTTTTTGTTTTCTTGCTGGGTCTTCAGTGTATAGTTTACCATATAACTTTTTTCAGTTCTAAGAACTTCTTTTCCACCTTCTTTCCTCTTGTTCTCTCTGTTTCTCACTTTATCGTGTACAACTTCTATTGGAAGTATGTTGGAGCTTCTCAGTCTCTCCTCCATGTCCCTTAAGTGCTCTGTCATTATTTCTTATTGCATTATCTTTCTGGGATGCATTTTGAGTCCCTGCTCAATACTCTTTGGAGTTTACTAATTACTAATTCTCTCCTTGACTATAGAAATTTTACACATTATTCCACCTATTTTTTTATCTCAATAGCTACATATTTTCATCCTCAAATTTCTAGCTGGTTCTCTTTCATATATACTTGGCAGTGTTTAATTTCTACCTGTTTTAACCTTTTTATGTTTTATGTATTTTTTTCTCATCATTTTTTAGTTTTAAACCATTCTTGTGTTCAAATCCTTTTAGACTATATTATTATTTTTCTGATGAATACCTATCCCAAACTTTATTTTATTTGCTTTCCTTATCATTATTTTTTAAAGTATTTTGGAATTTTGACTGTGTTCTTATCTCATGTGGGAGATAAAACTAATCTGTATTCTTTTCCTATTGCTGCTCTAACAAGTTACCACAAACTTAATGGCTTAAACAACACAAGTGTATTATTTTACAGTTCTGTAGGTCAGAAATCTGACATGTTACACTCAACTGAAATCAGGATGTCTGCAAGGCTGCATTCCTCTGGAGACTCTCAAGTAGAATTTGTTTCCTTGCATTTTCTAGTCTCTAGAGGGTGCGTTCATTTTTGGCTCATGGCCCCCATTCATCTTCAAAGCCTGAGGAGTGTATCTTACATCACGTTGCTCTGACGCTCAATCTTCCTCTGCTTCTGCTTTTCGTCTTAAGTGCCTTAATGATTATTTAGGATGACTAGAGAATCCAGAATAGTGTCCCTGTTTTAAGGTCATCTGATTAGCAACTTTTATTTTATGTGGAACCTAAGAAGCTTTTGTCCAGGAATGTAACATTTTTGGGGGGCTTCCCTGGTGGCTCAGATGGTAAACAATCTGCCTGCAATTCAGGAGACCCGGGTTCAATTTCTCAGTGGGAAAATCCCCTGGAGAAGGAATGGCTGCCCACTCCAGTATTCTTCCCTGGAGAATTCCATGGACAGAGGAGGCTACAGTCCATGGGGCTGCAAAGAGTCAGACACGACTGAGTGACTATAATTTTCACTTTCTTTCATAACATTTTCTCAGGTTCCAGAGAGTAAGACATGGGTATCATGGAGGGCATTCTCCTGTCTGTTATACAATCCCCACTATTTTTGTTGTCTGTCCAGCCAGTCCTCTGCAAAGTAATGACTCTGATTTTTAATATGCTGTCTAGGTTGGTCATAGCTTTTCTTCCAAGGAGTGATCATCTTTTAATTTTGTGAATGCAGTCACCATCTTCAGTGAATTTGGAGCCCAAGAAAATAAAGGCTGTCACTGTTTCCACTGTTTTCCCATCTATTTGCCAGGAAGTGTTGGGAACAGATGCCGTGATCTTAGTTTTCTAAATGTTGAGCTTTAGGCCAGCTTTTTCATTCTCCTCTTTCACTTTCATCAAGAGACTCTTTAGTTCTTCTTCGCTTTCTGCCGTAAGGGAGGTGTCAATCTGTGTATCTGAGGTTATTGATATTTCTCCCAGCAATCTTGATTCCAGCTTGTGCTTCATCCAGTCCAGCATTTCTCATAATGTACTCTGCATATAAGTTAAATAAGCAGGGTGACAATATACGCCTTGATGTACTCATTTCCCAATTTGGAACCAGTATGTTATTCCATGTGCCGTTCTAACTGTTGCTTCTTGACCTGCATACAGATGTAACAGGAGGCAGATCAGGTGGTCTGATATTCCCATCTCTTAGAGAATTTTCCACAGTTTGTTGTGATCGACCCAGTCAAAGGCCTTGGCATAGTCAATAAAGCAGAAGTAGATATTTTTCTGGAACTCTTTCACTTTTTCGATGATCTAAGGGATGTTGGCAATTTGATCTGTGGTTCCTCTGGCTTTTCTAAATCCAGCTTGAACATCTGGAAGTTCATGGTTCACGTACTGTTGAAGCCTGGCTTGGAGAATTTTGAGCATTACTTTACTAGCATGTGAGATGAGTGCAGTTGTGTGGTAATTTGAGCATTCTTTGGCATTGCCTTTCTTTGGGGTTGGAATGAAACTTGACGTTTTCCAGTCCTGTGGCCACTGCTGAGTTTTCCAAATTTGCTGGCATATTGAGTGCAGCACTTTCACAGCATCATCTTTCAGGATTTGAAATGGCTCAACTGGAATTCTATTACCTCCACTAGCTTTGTTCATAGTGATGCTTCCCAAGGCCCACTTGACTTCACATTCCAGGATGTCTGGCTGTAGGTGATTGATCACATCATCATTATTATCTGTGTTATGAAGATCTTTTTTGTATAGTTCTATTTATTCTTGCCCCCTCTTCTTAATATCTTCTGCTTCTGTTAGGTCCATATCATTTCTGTCCTTTATTGTGCCCATCTTTGCATGAGATGTTCCCTTGTTATCTTTAATTTTCTTGAAGAGATCTCTAGTCTTTCCCATTCTATTGTTTTCCTCAATTTCTTTGCACTGATCATTGAGGAAGGCTTTCTTATCTCTCCTTGCTATTCTTTGGAACTCTGCATTCAAATGGGTATATCTTTCCTTTTCTCCTTTGCCTTTCACTTCTCTTATTTTCACAGTTATTTGTAAGGCCTTCTCAGACAACCATTTTGCCTTTTTGCATTTCTTTTCTGTGGGGATGGTCTTGATCACTGCTGCCTGTACAGTGTCACGAATCTCCATCCATAGTTTTTCAGGCACTCTATCAGATCTAATCCCTTGAATCTGTTTGTCACTTCCACTGTATAATCATAAGGGATTTGATTTAGGTCATACCTGAATGGTCTAGTGGTTTTCCCTACTTTCTTCAGTTTAATTCTGAATTTGGCAACAAGCAGTTCATGATTTGAGCCACAGTCATCTCCTGGTCTTGTTTTTGCTGACTGTATAGAGCTTCTCCAGCTTTGGCTTCAAATAATATAATCAATCTGATTTTGGTATTGACCATCTGGTAATATCCATGTGTAGAATATTCTCTTGTGTTGTTGGAAGAGAGTGTTGGCTATGATCAGTGTGTTCTCTTGGCAAAACTCTATTAGCCTTTGCTCTGCTTCATTCTATACTGTAAGGCCAATGTGCCTGTTACTCCAGGTACTTTTGCATTCCAGTCCCCTATAATGAAAAGGACATCTTTTTGGGGTATTAGTTCTAGAACGTCTTGTAGGTCTTCATAGAACTATTCAACTTCAACTTCTTCAGCATTACTGCTCAGGGCATAGACTTGGCTGATACTGAATGGTTTGCCTTGGAAATGAACAGAGATCATTCTGTCATTTTTGAGATTGCATCCAAGTACTGCATTTAGTACTCTTTTGTTGACTGTGAGGGCTACTCCATTTTTTCTAAGGGATTCTTGCCCACAGTAGGAGATATAATGGTCATCTGAATTAAATTCACCCATTCCAGTCCATTTTAGTTCAGTGATTCCTAAATTGTTGATGTTCACCCTTGCCATTTCCTGTTTGACCAGTTCCAGTTTGCCTTGATTCATGGACCTAACATTCCAGGTGTCTTTGCAATATTGCTCTTTACTTTAAGCATCGGACTTTATTTCCATCACTCATCACATCCAGAACTGGGTGGTGTTTTTGCTTTGGCTCCATCTCTTCATTCTTTCTGGAGTTATTTCTCCAGTCTTCTCCGGTAGCATATTGGGCGCCTACCAACCTGGGGAGTTCATCTTTCAGTGTCCTAACTTTTTGCCTTTTCATACTGTTCATGGGTTTCTCAAGGCAAGAATACTGAAGTGGTTTGCATTCCCTTCTCCAGTGGACCATGTTTTGTCAGAAGTCTCCACCATGACCTGTCCATCCTGGGTGGCCCTACAGTGCATGGCTCATAATTTCATTGAATTAGACAAGGCTGTGGTCCATGTGATCAGATTGGTTAGTTTTCTGTGATTGTGGTTTTCAGTCTGTCTGCCCTCTGATGGAGAAGGATAAGAGGCTTTTGGAAGCTTCCTGATGGGAGAGATGGACTGAGAGGGAAACTGGGTCTTGTTCTGATGGGCGTGGCCATGCTCAGTAAGTCTTTAATCCAATTTTCTGTTGATGTGTGGGACTGTGTTCCCTCCCTGTTATTTGACCTGAGGCCAAACTCTGGTGGAGGTAATGAAGATAATGGCCACCTCCTTCAAAAGCTCCCATGCAGGCCCTGCTGCAGACAGTGCCTGCGACCCTGCAGCAGGCCACTGCTGACCCACCCCTCCACTGGAGACTCCTGGACAGACACTCATGGGCAAGTCTGGGTCAGTCTCTTGTGGAGTCACTGATTCTTTCTCCTGGGTCCTGGTGCACACAAGATTTTGTTTGTGCCTTGCAAGAGTCTGTTTCCCAGTCCTGTGTAAGTTCTTGTGACTCTGTGGTGGGGTTATTGGCGACCTCCTCCAAAAGGGCTTATGCCATACCCAGGTCTGCTGCACCCAGAGCCCCTGCCCCTGCGGCAGGCCACTGCTGACGTGTACCTCCACAGAAAACACTCAAACACAGTTCTGTCTCAGTCTCTGTGGGGTCTCTGGGTCCTGTTGCACACAAGGCTTGTTTGAGCCCTCTGAGCTCTCTGGCAATATGCGGTTTGATTCTAAATGCAGTTTTGCCCCTCCTATCATCTTGCTGGGGCTTCTCCTTTCCTCTTGGATGTGGGGTATCTCCTCAAAGTCGCTCCAGCGCCACACAGCTGCAGTCCATGGGGTCGCAAAGACTTAGTGACTGAACAACAACAATGACAATTTCTTTTTAAGTTTTTTCCCTCATATTTATCTTTTGTTGCTTGTGTTTCTAACAGAGGCATGGCCTTAAAGTATAAGTCACAATGTGATCTTGGCTGGAAAACAACTTCAAACTACCTTTTAAGAAACACATTTGTCAGTTCCTTGGTTCAACTAGTAATGAAAGTTAGATTCTGAAACACATTGCTTCTCCTTTCAGAATCTTGGTTGAGGGAAACAGAAGTTTATGGGATATATGTGGTTTACTGCTCCTTCGAGATACTTGTCAGACCACAGGGAACTGAATATCAGAATTAAATGCACTGGTGTTCACCTCTCCTCTACAGTTACCTTACTGAATTGCATGCTATTGTATCGATGTTGGCCTCTGTTTTAGGGAAATACTGTTTATTCTGGAGAAGTTTTTGATCCAAGTATCTGGAATTTTCATTGTCTGGAGCTCAATTCCATATTATGGGGTTGACAGATTCTCTTCTGACACAAAACATACATTTTATTTAGAGGCAGAGAGACCAACAACAGTCAAGGAAATTAATAAGAAGATTTCAATAAGAAATGTCATAAGGAAAATGAAACTGGGTTATATGATTGTATGGGTGTGAATGTGTGGTTTTCATGGACCCATTTTTGGGGTTTCTAGTAAAGACTTTATTAAAGAAGTGATATTTCAAGTGAGTTCTGACAAAAAGTTGTTAGTCACATGGAGGTTACTAAGTGTTCAAAGACTGAGTGTTCTGGGCAAGTGCAAAGGTTGTGAAGTAGAAATGGGTGTGGCATATATTGAAAAATAAAAAGTACTTGCTGGAGCATAGTGGGCCAAGGTGAGGGTCAAAGGAGAAGCATTATAAGAGGGAGTCAAGGTGCAGATCACAAAGGTCATGGAAAAGGGCTGTAAGTCATTGAAAGAAAAATAGGAAACCATGGATGGTTGTGTACAGAGAAGTGAACAGATTTGATCTGTGTTTTACAAATGAGACTCCTGGCTTCTATGTGGAGAATAAGTTGTAGGGAGACCAGAAAAGAAATGTTTAGAATAATCTAGATAGGAGAAGGTATTGTGTTGGACTAGTGTGGTAGCATTGGAAATGAAGAAGAGTGAGCCTTTGTTAAAGATACATTTTGGCAATAAAACCTGCAGGATTTACTGATGGAAAAATCTGGAGAGAGGAAAAGAAAAATCAGCGATGACTCTTGTTGGTTGGGCTGAGTAGGTTAACGAGCAAGCCAAATATTTGTGCTTCTAAGTTCCAGTCTTTTTTTAATCTGTGGTTATTCAGCAGTTGTGATTTCGATTTGCTAGTAAGAGGAAGTAAGCTCAAGGTCCTTCTGCTGTGTCATCTTTCTCTCTCCTTGACCAAATAGCTGTGCTTGTACGAAGAAGCAAGTTTTGCCTTATCTTATAGCTATTGTGATCTTCATGTCTGGAAGCTAAGAATGAAACTGTGTGAGTTCCTTTTAGCAGTTTCTTCTAGCAAAATTTCATTACTGAAATTGATATGAAAACCTCAATATTATCTCTTTGTTATATTCTACCTCCTATTTCTCAATTTTTAATTATTTTTCTCATTACTCACATCTCTGTAAGCTGCCTTAAACAGGGCAGAGTATAAATACATTATAAACAGAAATAAATCACAATCTGATAGCAACCTGAGTTTTCAATAAACAACTGTCTACATATGTAGCCTTAAGTGATCATCATTAATTAGTTTATCTAATATGCACACATATACCTTAGCTTGTTGATGGTATAAAAAAGTATCAGTTCAGTTCACTTCAGTTCAGTCCCTCAGTCATATCCAACTCTTTGCAACCCCATGAACTGCAGCACGCCAGGCCTCCCTGTCCATCACCAACTTCCGGAGTCTACCTAAACCCATGTCCATTGAGTCAGTGATGCCATCCAACCATCTCATCCTCTGTCGTCCCCTTCTCCTCCTGCCTTCAATCTTTCCCAGCATCAGGGTCTTTTCAAATGAGTCAGCTCTTCGCATCAGTTGGCCAAAATATTGGAGTTTCAGCTTCAACATCAATCCCTCCAATGAACACCCAGGACTGATCTGCTTTAGGATGGACTGGTTGGGACTCCTTGCAGTCCAACGGACTCTCAAGAGTCTTCTCCAGTACCACAGTTCAAAAGCATCAATTGTTCGGTGCTCAGCTTTCTTTATCATCCAACTCTCACATCCATACATGACTACTGGAAAAACCATAGCCTTGACTAGACAGAACTTTGTGGACAAAGTAACATCTCTGCTTTTTAATATGCTGTCTAGGTTGGTCATAACTTTGCTTCCAAGGAGTAAGTGTCTTTTAATTTCATGGCTGCAACCACCATCTACAGTGATTTTAGAACCCAGAAAAATAAAATCAGCCACTGTTTCTACTGTTTCCCCATCTATTTGCCATGAAGTGATGGGACCAGATGCCATGATCTTAGTTTTCTGAATGTTGAGCTTTAAGCCAACTTTTTCACTCTCCTCTTTCACTTTCATCAAGAGGCTCTTTAGTTCTTCTTCACTTTCTGCCGTAAGGGTGGTGTTATCTGCATGTCTGAGTTTATTGATATTTCTCCTGGCAGTCTTGATTCTGGCTTGTGCTTCCTGCAGCCCAGTGTTTCTCATAATGTTCTTTGCATAAAAGTTAAATAAGATTTGATCAGTTGTTAAGTTTTTGTTTGTTAGTCTTTCCTTTCTGCATCTATGTTGTCTAAATTTATTGTTGTTCTGTTGCTCCTAAACCAATTTTGAATAGTTAAGAAGTAAGACGTTACTAGATTGAAATGATTGATCTGGTTTGTTCTTAATATCCAAAACTTCAATATTAGATTCTAAGTCTATAGACATCAAAGGCATTGTAGGTTTAGTTTTGTCCATTCTTTTCGTTCTATGCTGTGTAAAGATGTGATGGCAATGTTGCTTTTAATGATTATGGTAAGGAAACTTGCAAACAGATCAGAAGGCATCTAGGGAAAAGTAGGCTCACTCTACTAAGAGTGGTTCAGAGAACACATATAACATCTTTTGATTGATACTGAAATGACAAGAATCAATTTGGTGAATGCCTCTGTGTTTTATTAGTTTTGTTAAAGGATCACTACCTCTTGGACTATGAATTTCCTTAGACATATCTATCAAATCCCTTCACTGACAGAACAAATTATTAGTCATTCTCTCATATTTCAAGGTAGAGTAATGATCTCTATTTAATATTCCTGTCCACAACTTTTTTTGTCTCATATTTATCAATTAAAGCATTTCCGTCTATGTAACTTTCTTGTCTACTACATCAACTAAAACTTCTTCATTTTGCCTCTGCAGAGATGATATGAAGAAGGCCACATATGTTCTTGTTTGTTTTAGACTTAAAACTACTATATCACATGATAATATTAGCATTTTCTGGGGTTGAAACACCACTTTTTTATTCTTTGTTTTGTTCTCTTTTTAAAAAACCCAATTTTCCACCTGTAACATTTTAAAGAAACATTTTATGAACATTTATAAAGAAAAATCTCCAATTCGGCTAAGATGGAGAATATTAAAAGACTGAACTGGCAAGTTTTGAACTTGCATTTCCTTTACTGTTTATGTTTTTTCTACAAGGCATTTTGGAGTACTGTTTAAATAATCTGTTAAGATGTTAATGTTGAGGGGAGGAAGAACAAGTAGGTGAGACATTAAGTAACCTTGAAATTCTAGGTTCCTTGACAGAGCTAATTATATCAATTAGTTGTATTATATTAATACTTTTTTGGTCAATTTCTCATAGCTTTTAAAAAAAATCACCTTATTGGATGTATTTAATTCAAGAGACCTTAAAGAAACCATCTTTTAGCAATTAAAGGAGGATATAATAGAATGCCCTTGGTACTTGCTACAGCTCCCATTAAGAATTATAGGAATGGGTGAATGCAGATGGGTGAACATGGGTGGAATGAGGTGGAGTGGTACTGTGTCATATGATTATTTTGGAAGCAAGTATAGTCATTAGAATCAGCTTTAGAAATAGGAATTTGACTTCTTTTGCCTCATTCACTTTTGACTTTTATTCAAAATGTGTATTTTTTGAACTCCAGTTATATGCCAGCCACCCTGCTAGGTGCTGGGGAATAGTGAGCAAGATATGGACCCCATTCAAAACTTATAGCCATTTTTCATTTCTTTATCATTTTTCCTAGCCTTAGAAAGCCAGTGCTTGGAAGGAAACAAGGTTATCATGGATTTGCGGGAATAGAGGAAATTTGAGATTTCTAAGCTTCTTTCATATCCTGAAGTCACAATTTATATGGTAGCTGTCTGATGTAACAGGGCAGACCATGCTGTTTATGGTGTCATGGTAATTACTAAGATCCTTGTTAGAGTAATAAACAGATCATTTTCTTACCTGGCCTGCCCTCCTCTCTGTTTCTTTTTGTTTACCCATGGACCACATGACTCTTGCCAGCATCTAGCTGCTCGCTTGAGTTTATTGTTTTCCTGAGTGGCTCAAGTTTAGATAGTATCAACAGGTTGATCTTTACAGGAGATAAAATATTTAAAGGTTATACATGGTATGCATACTAAAAATCAAGACAGATCATTTTACAAATACATGGTGTACATAAGAGAATTATAGGGAAGAGTTTAGGAATCTTAAATTACAGCATTAATTCTTTTATTTAACAAATTACTTTATTTAGCTCTTATTATATGACAAGCTGCATTCTAAGTTCATTTCAGTCTTAGAGCAGCCCTTAAAGGTAAATTATTATTACCTCCTCTTTTACTGATAAGGAAACTGAGGCACAGAAGGATCAGTGGCTTGCTTAGGTTCATTCACCTAATGGACCTGGGATTCAGACTCAGGCATTCTGGCTCCAGAACCTATGCTTTTAGCATTAACACCAATAGGTTGCTTCATTTTTCTATAACTATGCATGGGATATCCAACACGTCTGGAAATTCATATGAAAGACCTGGGATGACAACAGATCAGAGTTCGCATGCAAAGATATGGTGATTGAAGCCATGGAATACATAAAATTCCATTAGGAGAAGACAGAATAAAGAAAGGAGATTCTCAAATATATGACCCTAGGATCTAGCAACATTTAAGTTATTGGTGAAAAAAGAACAATCAGAAAGACTGACTGAAGATGAAGTAGTTCAGGAAGTTGGTATCTTGGAAGTCAAGGAAAGATAGAGTTTAAACAGGGTTGAACTTTGCCATGGACCCCTCATAGGTTTAAAGATTACAGGCTGAAAAAGATGCTATAGCTGCCAGTTAAGAGGTCATTGCTGCCTTTTCCTAGAGTTGGATGTTTCTAGTGAAGAAGATAGACACATCTTAAGAAAACATAAGTACATGCTTATATACTTTAATAAACACATTTTACCTTGTAGGCACTTAGATATTTCTTCAAAAAAATAAAAAACATATGAGCTTCAGGAAAACAGTAATTTAAGTTCCTTAGGTGGTACGTGGTAATCAGAATTAGCTTCTAATCCCTAAGCAGGATTATCTTTTGGAAGATTTATCATACCAAAATACCAGCTGTGAATCTTAATTCAAAACAACCAGAATTACGTGATGACATTATGCATTTGTAATCGAATGCATGCAAAAGTGAGCGATTTGAATATTTCCCTTCAGTGCAATATTTGAGCCAAATAATGGCATTGGTATTAATTTATGATATTTTCTGATGTGACTAAAACTTGATTTATCATACTGTGCTTTATTGCTGTAGTTAAAGTCTTGTACATCTTTGTTACATGTCATTCTTGAAGACTATATCCTGAAAACACAGGAGAAGTAATAACTCTTTTTAATAAAGGAAGAGAGAGTTTTACATTAAAAGATATTATTTCCTGACTTCCATATTTTTGTGACCTTTGGATCAATGCAGTAAAAACTGATAGTTTTTATTGCTATTTTAAAAAATCATTACCATGTTAAGACTTGTTTAAACAGGCCAATAAATAAATAAATAGGGGATGCAAAGAGGAGAGCTCACTGACCTGAACTTACATGAATTTCTTTGAATTAGGCTCACTATACTTGATGTTAAATATAGCGTTTTACTCTGCAGGTGCAGGTAGTGCCTACTTCCTAACAAGCATTGCCAAACAGGGGATCTAACTATACCTTCCTTACAGTGTCCAAGGTATAACATTTATGTTAATCACAAAGGTTAATAGACTTGCTTATGATATTTTAGAGAGTTATATTCTATTTTTATTGAAAAATAAATTAGCTGTTTCTATGATTCCCTAAATGGAATATCCCAATACTTTTTATCCCAGTTGACACTGGCAGTCCAGTGGTCAAGACTCCACACTTCCACCACAAGGGACACAAGCTTGATCCCCAGTTAGGGAACTAAGATCCTGAATACCACATGGCATGGCCAAAAATAATAATAATAATAATAAAATAAATAAATAAATTTAATCAAAGTTACATTCATATTACTAATGCAGACTCTCCTATTGTATACATTGTAGTTATCAGAGTTCAGAACAGAAATTGCATTCAAAAGGAAATGACACCTCTTTCCCACATATTTTAAATTTGAGATGAAAAACAAAACAATTATCTGAATTTCAAGGCTTAGAAATATATTTCTGTTACCCTTTTATTTATATTAGATCACAAGTGAAAGCTTAATTGTGGTTAGTGTGTTACCATTCCCAAGGTTGACCCTAACTATTGCCTGTGCTTTGAGAAGTTTCCCAATATCCTTTTCCCCAGAGTTTTTCACTTGTCTTTTAAAGGCATGATCTATGGAAATGATCCCCTTTGGTTTTCAACTGCGCTTCATTTCAACTTGTTTCAGATTTTAAAAAGTGATTCCAGGAAAGTATTAGAAATGGTCCCCTCTGCTGTACATACCCAAGGACCAGCACACCCTTTTACTATCCATTACAGTTCCCCTGAACAGAGTGATGGAGTAGGGCAGTTGTACGCCCATGCGTTCGTTTTGCTGAATGAGCTAGAGCTCATTACCTCTCCGTTTTAGTTTAAG
This sequence comes from Cervus canadensis, assembly GCF_019320065.1. Taxonomy (NCBI): domain Eukaryota; kingdom Metazoa; phylum Chordata; class Mammalia; order Artiodactyla; family Cervidae; genus Cervus; species Cervus canadensis. The sequence goes on from NC_057388.1 coordinate 54,094,087, forward strand.
TGCTGGTGCCTAGGTCATGGTGACTGCTTGGTACACACCATTCAGGATCATAATTGAATCTGGTTAGCTTGCTAACCTTGGTTAGGGTCTTTGAACCTACCTTGTTTATTTCCAACCAGCAGATGGCTTTAGCAGGGGTTAAAAGAGGGTAACGTTCACTTCCTAATTTCCCCTACCTCCCTTTTATGGTTAGTTATTGATGAGGATAATGAAAAAAATGAGCAATGGGTTAGTTGATAGTAATCTTTACTTCTAAAACTTTGTAAGTCCTTTTGAATAGACATGAGCTAGTCTTTTAATTTAGGTTATAGTGTGACTACCTACTGCCAATCATAAGAAAATATTTTAATTTCAAATTAAGGTTCTTCATTACAACACTTATTAGCTATGGTGTGGTTGCTATTTTACCAGTTTGTTAATAATCTCATGCTGACCTATGGAAGAGAGTTTTCCTGTGATAGACTTTTTTAGTCACAGATATTAGGTAGGGAGAGCACATCAACACGACCTTTTTACTTCTTAATAAAATATAGTGCATGTTAAACTGTCAACTGGAAATAGATACTTGGCCACCCCTCTGTACCTCTTTTTAAATTTTTTTTGTATTTTCTGCAAATGATTAGTCTGTTTTCATTGCCTCCTTATTATTTTAAACTATTCATAATTAATTACCTTAAATTGCTTTTGTAAAGTTTACTTTCTGTCTCATACTGAAAAGGCCAAGATTCTATTATGTAAATCTTAATACATGAGAGAACCCCAAAAGTAAATACTTGAATAATAACTACTTGTTTTGAAGACACCTGAGTTTATTTATATTGTAAATATTATTTCACAGTTGAGTTAGTTACCTTGCTGGTAATAAAGACCCAGAAATTAAAATGACACCTTTTCCACAAAATTCAGCTGTAAGTTTTGTTACTGTGAAGCGGCCTTGGTTTGATACTCCTCCTCCTGACACAGAAAACGATATCCTGCTGATGAATCTCAAGTGGCTTTTAACCCATCCAAGACACAGTTGTGAAAATAATGACTACTGTTTTTGGCCTCAACTACATCTTGCAATTCTCCTGCTTCCTTTCCCCTGTTTTTGCTTTGACTTTATAGTATTGGTTGTATTCCAGATCTTTTAGAAACCTCCATTTCAGAAGGACTGTGTTTATAGCAACCTTGAAAACCTTTAGACCTGTATAAATTTGAACACTTAATTCTTAAGGTTAATGTTCTAGACTATGGTAGCTTAAGGTCATTTTAGCCTTTTAGGTATATAAGCACCTAACAGCTTAATAGAAAAAAATCATCTTACAAGAAATGGTATCAGTTCACTTCAGTCACTCAGTTGTGTCCGACTCTTTATGATCCCATGGACTGCAGCACGCCAGGCCTCGCTGTCCATCGCCAACTCTCAGAGCTTGCTTAAACTCATGTTCATTGAGTCAGTGATACTATCCAAATATCTCATCCCCTGTCATCCCCTTCTCCTGCCTTCAATCTTTCCCAGCATCAGGGTCTTTTCTAGTGAGTCAGTTCTTAACATCAGGTGGCCAAAGTATTGGAGCTTCAGCTTTAGCATCAGTCCTTTCAATGAATATTCAGGACTGATTTCCTTTGGTATGGACTGATTGGATCTCCTTGCTGTCCAAGGGACTCTCAAAAGTCTTCTCCAACACCACAGTTCAAAAGCATCAATTCTTTGGCACTCAGCTTTCTCTATAGTCCAACTCTCACATCCATACATGACTACTGGAAAAACCATAGCTTTGACTAGACGGACCTTTGTCGGCAAAGGAATGTCTCTGCTTTTTAATATGCTATCTAGGTTGGTCATAACTTTTCTTCCAAGGAGCAAGCGTCTTTTAATTTCATGGCTGCAGTCACCATCTGCAGTGGATTTGGGGCCCAAGAAAATAAAGTCTGCCACTGTTTCCATTGTTTCCCCATCTATTTGCCATGACATGATGGGACCAGATGCCGTGATCTGATTTTTCCAATGTTGAGTTTTAAGCCAACTTTTCCACTCTTCTCTTTGATTTTCATCACAACAAAATGTTAATTTTTTCTGTAAAAAGATTCATTTTTAGTCTGAGTGAGCTTATACAGCAGTGTTACTGAAAGTCAGGGATTTACTCAAACATTTACAACTGCTTATTATTGGTTCTTGACATTTAGTTTCTATGCATATTTATTCTGTTGCAAAATACTATATCACTTGAAACATTAATAAATAAAAATGTTTTTGTTTCAAAAATTATGGAAATGATAAGGTTATCTGGTTTGTAGAATACCCTGAGTACACCCTTTTATATGGGTGTATTACCCATAAAAATGCCCTTCTGCATATGATAGAATTAAAAAGCTCTTTGATAAGCAGTAGGATTAATAAAAGATAAGTATAACATCGCTAAAATTCTAGATTGCTTCTGAAAGTACTGATGGCTGTATTAATCCTTTATTTTTCTCTTCTTGGACATTTTTTTGGCAAATGATTTAATTTCCAAATGAGCAAAGTGCTGTGGAGAGAAAGGAAGAATAAAAATCCTGTCCTAGAGGATCTTGATGCTTATAATGTAGTTAAGTGTCTAGAGATAAATTCTAAAGTGTCAAATGTCAAATTTATAATACCATATGAATACATTAAAGATCTCTAAGGGATTTATTGAATCAGAATTTTAGCACTAAAAGGAATCTTAGCAATTCTCAATTGCAAACACTTTGTTTTAGGAATGAGTAAGCTGGGGCCACCAAATGGAAGGTGACTTACCTGGTACTCATTGGCTGTCCTTGATAGACATGAGCTATAGTCTTTGGTTCAAGGTCTCATTTTAACTAAGCAATGTCATTTCTGAAATGGCAAATGGCTAACTACTAATTCACGTTGCTCCGCTTTTTTTAGAGTTGTATCTCTTCTGTTTCTTCCTTGCTTTAGAACATTTTATTTAGCTTTTTCATTCCAGTTTATTGAACACCAGCTGTTTATGTGAGAAGATGTGAACAGAGTAACTGATGATACCTTTCTATTTTTGTCCTGTCTTTCCATTTCTAGGCATCAACTAGAGTTATTGGTCTAAGTGGTGCCAAGGATACCAAAGAAAGAAGCAGTAGTACATCTAGTAAAATGCCTGTTTTTGTACACTTGGAGAAGCGGATACCTTCTGATGCCCTGATAGCTCAGTTGGTAAAGAATCCGCCTGCAATGCAGGAGACCCTGGATGGATTCCTGGGTTGGGAAAACCCACTGGAGAAGGGATAGGCTACCCACTCCAATAGTCTTGGGCTTCCCTTGTGCTTCAGCTGGTAAAGAATCTGACCGCAATGCGGGAGACCTGGGTTTGATCCCTGGGTTGGGAAGATCCCCTGGAGAAGGGAAAGGCTACCCACTCCAGTATTCTGGCCTGGAGAATTCCATGGTCTGTATAGTCCATGGGGTTGCAAAGAGTAGGACATGACTGAGCAACTTTCACTTTCACTTTTGATGCAGATCCTCTCAAATGAATATTGGATTCCTTAATGTTCTCTAGTTTCCTTTAATATTCTGTATCGACTTTACTAATAAAATGTTAAAAAAGAAAATACATATAACTATTGAGGATCTGTGGTAGAAATACAGTTTATTTATCTGTGGAGTTTTCCTGTGTGTAGTTTGATAAACTTTAATTAACAATCCATCTACTCTGTTTTCATTCAATATTTACTCAGCTTCCACTAGGTATTAGGTACTATTGTGGGTACTGGGGCATGTGGCTGCTACTATGGCCATTAGCCTGTTATTACTCAAGGATACATATTGAAGTAGATAAATTTCTCATTGGATCAGATTTAAGTTTTTGCAGCCAAGGTAAAGCAAATACATAGTGTTATACAGCCTAAATTTATTCTAGCTGTCCTGCAGAAATTATTAGACATAAAGCACAAGATAATAAATTCTTATGATACAAAGTCTGAAGTATTGCTATTCTGCAATACAGAATTTTGTCTATAACTGTGTTTTTTCTTCCTTCCTCCTTTCTACTTTTCTTCCTTTTTATTATAGAATCATTAGAAAAAATGTTAAATTAGATCTATAAATTAAACAGGTTTTCTATTAGTTCTAGCTAGTGAAAAAACAGACCATTATTTGGAACATTTGGTAATATCTAGAGAACATGTTGAGTAAACTCTAAAAATCTGCTATGATCAAAATATACTCAAAGTTTGGAATAATGTTTTATAAGCTAATACCGAAACACATGAGAGTTCAGTAAGCAGATATACAGAGGTTGCTGTGCTCATAAATTTTGTATCTGTCACTATAATTGCCTTCTTGATATATCTGAGATGACTGAATCTTTACTGTTTGCCTGGAATTTTTCCATTTTAGCAGTCAGTCTCAAATCTCAGGAAACCCTTCAGTCTTGAGCAGCCAGGAGAGTTGGTAACCATAATTATATCTAAATCTGAAGATTTTATTTTCTCCATTTCAGAGATGAAGTGATTAATGAACAAATATCATGTGTGAACCTATTTAGCTAAAGGGCACATATTAGCATATTACTATTTATCTGACTACAGTGATAGATAATTGAAAGATGAGGGAATAGGTGGATGGATGGATGGTTGGATCGGTAAATAATATAGGAAAATGACTATGTAATGTACCTTCTATATGGTTAGGAAACATCATCTGTTAAAATCCTACTTGCATCTTAAGGGCCAGCATAGCTGTCATCTTTTTGTCAAGATTTCCCTAAATCTTGCAAGTTAATCATTTTTCTCTCTGCCTACAAAATTCTGTTTATATCTTTATTACTTGACTTAACATAGTTGTATTATGCTTTGTTGTATGCATGTGTGTGTTCAGTCGCTCAGTTGTGTCCTACTCTTGTGACCCTATAGGCTGTAGCCCGCCAGGCTCCTTTCTCCATGGATTCTCCAGGCAAGAATACTGGAGTGGGTTGCCATGCCCTCCTCCAGGGGATCTTCCCCACCCAGGGATCAAACGCACATCTCTTCCATTGTAGGCAGATTCTTTACCACTGAGTCACCTGGGAAGCCCGAATTTGTTGTATACATATCTATGTTCTTCACTGACTGAACTATGAATTCCTTGCAGAGCAAGAATTGTGCCTTAATACCATTTTGTCCTTCACCTTCCATATACTGCCTTGTGCCAAGCACAAACTGAGTATGTTATTGCCAAACTGAGCATTCACTTTCCCTTCAATTTTAATAATCTTTATTTAAACATAGTTTGCCTACAATAATATTCACCAGTTTTAAATGTACAGTTCAATAAGTTACAGCAAAATCAAGAGGAAAACATTCCAATCACCCCAAAAAGTCCAACTGTGCCACCGTGCAGTTACTCAGTCTCTGTCATCCTGGCCTCTGGCAACTGCTGATGTATTCATAGTTTTCCCTTTTCTAGCTTTTTATATGAATTTCATGTGTTTGGCTTCTTTTTATATGTTTGGCTTTTTTGGATTAACATAGTACTTTTGGAAAATTATCTCATATTGGCTTCTATCAGGATTCTGTTTCATTTTATTGCTGAGTAGCATTGCATTATGTGGATACACCACATTTTATCTGTTATTTTGTTAGTGGACATTTAGTTATTTCCAGTTTTAGGTTATTATAAATAACACTCCTGGTGGCTTTTCTGGTGTCTCACGTGGTAAAGAATCTGCCTGCAATGCAGGAGACATGGGTCCAATCCCTGGGTTGGGAAGATCCCCTGGAGAAGGGAACAGTTACCCACTTCAGTATTCTGACCTGGAGAATTCCATGGACAGAGGAGCCTGGCAGGCTACAGTCCATAGTGTCTTAAAGAGTCAGACATGACTGAGGTGAGTGACTTAAATAACACTGCTGTAAAAATTAGCATTCCCAAAGAAAGGCAATGCCAAAGAATGCTCAAACTACTGCACAATTGCACTCATCTCACACACTAGTAAAGTAATGCTCAAAATTCTCCAAGCCAGGCTTCAACAGTATGTGAACAGTGAACTTCCAGATGTTCATGCTGGTTTTAGAAAAGGCAGAGGAACCAGAGATCAAATTGCCAACATCCATTGGATTATTGATAAAGCAAGAGAGTTCCAGAAAAATATCTACTTCTGCTTTATTGACTATGCCAAAGCCTTTGTGTGGATCACAATAAACTGTGGAAAACTCTTAAAAAGATGGGAATACCAGACACCTGACCTGTCTCTTAAGAAATCTGTATGCAGGTCAGGAAGCAGCAATTGGAAGTGGACATGAGACAACAGACTGGTTCCAAATCGGAACCCATCACTTCATGGCAAATAGATGGAGAAACAGTGGAAACAGTGGCTGACTTTATTTTTGGGGGCTCCAAAAATAAAGCTTACTCCTTTAAAGGAAAGTTATGACCAACCTAGACAACATATTAAAAAACAGAGACATTATTTTGCCGACAAAGGTCCGTCTAGTCACAGCTATGGTTTTTCCAGTAGTCATATATGGATGTGAGAGTTGGACTATAAAGAAAGGTGAGTGCTGAAAAGTTGATGCTTTTGAACTATGGTGTTGGAGAAGACTTTTGAGAGTCCGTTGGACTGCAAGGAAATCCAACCAGTCCATCCTAAAGATCAGTCCTGAGTGATCATTGGAAGGACTGATGCTGAAGCTGAAACTCTAGTACTTTGGCCAGCTGATGCAAAGAACTGACTCATTTGAAAAGGCCCTGATGCTGGGAAGGATTGAAGGTGGGAGGAGAAGGGGATGGCACAGGATGAAATGGTTGGATGGCATCACCGACTCAATGGATATGAGTTTGAATAAATTCTGGGAGTTGGTGATGGACAGGGAGGCCGGGCGTGCTGCAGTCTATGGGATCACAAAGTGTCGAACACGACTGAGTGACTGAACTGAACTGAACTGAAATATTAGCATGTCCATTTTTGACATATGTTTTAATTTCCTACAGGTAAATATTCAAGAGTGCAATCACTGACTCTAATGATAAGTGTATATTTAAGTTTATAAGAAGTTGTACAATGTGCAAAATGGCTGTATCATTTTGCATTTCCACCAGTAGTGCTTGAGAATTCACCTTGCTCTGCATCCTTGCAACACTTGAAACTTTAGTCCTAGTATGTATGTGGTGGTATCTTGACTGTGGTTTTATTTTGCATTTCCCTAATGACTTATGATTTTAACCATCTTTTGATATATTTTTCATTTGTATAGATTCTTTGCCATAGGATCCATTCAAATCTTTTATTCATTTTTAAACTTCAGTTTTTGTCTTGCTACTAAATTTTAGATCTCTTTTTATTTTCTGGATTCCAGTCTTTATCAATTATGCTTTAGCATTATTTTCTACCAGTTTTAATTTTTAAAATTTTCTTTATAGTCTTCCAAAGAGTGAGAATTGTAATTAATTGAAGTACAGTTAGCCGGTTATTTCTTTTATGGTTCATAGATTGAGTGTTCCACCAAATAAATATTTACCTGCCATACTGTGACAAAGATTTTCTGTTATATTTTCTTCTAAAAGTATTATTGTATTAAGTTTCCCATTTAAGTCTGATTCATTTTAATGAGTGATAATTTTTGCATATAGTTAAAGGTCTTTTTATTTCAGCTATAATTTTTATTTCTGGCAATCTTCATTTTTCTATATTTATCCACTTTTCTATGTAGTATTGATTTTCTTCTACCTGAAAAATTTCTTTAAACATTTCTTTTAAATCACATCTAGAGATGAAGAGGAAGTTGTCAGAAAACAATTAAGACCAGTATCCTTCATGAACTATAAGGGTAAAAATCCTTAACAAAATTTTAGTGTATTAACTCCATAATCTATAAAATTGTTAATATGACTGAGTAGAGTTTATTCCAGGAATGCAATATTGGTCTAATATTAAAACAATGTAATCTACCAAGTTAATAAACTGAAAAGTAAGAAAGATATAATTATCTCAATAAATGCAGATAAAGTATTTGACCAAATTCAATACCCATTCATAATGAGAACTATCAGCGTACTATGAATAGACAAGAAATGCTGCAGCCTCAATGTCAAAGAGAGTCTATGAAAAAAAATCTACAGGTGACATCGTACTGCTTAGCACTAAAAGATTAAGCACTTATCTCTTAAGATTAGTATGTCCACACTCTTCTGTTCAGCATTGCACTGTCCACCTTCTGTCAGCACTGCTCTGGAGCACCTAAAAGAGTCAAATTGAGAAATCTGAGGTAAAGATGTCTTAGTTCACTCTTTTATTCAGTATATTTAAAGAGAGCCTACACTGGGTGAGAATTTCACTAAACTTTGTGACAGGTTACACTCTCTTGGTAAATACCCATACTGTCCCCCTGTCTTCTTCTGAAGAAGATCAACTTTGTCAGTCAACATTTCTTACTAATAAATATATACCAATGCTTACTTGGCAATGCACAAGAAATCTAATTAAATAGATATATTATAGGAATTAATATGTAAAATAACATGTTAGATGTAGATAACATGGCTGCTCTTTGCAAGAGAGGAGGTATGTAGCTAGACCTAAGATATGTATATACTTTTGTATAACCTCATGAAAATGTGTAACTCTTAATCACTTTTCTAATGTAATGAATTGCTATATCAAGACTGAACTGTTGATGAAAAGTAGTAGTAGTGTGGCATCATAAAGTAAAATGATTCTCATCTATCAAAATAACATCTTATGACTTCAAAGCATATTGGAGCCATGTGGAGAGAAAATGTAATTTAATTTTGTTTCAGCAGATTACATGTTAATAATTATTGCTGAGTTATTTTTTTTAATCTAAAATACTACCATATATCAGGGACTAGCTCATATTTCTGCTCCTTGAATTTCTTCCAGATCAACCTTATTGGAAATGATTTTTACCTCTAAATTTGCTTACAAGTTATAATCCCTACCACTCCATGTATTACAGTTTATATGGTATTGTCTTTTAACTTACATTACCATATATGCAATAATTTTAATTTGGTAGACTTCAGTATACAGGAGTTTTATATTGACATAAAAATTTAAAGTAAGTATGGAGTTCCCATATAATCCTTACCCTCCATCCACACACACAATTTCCCCTGTTATTAATATTCGTCATTGTTTAGTCACCAAGGCATGTCTGACTCTTTGCAATTTCATGGACTATAGCCCACCAGGCTCCACTGTCCATTGGATTTCCCAGGCAAAAATATTGAAGCAGGTTGCCATTTGTTTCTTCAGGATATCTTATTAACATGGTACATTTGTTAAAGTCGAGGAGTAAATATTGATATATTGTTATTAATTAAAGTTCATAGTTTAGATTTCACTCTGTGAGTGGTACTTTCTGTAGATTTTGCTAAATATATAATGGTCTATATCCACCATGACAGTGTCTTACAGAAAAGTTTTGCTGCCCTGGAATTGCTCTGTGTTCCACCTATTATCCCTCCTTCCTTTCCCCTTGCTCCTAGTCCCTGGAACCACTGATATTTTTACTGCCTCCACTGTTTTGCTTATTTCAGAATGTTATATCATTGTAATCATACATCGTGTAGCATCACACTGCCTTCTTTCACTTAGTCTTGATAGTATGTATTTAAGATTCCTCCACGTATTTTCATAAGAAGATAGCTTATTTCTTTCTAGCACCAATATTCCATTTTTTGGACATACTACAGTTTATTTATCCATTTGTCTACTGAAGGACATCTTTTTATTAATTTTTGACCACACTGGGTCTTTGCTGCGGTGCATGGGCCTTCTCTAGTTTCGGTGAGTGGGGCCACTCCCTAGTAGGTATGCAGGTTCTCACAGCTGTGCCCGCTCTGTGGCGGAGCACAGGCTCTAGGTGCATGGACTTCAGTAGTCGCACGTGGGTTCAGTAGTCGTGGCTCGCAGACTATAGAGCACAGGCTCAGCAGGTGTGGCCGACGAGCCCAGTTGCTCCACAGTATGTGGGATCCTCCAAACCAAGGCTTGACCTGGTGTTCCCTGCATTGCAAGGTGAATTCTCAACCACTGGACCACCAGTGAAGGACGTCTTGATTGATTACAAGTTTTGGCAACTATACAGAAAGCTGCTATAAACATCCATTACAGGTTTTTGTGTAGGTGTAACTTTTTAACTTTTGAGGGCAAATACCAAAGACAGTGATAGCTGAATTGTACTGAAAGAGTATGCTTAGACTGACTGGTTTGATCTCTGTACAGTCCAAGGGACTCAAGACTCTTCTCCAACACCACAGTTCAAAAGCATCAACTCTTCAGTGCTCAGCTTTCTTAATGGTTCAGCTCTCAACATCCATACATGACTACTGGAAAAACCATAGCTTTGACTATGTGGATCTTGTTGGCAAAGTGATGTTTCTGCTTTTTAATATGCTGTCTAGGTTTGTTATAGCATTTCTTCCAAGGAGCAAGCATCTTTTAATCTAATGGCTGTAGTCACCATCTGCAGTGATTTTGGAATCCAAGAAAATAAAGTCTGTCACTATTTCCACTGTTTCCCCATCTGTTTGCCATGAAGTAATGGGACTTGATAATCCCATCATCAAGTGATGGGACTAAGCCATGATCTTAGTTTTTTGAACGTTGAGTTTTATTTTTTTTTTCTTTATTTATTTATTTATTGGTTTTGTCATACATTGATATGAATCAGCCATAGAGTTACACGTATTCCCCATCCTGATCCCCCCTCCCACCTCCCTCTCCACCCGATTCCTCTGGGTCTTCCCAGTGCACCAGGTCCGAGCACTTGTCTCATGCATCCCACCTGGGCTGGTGATCTGTTTCACCATAGATAATATACATGCTGTTCTTTCGAAACATCCCACCCTCACCTTCTCCCACAGAGTTCAAAAGTCTGTTCTGTACTTCTGTGTCTCTTTTTCTGTTTTGCATATAGGGTTGTCGTTACCATCTTTCTAAATTCCATATATATGTGTTAGTATGCTGTAATGTTCTTTGTCTTTCTGGCTTACTTCACTCTGTATAATGGGCTCCAGTTTCATCCATCTCATTAGAACTGGTTCAAATGAATTCTTTTTAATGGCTGAGTAATATTCCATGGTGTATATGTACCACAGCTTCCTTATCCATTCATCTGCTGATGGGCATCTAGGTTGCTTCGAACGTTGAGTTTTAAACTAGCTTTTTGACTCACCTCTTTCACTCATCCTCTTAGTTTAGTTCCTCTTCATTTTATGCAATAAGGGTGGTGTCATCTGCATATCTGAGGTTACTGATATTTCTCCTGGCAGTCTTGATTCCTGGCATTTTGCATGATGTACTCTGCATATAAGTTATATAAGTAGGTTGAGTTTGTAGATACCCTCAAAATAACTTGTTGTGATTTTTATTGGAATTGTGTTGAATCTATGTATTAGATCAGGGGCATCTTGACAATGTTGAGTCTTCCTATTCATTTACATGGAATAGCTGTCATTTAGATCATTTATGTCTTTGATTTCTTACATATAGGTCTTACCATTTTCTTCATATAGGATCTTGTATGTATTTTATTAGATTTATGTTTCCCCTCAGTATTTTTTCCTTTTCTTTTTTTCTGAGCATGAGTCTTAATGACAGCAACTTAATGCAATTTCTTTGTTGTTGTTCAGTCACTAAGTCATGTCCAACTCTTTGTGACCCCATGGACTGATGCATGCTCGACCTCCCTGTCCCTCACTGTCTCCCAAACTACTTCAGCATTCTTGCCACGATAACCCCATAAACAATATAAAAGGCAATTTCTTTAGGACCTGCAAAACTAAACCATTATTCCAAGTCATCATCTTTGACTTCTCCATGTTTGCTCTATAGATCATTCCAAATGTATAAAGCTCACGTGAAGAAAAGAAGCAAAGATATTCCCTAGTAACAAAATGAATTATATATTCTACCAACATTCAAAAGTATATGCTTTCATATATAAATGGAAAAGTTTGGAAATAATAAGTTTGTCTAATGAAAGGAAAAAACTTTTTAAATTAAGTGGCAGAATTTTCAGCATACTTATGGTTTTCTTTTTTTTTTTTTAACTTCTTCACTTTTGATGATGAAATTGAGGAACGCAGCTGATTTTTTTTTTTTTAAAGTAATTGCAGCAACTCTAATTCCTTTTCAGTGATCAGATACAATAGGCTCAATCTCAAACTCTGCACCTGTTTTTCACACTATTTGGCTATTGAGGTAGAATCTCACCTGGCAGGATCCAGCCTTATTAATAGTAATGAGCTGGAATGAGCTAGATTCTATAGGAATCAGGAACTTGGGAGAAGAAGTGATTCTGGCAGATTAAGTTTTAAAATTCTGTGACTGTGATTCTGTCACTGTCCCATTAGAATGACTGCCTTTTTGTTCTCTTTTCACATTGTCTGAGAAACATGATCTGGAATCATGCCAGAAACCACTCTCAGGTGGTGAATATTTTTTAAAAGCTGTTCTCTTTGACTAACAAGGATTTTCTTAAAAATCAGGACCATCAGGTTCTCTCTTTCTTTCAGTTGTGTCAGAAATATATTGCTGAATTGAAGTGGCTAAGGTTATAGCTGGCATGGAAAGCAGTGAGCAATAAATTGAAATGCCCAAATACCTTATTTTCCAAGTATAACAGTCATTTTATTTCATTTTTCCAATGTGATAGGCTTATATATATAAGCCCTTTATATAATTGGATTCATGGCTAAAGGGTCATGCGGTATTTAGCATTGCTAGTGTTCTCTAGATATGACAGGTTACTTTGGGATGTTTAGTTCTCTGCTGAGGTTGGATGATTTTAATTATACTCTTTGGTTCTTGGGACAAACAGGTCTTACAAAGTTTACTCCTGCCTGGCCAGAGCCACTTATATGGAGAGACAGGTAGCTCTTTTTCTTTGGCTGCTTATTGGTAGTTTGTTCCAATCGTGTTACCCGACCTCTCTGTATTTCATTTCTTCACATCTGAAGTGGAGAGAGTACCTTCCCCGTGGACCTCACTGCTCAGAACACTCAGCAAAATGTAGAGATGGTGTCTCCTGTCGGCTATCCCAGAGGAAGCTGTGAACTGAAACCACAGCTCTCCCTGACGTAATTCTCTGCTTGACCTTCCTTGAACTATGCCTCATGGAAGTCGTTAAACTCTGGTATTGCACCTACATTAGGCCACTGCTGTATGGAAATTGATTCAATGTCCATGAGTTCTTAATCTGTCGAAAACTCATGTAATAAGTGATTATTTTACAATAACATCTGATCAGCTCTAACTACTTGGAAAAATCATATTTGCTTACTTTAAAATAATTCTGTATAGTTTCTTTAGTGTCTTTTAAATAGTGAATTTTCAGAAGTTTGATAAAAGCTGTTTGACAGAATTTTATATGAAATACTTTAAAAAGTGATTTTAGCATGCCCCTTGAATATTAACCTGGAGAAGGAAATGGCAACCCACTCCAGTAATCATGCCTGGAGAATTCCATGGACAGAGGAGCCTGGCAGGCTACAGTCCATGGAGTTGCAGAGTCAGGCATGACTGAGTAACTATCATTCACTCACTCACTTGAATATTAAAGAGCAGCAGTTCTTTTATGTCAAGGTCAGATAATTTTAATTGATGGACAGTGTATCCTAATCCATTAGGTATATCTCAGGTTTTCTTAAGAGGAAGGTTCAGACTCCAGGGATGTTTGAAGAAAATCTGATTTTATAACTTAGTTTCTACAATATTATCCATAAGATTTTTTCCCCTATTCCAAATGCAATCATTTTAGATTGCAAATACATGTTGTTTATGTTTTTAATACATAGTTTTTCCTTGGCAACACTTCGTGATATTAAGAGAAAATGAGAGAGAGCAATGAAAACCACGGAATACTAACAAAAAGCTTAGTATGTTAGCAGCATCTAGTGCATATCAGAGAAACGAGTTATGAAATAATGAGGCCCGTATTGAAATACAGCATAGTTATTTTTTTCCCAGAGAATCTCTTTTTGATGGTATATTTAATAAGCAGCTTCACAGGCCGTTGTACCATATTCATTACAAATAAATTGCACAGTTTTTCCATTGCATAAAAATCTCATCATAGCATTTTGCTTTTGTCTTTGTTTAGAAAGAAGGTGATTATTAAGTATATTCCGCAGTAATGGCAGACACAGAGATTTCTCCATGCTGATTGCAAAATCTAATTTGTATAATTTATAAAGCGAGAGACGGAGAGAATGTGGTGGAGTACAAGGAAAAAACACATGCCAAACAATGTATTTTCAGTTTGTTACTGCCCCTGGTGTTCAGTATGAGGGTGTTTGATGTGTAAGCTGATGGCAGAGCTGCAGAGTTTATGATGACTGGACTTGACACTGCAAATTCATTTTACCAAACTTTGGCTAGTGTTACCAAAAAAAATCTGATTTTTCATGCTGAATTTGGTGACTTATTTGCAAAACATTAATAAAGGTTAATTTTACCCCTGACAATTTTTCAGATGTCTGTACAAAGAAACAGCAGAGGTTGATCAACAATGTACTTTTATTATTTTTTTAAAGATTTGTCTTCTCTGTGTTTTTGAGCTTCTTAAATGTTTAAGGACATGGAACTGTATAAGCTTTAAGAAATTAATTTTCTAAAACACTCAAGACTTATTTTGCCCTCATGTATTCAAATCTGTTAGCCAAATGTCTGTTTCATTTTGCCTTTGCCTTTTAAGAAATCATTCCTCCTAGTCTGTCTTTCCACACTAAGAAGCTTTTGTAGTAATACTACTACTAATAATAACAACAATCTGGTTTAGTCTGTGAATTTAGATTTCATCTTAAATTTCTGCCTCATGAAATATAAAGTTAGAGTTCTTTGTTCTTTCTATACATATATCAGTGTTTGTGTCTGAATGCTGTTGAACTCATAAACAATATTAGACTTCCGTGCACATGGTAGGTACTCAATGATGTATGTGGCTTATCAATTGAAGATGAGATTTATCAGAGTCATCGTTTTTACAGGTCCTTCAACTGTGTCTGTAGGTCAGAAGCACTGTGCGCTGACCAGAAGCTCTCACTGGACCAAGGGTTTCCTGCTAAACATCCTTGGCCATCTCAGTTACAGACGGCTCAGCAGCCCTTCTTGCTCTTGTTCTCGTTCTTTCTCTCCTTCTACCCTCCACGCCCACATATCTCCCATTACTAACAGGAGACATGTTAGCCATTTTACCTTGTGTCATTTTATCTGTGAAATTCAGTGAATTAAGTATTTTCAGGTATCTACACAAAATAAATCATTGTGATCTCATTTGTAGTATAAAAAACATCACCAATGTTATGTCAATGTACAAATCATTAACAAAAGTAGACTCCTTTTCTCTCTGTATCAATCTAGATCTACAAGTAAATTCAGAAGATGAGCACTCAGTGCATATTGGCCACATCCAGAGTTGTTGTTTTCTGCCACGCTGAGTTGTTTGTTTATACCATCTATCAAATCCAGTTGTGAAACTGCAGTAGAAGTTGAAGTGGCTCTTTATAAGCAACAGGTCAATAAATAGAGTGGTTAATTCATGATGAGTTAGTAATTAGAGATTGCTAATGAAGTTATACTCACTACAAAATGACTTCCAGTAGTAAAGAACATGACAAGGACTGAAAATTTAAACCGAGTTATATAGAAAGATAAAAGCAACTTAAGTCGGACAAATGCATCTTGTTTCATTTGTATCTCTTATAAGGCCTTAGCCAGCTCAAGAACTATCTCTGATATAGACAGAAAAAAAACTAAGAGAAAAAATTTTAAAAAACAGCATTATATAATCCAAAACTTCACAACACTGTGCAATATTCAATATTTTTTTTCTAGCAAAAAAAAAAAAAAGAAAACCTAAAAGCATGGTAAATGAAACCTTGACTAAAAGTCTTAAGAGCAGTGTGGGAATAATTTCAATAATTTAAAAAGATGTTCCTTGTTGTAATAAAAATTGATTCCTTTTATTTACTTGAAGGCATGCTTGTTGTAAACACCTTAAAATTAAATTGAAATGCACCTAATCCATGTTTTTCTGAACTACTTGATTCAGTGTTTTCAAGTACATTTGTGTTGGAATTTCTGAGCTATTTATATGTAAATAGAAAGTCTTCTGTAATTGGCACAGGGAAAACCTGCCAGAAGCCCAGTAATCTAATCTAAGTTGCACCTTTTCTTTTCCCCCTCTCTGTTATACATTCATAATGGCATTTGAGGGCAATCAGTTTGATCCTTATGTCAACATCACTCTCCTTTGCAATAAGGGAATGGATAGGGAAACTTTGTTTTAAGGATTAAATGGTGAAATTTTTCTGTGACACACCATCTTAGACAGAGCTGCCAGGTTTTATAGGGAGCAAAAAGATATCATTAACTTCTAACTACTTGGAATAGGAATTCAAATGATTTGCTTCAGGTAGTAGAATGAAAAAAAAAAAGTAAAATTGCACAATTTTTCTGGCTGTAATAGACTTTGTTTCATTGACTTTTATTTTATTTTTAAGAATATATTCTGCTTGAGACTCTGGTAACTGATACTGAAGCAGTTGTTCTGTTTATGCATTTTTCCTTATTTGTGTTTATTGGGGAAAACGTTAGCCAGAAGTCCTATCAGGTAGGTTTCCCTGGTGGCTCAGATGGTAAAGAATCTGCCTGCAATGCAGGAGACCCAGGTTTGACCCCTGAGTCAGGAAGATCCTCTGGAGAAGGGAATGGCAACCCACTGCAGTATTCTTGCCTGGAGAATTCCACGGACAGAGGAGCCTGGTGGGCTACAGTCCATGGGGTCACAAAGAGTCGGGCACTACTGACAGGCTAACACACATACACAGATACTGTAGGAACTCGTTATATGCCTATTATCAATCATGAGATGTTTCAAATTAAAGGAGCCTGGGGTGCGGGGAGTCTGAATCCCAACTGCATTCTGGAGCAAGCAATATTTTTTTAAAATGTTTCATACTAAATTAGTTAAAATAAGGTTTATTATTCATGCTGCCATCTAGCCATTCATTCAGGCATCTATCCATTCATTCATTCTTTAGTAAATAGTAAATCATGCCCAGCTAGGCCTAAGCACTGGTCTGGATGCTGAGAGTACAGTAGCAAACAGGAGACCCATGTGGATCTCATGAAGAGCACCTTCTTGTAACTGGAACTTTAACCTAAAGTATTGGATTGGCCAAAAAGCTCAGTCGCGTTTGACCAAACCAATATATCATTGAATGAAAGTTACATTAAAAATTTAAGTATTTCCTATTTTCAAGAACTGCATGGTTCTGAGTATTTGTCTTTTCTAAATAGCTAATAGTTATCTTTCGAAGCACAACCTGTTTTAGGTTGATCTCTTTCTAATATATGACCCCAAATGGAAAGTATTGGATGCAATTTATATTTAAGTTTCTGGGATCATGGTTTTGGTTATTATACTGGCCTAGAATTCAATATTTAAATAATGTACATGACTAGATTATTAGACTTGATTTTGATTTGTACTTCATTTTTGACTACCAGACCGATACTGTCTTCTTGCTAGTTATTATTTTCTGCTTCTGTAGCAGAAACCTTCCTCCCCTATCCTTCCTATTATTCTTTCTAATTCATGAATATGAACACAAGTTCCCTAGGGTTACTACAATTATTCCAATTATTTTCAAAATAAGAGATGCTTTATAAAGTAAAATGGCTTTTCCTATAAATAAAATGCATCTTTGCTAAATTTATTTTTTCTGCCTACAGGTTTTCTTCGATTATACTGTTGACCCTTGAACAGTGCAGGGGTTAGGGGTGCCAACCCCTGCACAGTCAAAATTCCCAGTATAACTTTCGACTCTCCCCAAACTTTATTATTACTAGCCTACTATTGACCCAAAACTTTGCCAATAACATAAACAATTGATTAACACAGATTTTGTATGTCATATGTACTATATACTGTATTCTTACAATAAATTAAGCTATAGAAAGTGCTGTTAAGAAAATCATAAGAATGAGAAAATACATTTACAGTACTATACTGTATCTACAGATACCATAAGTTTATGTTGTCTGTTTAGAAGATGAACCATCTCTCTGTAAGTACCTATATCAGTAGTCTTATATGAAAAACACTGTAGATGTTATGTGCATAACTAACCCTAGATATCAAAAAGGAAAAGATAATGTAAAAATAAGTTTCTATTTATTTATGGATATGATGATTCATGAGCTTCCCTGGTAGCTTAGTGGTAAAGATTCTGCCTGCCAATGCAGAAGGTACAAGAGATGCAGGTTTGATTTCTGGGTTGGGAAGATCCCCTGGAGAAGGAAATGGCAACATACTCCAGCATTCTTGTCTGGGAAATCCCATGGACAGAAGAGTCTGGTGGGCTACAGTCCATGGGGTCACAAAAGAGTCAGGCAGGACTTAGCAACTGTTTAGTTGTTCAACAGCAACATAAAAATTCACACATTAGTACTGAAGAAGGAGCAATATAATTGCTTTACGGTAGCCTAGTGTACTAGTTGCGGTTGCTTTATGGTAGTCTAGCCCATACACTAATGAATGAATCATAAAATATTTGGAAACATTGTTACATTTTTTAAAATGACTGCTTATCTGTGATAATTGGTTGATAGAGTTTCTCCAGTTATAAGAGATGCATATGTACAGTAATATAATTCCTTGATATCAAAGTTATAAAACAGTAAGAAAGCTAATATATAATTTTTTTATTAAATATCACTCATCTTATGACTCTGTAAGAATATATCAGTTTCTATATATATTTTATGCCTTCAGGACATACCTACATTTTTCTTAATTTTTTTTTGGTATTTCTAGGCTATGTGGTTCATCTACAAGTTTTTTTTTTAAATTGATGTGGATATCCAATCATTTTTTGATATGTTTATTGAAAAATATCTGCATATAAATGGACCTGCACAGTGCCAACCTTTATTATTCAAGGATCAATTGTATTCTTGGCCCTATTCCTAATGGATGAGACCCTATTTTAACTGTACTTTTACCATTTGAGAAAAGTCAAAACGATGGCAGTACAAACAATTCAATGTAAATTGAATTGAGCACATATTTGTTAGTACTTGTGGCAAGACATTCTGAATTTTGTGGATAACAAATGTTATGTTCAACACTAATATTCTAGGTTGTGCCATGAACAGTAGCTGGTTTGACTCTAGTAATTCTTATAGGGAAAATACCTAGTATTGACATAAAACTTTGAGATTTACCAAAGGAAACCTTTTTTTCTCATTTAATCTTCACTTACCGATAGTATCATTAACCACATCTTATAAGCAATGAAATTGGGTCATTTACACCACCTGTCTGGTGCATCTGAGGTTTTGACAAGTGGTTTGATGAAAATCACACAATCCCCACGTGCTGTTACTGACAAATTTCAGAGTGCTACACAAGATGGAGTATGTGGTGGGAGTCAAAGGGTGATGGGGTGGAAGGAGCTAAAGGAATCTCGTAGATGAATCTGAAAGTGACAGCAATGAGATTTCGGAACTGTCTCTATTCTCATTTGGAGAATCTGATAATTTGATAAGAATTACTTGTAGGCAACCAAAACTGCAATAGTTCTCTGCAACTGGAAATATCCTTGACTTTTCACCCATATCTCTAAATTAGTGATTCTTAACCTTTTTGGAGTCTCTTACCCTCTTGCAGATTTGATCAGAGTCATGGACTTTCAGCCCATAGAACTGCATGTGTATTTCTTATGGTTTCAAGACTCTGAAGTCCATACATTAACCACAGCACCCATAATAGTTGTGAAGTTTAAGAACCTATGGTTTGAATAAAGTTCCAAATTTCTGTTTGAAAGGGACTATTTTGAGATATCATAGTCTACATGATTTTTTTTTTAACTAAGGCCATAAGGACTTGAATATCTAAGTATCAGTTTAATAAGGAAATAATGTCATTCTGTGTGCATGGGTTTAGCTGATATAGAAAATGTATGAACGCAAGAGTTTACTTTCAGGAAACTTTTACATTACTGCAGATGCTAAGTAAACAAGAACTTGCCTCCAGGACACTTTAAAAGAGATGTGAAATTTCATCAGGCCCGGCTTCACACACTCCATCCTTGTGTCCACAGCAGCAGATTTGCAGGGTCTTCTGTGACCATGTAGCCTTGCCAACAGTTTCACTGCTGCATTTTGTGTGTCTCTATTTTACCAAGGGCATGAGCAGTTGATACAGAGAAGCAAGTGTGATTGTGTGTTATGTGATTCAGAGCCCAGAAGTGATTGGATCTCCCGTGTGTGTTTGCAGTCTTTCTCATATAACTTTGCAAGATTTTCCCATTAAAAAAAAAAGGGATGGTCAACATTAAAAATGAACAAAATGTATTTTTGATCAGAGTTCCAGTACGTCTGGGTCTGTGACACAGAACTTTGGGGAAGGGATCAGTTGATTTGGTGACCCAGAAATTGGATGTCATGGTATGAGTTGGTCACCCCTCTGCTTCAGTTTTGAGTCCAGGAGCTACAGGATATAGATCATCATTGAGGAGGGGAGGGTTTCTGCTGACTTTTGATCTGTGTTTTCTTATTTTTCTGCTGCCCCAGCACTCACTAGGGGCATGACACAGTCCCAGCAACAGCAGCTAACACCTAATTTCTTAAGGGAACAGGGCATCTCAGAATGTCTGAGGAGAATAGAGTGGAAAATGTCCCATCCCTTCCCAGTGCTCTGGAGAGCCTATTCATCTCCACACCCCCAGATTGGAATTAAAAAAAAAAAGGTATAGAGATTGGCTCATGACTCTGAATCTGTCAGAACATAATGGCAGTGTGAGCCAAGCTTTAGGCTCGGATGTTGTTTCCTTTGTTGGGTCAGTGGGGGTCTTTGTGCTAAAGATGCCACTTAAATCCTGAAATTATGATGCCAGAGAGCTGTAGATTCTTCTACAAGCGGTCTATCTTTGTCCCTATCATCCTAGTCTCCTTAAATATGTTAAAGCTAAGGGCATGTCTCACCTGTGCTGGTGTGGAAAATGAGATTTAGACAATGGCCGTATCTTCAGTCTGGAGTTTTCTTGGGGTGGACAGGGCCGGTTTTAGTTCATTTGGAAAGAGAGTAGCACAGTGCCTAGTACAAATCATTCTACTTAAGAAATGCTCTTGATGGATTCGAATGACTGAGGAATCAAATTGCAAAGAATAGTTCTTATTTATACCCTGCTTGGTTTCAGAAAGAATGTTCTGAGGCTTATGAAAATATTTGCTAAATAGAATACAAAAGGAAATGAGGAGAGAGAGAAGAGAAGGCAGAAATGATGGGTTGGATCATGGAAAGAGCTTCATCTTCCTCAAGGAAGTAGGTACCCTCTAGCCTCAAGCCACCATTTGATGGTGGTTTCCATGTGTAAATAATAGTGTGTTGTAGACTCATCATCTGTAGTGAGCAGTATATCTCTCAGTAGTGTGATCACTTACTATGTAATTTATGAGTGATTTCAGTGTATTAGAGGTATTCATTATGTTGCAGTTTCCCTCAATGCACTTGACGGTTTTGGAAATTACAGTCAGATGAGGAAATACTTCATCAATTCTTATTATTACAGATTGTCATGCTTTTTCAAAATGAACAGGAATTTAAGAAACACCTCATGATACACTTTTTAAATTTCCTTTGAAAATAATTTGAATTATGTCAGTCACGGAGTTTCAACTTGCTTTCTCCCTCCCTTCCCTTTAACTTACTTTAATAAACACCCCTTTTGGAAATAGCTCAATAGGAATGTCTTTAAAAATTTTTATCACATCATTTTTAATACATTGAAAAGAGAAATGAAGGCTTTCCTTTCCTCTGACCAAGTATACGTGTATCTACTTTTAAATGTCTAGAATATATGGTAAAGGGCTTTCCTGGTGGCTCAGTAGTAAACAATCTGCCTGCCAAGCAGGAGACACAGGTTTAATCACAGGGTTGGGAAGATCCCCTGGAGAAGGAAATAGAAACCCACTCCAGTATTCTTGCCTGGGAAATCCCATGGACAGAGGAGCCTGGCAAGGTACAGTCCATGGGGTCACAAAAAATCAGACACGACTGAGCAACAAATCAGTAACAATATGTGCTAAACTATAAGAATTTATACGAAATCAGTTCATTCAGTTCTGTTCAGTTGCTCGGTCGTGTCCAACTCTTTGCGATCCCATGGACTGCAGCATGCCAGGCCTCCCTGTCCATCCGAGCTTACTCAAACTCATGTCCATTGTGTCAGTGATGCCATCTAACCATCTCATCCTCTGTCATCCCCTTCTCCTCCCACCTTCAATCTTTCCCAGCATTAGGGTCTTTTCAAATGAGTTGGTTCTTCATATCAGTTGGCCAAAGTATTGGAGTTTCAGCTTCAAATCAGTCCTTCCAATGAACACCCAGGACTGATCTCCTTTAGGATGGACTGGTTGGATCTCCTTGCAGTCCAGGGGACTCTCAAGAGCCTTCTCCAATACCACAGTTCAAAAGCATCAATTCTTCGGTGCTCAGCTTTCTTTATAGTCCCAACTCTCACATCCATACATGACCACTGGAAAAACCATAGCCTTGACTAGATGGACTTTTGTTGGCAAAGTTTGTCTCTGCTTTTTAATATTCTGTCTAGGTTGGTCATAGCTTTTCTTTCAAAGAGCAAGTGTCTTTTGATTTCATGGCTGCAGTCACCATCTGTAGTGATTTTGGAGCCCCCAAAATAAAGTCTGACACTGTTTCCACTGTTTCCGCATCTATTTGCCATGAAGTTGTGGGGCCAGATGCCATGATCTTAGTTTTCTGAATTTTGAGCTTTAAGCCAAAATTTTCACTCTCCTCTTTCACTTTCATCAAGAGGCTCTTTAATTCTTTTTCACTTTCTGCCATAAGGGTGGTGTCATCTGCATATCTGAGGTTATTGATATTTCTCTCGGCAGTCTTGATTCAAGCTGGTGCTTCATCCAGTCCAGCATTTCTCATAATGTACTCTGCAGATAAGTTAAACAAGCAGGGTGACAATATACAACCTTGACATATTTCTTTTCCTATTTGGAACCAGTCTGTTGTTCCATGTCCAGTTCTAAATGTTGCTTCCTGACCTGCATACAGATTTCTCAAGAGGCAGGTGAGGTGGTCTGGTATTCCCATCTCTTTCAGAATTTTCCACGGTTTGTTGTGATCCACATAGTTGAAGGCTTTGGCATAGTCAATAAAGCAGAAATAGATGTTTTTCTGGAACTCTCTTGCTTATTTGATGATCCAGCAGATGTTGGCAATTTGATCTCTGGTTCCTCTGCCTTTTCTAAAACCAACTTGAACATCCAGAAGTTCACAGTACAGGTACTGTTGAAGCCTGTCTTGGAGAATTTTGAGCATTACTTTGCTAGCGTGTGAGATCAGTGCAATTGTGTGGTAGTTTGAACATTCATTGACATTGTCTTTCTTTGGGATTGGAATGAAAACTGACCTTATCCAGTCCTGTGGCCACTCACTGCTGAGTTTTCCATATTTGCTGGCATATTGAGTGCAACACTTTCACCTCACCATCTTGTAGGATTTGAAATAGCTCAAATTCCATCACCTCCACTAGCTTTGCTCATAGTGATGCTTCCTAAGACCCACTTGACTTGGCATGTCTGACTCTAGGTGAGTGATCACTCTATCATGGTTATCTGGGTCATGAAGATCTTTTTTGTATAAGTATCTGTGTATTCTTGCCACCTGTTAGTATCTTCTGCTTCTATCAGGTCCATACCACTTCTGTCCTTTATTGTGCCCATCTTTGCATGAAATGTTCCTTTGGTATCTCTAATTTTCTTGAAGAGATCTATACCAAATACACAGGTGAGATACTCTCTTGGAAGCCTATCAAAGGTACATGTTCTAATACTGTAGGGAAATACAGATTTACTTTTGATTTCAAAAGGTTGAACTCAATACATTTTTTTTTAAAGTAATCTCTGCTCTGTGTAAGACAGCCTTGTAGGCACAGTGAGAATTCAAAAGTATAAGCAATATAAAAGACGCTTGTTACAAGTTTACTGTCCAGTAAGAGACTTATAAAATATGTAATACAAAGTATAGCAACTGTAATTTAATACCACACTGTAGTAGAATCTAAGTTCCCTGGATGCAGGAATTTGTGTCTGTTTTGTCCCTCACTTGATCACCAGTGTCTACAAAGATGCCCAGCACATGGCAGGCATGCAATAAATGTACATCGAATAAGTAAATGGAATATACAAGTGACAGCTAAGAGCTTCCTAGACTGTGTGTCATTCCAGTGATCAGGAAAAGCTTTGTGGGAAAGATGGCATTTTGGAGATGTGTGGCAGTGTTTCAGAAAAAGGTGAAGGTATGAATCAGGAAAGCAGAGGGAAGGAAGGTCATTGAGTTTCTTTTCAATTTATGCCCTTCCTTGTAATATGTTTTTTTTCCCTGGGAATAATTAGCAGTGTCAGCAGGCCAATTTCCAGGACCCAGTGGTGGCGTGTTCCTTCCAAAGGCATTAACTGCTGATTTACACTGGCTCTTAAAATGTTTTAACTCTCTAGGCAAGAATCTGACTTTCTTCAGTGTTCCCTTTCAACTCTGCCTTTTCCTTTCTAACATCATTTTCAAAGAACGACTGAAGACCCTGAGTAAAAGGAGGTGAAATCCTTTTTCTTTCAGTTTGACTTCTTAGTTCTTTGAAAAGGAGGAGGGAGGCCTTGTTGCCTGCCTCCCCACGACCCTCTTCCCGGTGCCTCCCTCCTGCCGTTGCTCCCAGATGGGGGGTGACTCTCAGCAGCAGCTGATCCCTGCCCTGGGCGCCACCCCTGTTCCTGAACTCCCCTGCAGGGATGCAGATCCCGCGCCCTGGAGTCCTTCATAGAGCGGGGAAGTCAAGGCAGCAGGGAGGGACTCTCCGCTAAGAGTTGCTCCTTCCTCCTCTTTCCACAGTGTACTGTCCCTCTGTGCAGCCAGACATTTCCTTTGTGTAAAGTTGAGTTATTTACCTTCTCTGCTCATTCAACACATTTACTGAGTGTTTATACTAGGTGATCAGAATACAAAGACAGTAGTCATCTCTTTGAAAGAGCAGAACTATCAGTGTGGTATCTAGGAACAAAATAACTAGTCATCACAGTGGACAATATCATTTAACTTGTCTACACCCTGCTAGTCTGAGCATGTTAAACTAACACAGTTGACAGTATTAAATGACCAAGCATGTTTATTGGAAAGATTGAGCCATGTATGTGTAAGTGCAACCCATGTAATTAAAAAAAAAATCGAGTTGACAGTATTAAATGACCAAGCATGTTTATTGGAAAGATTGAGCCATGTATGTGTAAGTGCAACCCATGTAATTAAAAAAAAAATCGATCCCACTGTGAAATGGATATTTATAAAAAACACTAATACTTGTGGAAAAATATGCAATTTTTAAAAACTTGATTAAAAGCATGGACTCTGAAGCCAAACTATGCAATTCAACTTTCAGTTTCTCCATTGGCTAGCTGTGTAATATCAGGCAAGTCATGGAGCTACTCTGAACCTCATTTTTTTTCTTTTTAATGTGAAATGGGAGCTATATCACCTACCTTCTAGGACTGTTGGAATGGTTGTTTGATGATTCAATGAGTACATGCAAAGTACTTGGAGAAGAAAATGGCAAACCACTCCAGTATTCTTGCCTGGAGAATTCCATGGACAGAGGATCCTAGTGGGCTGCAATCCATGGGGTCACAGAGAGTAGGACATGATTGAGAGACTTACACATGCACACACACACATACACACATGCACACATGTGCACACACACATGCACACACACACGTGCAAAGTACTTAGAGCTCTGGCTGGTGCATACCAAGTGCTATATGTTAGTCATTATTGAAAGTGTGTCTGCTTTTTAAGATCTTAACAATGGAACAGCCTGAGGTTAAATACTTCTTTTCTTTAGAAACCACCCTGTGTTTCCGTGCCCATCTTTTACACCCAATTTCACCCTTTGTCAGTGAACAGTCTAGAGATTCCAGTATATGTTATCATGCTCAATTTGCATTCAGGATCAGTGCTCGTTTCTGAGATCTGCTAACAGCACTGTGTCCCATTAATACTAGGTCCCACGCTCTGCCTGGTACTTTTAATGAACATCCAAGCTGGCTCTGCAGCAATGAAAATTGTCTTGCTACCTCTCAGCATAATGTGCTTGTAGACAATTATTAGATTTTTCCTACTTCTGAGAAAGAACTTGAGCTCAAATAATAGTAGAATAAGGATGCTGCCTCAGATGTGAAAAAATAGAAAAGCAAACAGTTTAAGAATAGCTGTAACTTGCATGTGATCGATATTCCATATGAGTCTAAATTAAAGATACTTGTCTCTTTCATTTCACAAGATAACAGTTTGTCCCAAAGATATGGTTAAGTGGGTTTCTTGCTTTGGGAAAATAAGCCTTTGTATAATTCGGAATTTTTTTGTGAAGTCAGGAACCTTTCTTTCTGTTCTGTGGTTGTTTTCTTTGACATTGTTTCTGTTGGGTCTGTTCTCCTGGTGATTCCTGCTATGTCTCTGTACCTTCTAAGGGGCTTGTCTAAAGCTGCCTGAGCCCTGGGTGGAGGACTGTGCCGGGGTCTGAGTTGGATCTCTTGGTGTAGAGAATGTGAGCATAGCATCAAAGGTCAGAACCAAAGAGACCTTCACCTGTGGTAGGAATGATAAGGAAGGCATTGTATCAAACATAAAGCCCATTTGAAAGTAAACTGAATGCAGAGTAGAAAGAAAGAACAGTGTAAAATGAAGAGGATCTAAGACAATTTCTGTAACCAGGATGGGGTGTTTAAGCTTCCTTTTTTTTCCTTTTTTGCTCACTGATCTGTGGTATTTGCAATTGCAGGCACAAGACTGAGATACACCTAACCCTCCTTCCAGCTGACCCATATAATTATTTCTGTTAAAAGCAAGAGGTATTACATTAATCTGGGCTTTTGAGATTACTGGAAAATAAGTAACAGCAATAGAGTTATAATAAGCAAATATATTTAGAAAATAGAATTTGAAGTTCTATCAATTATCATCATTATGAAATGTCTATTGAGATGAAGTGATTGCTGTCATTTTAGTGAAATTTCTTCTTTATTTTTTTCTGCTCAAAATGTTATTAAATTGTAAACATAATACATCCTCAAAACAGTTATCATATTACTCTGGGAGATTTACAAATTATTGAACTTTTTTCAAATTTGAGAGGGGAAGACAAATAATATTCTTATAACTAATCTTCTTCATAGTAAATCTTTATCTGAGTTTAACCTAGATGAAACACAAGGCTTTTAGTGCAAATTGAAGATGTAGTTTTAATTTTAGATGTTGAAATAAGATGTCAAAGTATCTTAGTCAAGCTGACTGATCCATACAGTTGTTTTTGCAATGCACAATCTCAGGCAAGAGGATTTCATATTTTTATCCTTGAAATTCTCTGGCATTATGGCTTTGTTTTCAACACAGCATTATTAATGCTACATTCTAGTTTGTTGCCTTAGGATTCCTAGGGAGTTGAATGCAGTGACTTAGAGAAAATAATTAATAAGGTATCTGAAAAAAACTATATCTCTTATCGTTTGAAGGGGGTATTGAATGGTTTGGAATTACTGAGTAGTCTTTTTTTGGCAGAAAAAAGAGGCTGTATAAGAAGGAGACAGATATGTCAATCACTAGACATCAAAAGTGTGTTTTAAACTTTTCATGTCAACAGTTTTTAATATTCAGAGCTGTGCAGCCATCACCATTGACCTTCTATCTCCCCAACCCTAGGCAACTATTAATCTGGTTTCTGTTTCTATAGATTTGCCTATTTGGGCAGTCCATATAATTAGAATCATACAATACGTGTGTTTTTTTTAAGTGGTAAGAAGCACAAAATATAGCATTGACAGTTTGTTGTTGTTGTTGTTATTTTTTTTTTCCATTTATTTTTATTAGTTGGAGGCTAATTACTTTACAATATTGTAGTGGTTTTTGCCATACATTGACGTGAATCAGCCATGGATTTACATGTATTCCCCATCTCGATCCCCTCTCCCACCTCCCTCTCCACTCGATCCCTCTGGGTCTTCCCAGTGCACCAGCCCAGAGCACTTGTCTCATGCATCCCACCTGGGCTGGTGATCTGTTTCACCCTTGATAATATACATGTTTCGATGCTGTTCTCTCGAAACATCTCACCCTTGCCTTCTCCCACAGAGTCCAAAAGTCTGTTCTGTACATCTGTGTCTCTTTTTCTGTTTTGCGTATAGGATTATCGTTACCATCTTTCTAAATTCCATATATATGTGTTAGTATGCTGTAATGTTCTTTATCTTTCTGGCTTACTTCACTCTGTATAATGGGCTCCAGTTTCATCCATCTCATTAGAACTGGTTCAAATGAATTCTTTTTAACGGCTGAGTAATATTCCATGGTGTATATGTACCACAGCTTCTTTATCCATTCATCTGCTGATGGGCATCTAGGTTGCTTCCATGTCCTGGCTATTATAAACAGTGCCGCGATGAACATTGGGGTGCACGTGTCTCTTTCAGATCTGGTTTCCTCAGTGTGTATGCCCAGAAGTGGGATTGCTGGGTCGTATGGCAGTTCTATTTCCAGTTTTCTAAGGAATCTCCACACTGTTCTTCACAGCGGCTATACTAGTTTGCATTCCTACCAACAGTGTAAGAGGGTTCCCTTTTCTCCACAGCCTCTCCAGCACTTATTGCTTGTAGACTTTTGGACAGCAGCCATCCTGACTGGCGTGTAATGGTACCTCATTGTGGTTTTGATTTGCATTTCAGCATCTTTTCATGTGTTTGTTAGCCATCTGTATGTCTTCTTTGGAGAAATGAACATTGACAGTTTTAAAAGTCTTAGCCTTTTTAAAATGTACAGTTCAATGGCATTAAATATGTCCGTACTGCTGTGAGACAGGCCTCCAGCACAGCCTCACTTTGTCAATCTGGAATATGCCCCTCAGATAACAACTGCCTGTGGCCCTCCTCCCTTAGCTCCTGGTAACCACCATGCTGCTTTCTGTTCCTTTGTATGTGACTACTTAAGATGTGCAGAACTATACAGTCTTTGTCTTTCGAAGACTGGTTTATTCCACTTGGCATAATGTGTTCAAGATTCATCCATGTATTAGCCTGTGACAGAATTTCCTTCTATTTTAAGGCTGATAATATTCCATTGTTTGTATATACCACATTTTGTTTATCCATTCACCTGTTAGTAAACATTTTGGTTGCTTCTACCTTTTGGCTAGTGTGTATAGCACTATAAACATGAATGTACAAATGTCTCTTTGAGACCCTACTTTCAATTATTTTGTGTAAATACCCAGAAGTGAAATTGCTGGATCATATGGTAGCTCTATTTTTAAGTTATTGATGAACTTCTGTGTCTTTCATAGCAATTGCATCATTTTACAGTGCCCCCAGTGGTGCAGAAGGATTCCAGTTTCTCTACATCCTCACCAACACCTGTTTTCTGTTTGGTTTTATTGTAGCCTTCCTAATGGGTGTAAAATGATATCTCATTGTTCTTTTGATTTGCGTTCCTTTAATGATTAGTGATGTTGAGCTTTTTATGTATTTTTATAAACTTGTTGACCATTTTATATAATCTTTGGAGAAATGTCTGCTCAAATTCTTTGTCCATTTTAAATAGAATTATGTGATTATTTTGTCATTGTAGTAATTCTTTTAAAATTGTAGACATTAGCTGCTTATCAGATTTATGACTTGCAAACATTTTCTCCCGTTCTTAGTTTTCTTTTTCACTCTGTTGGTTGTGCCCTTTGATGCGCAAGCTTTTCAGTTTGATGTAGTCCGATTTGTCAGTTTTTATTCTGTTTCTTGTGCTATTAGTGTCCTATTCAAGAAGTTAGTCCAAAAACTTTTAACAAATTCATATATATATATATATATGTACAGTCAACTTTTGATTATAAAAACTGAGGTCAGTAATTCAAAGATTAACCCAAGAGTCATTTATGTTTGCATTTAAAATGCAATTTGTGTTTGTATCTGCTTATGAGTGTGCATACAGTTCTGGAAGGTAATTGCAGCAAAATAATGAAGTTTTATCATGAATATATGACTCAAGAAAAGCTGGAAATATGTCTGATTTTCATGGCTTAACCCCCTGAGGGAATGATTTACATGTCCTTCTTTCAAGAATTTTCTTAGTAGAATGCAGAGCTACAAAGAAGTGAATGTGATTTGCTTTATAAATATATATATAAAGCTATTTTATGCTTAATATGCTAAGATATGCTGCAATCTAAATTTGAATAAAAGATATGCATAATTAAGATTTAACTCTCTAATAATGCTCAAGTTACAGGGACTTAGGTTACTTTGCAAGTAAAATGGATTATTTCCCCCACTTGTCTGCAGGGGTGTATATGTGAGTATTATGTGGGAAGTGTTAATTTGGAGTGAGGCATAGCCTAATCTCAAAAATGTTTCTTTCTCCTCCTGTGTATATTTTTGTGCGTGAGTGGCTTACTGTCTCCCGCTTAACTAAAACAAGATCCTGGATACCATTCCTCAGTCTTTATCTCCCTCACACATCACATCCAGTCACCAGATGGTTTCAGTTTTACCTCCAAAACTCTAAAGCCACTTCCTTATCCCAGCTATCACTCTCCTTAGGCAAAGATGCCTTGTTCTTTCCTTTAGTACCATAGTAGCATTTTTCTTATTGTTCTACCTGCCTTGACTTGCCTACTTCAATTAGAAGACATCGTCCTAAAATATACTTTGCTCATGTCAATCTCATCCTTAAAGTTCTTCTATGATTCTCAGTTGCTCTTGAATACTAATCCTCTTAGCATGTCTCACAAGCCTTCTGCAGTCTGGAGCGTGTTCACGCCAACAATCTCATCTACTGTCATTTACTTACACCTCTGATAGCCTTGATCTCAGGTTCTTCTAACTGCCTCTCTGCTTATCTGTGTCTCTCAGTGAACCGTGTGCTTCCTGAGGTCAGAAATCTTGTCAGTCTAGCCCACTGCTGTAGCCCTTGTGCCCATCGAATGCAATGTATACTTCGTTAGGCAGGCAATTAAAGTGTGCTGAATCAATAAAAGCAGCAGTGCAGGTAAGCCTAGGGAACACTGTCCTCTTCCAAACTGCAAATTTTCTTACAGTGATTTAGTATATTTATTATTTTTTGTCATCCAAGTAGGCTTGAACAAGTTCTCTAAGCGTCCCTTTCCTCATCTGGAAGATAAAGGATAAAGCCTTGACAAATAAATCTGTAATTTAAAGGTAGTGGACCAGGTCATTGAGAACTTAACACTGTGATCCCACATATACATAGCCACCTAACTTTCCCTAAAATTCCAGGGTAGCTACCACATATGTTATATGCATACATATGTGTATGTATATATTGTATATATATAATAAAATATTTATAAAATTTATTAAGTATTTGTAAAACATTTATGTATATATATTAGTTCATTGTATATTTACCTTCTTAATCACTATTAAGGCTTGTTTAAACTTTTTCACTTAATCACTATTAAGCTTAATCCCTATTAAGGTTTGTTTAAACTTTTTCAGTATCAAATATGTCTTTTTCAACTTAAGCTTGATTTGTCTCAATGTTAGTATCATATAAATATTACTATAAATGAATACCTTTCCTGTAAACTGAGAGACTATAAAATAGAGGAAATGGATATATGCATGCCTCTATGAAGTACACATTTGCTTTTATTTTACTAGCTGCGTTATTGTGAGGTACCATTACCTCTGTTGTGAGATATTTCTGAGGGTAATTGCCATATGGTATGAGGTACTGAAGTGTCTTAAAGGAAGCACATAATATACATTCAAAATAATAGTGGAAATAATTGTATTGTTTACTCTGAAAACTCGTGTTTGTACATTTCATCAGAAATGTTATGTGTTAGAATTAGCTAGATCAAATATTAACTGAAATAACCATAGACATTTCTTTTGTTCCTGTACCTTTGATCTACATTGCATTCCATCTTCTTAAATAATCTTCTTTCCTTGCATATCTTTTCCTGCTCTAACTCACTCAGTACCTGTGTTACCAGCACAGGCAGGAGGCTTTAAGAATCGACACACTTGCTCTCTTGCCGTCCCAAACGTGAGTAGAAGTGACTAGAAAAGCCAGTTCCAGTTATAAACTTCCCAGTCTTCAGAGTCCCAGAGGGACATGTACATGAAAGGGAGTAGTGATCATGAAATTTTTTTGCTCTGCTTCTCTCACCAGAGACACAGCGTTTCCAAGCTTTTGTCATACTCTTCCAAACGCAAGGCATAGTTTCTTCCTGGTGAGAATTAATTTATAACCCACCAAAATCACACAAGCAATGAAGAGTTTCTTCTTTTGTTCATTTGCTTATTCATCCATTCATTCTTTATGGAGAATTTAATCACTTGACACTCTTTCTTAGCTGCTTCAGTCTTTAATACAACACGGTGCCAAAATTCATTCCTTGCCAAGCAGCAAAGTTGCAGACTTGCAGATCATGCCAAGGAAACATCTTGGCCAGGAGTGTAATTACTGAGCCATTGGAAATGATCCTGGCCCACAAAAGAAGAATAAACGATCCCGTAGATTCATCCTGCACTACCTCCCCCTCTCAGGTTTCCTTTCAGAGGGATGATATAACAAGCAGACTGTTTTTCAAATATATTGCATCCCTGAAGGAAAATGTTTCTTGAACAAATGTCTTTATGAATATTTTATTCTTTAATGATAGCACAAATACCTATCTGTTTTGGGTGCACGTGGCTTCAGGAAAAATGCAAGAGCATTTCTCCAGGTATACGGTTTGGTCAACAGTCATAAGTGTCAAGACTGAATTACATATTAATTAACACTGCTATCAGCAAATGGAAGTCCATTTAAAATTTAGTTTCACAATGTGATTAACCCAGCACACTACTGACTCTCTTTACATAGATCCCTGGACCCATGAATTTGAAAGTCCTCTTTGATGGATATTTTTCTTTCTTGCTGCAGTCACTGCCCATCTTCCCATCTCTACCCCTCATCAAAACCGCTCACTCCTGCAGCCCTTCCCTAACCCTCATCTACTGATCTCTGGAGCACTCTCTTGCCTTCTGTGGTGGTGGGACACCTGAGACATCTCATCCTAGGGACACTTTCAACACCTGGGCCTACCTCTTGACTTTTTTTTTTTTTTGGTAACTCTGACAGCCTTATTAAGTAATCAGCTTTGAAGCCGTGTCTGAACTTTTCTTCAGTTGAAATTGCCCTCCATTTAAAGTCTTGAGCCCCAAGTGTTCTTTGTCTGTCTGAAATATGGGCTGTGCTCACAACTCTGCTCTTATACTCACTGAACCTACCCTGTGCCCTACCTAGGATGAGCTTCAGTTATCTGATTTTTCTCAGTGTACCTGGAGTTGAAGACCCAGCTGGCTCGGTGACCTTAAGAAATCCATCAGATGCCCACAAACCACAATCTTCTTCTATGTCAAATTGTTGTCTGGCTGAAACCTGGAGGCACCCTTCCAACTCTAAAATTTTTATAAACTTTATCAGGAGGAAGTCTTTCTGAGGTCAGCATGCTGAGTCAAGTTATAGATTCTTTATAGTGCTATTAAAAGTATCCATGGTTGATCCCTTATATCTGTGAGCATGCACTCCTTGACTGTTCATATTTTTCTACTCTGAAGGTGTCTAAGTGAATAAACTGCCATGTGAATATAGAGGAAGAACTCACTAAAATGATCAAATACGATTTTTTGTGTTAGAAGGAAAAAGAACCAGTATAACAGGAAGAAAGCTCTGTCTCCATACAAATAATTGTTAAACTAAAATATCTGCTACATTACTGAAGACATAAGACTCCATGATTTCTCTAAAACCTCTTGTTTGGTGCTAATGAAAACATTTGTATTTTGGATAGCAGGTCTTTGAAACTATGTGTCAGAAATGAGATATAACTAAGAAAAATAAGCTGAATGATATGGTAAGTATTCTAGAAAATCTTGTCTGCTCCAAGGCTCTCTTTACTCTGCCCTGTGAAATCTATGGGAAATGCTTAGAATATTTATCTAGGAAACCTGCAGATACGATGATATAGTTAAAACCATAACTGTTCAATTAGGAGCCCATTGTAAATCAGCCCATGGCTAGGTTGTTTTAATAGCAGGGACACTGACACAGGGAGTTCATTTCTTAATTTCCTGAGTAAATGAGGGCATACATTTAAAAATAAAAATGTTGCCTTGAAGCGGTGTTAACAGAACACAAATAAGGTTCAGAGCCTTTGTTTAATTTCTCTTCTTCGCTTTGCAGTACTTTCAAAACCATAGCATTTGTTTTTCATCTACTCAGGATGTTCTAAGAACCTGAAATCCCTTTTCTAGAGTGGAATATGAATATGAATGGGAGTGGCTTTGTGAGTCTTCAGATTCAAAAGTCAACTTTTTCTTCTCATTCACTTTGGAGACATACTGAACACAGACGCAAAATTAAGTATGGTTAAAGTAAAATATAACATTGTAGCTTTTCAGTTCATCAAAACTTTAATGTTTCACATAGTTACAGCTTAATTTGGAAACATTTCATCTGCAAGACACTTTTTTTTTAATCTGTGCCTCATGCCGGGGTTTATCATTACTGGCATGTTTTTAGTGCCTTCTGAGTGCGAGGAGGCTTTCCAGGTGCCACAGTGGCAAAGAATACACCTGCCAATGCAGGAGATGCAAGACATGCAGACTTGATCCCTGGGTTGGGAAGACCCTGTGGAAAAGGAAATGGCAACCCACTCCAGTATTCGTACCCAGAAACTCCATGGACAGAGGAGCCTGGCAGGCTCCCGTCCATGAGGTCGCGAGAGTCAGACATGACTGAGTGTGTACAAACACACACACCCCTGCGTGAGGTCCTCTGTTGGGTGCCCTGAGCACCACAAAGTCACTGCCCTCATGGAGTTTAAAATCTTAGGAAAATTGTTTAGATCACAACTAAAATGAAAAAAAAAAAGACTGAGAAACATATATATGCTCTACATAATCTGAAATTAATTTGAATTGCTATCATAGTGTTAATGAAATTATTGCAATTACAGTTTTTACCAAATAAATAGGAAACCCATTTTGGTGAAAGTAAAAAACATGATTTGTAACAGTACAATCTTCTTATCTAGAACAATTTGATAAGGCCAGATGATCAAGGCTTGGTTTTGTTTTGTTTTTAGAGAGAATTTACCCTGGCAGATTGTTATGGCAGGTACCTAGTAGATAAACAATAAATACTTATTGATCTTATTAAAAGAATAACCAGAAAAACACATAAAATAATACTGAAGTAAACATTAGATTCTGTGTTATGGATCATATATGCTGAAGAAATTTCTATATGAGAGCAATCACTGTAAACAAGACTAGTCGGTAGGGGAAGGGTCTTCAGGAATAACTGACCGCCACGACCCCAACTGACCCCAAAGTGGCACAAGATCAGTGCATGTTCCTGCTTTCAGTTCAGTTCAGTTCAGCAGGTAAGTCCTGTCCGACTCTTTGCGACCCCGTGAACTGCAGCACGCAAGGCCTCCCTGTCCATCAGCAACTCCCAGAGTCCACCCAGCTCATGTTCATTGAGTCAGTGATACCATCTAACCATCTCATCCTCTGTTGTCCACTTCTGCTCCTGCCCTCAATCTTTCCCAACATCAGGGTCTTTTCAACTGAGTCAGCTCTTCACATCAGGTGGCCAAAATATTGGAGTTTCAGCTTCAACATCAGTCCTTCCAATGAACACCCAGGACTGATCTCCTTTAGGATGGACTGGTTGGATCTCCTTGCAGTCCAGGGGACTCTCAAGAGTCTTCTCCAACACCACAGTTCAAAAGCATCAATTTTCGGTGTCAGCTTTCTTCACCATCCAACTCTCACATCCATACATGACCACTGGAAAAACCATAGCCTTGACCAGACGGACCTTTGTTGGCAAAGTAATGTCTCTGCTTTTTAATATGCTGTCTAGGTTGGTCATAACTTTCCTTCCAAGGAGTAAGCGTCTTTTAATTTCATGGCTGCAGTCACCATCTGCAGTGATTTTGGAGCCCCCAAAAATTAAGTCAGCCACTGTTTCCACTGTCTCCCCATCTATTTTCCATGAAGTGATGGGACCAGATGCCATGATCTTAGTTTTCTGAATGTTGAATTTTAAGCCAACTTTTTCACTCTCCTCTTTCACTTTCATCAAGAGGCTCTTTTGTTCTTCTTCACTTTCTGCCATAAGGGTGCCATAAGGGTGGTGTCATCTGCATATCTGAGGTTATTGATCCTGGCAATCTTGATTCCAGCTTGTGTTTCTTCCAGTCCAGCATTTCTCATGATGTACTCTTCATAGACGTTAAAAAAGCAGGGTGACAATATACAGCCTTGACGTACCACTTTTCCTATTTGGAACCTGTCTGTTGTTCCATATCCAGTTCTAACTGTTGCTTTCCTGACCTGCATACAGGTTTCTCAAGAGGCAGGTCAGGTGGCCTCTTATTATTGTGATCCACACAGTCAAAGTCTTTGTCATAGTCAATAAAGCAGAAATAGATGTTTTTCTGGAACTCTATTGCTTTTTCGATGATCCAGCAAATGTTGGCAGTTTGATCTCTGGTTCCTCTGCCTTTTCTAAAAATATATCCTATTTCCTTTCTGAAAACTCTGACTCACTCTTTGTAACTCAAGACAGGCCAGTATTGGGTCTTTCCATTGTAACTTTGCTGGACCTTCCCAAATGTTTATTTCCTACTCTCTGCTCATTCAAGGAATCGTTTTGAGTTCTGACTATGTGCCAGGCATCATTCTATGAGGATACAGCTGTAAACTCACCTGGTCCAAGTCTCTGCTAACATGTAACCTACACTGTTTTGTGTATATGTAGAGATGGAGGAAGTAACATAAACAGTAACAGCAATGTTTGTGTGTGTGTGTGTGTGTGTGTGTGTGTGTCTGCATATATAGGTGTTATGGAGAAAAATAAGGTACAACAGGGATAAGTGCCCAGGAGCATGGAATGGGCATCTTTTATGTGAGTGTCACGGAAGACTTTTTCTAATACGGTGGCTTTTGACCAGAGACTTGCAGAAAATGAGAGAGGGGATTGTGCAGACATCCTGGAGGAAGAGTGGGTTAGACAAAGGGACTTGACTTAGAAAAAGATGCACAATGTGAGAATTGCTGCTTAAGTTTTATTTGGGGCAAAATGAGGACTACAGCCCAGGAAACAACACTTCAGAGAGCTCTGAGAGACTGCTCCAAGGAGGCAAGGGGAAGGTCGGTATATATGTGATTTTGGTGAAGGGGGAGTACATACAATCAATACTTATCTTACAGAAGATTTTCTGCTAGTCACAAGGAGCTGATGTCACCATGAAGGGATTTAGTGCTTTTCTAGATATGAGGAGATGCAAGGATTGGGCTCATGAAATCCTGAAAATATCAATGTAAGGACCTGTTTCACCAGTTTTCTTGGGGCACAAAGTGACTTAGTCTCCACCCTGAGCTCCCTTCAGGACGTGTCAAAAGTCAACAGCCACAGGAACACAGATTCAGTCCCCACAGAGGCAAGTGGCAAAGGCCCTTGGCAAGCACCAGTTTGTCATTGACAGAACCATCAGGTTCCAAACCCCTGAGACAGGGGCAATCTTTTCTCTGCACAGAGAACAGCAACACTAGATCAGGTGAAGGTAGACGGAAGGTGACTTCAGGCAAGTGTCAGGGAGGGAGTCATAATGTGTAGGGCCTTAAAAGGCATTGGTGGATGTCAGCGCAAGAATATACAGATCTGGGCCGGTGAAAGATTCACACTGGTGTTGCGTTGAGAATTGACAACAGAGAGAGACAAGAGGAAAAATAGCAAAAAGAATCAGGAGACTCTTGTAGTAGTCTGGAAGAGAGTTGATCAGGGCTGGGGCCAGTGGTAGGAGAGGTGGTGAAAAGTAGTTGGGTTCTGGATGTATTTGGAAGAGAGAGCAAACAGAATTTGCTGATAAATTATATTTGATGAGAGAGAAAGAGAAGACCCAATGATGCCTTACGATGTATAGTCTGGAAGGATGGAGTTGTTAACTGCAGTTTGCAAGGCCAGAAGAGAAGACTGAAGAACAGGGTGGAAAGTGAGAAGTCAGGCTTCATTAGGAACACATTAGGTTTTTGATACATAGGATACATCCGAGCAGAGATAACAAGTGGACAGTGGGATGTATGAATTTGAATTCAGAGAAGTTGAGGAATGAATGTATTTGCATACATGCAGACATGTGTATGTATGTATTGACAAATGTGTGTACATATATGTAGACACATGTATACATATATATCTGTTAATGGCATTTAAATGCACAGCACTGGATGGGGTTAACTGTGGAGTGAGCACAGCTGAAGAGAGATATGAGGCCTAAGTCCTGGGGAACGTTTAGAGGTCAGGGGGAGGAGGACATGTCAACAAGGGAGACTGAAAAGGTACAGCTGATGAGACAAAAAGAGAAGTAAGAAGTTTGTCTTTCAGAAGCCAGATGAAGCATATGTTCCAGGGAGTCAGCAGTCACTTCAAATGGAGCTGACCCTCATAACAAACTGTTTTGATGGAGTGGTAGGGACCAGAGTCTGAATGACTTACCCTCAAGAGAAAAGACAGTGAGGAAAACAGAAATATGGTAGAGATGTGGGGTCAAGAGAGCCAATTTTTGTGTTGATAGGAATAATCCAGCAGAGGGAGAGAAGTTGATGAAGCACGGGATGGAGACAATAGAGTGATCTCCTGGCCTCAGTGACAGTAGGTGGATCTCAAGGAACTTACTCGATCACACAGGGTTTCAGACAGGAAAGTAGACTCAAAAGGTGAGTGGCTAATGGAAGCGCTTTACATGAGAAAGCAGCTGAAGCAGTCAGAGCTCCTCAAAGTGACTGGTGGCTTAGTCACCTGATGACCGCATGGACTTTGGAATGTGGGGACACTGGAGAAAACTATTGATCTTGAAAGAAATAGAAAAGCAGGAAAATATGCTTCCCCCAGTATTGCATCTGTCAGATTTGTGTTGACTTAATGTCCTGTGAATGAATAAATGTAAAAGTAAATAGCTGTTGTAGGGAAATATGCTTTCGCTTTAGGGGATTAAGCTGTTTTTTAAAACTCAGTTTTAATATTAAAAGTCTATGAGCATATAGAAAAAGAAAGCCCTTTACACAATGCAAAGACAAACTCTATGATACAAATGTCATCATTTTTCCTTTGTCATAGCCTTATCCGTCATTGTAAATGTCATTGTACACTTTATTTTTCTTTTCTCACTGAGTCAAGAGTTGTCCTTAGAATCTTTTCCATGTCATTACTTTTTGATTTATTTTGGCATTCAAAGTCAAATCTGTGTATCATCACTAGTGTATATTTATAAGATGACAGCAACAATTAAGTCTTTCCTAAACCACGTGTGAGTTGTAGCCAAAACTCACCCTAAAGCAAGTGCGTGGCATGCTCCCAGACTCAGACCTGGATGAGCCCCTTGAGAGTCAGGAGAGGGAAAGTGTACATGCAGGGAGGAGAGCAGCTGTCACCGGTTACTTGACCAAGGGGTCTGTGACTTTAAGAACTTGGAAAAATCACTGCCCAAGCTGAAATTTGTTTCCATGATCTGCTTCATATTATGTTGTTCACTGAGCAGTGATCTATCTGTTAGTTTAGTTCACATGCATCCTAAAGCTAGAAAGGATTATTCTGAAGGGCAGTCTTTAGCATTTAGTGACTAGAAAAGAAGACCTTCTTGTCAAAAAATACAGTTGCATTCTCTTGAGTGGTTGTTTTATTATCAAATCTGAATAAAGGAATAAAGGAGTCCTTTAGTAACAGTTTAATTGCAGGAGACTAGACCTTTTCAGAAAAGAAGCTAATCAGGCCATTCATAATTGTGGCTCTCAGTACAGGGACATTAGTAAAGAGGTGAACTGTGTAGACTAAGTGAGTATCTGCCTACTTGAGGCAACTGTACTCTGATTGCATGTGATTAATAGTTTTGTACGTTGGTGATGTGTATGTTAGATTTAAACAGTTTCCCAAAACTTTATCATCTCATGATCTGTATATGTTTGTTCTCTCTGGGTGATCTCAGTCTTAATTTAGCTTGGCATATAAGTCTGAACATTAATTTTGAAAAGAGCTACTTTATGAAACAGTATAAGTATTCTTGCTAATAAGAAACACTGTATCTAGTTTTCTTCTTTTTTAACCTATATGAGAGATAGCATAATGATGAAACAATTTTGACTGAATATATTTATATGCCAGCCATTCTGGGTGGACTAATAGCAGACATACTGTAAGGCAGGTGGGATTCTAAATTAAGTACCTACCAAGAAAGCAACAGAATGAAGTGCTGAAGTGACAACCAGATAAATAAGAATATGGACATAGGTTCTTGGAATATTAAATTCATATATTCCATCCCCTCTGATGATAAAAGTAATTTCCCTTAGGGTGGGCTCCCGAGCTATTCATGACTCAGTAGCTGTACCATATATTGGATCTTATTGCAATTTGGGGCAGTTTGAATTAGATTGAGCTACACTTATTAAATAGCTTTGATGTGATAAGTAAGGATAGTTGTGTTTTTCGTTGTACATCTACTTTGAGATTTCAAAATCCAACTTTTATTTGTATTGCTAAATGCCTAGTTTTGTTAATGGACTTATTTCTAGTAAGTAAGGGAATAAACTGCTCATATAACACATGCTGAAGTAATAACCATACCCAGATCTGAGAGGCTCTGAGTACATAACCAGAAAGCATATACTTCATGCAGAACCTGCAGATCTTTGCATCCCTTGAAAGAGGAAGCTGCCTGAGGACTCTCTGTATTTTTTTCAGCTCTAATCAGATTTTATGGGTTGTGGTATTGCTTTTATTCTTCGGGTAATGATTTGTTTCTCAGAAGACCTTAAAATGCCCCTTTTGCAAGGAGGTAGAATTAGAAACTTGAGACTGTAATGTAATAAGTGTTAATTTCCCAGGTGGCTCAGTGGTAAAGCAACTTCCTGCCAATTCAGGGGATGCAGGACAAGTGGGTTTGATCCCTGGGTTGGGAAGATCTCCTGTAGACGGAACTGGCAGCCCACTCCAGTATTCTTGCCTTGGAGATCCCATGGACGGAGGAGCCTGGTGGGCTACAGTCCACGGGGTCACCAAGAGTCAGCATGAGAGTGACTGAGCACAGCACCGCACAGTGTGATTGCTATCAGATCTTTACTTGGTGACAAGCACTGACCTAAGTGTTTTATGAATCTTAAGGGAAATCAACCCTAAATACTCATTGGAAGGACTGATGCTGAAGCTCCAGTGTTTTGGTCATCTGATGTGAATAGCCGACTCTTTGGAAAAGTCCCTGATGCTGGGAAAGATTGAGGGCCAAAGGAAAAGAGGCCGTCAGAGGATGAGAGGGCTGGATGGCATCACTGATGTAATGTACATGAACTTGGGCAAACTTCAGGAGATGGTGAGGGACAGGGAGGCCTGGCCTGCTGTAGTCCGTGGGGTCACAAAGAGTTGGACACAACTAGACAGTTGAACAACAACTAGTTGAGGATATATGAAGTAGCATCTATCAATTTATTAAGTATATATATTTCAGAATATATACTTATGTGAATAGCCCAAATATCTTTTTTCTTATTTCACTAAATTTAATGTTTATTTGATATTTGATACTTTATATGAGATTTAAAAAAAATTAAGAACAGTAACATTTTTATGGCAATAAAAATTTTTTATTTGCACAGTACTTCATAGTTTACAAAAGCAAAATATTTTATTATAACTTCTGGCTTTATCTAAGGGATATTTTGATTAAGTGGATGAATATATAATTAAGTAAAGGATTCCCTGATGGCTCAGTGGTAGAGAATCTGCCTGTCAGTGCAGGAGATGTGGAGTCAATCCTTGGGGTCTGAAAGATCCCCTGGAGAAGGAAATGGCAACTCACTCCTGTGTTCTTACCTGGGACATCCCATGGACAGAGGAGCCTACAGTCCATGGAGTCACAAAAGAAGAGTCAGACATGACTGAGCAATTAAACAACAAGAAGATAAGTAGTTTTATACTTTATATATTGTATTATAAAAAATATATTATTTGCCTTTGTCTCATACAAGTATCTAAGATGGAGAGGAAAAAGTATCTGTTGTTGTTGTTGTTAAGTTGCTCTGTTGTGTCCAATTCTTGCAACCCCATGGACTGCAGCACGCCAGGCTTCCCTGTCCTTCACCATCTCCCAGAGCTTGCTCAAATACATGTCCATTGAGTCAGTGATGCCATCCAACCATCTCATCCTCTGTAGTCCCCTTCTCCTCCTGCCTTCAATCTTTCCCAGCATGTCTTTTCTAATGTGTCAACTCTTCTCATCAGGTAACAATAATAACAGCAAGGATGTGTGTGTGTGTGTGTGTGTGTGTGTCTGTGTGCGCACGCGAAGTCATCTCAGTCGTGTCCAACTTTTTGTGACCCCATGGACTGCAGCCCACCAGTCTCCTCTGTCCATGGAATTCTCCAGGCAGGAATACTGGAATGGGTTGCCGTTTTCTTCTCCAGAGAATTTCCCTGACCCAGGGATTGAACCTGCATCTCTTACGTCTTCCGCATTGGCAAGCAGGTCCTTTACTACTAGTGCACCTGGAGAGCCACCAACAATAAGGACACAGTGGTAGGAAGTCCTCCTGAAGGTCAGTGATGGTGTGAGGGTTCTCGATGCAGCGTCACTAAGAGGGCATTCTGAGTTCTCAGCGAAGAACATACATGGAGGGATTACCTGCATGGTGTCATTACCGCAGTCCCAGAATGTGCAGCTTGGAAAACTTGGTTTTACCTGCCTTTCCCAAGCTATTCAGCCTCTTGTGTCTTGACTCATCCTCACCAAACTCACAAGAGTCAATGAAAACAAAACAAAATAATCAGAGTGCAATGGTGTTGTTTCCTAAAGGATTCTTTCTTTCTAGTGACCCAAATTTGCTGATTCTGCTGTCTGGGATCATCTCCAGAGGCAGGATGCATGGGACCTGAAAAACTGTCTGGAATACTGTGTGCTGAACCTACAGTCAGAATAATAGAAATAATTTCAACTAAGCCAGGAGTTTTTCCTTTTTTTTTTTTTAGTTTTTCCATTTTTTAACACACGTGTCCTTTGGTCAAATGTGTAACAGATGGAAGCAGAATGAAGTTTGTGTCTTCTCATCCTGCACCCCACCCCTTATCACTCCAGCTTCTGAAGGGGCTGCAAGAACTCAAGGCCTGAGATTTGAAACCACTCATCTGTGCTCTAGAGAATTTTGACAAAATATCTCTACCTTAAATCAGACATGTATCTTTCATGAAATTGGCAGGTGGCCCAATGCCCCCAAATTTTTCATCTCTTTCCCTGACGACTTCACTGGATAAGACTTTGGCCAATTTGATTGCTCCTTCAGCTTTTTTTTCTTGCTCTTTTTCCTGACCAGCCTCATTGGTGGTTAACACATTCCTTCTCTGGGTATTTATGCCTTTGGTTGGATAATAGTAAGCCTTAATCCTCCCTCTTTGGGCCTGCAAAGAATTCTGTCACTTTAGGGTAACTTTTACCTATATGTTAGTTCTTATCTATGATGATTTTAGTAAAATTATTTTCCAAATTCTGCTTGTGCTTCACAGGGTCTCTTCATTCATCTTCATTCTTCTCTGCTTACACTTCCCTCTCATAGAATTAGGAAGTTCACGTAATGCTTTATGTACGTTGGGCACTGAAGTCCTATTTTACTTTGCTCAGTTCCATTGTAATTCCTTACATTGTATTGGCATGTTGGAGGAATCAGAGTGTGGTCAACTTTGTAGCCCTTGGCTGTAGTGAATTATTTACCTCTAATTGCTAGGTTCTTTCTCATAAGCATCAAAGTGGATTACATGTCTGTTTTCTTGATTATTGATTTTGGGAGTGGTGTTAGACCGAAATCTTTTGGTAAAGAAAGAGTGTAATCCTATTACAAATTGAGTATTATAGTTTGACTTTAGTTTACCCCTAAACGTTCATATTTTTACTTGGCCTTACACTCCAATATTATTTTCATTATGTTTTAGCAATAAAGGATTTTGCTAGAATATTAATTGAGAAATTCTCCTAAATGTTTCCTTAATTGAGCCATGTGAGGTATAATTAACTATCTACCAAATTTCATAATAGTTTTAATTCAAATTCTTAGTTATGATGAAACAAGATCTCCTTTTTGGCATAAAAACAACTGATTTTAACCTGTCTTCTCAAGTTTTCTTTAATATCTTTGAAACTAAATTGCAAAAGTTTTTATAAAGGACACTATATTTAATAGTTTTATATTTTTATCATGGTTTCATACATGATTGAATACAATCATATAAGGTATGAAAACTATGTAAGTTGAAGTTATGCTTCAATGGATTTTAATTACACTGGGACCCTCATAGAAGACTGGCTTAAAAGGATGTTTGAAATAATTAAACATTACATTATTTTATTTTATAGAAGCAAAGTAATTCTTTGTACAGTAGCAACTGACAGGTGTTTTGGCACCTGTGTTAGGGATCAAAAAATGATGTCTTTGCATATTCTTTGTGACACTGGAATCCTTATGCTATAATTGGACATGCAGAAGTTTATTTGTGTTCTATTGATAATGCTCTGTTCATGCATTACCACCATCTTGTGACATGTTGATGAATCGGCCAATCAATATCACTGTCTACATAGAACATTTATAAGTAGTTCTTGTTCAGTGCTCTTGCTACTAACTTTGGCTTTTCTAGCTTTTTTGTATATTTACAAAACAAACAAAAATGTTTCAAAATATTGATGAGAAGTTCCATATTTTCAGCCTGCCCCATGGGGCTCACCCATATGTTTTCTAAAGAGTGTTTGTTAATAACTGATACATTGTAAGTGATACGTAATAAAAGGTGTTTGCAAAATGAAGTGCCCCTTCATCCAAATGCATTATCACCTAATTGCC
The DNA here is from genome assembly GCF_019320065.1 of Cervus canadensis. NCBI lineage: Eukaryota > Metazoa > Chordata > Mammalia > Artiodactyla > Cervidae > Cervus > Cervus canadensis. The sequence continues at coordinate 54,139,077 of NC_057388.1, forward strand.
TTTTCTGTTATATCATCTTCTGGTGATCCCTTGAATTTTGTTCTTCTAAAGGCAAGAGCTGTTACCCCAGCTAAATTGAGACTACACATAAAAGACTATTGAGAACTTTTAGTTAGAAGTAGTAGACCAGGAGTATGGGCTTGCCTTCCATACCTAGTGAAACATTTTATTTATTTATTTTTAAAATTTTAATTGGAGGCTAATTACTTTACAATGTTGTGGTGATAAAACTTTAACAGAGGAGAGGAACTCTAGGCTGAGTTCACAAGGTCTATAGAGGTTTTGATAAGAAGTGTGGCTATAAACAGAAATTGAGAGAATTTCCATACTTCTCCCTAACTTCTGTTTTTAGAACAAAGTCATGTAGCAGGTGTTCAGTTAACAACAACAAAACCGCTGATTCTTCTGTAAAGAAATTGAATGAATTGACTTGGGAAAGCTAAAGCTTCTAGATGGATATTAATACCTCAGATTAAAAGGAGTAAAGTCTTCTTGTTATGTCAACTGACATAACAAACCTGAGAACTGAAATCCAGCCATCTGAAATCTGTCAGGTGGCTCCCTGTCCTTTTAATACCTTAACCTGCAGGGCTTCCCTGGTGGCTCAGTGGTAAATAGTCCACCTGCAATGCAGGAGATGCAGGTTCAATCCTTGGGTTGGGAAGTTCCCTGGCAACAAACTCCAGTCTTTTTGCCTGGGTGATCCCATGGACAGAGGAGCCTGGCAGACTGCAATCTATGGTGTTGCAGAAGAGTTGGACATGACTTAGCCACTAAACAGCAAACCAAACTAGTTGGAAATTTTCACTGTTTGCCTTCAAATCCTTCCCCTGATGCCTCCCTATGCCACACAAATGTCCCAGTCAGAATTCCCACTCAAAGAAAAGACTTAGGAAAAAGTCCTTTTTAAACAACAGTGAATGAAACCTATATTAGCAGCTCCACTTTCTGACCCAGCAACATGAAAGTAAAAGATGAAAAAAAAAAAAAGGAAGAAAGTTGATTCTAGATGAACATATGATAATTCTGGGAGCATAAGTCTCTTATTTTTTTATATTTAATCTCATATACTCAGAAAAGCTTGAGAGTATCTAAAATAAGAATTAGGGATACTGTAATAAAGGACCTGTTCATTAGAGAACTAGAGAACATTCTTAAAGAATAAAAAAAAAAAATTATTGTGGAAATTTTACATCCATAAATTTAGGAAACAGTTTTGAGAAAATCATGGAGAAAATAGAGCAAGAGGACAAATAGATGAAAATATGAAAAATAAAGCAACAAGGCATAGCCCCAATAAAGGGAGTGCAGTATAGGAATCTCAGACAAGTATAAAAAGCAAACAAAAAGAATTAGCAAGAAAATACTAGAAGACAATAGCCTAGACCTGAAAAAGGAAATTTCTCATTTGATTGCTCCCATATAGTAATCCACACCATGATATTAAATTTTTGGAACACCAAAGATAAGCATGATATCATAAAAGTTTCGAGAAAAAAAAAATCTTAAAAAACATAGATCAGATTTGCATCTGATTTCTCAGGTCTGGCACCGGACATCAGAAGACAGAGTTATGAAGGAAAATCTTCTTTGCAACATTCAGTGGTATTTGCCTTCCATTTTGTAAAGGCAGCCTGAAGACATGTTCAGATATCTAGGAACTGAAGACATTTTCTCTTGTCTGCAACACTCTTTGCTAAGCCTGAGTTAGCCCTCATCATCCTTTATCTCTTACTGGAAATTCACTTCTTTAGGGAAGCATTCCCTGATTTCCCAAACTAGGTCAGACCTCCTGTAATATCTCCCTGCAGTATTTTGATTTGTAATAGCACTTATCATACATTCAATTGTATGCTTGTCTGTGTTATTACTTGATCTTAATTTTGCAGTAGAATATACTGAAGTTTGGAGATGATTTATAAGTTATACATGAAGTCCAGCAGTAAAGCTAGGATTTAACCCTAGGCCTCTCTGATATTGAAATCCATGCAATTAATGCTATGTTCTAAGGTATCCTGTGAGTACTACATCTGAAGGGATTTCTTACTTCTGCATTTTATCAATGTTGCAAAAGGATTTGTTGAAAATGACCTAACCCATAGAATTATATTTATTACTCCAGTATTTTTGGTGGCTTATAGATAGCTAGAAAACACACAGAGAGAGAGAGAGAGAGCTTGTGATTCATTTGACCAAGGCTACATAGACTGGCAAAAGCTGGGGAAGAGATGTAGCACTGGTTTTCCTTTATCCAGGATCCCTAATGGGGTTCACAGCTGCTTGTGATGATGCAAGACTATTTAGTCTTTCCAGAACTAGAAAAACAGCTAATTCTTAGAAACCTGAACCAGAGTGAATTGAAATACAAAATCTGTGCACCAGACATGTCCACTTCAAGGACTGTTTGTGGAGGTTGGAATCTCCCTGTCACTGAACCAAACTCAGTAACCACAACTCACTTCCTTATCTCAGAGAAGAAACAGAGTAATTTCACTGTGTCCTTGATGACCTTTTTCCTCTTGCTGGTCAGCATCTGGGGGAAACAGTTTTCTTACAACTATTCTTTAATATAAATCCAAATATGATCAGTAATTAGATAAGTGTAAATGTGTTTCAGTGGAGTTCAGGTATGAACCCAGGATTTTTCCTTTCTACAGAGACCGTCTTAAATTTTAGCTTAGGTTCTAGCATCTGTTGTGATCTATTCTGAATTTCCCTTACGCTTTTGTGCTCTTTCAATTCCACTAAGAAAGTGAAAGTCGTTCAGTCGTGTTCAACTCTTTGCGCATGGACTATACAGTCCAGGGAATTCTCCAGGCCAGAATACTGGAGTGGGTATTCCCTTCTTCAGGGGATCTTCCCAACTCAGGGATGGAACCCAGGTCTTCACATTACAGGCAGATTCTTTACCCGCTGAGCCACTGGGGAAGCCCAAGAATACTGGAGTGGGGAGCCTATGCCTTCTCTTCCCCGGCAGATCTTCCCAACCTAGGAATTGAACTGGGGTTTCCTGCATTGCAGGTGGATTCTTACAATTGCATTACTCTTCTTTAATAGACCCTGGAATATTTTCAGTCCATGTCAGCCTGCATCGGGACTGCAGCTTCTGTTTCTCCTGACCCTTATCTCCAAGTTCTGAGTCTCTGTATGAGCCAATGACACGTTCGTGTTAGTGTTGCTTCTCTCTATTGTGCTCTTCAGAATGTCTCCTTTTCTCCCTAATAGCAGTGGTGTGATTGCTGCAGCTGTCTAATTTTCTATTTGCCTCGAATGTCCTGTAGCTGTGGGCCTTTTTCTAGGAAGATTTATTTTCTTATTAGAGTCCAAACTGAAAATATGTTCCTTTGTTTCTTGCACTATGTTCCTTTCTGTGTAATACCAATTAGACTTTTCTGTTGGCATTAGAAGCTGAGGACTGTTACTGTTTGAATCTTTGCTCTACAGTATCTCTGGAGTCACACATTTCATTGTTGTTCACAAGGAGACGAGGTGTTGGAGAGATTGTGTCCATTTATTAGACAACCTGTTTTATCAGCTACCAAATAACAGAATAAAATAACAAAGGCTTGTTTCTTTCACACATAAATATCCAAATTATAGGGATCTGGAAAAGAGGGGTGGGAAGGCATGGTGCTGCTCCAGGAGGTTGTTTAGGACCCAGAATCCATGTTAGTCCCTGGCCCCTAAGGTGTTTTTGGCATTGGCGAGGTTAAAGATGGAAAGGAAGAAAGAAGTGGAGTGCCTGGTCCTTTCTTTTAGAGGCACAGTCTGAGAGCCGTGCATATGGTTTCTGCTCATATCCCATTGGCCAAAATATAGTCACATGATCACACCTAGCAATAAAAGAGGTTATTAAATATAGTGTTTAGCTGAGGAGTACACTTTTCCTAGTGCTAAAAAGAAGAAGCTGAGAGTAGACATTCAGGACAGCTTATCTCATTTGGTATTTAGGCTTAATGTGGGGGTAGGGGGAAATAACCCCAAGAGCAGGGTTAACTAGTAGGTTGAGTTCCTATGGCTTTGGCAAAAGAGGTGAGATCATAGGAAACTGTTTTGGACCTGAGCAAAGATCACTTGGGGTTGTCAGTAGAAAGTCAGCTATGTGGTTTCTCTATGCAAAATGACCTGAAGAAAGGATAATAGTCCGTATTTAAGAAAATGACCTTGAGGATGGAATGAATAGGGACAAATAGAGACTTTTTTTTTTTTTTAATTCCAGATAAGAGCCAGTGAGAACTAGCTCTGGAGTGTGTATAGTGAGAAGGACAGAGACAAGACCAACATCAGAGACATTGGCGAGGCAGGTTCCCCTGAAATGGGCAGAGAGGGAATGGAAAAGTTGGATCTGACTCCAGTGTCCAACACGATTCTTTAGAAAAAGAGTGTCTTCAGACAAAGAAATAGAGAAGTCAGGAGGAGGGTTCCAGTTCTGTGGTTTTGTGGTTTGTGTTTTGGGGCAGTAGGGGAGAAGAGAGACAAGTATATTTGGTTTTTGACCATTTGAGTTTGAGGTATCAATGCGACACCAAGGTGGCTACGTTCATGAGAAAGTCAACCTACTGGATAGGAAGTATGGAGAACTCTAGAACTTTGGGGAAAAAAGATTTTAGACCTTCCTGTCATTTTTATGGATCTAGTAGTTGAACACATGAGAATACCAAGGCAAAGAGAAAGAAGGTCAGCTTTGGGGAAGTCCTCTTTCCTGGGGGTGCTGGCAGGAAGGGCTCAAAAAGGAACTTAAAAAAAAGAAAGCAAACCTGAATCTTCATTAACATTGAAAAGATTTTCATGAAGGAGAGGCTCAGTTACCAGGGTAGAGTTTTTCGAGCAAGGGCAAGGAAATGAACCCAGTTGATTTTGCTCACTGGGAAATCATTATAACTTTAAAGAGACCAGTTTTGGTAGAATAATAGGAGCATGAGTCCTGGCCGCACAATTAACTAATGTGCAGAGTTGGCCACCAAAAGGAAGGAGAGGAGGGTGTTGTGATGACATTTCCTTTTCCTCTTCATTTCAGCCATTCGCATGGCATGTGTCTGTCTATTACTGTGAGCTGTAAGGAACTGGCGTAGGTTGAAAGGCTGAAAGGCAGTAAGGTCTTAGGAAAGCCTGACCCCTTTCTTTGTTATTTAATATGATACTATAATATCACTTCTTTCTCCATTAGTTGCATTATTCTCCTTATGATTTTGAAAATGTATACTTTTGTTTTGATATAACAAGATAAGGTTGAGAACTCAGACGGTACAAATAGGTTATTATTTCCTACAGTATGTGTCCCCTTTGATGCAATAAATTCTCACTAAAGAAATGATATTTTTCCCTCCTAAGTAATTTGTCATTGGGGTCCAGCCAAGTTGTCTTAACTCCAGGGATTGAATACAAGTGGCCTACAAGGACAACATTAATCTATTTGCCAAGAAGTTGGCAATTTGAATAAGCATTAATTATGGCATTATTTCTGAATATATTCTTAATTATAGTTATATTGATATTGGCTAAGAGTTTTGATACATTTGGATGAACTTTCCATATGAACAAATGCTTCAGTGATCTGATTAAACTTCCTAATGAATCTGTTGTATATTATAAAGCTCTTGCCAAGACATTTCGGAAGTCAGTTAAGTTTAAAAAAAAAAAAAGCAATACATCTTTATTTGAATTTCAAATATGGCTGAGATTTTGTTTTGAAAATTAAGCTAGAATGTGATTATGATTTGTCTTACTTTTGAGGGCTGATAACATAATTGATGCAGTATCATTATACTTTCTTCTTTGTTTAATATTTATAATGTACATACTTTATGCCTGGTATACTTGAAATGAGTAGTAAATCTATAATTATTATACATGTTATTTAATAAGTTAGCTGTTAAATACATAGTTGGGTATTTATGTTATGAAACCACCAGAAATATTTACTCAAATAAGCATGTTGCCAAAATCTTATGGCTATTGTAATTTCTAATTAATATATATTTATCAAATGTTTACCATGTGTGATACAGAGATATGCATACAGGATTTTCCTTTCCCTGAATAGACATATAATTGATTGGGAAATAAATGTACATATAATATTATCATATAATTTATGTAGTGAAAATATGTAAAATGCAATCAAGGATAAAAAAAAAGCAAAATTCAGAAACAGTGACAGTTTCATAAAAGAGCAGATAATTTAAGAAAAGGCTTGGCCAGTGGGATTTTGGTGGCAGAAATGGAAAGGGCTTTCTAGGCAGAATGAACAGCTTTCGCAAAAAAAAAAAGAGGACAGCAGGATCTAAATTTGCAGTTGGATAGATAGGCTAGGTGCAAAAAGTAAGTATGAAGTGTGATAGGTAGGTGACTGTGGAAACCATGTTAAACTGAAGATGCTTACTAGTATTTCAATTCACAGATAATAGGAGCCATTGCAGTCATGGTTATTATTGTTGTTTTAAGAGCCAGGTACTTCCTATGTAATTATCAGGGTCTGACAGTCTGTGTCTGAGGACAAAAACCAGACAAAGAGAGCCAGGGTGGCCTGTGGATCCAGGTTTCCATTCAGAAGGGGACTAAGTGGATTTTTTTGATGTTATCATGTAGTGACAAAGACATACTGACAAGATTGCAGAAAGATGGTCATCAAAAGCCTTTAATGTTTGCTTCTGTTTCTGAACCACACCATCTTTGATGAATTGCAAAATATTCATTGTGATAATAATGAATCTTAATTTGTGAGTAGCACAGTTATATTGCATCACATTTTTAAATGTTGAACACTTTAATCTATTAAATGTAAACATTTAGAACAAGTCATGCTATATTCAATTATATTTTGGCCCTTCTCCATCTTTTTAATATACTGAGAAGCTCAAAAAAATGAAAGAGTCCTGGTCTTTTCTCAACCTCTGAGAGGTTTTGTCAAGGCCATAACATTTTCTTGTATGTACAAAACATTATCATTTATTAATCTTCTGTAGACTTTGCTTTGATCATCCTAAGTGTTGTGGTTTGAAATACCAGTACTATGTAAACAGTTCATAGGATTTGTGCTAATCCAGTGTAACTCATGAAATTTACTTTTAATTATGAAACACACATTTTCCACTTATTGCATGAAACTTAGAAAACTTTCCAAGAGAGATAAAAGAAAAGCTTTAAAATGTGCCGTTAAGAAAAAGGTGCCACATATGAATATGCGTCTATATTTGTCCAGCAACACATCAGAGTATTCCATTAAGAGACCATATTGCCAAGAAAAGTAAGGTCAGATCTAATAGATCTAACTTTCTATATATCCCATACCTGGAGAACCAACAAGGTTCTCAAGTAAGAAATGACATTCCCAGGCTTATGTTTTTAAAAGCCATCTCTTGGTAGTTTGGTAGCTAAGAGCACATCAGCAGTGGAGTTGGGGGGTTGGTGATGAGGTTTATGTGAATTGCAGGTACCAGATAATAAAGGCTTGGATTTAGAAAGTGACAAAGATAAGGAGGCTTTCCAAGGTAGAAAATTCTGACCCAATGAAAGATAAGTATTGGTTCTATCCTTTTAGTACTTAACCATATAATTAGGATATAGCTAAAATAATTGAGACGAAATCTTTAGAGGAATGGTGCTACCTAGGAGTACAGAGTGTGGTATGGATGATAGAGGTAGGTGTAAAATTAGTTATTCTGTGATCTTAATAGGCCTAGTCATATTTCTTATGAACCTATTATATCAGAATATTTGAATTTTTGCCTAGTGTTATTTGTGGGGGCAGTGGTCATGAATTTCATAGTATTCTGAAAGAAGTTTGCAAATATACTTACTTAAAATGTAATTTAATCTTTTTACAATTATGGGAGATAACTATAAATTAATTTATAATTACAAAGTATTCAGGATATTGTCACCATATATATTGCTAAAATTCCATAGTTGTGTGGCCATGTAGATATATATGTATATATTTGAATAATTGCTTTATAAGCTTTTGTTTTCTCTGTGTTGCTGTGTGCTTCTCATCAGAATCAATAAACAGAAAATAATGTATGAGTTTTTACTGAGCAAAGCTCTGGATGGAAAGTAATTGCTGGTCCATCGATCAACACAGATAATTGGTGGCACAAAATAACATTAGCCTTTGTCTATCTAGGTTCATAATGAAAGCTCAGAAATGTTTGTTGTTGTTTGTTAAAATTATAAAGTAAAGATTGCAGCAATAGTTGAAGCTAATTTTTTTCTCTACCAGCAATCACGTGCACAGTTTTTACCTCATGTCTTAAAATAATGTCCCTATCAGATATGTGGGGAAAGGGATCAAATACATGTTTTTTATTTTGTCTTTACTTTTTACTATCAACAGCTTCAGAATTTTATAATTGATATATATTTAGTTACATCATTATATTTTTATTTGAAAATATTATTTATGATAAATATACTATGTATTTATTTTTAAAAATAAGAAATTGAAGATAAAAATTTAAAAGTTAAATATCCATAATTTTAATACCCAATGATAGTACTCAGAAATAATACCTTAATGACTGTCTTTCTAGCTTTTTTCCTCACATGATTATAACTGTGTGTGTGTATATATATATATATATATATATATATACATATGTATATAATATATATGTATTTTAGAAAAATTAGGTCAGATTGAACATACTCTATTTATACATCTTAATATTATGAAAATCTTGCAAAATTTCAGACATTATGGTGTTATTCTGCAATATGATGTTTACTGACTACATAATATTCTATGAATCTGTTGTTGTTTATTTGCTGAGTTGTGTCCAACTCTTTGCAACCCCATGGAAAGTAGCCCATGAGGCTCCCCTGTCCATGGGATTCTCTAGGCAAGAATACTAAAGTTGGTTCCCATTTCCTTCTCCGGGGGATCTTCCCAACCCAGGGATCAAATCCAAGTCTCTGTATCTCCTGCATTGCAGGCAGACTCTTTATCACTGAGCCACCAGGGAATCATAATTCATTTAATTGTTCTATTGTTGATGTTTGGATTAATTTTAATTTTTCAAAAATAACTTTTTGTGTTCTTTTTTGTTTGTTTGTTTATGATGGTGCAAACAATTCTAACACCGGGCAATGGTATAGAACACATTTGTTCTTCTTTTCCTTGTGCTTTGTGACATTTCCTACTGTGGAATCTCATTTTTACTTTTTTTTCCTTATACGTATGTAGCAAAGGCTACTATTTGTTACCTAAAATGTATATTTTCCTCATCTTCCTGTGCACCAGCTGGATCGCATTTCACAACTTCTCCTATAGTTATTGTGGTCATGTGACTCTATTTAGCCAAAGAAATATGAGGACTGATGCATACCAAGTACGGATCTCTAGTTTAAAAATATCCTCCTGCATGCACCTCTAATTTCTATTCCTTTTCCACTAGCTAGAATGGAGGCGACCCCAAAGGTGACCTTGGAAGCCACGCGTTGACGATGGAAGAGCTATTGACAGTGTGACAGAGATGAGGTGCATGCACTCTATGGCTCCTACCAAACCAAAGCATTTCAGATTGTTGACTGTTATTTGAGCCATAAGTGAACTTTACTTAGGTTTGAACCATGATACATTTTGGGGATCACTCAATTTGCTAGAGCAGTTAGACTACACTTAATAAGAGCCCTAATAACTTCTTTCTTAAGCCTCCAAAGACTGAGAATTGAGGCTCTGCTTTGCCCTACATAGTCTACTTACTCTGTTTCTTAAGTATATCTTTTTTTACTTTCTCCCACTTATTTTTCTGGCACTCTCTGTTAAACTAATCTAGAACCAAGCTGTTAGAGATTGATAATGGGCTAATATTCTATCTTTCCTAAGAGTATTTCTATTTTAGTGAAATATTCTGGGAGACTTGGGGCCTTAGTTGTCAGGAACAAGTGTAATTTTTAATTAATATCTTTGAATGTAATGCTTCTTAACTAAATCATAAAGAAGTGTTATCCATACCATCTGTGAGATGTTAACTTGTCTTAGGCATAAAAGAGACTCTATTCTTAAAGACATTTTAGACACCTGCATACTATGCCCATCTGTTTGCCATGTGCAGCTCATGTTAGCATTTGAAAGACGCTGAAACTCATCTCTCTTCTCTAACCTAGTGTTCCAAAGCTTAATTTTCCATAGAACCCTTGCCTTAAAGTTGTACTGTTAATATCTTTGAATCCCTAAAGTTAGTGTTCCATGATACACAGTTTGGCAAGCAGTACCCTCGGATATTAGAGTCAAAGAAACCTTTGAAAAGACTAACAAACAAGCAAATGGAAAGAACCATTTAAAACTTTGTGTGTAGTTTTAAAAAGATAGCTGTTCCAATTCAAATAAGAGTTGTCACTGTATATTGAAAAACAGGTTTATTGAGTGGAATACAGTGCATGGTAAACACCTGTCAACTCTGATTATCCTTTCCTCTGTCAAGAGCTTAAAAATGAGAATACTTGTTTTGTGAGAATTCAAGTATTATTTTCTTTCTTGACATCTTTATAAATATTAAAGATTATTTAATGCAGTTAAGTTAGTTGTTCAAGGTGTCTCTTTCTTGACTTTTAACTTGTTACCTACCCAAACATTATAAGTAAACATAAAAATGACGGAGTGATCATGTAAAGAACATTTATGATACTTTTAAATTTTTATTTTCTCACTCCACTAGTTTGACGCATGTTTTTCATACTCTGCTATTTGTCATTTCAGTGAAGAATTTTTGACTGTTTCAGCGTGGAAGTTATCTGGAGGTCCTAATCATAACATTATGTAGTACTTTATTTCTCCTTTGAAAAGTAGGCAATCTAGAGGAAAAACAATTAAAAGATAAAATATGTGGAGTGTTATATAAAATCCTAGGTTGTTTTCCTGAAGGAAGTGTTATGTTATTGTGTAACATTAAAAAAAAATATATGAAAATGTTTTTCAACCTACCCTAGTCATAGTGTTACAGCACTGGAGGGGGTGTTGAGGAGATTGTGTTTTACAAATAAACCACTGGGGCCCCAGAGAAGCTCTGAGATTTGATCAGGAATCAAAATTAAGTTTCCCTACTCTGAAGTTGCATTTGTTCCTCTTGGTTTATCTTTTCAAAATTCTCTTAACTGGGACAGGCTTCACTCTGGGGACAGGAGAGGACCATCTCTATGGCAGGATTTGCAAGATACATGGGAAATCTTAGCATTAGGACTAGATGGACTATTATTTTTAGAAAGGAAAATAGATCTTTTATTTGTGTCTGCATTACTTAGACAGTTAGGCTCTTGGGCTTCCTTGAAGTCTGGGGTCAAATGCTACTTCCTCTCTATACTTAGTTTTGTTTTTTGTTTCATATATAATAACTGTCAATAATTTCAATTTAATGGCAGAGCTGACCAATTTATTTACATTTCTTAAAAAATTACTTGTGTGGAATTTATCAGGTGTTTTCACTTCAAGGAGGATTTATTTGTTGATAATTGCATGAGTATAAATAGAGTCAAAATTATGCATTTTGTGATATTTCATGATAATAAGCATGATTTTAAAAATAGGGTCCTAAATTGAAAGGGGAGAATGTTAAGAGGTTATAGTTAATTTTAAGACATTAGTATCTTTAACCTATGGCTTTCTGTTGTGATTATGGGGTCATAGTTAATGGTTCAATCACATGACTTTTTAAATTAGATGAGCAAAATTGTTTGACTTAAGGAAATTCATCAACTACCATTTCCATAAGAGATTTGAGTTGCAAAAATCCTTCTTAAAAAACACCTTTATCTAGATGATGACATTGCAGCTAGATTATTTAATTTATGATAATTAAGAAAGCTTTATAAGAACAAATAAATGCAGTTGGGATGTACTGCTCATATCTTTTCAAATACCCATTAGTTCTCACAAAGCACCTTGCACAATAACAGCAGAGTCTTTTTAGGTAATTCATGGACCCTGTTGTGTTAGTTCCTTCATGGTGCCCATCAATTTGCTTCATTTCTGACCTAAGGGGACCACCGTCAGGGATCAGAGAGTTACTAGGTCTTCATCTCTATTCAGTCCTAGGATTCTCTACTGAGACTGCCAACAGAGGTGCAAATTTTGATGTTCTGTATATATTTTTCCTCCTATATGAGCACTTATGCAGTAAGAACTCAACTAAAACTACTTGACTTTGAGTAACTAGTAATCTAGCCAGGGTCAAAATGTTGCCCTAAACAGCGAGTTCCAAATCAATGGCTCCTTCATGGAGTGTGTACTTGGATACATGACCTTATTCAGTTTTATTCCTTTGCCTCAATGACGCAGCAGGGTCTAGCCTTTGGAAGACAGCAGCTCGAATATATCTGTGTTATTTTTTATACCTTGAGAGTAAAACACAGGGAAAGTCACTATGTTGTCTAGGGTCTTTTAATGGAAATTGAAATCAGATGCAGGTATTAATAGATTTGAGCTTTGCAGGTGGCACTAGTGGTAAAGAACTTGCCTACCAATACAGGAGATGGAAGTTCGATCCTTGGGTCAGGAAGATTCCCTGGAGGAGGGCACGGCATTTGATTCCAGTATTCTTGCCTGGAGAATCCGATGGAGAGAGTAGCCTGGCAGACTACAGTCCATAATATCGCAGAGTCAGACACAACTAAAGTGGCTTAGCGTGCATGCAAGTACACATTAATAGATATGACCATTTTATACATGAGCAATCCTCACTGGAATATTTTCAAAAGTCTTTGAAAAAGATCTTGCAATGTATGTTTCACCTTAAATAGCCTACTATCAGTTTTTAAATTAATCCCTTTATATTTAGTTTCCCCATTCTTTTTCTTCCCCAAGAAATGAGAGAATAGAGGTTAAGAGAAGGTAGTTATTATTCCAAACATTGAATAGAGTTGTTTCAACTCTCCTAACTGAGAAGGTGGCAGGTGTTGATTTTGTATAATGCTTGCCTCCATGGAGCAAAAATAAGGAAGGCAGCAGGAGTGGAAGAAGACCAGATGCAGGGAAAGAAAAGTTGCTAAAAATTTAAATAAGATATCCTCAAATTTTACTTTAAACACTTTTTATTTCCCAGGAGACTAGTTTTAATTGTTTATTTTGTCAGTCCTGATCTTAATTGTAAGTTTAGCAAGGTTTTCCTAAATACTGTATAAAGCATGACCAGTTGTTTTGATTTGCCAAATATAGACCTAACTGTAGGGAAGAATTGTTAATTACCCACATAATTTTAGCAGTGAGACTGCTGCCAAACCCAATAATTCAATTCTCTCAAAGTTCTAATTTGGGCTAGTATCTCACTGAAGACCAGTATTGATAGAATTAATCAGATAATCACAGATCACTGTTAATTTGTATTAGTCCCACTTGAAACTTCTCATTCTGTTGGGAGTTAAGATCTGGAAAATTTTGTCATTGTAAAGTATTAAATTTTGAAAAAAACATATTACAAAACAGTATACAGTATGCAGTAGTTCTATTTTTAAAAGCTAAGTATGTGTGGAATTAGAAAAAATGGGAAAAGGTAAATACCAAAATTTTACTAGCAGTTTTTCCTGGGTGATGAGGAAAAGGGTATTTTTAGAAAAAAAATTTTTTTAAATAGTTGGAAACTAAAAGTAATAGAAAAGTCTTTGGAGCAATTTGTATTGATAGCCAGACAACATTGTAACTTCCACCCCAGACAAAATTAGCATATGCTATATGTATTCATGAGGATATGTTGTACATATCCGTATTCTGGAAAAGCTGTATGTATCTTTAACATTCTATTTACATTTTAAAGTTATCTGTTTTTAAAGTCACGAATTATAAAATGTTTTAGCAAAATTGTAGATTTTTCTAAGAGAGGGATTAGTGTTTTTGATATAAACCATAGAAACGTTTATCAAAGAATTTTAGAAATCAAAGCATCAGAAAAATAACTGTAGGGTTCTACAGGAGCTTTATATCAGTAATTAATCTATACATATTGTGATTAAATAATTTTATCTTTCATTATGGAAATATGGAATGCTTAGTATAAACGATAACCTTATTTTAAGTAGGATTTTGTCTTTTTCAACAATTACCATCTTGATCTGTTTATTTCATACCAGTATTCATAGTGAATATACATTTTAGAAAGAATGAAAATAATTTTAGACTGTCACCATCAATTTCTCTTTGGTGTTACTTAACATTTCTTTACATTGACTTCTTAAAAATGAAAATAAATAATGGTTACCATGAGAAATTATAACAAAATGTTCTGATTAATAAATGAAGAGTCTTATACACATGGTCCTAGTCTCAGTTCTAGCAATATGATTTGTGCTTTTTGGAAAATATTTGTCTATGACATAACTTTCTTATTGTAAAATGTAGGTACTCATTACAGTAAGAGCCCTGCACATAAACGAGTTCGGTTCTGAGAGTGCTTTCGTAAGTCCAGTTTGTTCCTAAATCCAACAAAGTTAGCTTGAGAGTGAAAGTGTTAGTCACTCACTCATGTCCGACTCTTTGTAACCCCGTGGATTGTAGCCCTCCAGGCTCCTCTGTCCATGGAAATCTCAGGCAAGAGTACTGAAGATCCCTTCTCCAGGGGATCTTCCCCATCCAGGGATTGAAACCAGGTCTCCTGCGCGGCAGGAGGATTCTTTATTGCCTCGAGCCATCCGGGAAGCCCTAGGTACCCAGCTAGTACAATCGGCCGTATGATACTGTACTGTATGTAATAGGTTTATAATATCTTTTCATGCAAATCTTACATAAAAAACAGGAAACATTTTAAATCTTACAATATAATACCCTGAAGAGTACAGTGGTACCAGCTCTATCACCTCTGCACTTATACTTGCTTCTGGACATCCTGGGTTTGAAATAAAGATGCTGTATTTCCATGGTGTACTGAACTCTACACTGTACAGTACTTGACAGTAAAGTACCTGAGCACAGTCCCTTGTAGAGGACGCACTCACATGACAGCATACACCAGACGGGTGAACTAACTTATGTGACCGGACATGTGAAGACACATTTGCATCTTGGCAGTTTGTATGTCGGGAACTTACTGTATTTCTCTTTCAAAGTATTACCACAATTAAGTCAATTTTGACATTTTAAAATACTCAGGATAAAAGCCTAGAAAACCTACCAGTAAACCTACTAGTCCATTATCCTAGGGAGGAATCAGTAAACATGAGACTAAAATGTAGGCAAATACCTGTCATGTGTCAACTTTCTGGTGGCTTATTCTGAATCTCTTAGGCCTTGGATTTCTCTATCTGTACCTGTTTTAAGGATGCTTTGTGAACCATTTGATGAATTTCCTGAACATTTTTAATACAGTATCACTGTTTTTGTTACCTGGTTTTTCACTGAAGGACAATTAATTAAAATACACAACAGACAGAACAATTAGATTCCCTTC
Organism: Cervus canadensis; assembly: GCF_019320065.1. Classification (NCBI taxonomy): domain Eukaryota; kingdom Metazoa; phylum Chordata; class Mammalia; order Artiodactyla; family Cervidae; genus Cervus; species Cervus canadensis. The sequence continues at coordinate 54,154,448 of NC_057388.1, forward strand.
ACTTTCCCCACAGACTTGGTTGATGGAAATTTTGCATTTCACTGGAGCAATTAAATTGCCCAGTAAGAATACATTTAGCTACAAATTTAACAGCTCATGAACTAATGAAAAAAAAAATCAACATATTATTGGTCCTAAAAATAGCTTAATCTCTCTACACCATCTTCAGTTATTAACAGGTTTTATGAAGAGTTTCTAAGAAGGAAGGGAGATAGAGAGGGAAAGGAAGGCGGGAGTGTAGAAAGAAGAGAGGCAGGAGAGATGTGGGAATCTGTAGAGAGAGAGAAGCCATTTGACATTTATTTGGAAGTAGAGTGGAGATTTCTCCTTGGTGGCGAATCCTTGCATATAACAGACCAGAGCACACACCTCATAGAGTGTTACACGGTGATCTCTGTGGTATGAAGTGCGTTTTGTGGTCTCAGTTTCAGAGATTATAACTTATTTCCTAAAGTAGGACTTGAACCCTTGGAATCTGTCAATACAACTTACTATTTTCTGAGGTTCATTCTATAAAAAGCAGATGCTCAGAAGCTTTTGTTTAAAATTCATTTGCTCTCTGAAGCAAGATTTGGGGGTCAGCAGTGCCAATTGTCATCCCTTCTTTTTATTCATACCACAAAAGATGCTATGAGCTGTAAATGAGTTGCTCAAGATGCTGCTGCTACTGCTAAGTCACTTCAGTTGTGTCCGACTCTGTGCGACCCCATCCCTGGGATTCTCCAGGCAAGAACACTGGAGTGGGTTGCCATTTCCTTCTCCAGCGCATGAAAGTAAAAAGTGAAAGTGAAGTCGCTCAGTCATGTCCAACTGTTTGCGACCCCATGGACTGCAGCCTACCAGGCTCCTGCATCCATGGGATTTTCCAGGCAGGAGTACTGGAGCGGGGTGCCATTGCCTTCTCCGGCTCAAGATGCTACTGCTCATATATGGGCTTGAATCCTAAAAATACCATGAGTGCCATGAATTGTTATAAGGTCTGTTTTATAAACTAGTGCCATTCAGAGTGCCTGGTACCTGATTGTCATTTGGCAAATATTTGTTGAATGATCTAATGATTGTAAAAAATAAATTATCTGTATCTAATACCATAACCTCTCTGTTATGCCATAGTGTCTGATCATTATGTCTACACTGAATGAGGTTTTTGTACTCTAAGGAACCCTGGAAAAGGAACATTTTGCTCTTTCTTACTTGAGTTGCATTGTTCCATACTAGTTGTAGATCCAATTCCAGGTTGGGGTTACATATGGAATTATTACAATGTTTTGGTTTTTTTTTTTGCTGGTGGGAAATGGTGTTTTCCCACCAGTTTAGAATTTTGTGCATGCTCTGAAATCACTATTCTGTGTCCTGTTCATTTTGGAAGCACTTTGTGACTATTCTTTGTGGCTTATGTCTTTATTGGATATCTGAGGATCCAATATGCTAAGTTTCATAGAATTTGCACATGAGGGTGTCCAGTTGTGTCCGTCAAAGGTGGGCTAGGACCACCAACATCAGCATCATCTAGATGCTTTTTAAAATCCTAATATTCAACCCTAGACTTTAAAGTTTCAGAACTACTAATCCATAGACTAAGATCTGTAGACTATAGAGAATCAATCATTTTCATGTCAATATAAATTCTCTTGGAAAGAATTGAGGAATTATGAGTTTTTTCCCCCCAAAATTTCAGTTGCCATTTTATTAGATCATAAATAATATGCCAAGATATTGCTATTAGGTTGATAAATCATTTTGCACATTCATGAGCAAAGACTAGTGTTAGTCATGAAAATGACAATTAGGAAATGGAATATAGATACATGAGATCAGCTCAGTTCAGTTTAGTCACTCAGTCGTGTCCGACTCTTTGTGACCCCATGAATCGCAGCATGCCAGGCCCCCCTGTCCATCACAAACTCCCGGAGTTTACTCAAACTCATGCCCATCGAGTTGGTGATGCCATCCAGCCATCTCATCTTCTGTTGTCCCCTTCTCCTCCTGCCCCCAATCCCTCCCAGCATCAGGGTCTTTTCCAATGAGTCAACTCTTCGCATGAGGTGGCCAAAGTACTGGAGTTTCAGCTCCAGCATCAGTCCTTCCAATGAATACCCAGGACTGATCTCCTTTAGGATGGACTGGTTGGATCTCCTTGCAGTCCAAGGGACTCTCAAGAGTCTTCTCCAACACCACAGTTCAAAAGCATCAATTTTTCAGTGCTCAGCTTTCTTCACAGTCCAACTCTCACATCCATACATGACCACTAGAAAAACCATAGCCTTGACCAGATGGACCTTTGTTGGCAAAGTAATGTCTCTGCTTTTTAATATGCTGTCTAGGTTGCTCATAACTTTCCTTCCAAGGAGTAAAGCATGGATAAACCTTGAAGACATTATGCTAATTAAAATAAGCCAGACGCAAAGAATATGATATGATTTCACTTCGTGGGCTAACTAATAGCAACATCTTGGTATGTTTCTTATAAACTAGTCACTATGGAATAGTACTTTTCTGTTCTTTTTTTAAGCCCTGGTAACTGACTTCGGACTGTATTCAATGAGAAGGTTAAGACAATCACTACTTTCACATCTTCCACTGAACTAAGGGAGACTAAAAATAAATAAGTAGCAAATGGGAACTTCTAAAATGTTTCGTGGTATTAATATTAAAGGAATTCATGAAAAGTGAGAATATTCTTGATAGATTCCAGACTAGCTTTTGTGTTTATGGCTAGTTTTTCACATTTAAAACTTAAATGGTATCAGTTCTACTATATCCATACATTGCAAAAACCATTTTCGTATTTATTTTCAAGCTGTTTTCCTGTTCTAGTTTAGTGTTTTAGAATTTAATTATGAGATTACACAACTGAACTTAATGTAACCTGAAGAGTATATAGGAAAAACTAACAGCATGCAGGAGAAACTAATACACTGTTAATCAACAGACTTCCAGTTTACACTGAGAGCATTCCATTTTTGTGTTTGGTAAAATTTCTAATGAAACCAGTGTTTCACTGTAACTGTGACCATAAAACCCATTGCAGTGCTAGTGTGTCTCCTCACCTATATCCAGGAAACAACTTTACCCCAAGCTGCCCTTCAAAACAGAGGCTCTCCTGGACGAGGATGAGCCGCTGAGTTACTATGTCACTTCTGCTGACTCCAGCTTAAGACATGTAGGCGCTATGGTCCTGAAAATTAGCTTTCTTGGGTCAAAATGGTTTATTTGTTGGCAGTTAAGAAATTCTGCGTGCATTCACTAAAGCTAAGGTTAAGGTGATAAAGCAACTGAGCCTTTTAACACTTAAAGAAAGGTGGAGGTGAAGTGAAATAACCATTCAAAACAGCAAATAATTAATTGACTCTCTTTGTTAACAGGGAGGAGGTCAAGTACACAGGGCCACAGCAATCACACTGCCTGCATTCTAAACAGCTGTGGCTTTGTCTTAAAGTGATTAGGCTGGATTGTTGGGAACTCATTTAAAATGAGATTTTAATTTAGAACGGTAGTGGTAGAGTTTGAAAGATACTGTCAGAGTTTCAACAAATGATCATTTACCTTACTTTTTAATCTTCTTTTTAGTAATGTAGAGTTGTGACCTTTGAGTTCCATTTCCTTGATTTTTATTTTATTAAATCATGTTACATATTTGTTTTAAATTTGTAACTACCAGCTTTACTCTAGGATATTGATTATGTGATTCAGTCAGTTCAGTCACTCAGTCATGTCCGACTCTTTGTGACCCCATGAATTGCAGCACTCCAGGCCTCCCTGTCCATCACCAACTCCCAGAGTTTACTCAAACTCATGTCCATCGAGTTGGTGATGCCACCCAGCCATCTCATCCTCTGTTGTCCCCTTCTCCTCCTGCCCCCAATCCCTCCCAGCATCAGTGTCTTTTCCAATGAGTCAACTCTTCACATGAGGTGGCCAAAGTACTGGAGTTTCAGCTTCATCATCAGTCTTTCCAATGAACACCCAGTACTTATCTCCTTTAGAATGGACTGGTTGGATCTCCTTGCAGTCCAAGGGACTCTCAAGAGTCTTCTCCAACACCACAGTTCAAAAGTATCAACTCTTTGGTGTTCAGCTATCTTTATGGTCCAACTCTCACATCCATACATGACCACTGGAAAAACTATAGCCTGGATTATGTGATTAGATCAGTGTAATTATGAAGAGTTATACTTTTATGTATTAAAAGTTAACAAAAAGAAAATATGACTTTTCCAGAAACACTTGAATTAGCTACATCTCCATCATAGGACTCTGCTGAGTATTGTCTTGAAGTCTTTAAAGCCTGAAATGATAAGGACTTAGAGAACCATGATTGTAAAAGATGAGATATTTATGAAGTTTTCCTCCTTTTTATCACACAAGACAGTGTGTCAGGAAATAGTTGTGTTTGAAACAGAAGGCCAGAAGAAATGCACATAGCGTTTACTTGAAAAATGTTATCTGAGGAGGATAGTGTCCAAACTAGGGTAATGTTGAAGAAAATCTTTGGGAAGAAGAATTGAAGACCTGGAACACTGTTTGGATGATGTGATTAAAGAATTTAGAGGGAGGCATTTGAGTGCCAGTGAACAGCCTACAGGGATGGGCAGTGGGTAGGAAAAGCAAGCCAACAGATGGCAGTGGCAAGAAAGAGCTGATAAAATGTGGGAGAGATATGGTAGTGTGTATCAGCAAGGCTTTGGGGCTCTACATTTTTCAAGGAAGCTGAATCAGAAGATTTTTGTGAGAAGTATTTTTGTGATTTTGTTATATCTTTTCAAGAATGACATTTTATTTCAGGGAATAGGCTTACATTAGTTAAAAGTCCAAAGCAGAGTTTAATAATGATGTGTAAGTGAAAACGTCTCTTCATGTGGTCAATCCAAAATATGATGCCACTGCCTTTAAACTCACTCCAAAGTAGATTAGCCCCCTGAAAACATATTATTTACTGGAGATCTTTCTTAATCACTGATGTTTGGGTTCTTGTTTCTTGGCAAAGGTCCCATGTTACAATGAAATGAGACTCATACATTTCTACCATTCAGATGAAGAATGGTGGGTGGTGAGCATATGTTTCTGAGAATCTGCTTTTATTTAAATCAAAGCCTCCTTCATGCATTTTAACCCATAGTCATGTAAGACCAGTTGGAGATTATTTCCCTTCATTCTGTTTGGCCTTGTTTTACTCCATTGTAGAGGTATTTGAGGATTACGTATGGTTTTACCTGTGTTGGAAGATAATCATTAAGCATCAGCTGTGAGAACCATATGGAAACCAGGTTCCCCTGTGAGTTTCTTGCACACACAAAGAGGAGAGTTTGCTTCCATTTTCACTTAATAATCTCTCATTGCTGTTCTGGTTTTGAGGAAAGCTGTTGATCGTGTTTGAGCTGCAGAGTGGTTTCAGAGCCTGTGAAATGTACAGCTCATGAAGAGCATCAACATGACAGCTGGAGAGATTAGCGTCCATTCTGTGTGTGTAGAGAATTAGAGGACCAGTGTTCACAGAAGCAGGCAAGCCTTCTCACATTAATCAACGTCTTTTAACCCAGAATCAAAGTGGCTTCCTGTAAGGAAAAACACATGTGGGTAGACACTGTTTATTCCATTTTAAGTGGTTTCCCATTATTTGCAATAAAACTTTATGGACTAGAAAAAAAAAGGTCTACTATATATTTATACTAAAGAATGATAGAAAAGGGTAAATCATCTGGCAAATTGTAGCCTCAACATACTCAGTTTTTATTTAAAAAGACATACCTGAGCACATTTTATAGTTATTGTTGACAGTATATGGCCAACTAAAAATAGCAAGACAGTGCATCACAGGTTGAGATATAGTTGTAAATTTTGAAAAGTAATTCCCTTTGTGTCCTATATCTAAAACACTTGCAAGAAGGTAAATTTTGACCTCTGAATTTTCTTATAAAGAATAAAACTTTCCCAGGATAACCTAATAGGGGAAAGGACAATCATGACATTGTAATAGCAGCATAACTGTCTTATTCTGAGGCTCTGATAAATTTTTAGAAACCAAACTGAGCAACTCTAAGGGTCTTCTGTTTTAAATGGTCTCTTTGGTGAATCTACTAGCCCTGCACTCTCTTCCTTCTTACCTGGCTGTTTCTCTAGCCACTGCTCTGTACCTGTTTGGCTTGGTTTACCCTAAGAAGGTAGTTTCTTTTAGTTCTTAGAAATATTCTCCCCTCTTTTCCTTCTATGGTCCCCCAGATTCCCTTACAGTCTCTCACAATTCTTTTAACCCCTCATAAAATTACTATTCTCATCCTGCCTCCTTTTTCCAAAGATATTTATTCTTGGCCACTAAAAATCCATATAAAACTTAAGCCCTCTAGCTCTGATCCCTTTCTATAACTCTATGTACTCCGTCCAACAAAGAGGAAGAAGGTAATACTGGGAAATGTAGAAACACACAGGAATTAGACATTTAACAGTAGAATTTTTTTTTTTTAGTTTAAAACTTTATAAATAAGCTATCATTGTAATAAGTTACTGTAGTATAAATAGCAGGAAATAAAATACTTTGAAGAAGTTTCTGATAATATAGTGGTGAGTGAAAGTCGCTCAGTGGTGTCCGACTCTTTGGAACCCCATGGACTGTATAGGATTCTCCAGGCCAGAATATTGGAGTGGGTAACCTTTCCCTTCTCCATGGGATCCTCCCAACCCAGGGATAGAACCCACGTCTCCCACATGATAGGCAGATTCTTTACCAGCTGAGCCACCAGGGAAGCCCAAGAATACTGGAGTGGGTAGACTATCCCTTCTTCAGCAGATCTTCCTGACCCAGGAATCGAACCGGGGTCTCCTGTGTTGCGGGCAGATTCTTGTCAGAGCTGTGTTAGTGACTGTCAAGCTGAGAATATCAATGACAACGCTGCTTTCAGAGGTGACCAGTTGTAGTTGGATTTTGTAAAATCTCAAACCTCATGCATTTTTTTTTTCCCTGAAGACAGTTTGTAAATACTATTCAGTGAACTCTTAGGGGCATAAACTTTCTCCTTTCAAAGGAGCCAATTGTGTGTGGTTATTGGAGCCATAGAATTCAGTACAACAGTGGTACTGTATTTTAAAAATTAGTAACTCAAACAGGGTTAGGACAGAAATGATCCAGAAAGCTTTATTTTGTACTTCTACAATGTCGATATCCTCCATGAGAGGCAAGTGTTTTAAGGAAATTAAGATAGTTTCCATGATCCTGTGGAATTTCACCTCTCCTCACACATACACCTAACTCAGTTTTAGTGGGAAAGTTTGAATCATCACACATATACCTAACTCAGTTTTACTAGGAAAGTTTGAATCCAAGGCACAGTAGGTACATTAATAATGCATGTCACCGCAGTAGCTAGAGATGGTAATGCACAGATATATGCAGTAGAATAAATACAATGGAATGCATGCAAATATTCAGGCCATAAAATCCAGGTATGCAAAATATATACCTTTATTTTGCCATTTCTGGATTTAGGTTTTTTATTGCTAGCAAAACCTATTCTTTTCAAATTGAGGTAAACCTAAGAAACTTCTGAGGCAATTCAAGGCAAATTAAGTCTGTTTATAGTTCTGCATCTTGTCAGAGTAGCATCTCTGCTTTGGGGATATTGTGATAGCCTCAGGGGAGGAACAGCCGAACCTCAGTGCACGCTGGTATCTATTGAGACGTATGTTGACCTGTCTGGGTCTCCGTTGTCAACCTCTCACCACTGCCACCCTCCACTCTCATGCTGGCATCCATTGAAATGCCCCCATTCCCATCCACCTCCTTTTTTTATTTACTGCCTGACCCTGAAAATTATCCCATAGTAGCCAAAATCATGAGACAATAGGGCTGGGAGGTAGTACATCAGTTTACATATCACATTTTTATCTGGACACAGAAAGTTACACCGAAGATATTCTGGCTGTGTTGTTTGGAGTACACACCTCAGATGGGTGTGTAGAATTCAACGGCTCTGTCCATTGCAAGCACCTTTTGGGCCCTATTAGGCAAACCTCAAGAGCTCAATTCACCGTAGATAAAATAATCATTTTTTGTATTTCTAAAAATGAAAATTCTGTCTCTTTTTTCCCCCCAGATATTTGGTCATTCATCCTTGTTAGAAATGAATTCTGGGTGAAAAAGTGGGTGGGTGCTAAATGTTGGCTCCAGGTAAAATGGTCGAGACTGTCTTTGTTCCTCTCTCTGTTCACTTGGGCTTCCCAGGTGGTTCAGTGGTAAAGAATCCACCTGCAATGCAAGAAATATGGATGGATTCAATCCCTGGGTCGAGAACACCTCTTGGAGGAGGGCATGGCAACCCACTCCAGTATTCTTGCTTGGAGAATCCCATGGACAGAGGAGCCTGGAAGGGTTGCAAAGAGTCAGACATGACTGAAGTGACTACACACACACTATTCACTTTTACCAAGATTTCCCCTGTCCTGAATTTAGCATGTCATACCTTACAGTATGACCACCATTGGGACAAACTGGTGAGTGAGCTCAGTTAGAAACAGGATAACCCTTGAGTCATGTTTCCAGCTGATTGCTAATACCACTCATTTACATGAGTGCCCATGTAAATGTCCTAATTTCAGCTCTTACATACTAATACATTTGTCCCCTGGTATCCACAGGGGACTTCAGATACCAAAATTTACAGATGTTCAAGTCCCTCATATATAAAGGTGCAGTATTTGCATATAACTTACGCACATTCTCCTGTATTCTTTAAAACATCTCTAGGTTACTTCTAATACCAATGCAAGTGCTATGTAAATAGTTGCTATACTATATTATTTAGAGGATAAAGACAAGGAAACATCTGTATACATTCAGTACAATCACAACCATCATAGGCCTAACTACATCAGCAACAACATAACATTTTTCTCTCTTTGAATACTTACAGATTGCTTTCTTTTAATGACTTGAAAGAGAGATACATAGAATAAAACAGGATATTTAATATACAAGTACATATATAAAATGTAATTATAAACAGAGAAAATATAAATTCACTTCTCTCTCAGATACATACACTGTGTTGTTTTTCAGTCACTAAGTTGTGTCTGACCCTGTGAGACCAAATGAACCATAGCACCCCAGGCTTCCCTGTCTTTTACTATTTCCTGGAGTTTGCTCAAACTCATGTCCATTGTGTCAGTGATGCCATCCAACCATCTTATTTTCTGTTGCCCCCTTCTCCTCCTGCCCTCAGTCTTTTCCACATCAGGGTCTTTTAACCCTCACCAAAACCCTGATTCTTCTCTCTTGATAACCCTCATAAGATGATGATGATGGTAATGATGATGACAATGGTGATTGTTTTTTGATGTTACAGTGTTCATGGGGTGAGAGGATGAGATCTCTGATACTGTAGTAGTAAGTGGTGAGATGTCAGGCTAACAACCTTCTGGCAGAATATTAGAAGGGTCAGCTGGGTTTCCCTTACAGCTGCTGAGACTCTGGAGGAGGCTCAATGATGCTAATGTCAGAGTCTATGGAGACTGAAGGCTGGAGATCTTCAAGCTTGAAAATCAAGGCTTCACAATCACAGGTCAGGTGCTTTAGTTAGAAACATTGTTATGGAAAGCTGTTTCTTCTTTTCATCAGTTTCTTCTTCTCATCATCAAATAGATCATGCAGTGGTTCTAGGTGTGTTGTTATCTGTCAGGTGATACAGAGGCTTCGTTCCATCAAAGCATCATATTGAAGTTCATATCCTTTAACACATGAAACTATTGAAAAATTGCTGCAGATTTTTCAAGTGTCCAAACTGATGGTTCTAAGTCTAAAACTGCTCTAAGTCTTCTGCATCACTATCGTCATCATCTGTAGAGGATTTCAATAGACCTTCAAGTTCCCTATTGGTAAGGGTTTCTCTGTGCTTCAACATTGTCCTTGATCATGTTTGAGAAGCTTTCCCCACCAAATTCCTTGAAACATGCCTGACTTTTGCACCAGTAGTGGGGATGCCCCTGAAATCATAGACAACCTCATTCCATCATGGCTTCCAACATGCACTCCTGTCTTGGGCTTTGGGGAATCTATGGTCTCTGTAATTGTGAAGCTCTTCCATAAATCCACAAGTCCTCCAGAATGTGAGGCAAGTGTAAGTTGTTTTAGTACACCTGATGCCTTGATCTAATGGCTACAGCATTGACATAGTATTAAGAGGGCAGGGCCATTACATCCGCATAATTGTCTGTGAAGCAGAAAGATAGGGGATGGCTGGGGGCATCGCCAGTGATGAGGAGGCCCTTGAATAACAGCCTTGTTTTTTCGAGAATTTTTTTCACTCAGGAATGAAGCTCTGGTGGGACTATTCCAAGAACAAGATAGCCATCACCCAAACCTCCTTGTTGTATTGCTAGAACACAGGCAGGCGATTTTGGGTTTTCATCACATTTCATCACAAATGAAGCCTTGCTCTGGAAGATAGTCTTTCTTTTGCATGAGTTTCCCGAGCTCTTCTGGGAACACTAATGCTGCCTTGGCTTCAGCCAATGCTGATTCTCCTGTGATCTTTATGTAGCTCACCAGTCATCGCTTACCAGCCTTCCACTCCTTCCTCTCACACTCCTCAGCTCCCTCACAGTGATCCCTCACAGAGCACAGCAGTGCTCCTACAAATGAGGGTAAAAGTTTGCCATCAGCCAGGATGTGCTCCTGTGACATCTCCTCCAGCCCCACACTTAATGCTTTCTCAGTCTCTGCGAGCAGTTTAACACCAACCGGAGACCCTGGTGTTGCCACTATAGGAGCAGCGCTAACCCTCGCACAAACTGTAGCTTCTTTCTGCTTCATTGTGCAAGTGCTTGATTCCTTCTCACCTACCTTTCCACCCACTTTGGCAAGCAGCATGCCAGTTTTTCAAAAGATCTCAGACTTTCATTTTCTCTTCTAAAGAGAGCACTTTATGCTCTCTCTTAACCTTTGAGGGATGCTGTGACCACTTAATTGCTTTTTAAGAGCCGTTTTCTTCACAGAAACAAAGAGTATATATAGCATAAGCAGCCAATGTACAAGATGCGAGGTGAACAATGTTCATACAACTAGGAGAGCCTGAGAATCTGTGGGATGGCAGGAGGCTATAGCAGCCTTCATATCACACCATGAGGTGGATTTAGCATAGTGTTCAGTGCATGGCAAATTCCAGTTTTGCCTTCTGGAATTTTTTCCCCCAAATATTTTCAGTCTGTCGTTGCTTGAATTCATGGTCATGGATGCAGAGCTCAGGGATGCAGAAAACTGACTGTATTAATTTTGCATTTCAGTCGGTCTGCTTTTTCTGTGTCATATTGATACATATGGATATGGGTCAGTATTGGAAAATATCAGTAGCTTGCACTTTCATGTTTCGTGGTTTTTATATTCCTCTTCAAACCTACCACACGTATGTGGCACTATTTCCTTACTTGTTTAAAGCTTAAAGCATAAGTCCAGTTAGCTTAATCACAATGTTAGGGTTATGATGCTAGGTAGATAGCTTTAATTCATTTGAATATCAGTTAATTTTGTTTTGTTCTATGCCCTTAAGTGGCACTAAAATGTCATACTCAATGAGATAGTATGGCTAGAGGGGCAAAACCTGTCTTGACTGTATCAAAAGACCACACAGATACTCCTGAGTGCATGTTCTACTTTGGGGACAGAGTGGTATTATTTCTATGTGAACATCTGCACTTTGAAAGTCTATACTGAAAGAAGAGTCAATATTTATATTGATGTTAGCTATTCATCGCCTCCACTTCCACAGATATGTCAACTTGAAGCATATTCAATGTGTGGAAACCCAAATTTATAACAAAATAAATAAGGGAATGTATTTTTTAGCCCAGAAGTTTCTTTATAGTTCAGAGGAGTTTCTTTAAATAGTATGATTCCATATTGTATGGTAGAATACACACACATACACACATATGTGTATTACATATGTGCTATATATTTTATGTATATACTATGTATATTCATTTACATACAATTCTAGACAGTGAAGTATAATTGCAGTTATGTTCACTACCTGAAGATGCAGTGTTTTATGTTTTGAAATGACTGAATTAATAGACATTGGTAGAAATTAACTCATTATGATTACACTGTATTTCTTAGAGTTTTCCCAGTTAGTTAAGGACATTTTTTTTTTCAGAATCAAAACAGTCAGTTACAAAAATATTTCAGCTTTTTCAATTACAGAAGTTAGTCATAATACACATTTAATTGATTTTACATAATCAAGGCTGATTTACTATTAAGAACAGTTGTCACTATTTGCTTATTAAATGTCTTCTAATCGTAGTTAGTGACAGCCAGACAACTTTTAAATATAACCAAGAAAATGTTTATCAATAACAACAGTTTAATTGTTTAAACTTCATGCTTTTGTTGTTTTATAAGTTCTTTTAGAATACATTTACTTGTGTAAGGAATTGTTAATCATAAATCTGAAACGTAAGCTTCTTGTTCCTGCTGCTACCTTCTTGGATCATTCAAACTCTGACTGAAATCTTTGGGGATCTCTCAGTTCAGCACGGTCATGTCCAACTTTGTAACCCCATGGACTGCAGCACACAAGGCCTCCCTGTCCATCACCAACTCCTGGAGATTGCTCAAACTCATGTCCATTGAGTCAGTGATGCCATCCAGCCATCTCATCCTCTGTCGTCCCCTTCTCCCGCCTTCAGTCTTCCCCAGCATCAGGGTCTTTTCCAATGAGTCAGTTCTTTTCACCAGGTGGCCAAAGCATTGGAGTTTCAGCTTCAGCATCAGTGCTTCCAATGAATATTCAGGACTGATTCCCTTTAGGATGGACTGGTTGGATCTCCTTGCAGTCCAAGGGACTCTCAAGAGTCTTCTCCAACACCACAGTTCAAAAGCATCAACTCTTTGGTGCTCAGCTTTCTTTATGGTCCAACTCTCACATCCATACATGACCACTGGAAAAACTACAGTTTTGACTAGACGGACCTTTGTTGGGAAAGTAATGTCTCTGTTTTTTAATATGCTGTCTAGGTTGGTCATAGCTTGTCTTCCAAGGAGCAAGTGTCTTTTGATCTCACGGGTGTGGTCACCATCTGCAGTGATTTTGGAGCCCAGGAAAATAGTCTGTCACTGTTGCCACTGTTTCCCCATCTATTTGCCATGAAGTGATGGGACCAGATGCCATGATCTTAGTGTTTTGAATGTTGAGTTTTAAGCCAACGTTTTTACTCTCCTCTTTCACCTTCATCAAGAGGCTCTTCAGTTTCTCTTTGCTTTCTGCCGTAATGATGGTGTCATCTGCATATCTGAGGCTATTAATATTTCTCCCTGCAATCTTGATTCTAATTTGTGCTTCATCCAGCCCAGCATTTTGCATGATGTACTCTGCATATAAGTTAAACAAGCAAGGTGACAATATACAGCCTAGATGTACTCCTTTCCCAATTTGGAACCAGTTCATTGTTCCATGTCTGGTTCTAACTGTTGCTTCTTGACCTGCATACAGACTTTCTCAGGAGTCTCTGAAGGAGTCTATTCCTACTGCTCAGGAGCCTATTTAGGGTGGAGTTTGCTTGGAGAGAATAAGCCATTCCTTCCATCCCCACCCAGGAAACAAGCCTGCCCAGGAGCACTGGCCTCAGTGCTCTGAAATTCTACTCACTTCCCTAGGGTTTTCTGTATACATAGCAACACTCTGTGCCTGCCTGATGATGATCCTTTCCCAGGTTTTCACTTTTCCTTAAGACCTGTTTCCTATGCAAGACCATATGGTATTATAGAAGACAAATTTGAAGCACTAACCTGGGTTCTCGCCCCCTCATCTGTAATTCAGTTTTCTAATAATGAGGCCCTTGGATTGGAGCATTTTAAAAAGTATCTGGACAAGAGTAATTATTAGGGATTGCATTTATACACACACATACACATACACATACACACTTTTGTGAAACTGTATCTGAAGTCATAGACTTCACACTTGTGAAAATTTCAAGAATAAACCCAAAAAGCAATAAAAAGATCTTGATAGTTTCTTTTGTTTAAGTTTTAAAGACTCACATAATACAAAGAGAAGTCTGCAAGTGGCAAAAATGTAGCCGAAATGCTGACCTAAGTAAAAACTTTTAGAGTACTAATTAATAAAATTGCATTGAATTTAGAAAATGAATCATTATAAAAGGGTCTGAATGTACAAAGTTCATGCTACTACTGATAGTGAAGCAAGCATACAGAATCCAACATGGAAATTATTCATTTTTATCAGATAATACCCATTTAATTTAAAACTGACCTGTGACTTTCCAATATGAATACAATTATATTTAGTTTTCATGTTTCTTTAGTTAATTGTGTAATAAAATGTGACCAAACCTTTAAAATGCCTTTCTTGCCCTAATGCAACTGATTGAAATCAGTGGAGGGTTTTTGAAATAAATAAATAAATCTGTGTAACTCTTAAAAAAAGAGGATTCTAATGATTTTCTTGTGCTCAGTTAACTGACCTCCTTTAGGAATTTATTTTAGAAAGAGATGGCAGTAAGATTTACTGAGAACCTAATTCATGTTAGGGCTTCCCTGGTGGCTCAGACGGTAAAGCATCTGCCTGCAATGCAGGAGACCTGGGTGCAATCCTAGGTAGGGACGATCCCCTGGAGAAGGAAATAGCAACCCACTCCAGTACTCTTGCTTGGACAATTCCATGGACTGAGGAGCCTGGTAGGCTATATCCATGGGTCACAAAGAGTCAGACACGACTCAGTGACTTCACTTTGTTTCTTTTCATTTTAATTCATGTTAGACCCTCTAATGGAGCTTTCGTACATGTTTTCTCAGTTGTGATATGACGATAGAGGTAGAAGAAATTGTCAGGATTTCTAGAGGTTCCCAAACTCACATGTCCTCAGACCCTTAGACCCACATGAAACAAACTGTTGGCACTGTGGCAAATCCTCAAAATCTGCTTCTCAGATCCAGTGGACTCTCTTTCATGACAGAATGCAGGTTTTAGGGTGCTAGATCTTTGTATTTGTCTAAGAGGAACAAGAAATGTGAGATCTCTTGTTTGCTTGGCCAGCTCCAGATTTAAAAGTACAGAAATAAATGATGTATGAACCAAACAAAAGATTTCTACAAGCTAGGTTTGATTGTCTGGCTTCTGGTTTGATCTGGCCTCATCTCCTTGAATATGAGACCGAGATTTGTTATGGAGCTTGCCTGCAGGCAGCTGCTGTCTGTACCAGAGGTGGACCATGACCGTGACCATGGAATCCATTTCTACTGCCCACCAGTCCATGCTTTTGTATGACACAAAAGCAGAAGTTCTTAGGCCGTGGAGAATGAGTGAGATTGAATATTGCCAGGAAAAGACTAGGTACATTCATAAGCCTTTTCTAGCTGTAACCTATGAAAATCATGCCAAATTCAGGCAACATTTTCCAAAATTAAAAAAAGAAAAGAAGTTATCATTTGCTAGGATTTTTTAATATAATTTTTATTGTTGTGTGGACTTTTAATTCTCATTTTGATTATTAAAACAGCAATACTTTTTATCATTATGATGATGTAAAGTTAGGTAATTTAATGCATGGCCATCTGGAGAAGGAAATGGCAACCCACTCTGGTGTGCTTGCCTGGGAAATCCCATAGACAGAGAAGTCTGGTAGGCTACATGGGGTTGCAAAGAGTCAAGACACGACCTAGCAGTGAAACAATAACACATTCTTTTGGGCAGTTAAAAAGAAAAAGCCTATGAAATATAAGCCATCCCCAGGGTATTAGTTTTTAGTTTTACCTCATTAACAAAGAGTTAAAATTCAGCTATTTCTGTGGCATATGCCATGGTAACTTCTAATCCTGAAGTTAATTCTAAAATAATCTGGGGCAATCCTGATGCTTTTAAATATGAAAATCTACACAACCCACACAGCAAGATTTAAGAATTTTACTATAAATGGGAGAAGGATGAGCATGCTTGGAGATCTGACATCAGGATGAGCACTGGGTTTGGGAATAGAGAGGGTAGGTACACTTGCTAAGCTCCGCATTCTCAGGAACACACGGGGGCTATCCCGAGTATTCCAGAGTACCTTCCCAGTGTTCCAAACAGGATCCAAATTGCAACCTTTTGGGAACATGAAAAACATGAAGTCAGCTAGAGATTATGAGACCAAAGACATGGCGCTGTTGGCTTGTCACAGGGTAAAAATGACAACACTTCTCTCTTAAGATAGGAAATGAAGTTCAAGAATGTTAAGTGTCACAGAAATCTTATTATGACTATGCTAACCTTTTACCCTTTCTCACAACCATTCCCATAGAGATAAATTCTGCCACATCAAACCAATCTGCTGAGACCTACATGGTAGAGACCATTCTAGGCATCTTGTCCAAACCTCTGGAGAAACTTGCCTAATTAAATCTTCAGCATAGAGCAGGATGCTTAAAATCCAGGCTCCAGAAAGAAATACTATAAGTGAAAGTGAAGTTGCTCAGTCATGTCCGACTCTTTGCAACCCCATGAACTGTAGCCCACCAGGCTCCTCTGTCCATGGGATTCTCCAGGCAAGAATACTGGAGTGGGTTGCCATTTCCTTCTCCAGGAAATACTATAAAACTGTGTTTATTATGAAAATATTAAATTTCAAATTTAAATGCATATTTTATTGGTCAGTATACATCATGCCCCTAAAGTAAGGCGTAAGCCTCCACTTGTTATCCTTCACACTTCTAGAAGATAGGCAAGTAGCCAAGAAAATGCAGACAAAGGGAAGTTCAGGGACTTTCGCAATGTAAATCTGTAATATCTCTCATAACAAGTCTACTTACATCCCTGTAATGCATTTAGCAGCCTAATGATTAAAATATAGATATTTAGCAGTAATGGGATTAATGTTCATAATATGATTAGATTCATGAAATTAATATTACATTAAAATTTATAGATATGTTTGAAGTGGTAATTTATAAAATTTTAATTATATAGGTAGCTCACTTTGTATATTCTGTTTTGACTCATGATCTTAATATATAGATTATTTTAAAATATAAAATACTTTTCACATATCTCAGAAGCTTAAAATTTGTCAGCATAAATAGTGTTTTATGCAGTTAAAGGTTGCTTTTCATATTATTTCATTAATATTAACATTGCAACAATATTAGATGGGGGGACTTGGTAATTAGTTCAGCTCTCACTCTTAGAGCATTTCTTCTCAGGTAGTGTCTGAGAATGTGATAGAAACATTTGTCCGCTTCTAATGGATTTTCCAGTACTCTGAACCAAAAATCTGGACATGTGTTTTATCACACACAGAACTATGCTTGCCACTTTGGTTTTCTATCCTTCTTAAATTTTCCCAGTATAGTTGTATGCACATTTTCTTTTTTAAAATTACTGATGCAAGGTCATGGTATACATACATTTTTCTAACTCACATGTTTAATCTATATATTCTGTTGATATTTCCACATCATTAAAAATTCTTTTATAACATTTTTAATGTTTGAATGATATTTTATTATATAATGAACTATAATTTATTTAACAATCTTTTTTATTTTTTTCTCTTTAAAAATAGAATCCATGTAGCTAAAATTTTGTATATATACACAGCCATTTCATAAGAATAAATTTCTAAAAGTGTGATATGTTAAAGAGAGTATAAAATCTTGACATGTTTACAGAAAAGTATGTTACATGATCATATACTTTAGGACATGTACCCGTGTCCCTAAACACTCAATAACAAATTGTATTAATGGTATTATTACTATTCCTTTGTTGATATAACAGGAAAACAGTGTCCTGTTGTTTTAATGTACAATTCTTTAGTGATCACTGAGGCTGAAAAATTTTTTATACATTTCTGGTTATCTAAACAGAGAGACATGGGGGCAAATTTTCCTAAATGTCAATAAGTAACCTTGCACAGAAAATATGAATTCCATCATCTTGAGTGGGCCAGATCCCTCACTCTAGCTGTACATGAATGACATTAAATTTGTAGAAATATAATATTTAGTTCATTTCATGAAGGGGACAGATCACTCAAAAACTTTGATCAAATTTCCATTTTAAGATAAAGAATGTTAATAATCAGTCTAGTGAAAAGTTGTGTCAGTAAGTGTGACATCTAAGCCACAAATGATTTAGATGATTTTCTTTTCTCTGCAATAAATCATGTGAAATAGACACCTTATTAAAGCTACATGTTTCCCTTAATGAGGCATTAAATTCTGAATGTATTTAATCTTTTTAGTATTTTTGCATTTAGCTTCCTTTTTAAAGGTAATTCAATTCAAAATGTGACTTGAATTGGAATTATTTTTTTATTTATTGCTGATTTTCAAATCCATATTAAATGATCACTTATGTGATGCGTGAAATGTTTCTTGAAACAGATCTTTTAAGATCAAAAGACTTAAAATGTTATTGGCAGGAATTTGGACATATTAAGATTGCGATAACCATTGCTGTGTAATAAAGTGCTCCAACCTCCAGCTGTTTTCCAGCTGAAAACAGCCACCTCTCATTATTTCATACATTTTCTAGGAATCAGGAAGCCAGAAGCATATTCAGAGGGTGGTGTGGCTCAGGTCTCTCATGAGGATGCAGGGAAGCTGTTGGCTACAGCTGTACTTTCTGAAGACTTGACTGAGGCTGAAGGATCTACTTTAAAAAAAAAAGAAATGTATTTGATGTACAATATCGTGTTCGTTTCTGGAGTACCACATAGTGATTCAGCATTTACATACATTGGGAAATGATCACAATAAGTCTAGTAACTATCTGTCCCCATACCAAAGTATAATATTATTGACCATATTCCTTGTGCTGTATGTTAGATCCTGGTGGTTTATTTATTTCGATACTGGAAATCTTTACCCCTATATCCCCTTCATCTATTTCACCCAGTCTGTCACTACTCCTCTCCCTCCTTGCAACCACTCTTTTACTCTCTGTCTATAAGTCTGCTGAAGGATCTACTTCTAAGCTCCTTCACAGGAAGGTTGCTGAGGACAGACATGGCTTCTCCCAGAGTGAGGGATCCCAGAGACAGAGTGAGCAGGGAGGAGGAACGAGAAGGGGAGGGGAGTGTTTATTAGAGTAAATAGTATTACCTTGTAACATTTACCATAGCTATTAATCATAGGTTAAAATAAATGATGTCCACATTAAGCCGCTGCTGCTGCTGCTAAGTCGCTTCAGGCGTGTCGGACTCTGTGCGACCCCATAGGGCCCACCAGGCTCCACCATCCGTGGGATTCTCCAGGCAAGAACACTGGAGTGTATTGCCATTTCCTTCTCCAATACATGAAAGTAAAAAGTGAAAGTGAAGTCACTCAGTCGTGTCCAACTCTTTGCAACCCCATGGACTGCAGCCCACCAGGCTCCTCTGTCCATGGGATTTTCCAGACAAGAGTACTGGAGTGGGTTGCCATTGCCTTCTCTGCAACATTAAGCATATCAGAATGTATCAGTTTCTTTTAACTGTTCATAGCCTTACCTTAGCACTCTGTATTACATAATCTTTACATGGTTAAACCTAAGTGTACTTTCAAAGAATTTCCTCCTCTTGTGCCTTAGCATTCCTAAAACTCAGACCCCAGATTCTCCCTCCATCTTTCCTCTTCCTCCATCAGTGTCCAATATTATATCAAAAAGATGGTAGGGTCTTGGAGGAAGGAAAACCCAGAGCTTACAGGAACCTCAAACACTGTCTCCTCTGTGCTTTGATAGAATAATGCTAGTAGCAATGACAAGATGCCAGCAAGGCTGGGCTCTGTGCCTCAACAACTGCTCCTTTAGCACAAGAGACAGAGCAGCTTTAACTGAGAAATGTGGCAAGGAACCAAGGGGTTAAGAATAGTCCCAAACTTCAAGTCCTTAAGGAAGTGATATGCTCTCTCCTGGATGGACTTTGTCCAAGTGCTTTGTTAAAAATAAACCAACATGGAAAAAACAACAAAAAAGACTCCAAATTCTTCATTTTTTCAAAATAATTCAGCTTCAGTGTTTTCTTTATTAAATCAAACTCCTTTGTTTATTTTAAATAAAATGAAACAAGTATGTTATCATTTTAAAGAAGGGCCTCATTATTTTCTTATGGAATTAGTTAGTTGCTTTATATACATTGCCTCATTTAATATTAGTATCTTAATTTGTAATTCCCACAAGATCCTCTTTGCACAACCCTGTATCCATTTGAAAGATAAGGAAATCCACATCTGAAGAAGAAAATCAGCCCATCAAAATTAAAACTTCAAAAAGGGACTCAAAGTTGAAGCTTAGTTTTTTAACTCAGGTTTATTTTTTTAGAGTAGAATAAATTAGTGTTCAGTCAGTTCAGTTCAGTTGCTCGGTCGTGTCTGACTCTTTGCGACCTCATGAATCATATCACGCCAGGCCTCCCTGTCCATCACCAACTCCCGGAGTTTACTCAAACTCATGTCCATCAAGTCTGTGATGCCATCTCATCCTCTGTCGTCCCTTCTTCCTCCTGTCCCCAATCCCTCCCAGCATCAGGGTCTTTTTCCAATGAGTCAACTCTTCTCATGAGGTGGCCAAAGTATTGGAGTTTCAGCTTCAAATCAGTCCTTCCAATGAACACCCAGGACTGATCTCCATTAGGACGGACTGGCCGGATCTCCTTGCAGTCCAAGGGACTCTCAAGAGTCTTCTCCAACACCACTGTTCAAAAGCATCAATTTTTCAGTGCTCAGCTTTCATCACAGTCCAAATCTCACATCCATACATGACCACTGGAAAAACCATAGCCTTGACTAGATGGACCTTTGTTGGCAAAGTAATGTCTCTGTTTTTTAATATGCTGTCTAGGTTGGTCATAGCTTGTCTTCCAAGGAGCAAGTGTCTTTTGATTTCACGGCTGCACTCACCATCTGCAGTGATTTTGGAGCCCCCCAAAATAAAGTCTGACACTGCTTCCACTGTTTCCCCGTCTATTTTCCATGAAGTGATGGGACCAGATGCCATGATCTTAGTTTTCTGAATGTTGAGCTTTAAGCCACCTTTTTCACTCTCCTCTTTCACTTTCATCAAGATGCTTTTTAGTTCCTCTTCACTTTCTGCCATAAGGGTGGTGTCATCTGCATATCTGAGGTTATTGATATTTCTCCTGGCAATCTTGATTCCAGCTTGTGCTTCTTCCAGCCCAGCGTTTCTCATGATGTACTCTGCATATAAGTTAAATAAGCAGGGTGACCATATACAGCCTTGAGGTACTCCTTTTCCTACTTGGAACCCGTCTGTTGTTCCATGTCCAGTTCTAACTGTTGCTTTCTGACCTGCATGCAGGTTCTCAAGAAGCAGGTCAGGTGGTCTGGTATTCCCATCTCTTTCAGAATTTTCCACAGTTTATTGTGATCCTCACAGTCAAAGGCTTTGGTATAGTCAATAAAGCAGAAATAGATGTTTTTCTGGAACTCTCTTGCTTTTTTGATGATCCAGCGGATATTGGCAATTTGATCTCTGGTTCCCCTGCCTTTTCTAAAACCAGCTTGAACATCTGGAAGTTCATGGTTCACATATTGCTGAAGCCTGGCTTGGAGAATTTTGAGCACTACTTTGCTAGCGTGTGAGATGAGTGCAATTGTGCGGTAGTTTGAGCATTCTTTGGGATTGCCTTTCTTTGGAATTGGAATGAAAACTGACCTTTTCCAGTCCTGTGGCCACTGCTGAGTTTTCCAAATTTGCTGGCATATTGAGGGCAGTACTTTCACAGCATCATCTTTCAGGATTTGAAATAGCTCAACTGGAATTCCATCACCTCTGCTAGCTTTGTTCATAGTGATGCCTTCTAAGGCCCACCTGACTTCACATTCCAAGATGTCTGGCTCTTGGTTAATGATCACATCATCGTGATTATCTGGGTCATGGAGATCTTCTTTGCATAGTTCTTCTGTGTATTATTGCCACCTCTTCTTAATATCTTCTGCTTCTGCTAGCCCATACCATTTCTGTCCTTTATTAGTGTTAGAAGTATTTAAAAAGTTAAGATGATGTTTACATGAATAGAATATTAGATCATCCTTAAGATAGACTAAAACCAAAAGTATAAATACTACCATTTGGAGGTAATATCTGAAATGATTTGTTTCATGAATCCTCTTTCCTACAGGTACTTTGATAATTCCTTCTCACTTAAGACTTAATTAGGACTGATATCATGTCATGGTTGCAAAGGGTCCTGTTATGACTTTAATATAGCTTATTTTCTTGTCATATTTATTTCCATTTTCTTAAAACAACAGACATAGCTGATTATATAACTTTATTTTTCTAGGTCCCCTAAAAACCCAGAACAGAAGATCATTAAGAGAGTGATTGCTCTTGAAGGAGATATTGTAAAGTAAGTACTTAAGCTATGGTTTTTGAGTTCAGGTTATAAATGTCTAGATTTTTGTCTCGTTTTAAATCACATTACACAGAATGTATATCTCAGTCTAGAGAGGTGTATTTGATGGCTTCAAATCTTTGAAGACTTTCTAAGTGAACTACTACATCTTTAGTGAGTATCATCAATCATTTGATAGGATATAACACGTCCATAAGCTGGCTGATGGTACTCTTATCCTTTTACTGGGAGACACATTTGAAATAGATATTAATTAAGGTGAAATTAACCACATTTTGTCAAATGACCACTAAATAACTGTATTTCATATATTTAAATTAGCGTCATTTTTTAGATTATGATGTCAAGTTTCATTTTAGAAAAATTCAATAATACTTTATTATTTTAGAAGCAAACACAGAAACAAAAGGGGAAATATTATTATAATAAGGATGGGGAAAGATGTAAATGAATATGAAACGGAAACTTCTGAATCAGTGACAAAAGCAGTAGTTTTAGAATATAACATTGGGACTTCACTGGCAATCCAAAGATTAAGAGTCCATGCTTCTATATAAGGGGCACAGGTTTGACCCTGGTCAGGGAGCTAAGATCCCATAGAACACTTGGCCAAAAGAAAAGAAAATAACATTGTAACAATCAGCTGTTTTAACAATATGTAATAATGTTTTATTTATTCTGCTTGCTGATAAATCTAGAATAATGTTTGAGATTCAACAAGTAAATACTGATGTAGCATGCAATGTCTCATACTGATTGGTTACTTTATTATATGTTACAGCCAAGTCTATACAATATGGGATTCACTATGCTTTGAAACTATATTTAGAAAGTTTTTTGATCCTGTTTTCCCAAAAAGCTTGATCCTAGGCTATTTGTATTAATGACAGTACAGTTTAAGCAATCTCATTAAGATGATCTAGAGTAAAATCTCGACCAGCATTTCTCAAACCATGGCCCAAAGGGCACTGGGAGTTTCCAAGACCCTTTGTGAGGGTCTTTGAGATCAAAACTACTTTCCCTGTAATACTAAGATGTTATTTGCTTTTTCACTGTCATTTCTCTTGAGTGTACAGTGGAGTTTTCCAGAAGTTGCATAATGTATGATATCTCAGCTGACTGAAGGCAGAAATAGATATGCAACTGTGGCTGTCTTCTATTAAGCCAGATACTAAACAGATTGGCAAACACGTTTGAAAAAAAAAAAGCCTCCCTTCTCACTATTTTTTCTCTTGTTTTGAAAAACAATCGTGCTTTTCATTCAACTTGTTCTTTTTGTTAACATACAGGCTTATTATTGTTATTTTATATTGAATAACTAAAGATATCTAAAAATTCTCCACTATGAATTCTAATATGATAAATATTGACAGCTGGTATCCACATAAACAAAGGTTCTTCAAGACCTCAATTTTTGGCATATGATGTGCTTGGTCTGTATTCATGAGTATTTGTTTGTTCTTTTTTCCTTCTAAAATCCTTGTTGTTCAGTCAGCCAGTCATGTCCTTATTGAAGTATAATTTTTATGCTGTGCAATTCACCCATTTTATAAATATACTGTGCAGTAATTTTTAATATAAATCTATACAGTTGTGCAACCCTCACCACAATCTAGATTTGAAACTTCCTATTACCCTCAGACATTCCCTTCCCAGATTTGTCCTTAACTCTGGTTCCCGCCAAATCCCCGCTGCTAGTGCCGCACAACCATCGATCTGCTTTCTCTCGGTTAGCCTTTTCTAGAAATTCTACTTACATTTTAATATATGTCGTCCTTTGTATCTGGTTACTTTCACTCAGCACAGCATTTTTGTTGGTTTCTTCATGTTGTGCATCTGTAGTTTATTCCTTCATATTATTGATTACGTTTGATTACATGAACATACAACTCTATGAGTATATTCAAATCAGTGAGTTCCACCTTTTAAATGGGTAAATTATATGAGTTACATCTCAATAAAGCTATTTTAAAAACAAAAGAATTGATCAACAAAGCAGGGAAACTTTCATCTATGTAATCTAACAGGATTAGGAATGGCAAGGGGCTCATTTTATAGTATAATTCAAAGAGAAGACAACTTTAATTCAGATGTAATATTATTGGTCACTAGATAACTAGTCCATAATGTGAGATTGCAAAGCTTGGTCAGACATTAAAAAACAAACAAGCAAAACAAAAAACAAATAAACTGTGCAATCAGAAGCCCTACAACAGACCTTTCTGAAAAAAAGGCAGAATTGTTACTTTCCTCAGTAAATATAAACATTCTGTTCACAGACGAGAGGCTGAGCTAGAAAAAGGGCTAATGGTATAGGATTGAAGGATGAGAAAAGGGTTTATGGGAATGTAGTAAGTTTACACCTTCTTTCTCCACGGCAGCAACCCACATGTTGAACCTCTAGCTTGTTCCATTCTGCAGACTGACACTTGAGACATGCATCCCTTTCTGCCCTCTTCGCTATTCTTCTATCATGCAGCAATGAATGATATAAAGCATGAAAGTAACAAGGCTCAAGACTTTTCTACTCTGTAGCCTTTAAAAACTGATTAATACTTGATTAAAAGAGAATTATCTTTTTATTTGGTGTTTTAAAAGAAAAATTTAACTTCTATTCATCTGAAACTTCCATATCCTAGATATTCTAGCCTTCTTGAACTTTTAATTAGTAATTGAATATATTCCTATAATGATTTTCTAACAATGTTGAAAAACATTAAGGGATATTTAGAAAATAAAATAGTGTTTATTAATGTGGTTACTTCTTTTCTCTGTTACCCATTTTTAAGTGTATGAGAAAATATAAAAAATTAATATGCTATCTGTCTACCACTCATAGCATATTAAAAATTTTATATGTTCTCATATGCTTAAAATGGGTAATGAATAAAAGTATTCTTGCCTGGAAAATTCCATGGGCAGAGGGGCTGGTGAGCTACAGCCCATGACATGACAAAGAGTTAGACATGACTGAGCATGCATGTATCCACACTACCACTGGAAATCATTTGTCAATTAGTGTCCTAACTTGTAGTAGGCAAGGTGCTTCTATCTATGCTACAGACCTAGAATTTCCACTCCTACTTTTACCTTGGGTAATACCAGATTACCTAGTAGGCAAGCTAAGCACTAATGTAGGTTTCCAGAAAAAAAAAAATTTTTTTTAAGTATTATTTCACTAAATGACCAAAGGGGGAAAAATATCACTTATCAGCACTTGGCTATACTTACTGTGCATTTTATGCTATTTTTATTTTGAATTACACATAATTAGAGGCTATAAAGGGAACCATCATCTTTTCAAAGGTTAAGCCCTTGAAAAGTTTGATCAAGTCCTCAATTTAATGTTCTGTTAAACTCCTTCAGATTACAGTTAAGTTCAATGTTAGTCACTCAGTCGTGTCCAAGTCTTTGCGACTGCATGGACCGTGGCATGCCAGACTCCTCTCTCCATGGAATTCTCCAGGCAAGAATACTGGAGTGGGTAGCTATTCCCTTCTCCAGTGAATCTTTGGAACCCAGGTCTCCTTCACTGCAGGCAGATTCTTTACCATCTGAACCACCAGGGAAGCCCAAAAGTGTTAGGTGCTAAAAGTGAGTTGTGTCTAAAAGTGGGTTGTGTCTCACTTTTTGAGACCCCACAGACTGCACCAGGCTTCTCTGTCCATGGGATTTTCCAGACAAGAATACTGGAGTGGATTGCTGTTCCCTTCTCCAGGGATCGAACCTGAGTAGAATACAGTTTACAGAGCACTCGTTTGAAGTTACCTGGTGAAGGCAGGGTGACAGAGCCCAGAGCAGCTCTTCTGGTTTCTGTCCGCCTGTGCCCCGTCTGCTGGCGCAGCACTTCTGCCGCCTTGTCTTTGTTCCCACTGGCATTGCTCCATTATCAACTGCTGACTTCCTTGGGTGTGGGCCATGCTTAAACTACCTGAGAGAAGTCTGAGTTTGCCCCTTTGATCTAGAATCCATCCTCCCTACAGGCCACTGGCCAACTAATTGGTCAGCTGCCTTTGGAGTAGGTGCCCTTGCCTGGTTTAGTGAGCTGTGTCTAGGCAGGTAATTTACCTGGTACTGATGCTGCAGTTATAAGGAACCTCTTGGAAAGAGCTTGTATAGCAGATGCCCTGAAGCCTCCCACATTCTGGCAGTGAGATTAGGAGTCGTTTTCCTTAGCACTGCCCTTCAAAACCTCATTTTTGATTAGACTATATCTGCTCTCCTTGGTACTTGCTCTGACCTTACTCTCTAGGGAAGATTTTTTTTTTTAATTGCAGAAATAACACAAGTTTGAAAAAATGTAAAGTACTGTCATGAACAACCTTGCACACATGCCTTCATACACTTGTGTGTTTATTCTCATGGAACAGATACCTATAAAGTGGAAATAGTCAACATATGCTTTGCTGTTGCTGCTGTTACTTTTAGTTCTAATATATACAGCCAAATTCCCCTCTTAAGAGGTTTGTGTATATTTACACTCTCACCAACACTGCATGAAATACCCTTTCAGAAGAAATTGGCTTAAATATCATGTCCAGAAACCAAAACACTGCATCACAAAATTTGAAAAAGTTCTAGATGATCAAGTTATATTTAACATAATCAGTTTGCTGACAGTACAGTCCTTACAACTGTTCATTTAATGAACACTGGTGTAGACACTAGAGAGACGTAGTTGAGCAAAAGAGACAGTCTCTTCCTTTACGGAGCTTACATTCTAGTGGTTGGAAGCTAATAATAAACAGACAAACATATCGCATAATGCAATGTCACAAGTTAGAAGTGCTATGGAAAAAAATATAGTAGGAAACGAAGTATAGACTGATGGTGGGAGTCTGATTGCTAGTTTAGGTAGAGTGTTTACTGTAAAACTCTCTAAGGAGAAGGGATTTGAGCAGATATCTAAATTTAGGGAGAAGAGGAGGAAGAGAGCCATTCTAGTGTCTGGGGAAGGACAGTTCAGACTAAAGGAATAAATAACAAATGCAAATCTGAGACGGATGCATGTTAGATGAGTTTACAAGATGTCAGCATGATGGATTTTCATGCAGGAAGAAAATTGATGTAGGAGATTAGATTTTAGAGACTTGCAGAGCCTTACTATGACTTGTGGGTCATAGTAAGGACTTTGAATTTTATCCTAGGGGGATGGCAAGCCAGAGGAGAGCTTTGAGCCGTGGAGTGGTATGATCTGATTGGTGTTTTTAGAGGATCACTCTGCCTGCTGTGAGGAGAATAGGCTAAAGAGAGGCAATCTGACCCAAATAACCGGTCAAAGTATTTTTCTCTTGAGAAAATCACATCTAGCTTCTTCTAACAGTAGTTAGGGAACCTTATTTATGACATGAATGATGACTACTTTGATTTATTATTTCAGAGTGATTCACAGAAGTAGTCACATTATTTGTAATCACTGTCATTATGATTATATTGACAAATGATAAGTAGAGTTGAAGTATTTGTTCAAAAAATTCAGACAACTGTTGCTAAGACTGTAAAAGAGGAGACTTTCAGGGGTCCAAAGGTTCTATCTTGATGTCAACATTGATTAAAATCACAAAGCAATTGCTTAATTCTCTGGATAGCTTAGGTAGGAATGTTAACTTTTGTCATAAAGTTAACCCAAATGAGGATGCTTATCTATAACATTAACAGTCAAAAGCTAATGAAAGTAATATCTAGACTCATTAGTTCCACCAAAATATTTTTCATAGTTATTTGCTTTTTCTTATTAATTTGTTATGACTCACAGAGAAGCCCTGTTTTAGAAAACCATAAAATGAGTACAAAGCACTAAATTCCAGCAAGTCAATAGGAATCAACCCAATTGAAAGTTTTAAAGCATCAGTATTTTTTATTGGGACATTTGTATTTCTGTTTCACAGATTTTGTCAGCCCAGTCAGAAATGAAACCTAGCATCCTTGGTCCTCGTCCTTGGTCAATTACACTCTATAGACGTTTGGAATCTGGGCTTACATGTGGTCAGCAACCTCAATGAACTAAATGAATAGTCTTTGTAGCCCCTAGTGAAGAGGGAAATCAAATACTTTATCACCTAAGCTGGGACACTTTTTAGAGCAAAAGGGGATGATGTTAATTATTACCTTGGAGTAATCAGCATAAACAGTACTGCCCAAACTGCAACAAGTGGTCACCCTACCAGAAAATGTAATCTACTTTCTAGTTCACTTCACACAAATTGATTTTATTTAGTCTGTAGCCTTCCTGGTTCAGGAGAGTTCCAAGAAGTGTTCATAGAAAACAATCAGTCTGTGGCTCCAGGGATGTATTAGATCTGGTGGGATCAATGGTGTTGAGTTCACAGCAGTGTTTTTCCTGTTTTGAAGTATAGTGTAAGACTTTCTCTCACAAGTATTGACACTGCAGCATAGTCTGAGGTAAACAATTGTGAGACTTCTCTCTCTGCAAAATGTTTAGATAATAATTCCCCTTCAAGTCTGGAGACTTTTACTTTGTAAAATGTCAAAATACCCTAATTTATTAAAAATAGCTTTCTGGTATAAGCAAAAAAAATATCCATTGAATCATTGGGATTTAAACATCGTAAAGCTTGTTGATCTTAAATGTGCTATTGAAGATAGGAAAATCAATATTAACTTATCACAGATGGTTGGAACATATTATATTCCAGCAAATGATGAAGCTTTATATAAAGAAAAAGAGAACTAAATTGAGTTTTCCCCAGTAAAGCAAAAAAATGATGTTTGTTTAATAACTTCTTTTTATGGTTGGTGTAATATTCTGAATAATAGGAACCTAATGTGTCTATTGGGCTTTGCTGGTGACTCAGAGGTTAAAGCGTCTGCCTGCAATGCGGGAGACCCGGGGTTTGGTCCCTGGGTCCGGAAGATCCCCAGGAGAAGGAAATGGCAACCCACTCCAGTATTCCTGCCTGGAGAATCCCATGGAGGGAGGAGCCTGGTAGGCTACAGTCCATGGGGTCGCAAAGAGTCAGATAGGACTGAGCTACTTTGCTAATGTGTCTATTGGGCTCCCCTGGTGGCTCAGAAGGTAAAGAATCCACCTGCAATGCAGGAGACTTGGATTCGACTCCTGGGCCAGGAAGATCCCCTGGAGAAGGAAATGGCAACCCACTCCAGTATTCCTAATTGGGAAATCCCATGGCCAGAGGGAGCCTGGCATTCTACAGTCCATGGGGTCACAAAGAGTCAGACACAACTTAGTGACTAAGCACGCATGCATACGATGTGTCTATATGGCTCTCTTTGAAGACCATGCGTTGGTTTATGGCATTTTTGGTAGATTAGGAATTCATCTGTCCTAAAGGAAGGATAGAATAAAAAAGGAACTTGAAAAAAAGCTTGTGTCCAGAACCCTGATAAAGATTGGTGAGGGCATTGTTTTTGATAAGCATAGAAAACAACAGTTTATTTTATAAATTTCAAATGGGAATGAGATAGATGGTTGCTCCTGAGGACAGAAGCATGTTTACACACTGGGTCCTATCTGTTGGGAAACTGAACAGAAAGTTTTCAGAAAGCTCTAAGGCCCTTTCAGTTCAGTTCAGTCGCTCAGTCGTGTCTGACGCTTTGCGACCCCATGAATTGCAGCACTCCAAGCCTCCCTGTCCATCACCAACTCCCGGAGTTTACTCAAACTCATGTCCATTGAGTCAGTGATGCCATCTAGCCATCTCATCCTATGTCATCCCCTTATCCTCCTACCCTAATCCCTCCCAGCATCAGGGTCTTTTCTAATAAGTCAACTCTTCACATGAGGTGGCCAAAGTATTGGAGTTTCAGCTTCAACATTAGTCCTTCCAATGAACACCCAGGACTGATCTCCTTTAGGATGGACTGGCTGGATCTCCTTGCAGTCCGAGGGACTCTCAAGAGTCTTCTCCAACACCACTGTTCAAAAGCATCAATTTTCGGTGCTCAGCTTTCTTAATAGTCCAACTCTTACATCCATACATGACCACTGGAAAAACCATAACCTTGACTAGACAGACCTTTGTTGGCAAAGGAATGTCTCTGCTTTTTAATATGCTATCTAGGTTGGTCATAACTTTCCTTCCAAGGAGTAAGCGTCTTTTAATTTCATGGCTGCAATCACCATCTGCAGTGATTTTGGAGCCACTGAAAATAAAGTCTGACACTGTTTCCATTGTTTCCCCATCTATTTCCCATGAAGTGATGGGACCAGATACCATGATCTTAGTTCTCTAAATGTTGAGCTTTAAGCCACCTTTTTCACTCTCCTCTTTCACTTTCATCAAGATGCTTTTTAGTTCATCTTCACTTTCTGCCATAAGGGTGGTGCCATCTGCATTTCTGAGGTTATTGATATTACTCCCAGCCATCTTGATTCCAGCTTGTGCTTCTTCCAGCCCAGTGTTTCTCATGATGTCCTCTGCATATAAGTTAAATAAGCAGGGTGACAATATACAGCCTTGACGTACTCCTTTTCCTATTTGGAGCCAGTCTGTTGTTCCATGTCCAGTTCTAACTGTTGCTTTCTGACCTGCATGCAGGTTCTCAAGAAGCAGGTCAGGTGGTCTGGTATTCCCATCTCTTTCAGAATTTTCCACAGTTTATTGTGATCCTCACAGTCAAAGGCTTTGGTATAGTCAATAAAGCAGAAATAGATGTTTTTCTGGAACTCTCTTGCTTTTTCCATGATCCAGCAGATAATGGCAATTTGATCTCTGGTTCCTCTGCCTTTTCTAAAACCGGCTTGAACATCTGGAAGTTCACAGTTCATGTATTGCTGAAGCCTGGCTTGGAGAATTTTGATCATTACTTTACTAGCGTGTGAGATGAGTACAATTGTGTGGTAGTTTGAGCATTCTTTGGGATTGCCTTTCTTTGGGATTGGAATGAAACCTGACCTTTTCCAGTCCTGTGGCCAGAGTTGAGTTTTCCAAATTTGCCGGCATATTGAGTGCAGCACTTTCATTGCATCATCTTTCAGGATTTGAAATAGCTCAACTGGAATTCCATCACGTCCACTAGCTTTTTTCGTAGTGATGCTTTCTAAGGCCCACCTGACTTCACATTCCAGGATGTCTGGCTCTAGGTGAGTGATCACACCATCGTGATTATCTGGGTCGTGAAGATCTTTTTTGTATTGTTCTGTGTACTCTTGCCACATGTTCTTAATATCTTATGCTTTTGTTAGGTCCATACCATTTCTGTCCTTTATCAAACCCATCTTTGAATGAAATGTTCCCTTGGTATCTCTAATTTTCTTGAAGACATCTCTAGTCTTTCCCACTCTGTTGTTTCCCTCTATTTCTTTGCATTGATCGCTGAGGAAGAACTTTCTTATCTCTCCTTGCTATTCTTTGGAACTCTGCATTCAAATGGGAATATCTTTCCTTTTCTCCTTTGCTTTTCACTTCTCTTCTTTTCACATCTATTTGTAAGACCTCCCCAGACAACCATTTTGCCTTTTTGCATTTCTTTTCCGTGGGGATGATCTTGATCCCTGTCTCCTGTACAATGTCACGAACCTCCATCCATAGTTCATCAGGCTCTCTATCTGATCTAGTCCTTAAATCTATTTCTCACTTCCACTGTATAGTCATAAGGGATTTGATTTAGGTCATACCTGAATGGTCTAGTGGTTTTCCCTACTTTCTCCAGTATAAGTCTGAATTTGGCAATAAGGAGTTCATGATCTGAGCCACAGTCATCTCCTGGTCTTGTTTTTGCTGACTGTATAGAGCTTCTCCATCTTTGGCTGCAAAGAATATAATCAATCTGATTTTGGTGTTGACCATCTTCTGATGTCCATGTGTAGAGTCTTCTCTTGTGTTGTTGGAAGAGGGTGTTTGCTATGACCAGTGCGTTCTCTTGGCAAAACTCTATTAGCCATTGCCCTGCTTCATTCCGTGCTCCAAGGCCAAGTTTGCCTATTACTCCAGTTGTTTCTTGACTTCCTACTTTGCATTCCATTCCCCTATAATGAAAAGGACATCTTTTTTTGGTGTTAGTTCTTAAAGGTCTTGCAGGTCTTCATAGAACTGTTCAACTTCAGCTTCCTCAGCATTTCTGGTTGGGGCATAGGCTTGGATTACCATGATATTGAATGGTTTGCCTTGGAAATGAACAGAGATCATTCTGTCGTTTTTGAGATTGCATGCAAGTACTGCATTTTGGACTCTTTTGTTGACCAAGATGGCTACGCCATTTCTTCTAAGGGATTCCTGCCCACAGTAGTAGATATAATGGTCATGTGAGTTAAATTCTCCCATTCCAGTCCATTTTAGTTTGCTGATTCCTAGAATGTTGACATTCACTCTTGCCATCTCCTGTTAACACTCCGGGTTCCTATGCAATATTGCTCTTTACAGCATCGGACCTTGCTTCTATCACCAGTCCCATCCACAACTGGGTTTTATTTTTGCTTTGGCTCCATCCCTTCATTCTTTCTGGAGTTATTTCTCCACTCATCTCCAGTAGCATATTGGGCACCTTCCGACCTGGGGAGTTCCTCTTTCAGTATCCTATCATTTTGCCTTGTCACACTGTTCATGGGGTTCTCAAGGCAAGAATACTGAAGTGGTTTGCCACTCCCTTCTCCAGCGGACCACATTCTGTCAGACCTCTCCACCATGACCCGACCGTCTTGGGTGGCCCCAGACATGACTGTGGTCCTGTGATCAGATTGGCTAGTTTTCTGTGATTATGGTTTTAGTGTGTCTGCCCTCTGATGCCCTCTCGCAACACCTACCGTCTTACTTGGGTTTCTCTTACCTTGGACATGGGTATCTCTTCACGGCTGCTCCAGCAAAGCGCAGCTGCTGCTTCTTACGTTGGACGAGGGGTATCTCTTCACGGCTGCCCCTCCTGACCTTGAACGTGGAGTAGCTCCTCTCGGCCCTCATAGACTGTAGCCTGCCAGTTTCTTCCGTCCATGGGATTTTCCAAGCAAGAATACTGGAGTGGGTTGCCATTTCCTTCTCTAGGAGATCTCCCCAACCCAGGGATTGAACCCAGGTCTCCTGCATTGTAGGCAGACGCTTTACCATCTGAGCCACCAGGGAAGTCCTAAGGCCCTTTAGCTTGGTTTAATTTGAACCCTAACTTTTCCAAAGCAAAATAGCATGGCACATCTATGCTTAGTACTTAGAGTCTAACCAGTGCTGTTAGTTAATAGCTAAGAGTTTGAATAATGAAAATATGTATCCCAGAGTCTACCCAAGAGTTCAGTTACCACTAAATTAGAGGCATTTGTGAAAAATCATCAGCTTCTCTCCACTGTGAACCTGAGAAATTATCAATATATTCTGGACACTTTTACCTTCTTCTCACTAGAGAATTTTACGTCTTCTTTATTAAAGAATTAGGGATTGGTAGGTAACCCATACCGTTTTGGAAATATTTCTTTCTTTTATGTAGTCATAGATGATTATTTGTCACACTACTGCTATATCCGTGAATAAAAATGAAATTGCTAATAAAAACTCTATGCCTTAGCAATAGGTATTTCTTTCTAAACATCAGAGTGGTAGTTACTTTAAGTTTCTATGTAGAAATGTTGACCTTGTTTTTTTTTAAAGTTTGGATTACTTCTGTGATCCATTTAGAACTGTAGGGAGATTTATATTATTATTTGTTGTTGTTCAGTTGCTAAGTATTATTATGCTATTACTAATATACCATAATAATATTATTTCTGTGGTATTCTCTCCACTCCCCATCAGTGATTCTCTGATTTCATTTTCTATCTTAGAAAAAGTCCTGTCTCTTGAATAGGAATCTTCTTTAGACATGAAACTCTTCCATATTTATTCATTCATGCATAGTCATTCATTTGTTCATTCCCTGTGGTGTAGAGGTTATGAATACAAACTCTGAATTCAGTCTTCCTTGATTCACATCCCAGCTTTACCTCTTGATGTTTTACTTTGCCAAATTACTTAATTCTCTAAACCTAATTTCTTCATCTGTCTTTAAAATAGAAATTACAATAATACATACTCCATAGAGTTTTCTTAAGGATTATATGCAGTAGTGAATATAATGTGGTTAGCACAATGCTTGGCACATAAGTATGTGTTCAGTAAATATTGGATATTATTAGTAGGTATCATGATTTAATCATTTATTGAGTGCCTGGGGTATTTACAATATGCTAGACACTGCAGGATTCTGAGGTTATAAAAAGTCATAGGTAGTCTTTGTCTTCTAAACTTATAGTTTGGCCTGAAAACAACAAAATCAGCAAAAAGAGAAAATAAAACCATGTAATGAAAGAATTGCCCCCAGGGAGATGTGCGTAAGGCCCGTGGAATATTGGAGGGAGAGCATCTGCTTGACCTGAGGAGCTGGGCTGTGTTAGTGACAGCTTTCAGGCTGAAGTTTGAGATGAACAGGACATTTCCAGCCTCTTCCTTAATTGTGAAAGTATTACAGGGTTAGTACAAAAAATTCAAACAGTACTGGAGCATATGAAGTAAAAAGAAAAGGCCCCTTTTTGCTTAGCCTTACAGAGGTTTATGTGGTATATATTCTTCTAATCTGTGTTACACAGTAGGAAAATGAAATAATTTGAAAAATATTTATCTTATAGCAGAAGTTTCTCCTAAAGGCTCCATAAAGAAAAATATATACTTGAGATATCTCTGTAAGTATATATGTTTCCCAAGGTTTATATACTCAGGAATATTTATGTTATACTAGTATACTCATATGTCTACACTGGGTAGGTATTTGTAAACATGACAATTCCAGAATTGCTTATTTAGTAAGGCCTAAGTAATAAGTAATAGTCCCAGGAGTAATGTACAGTAGCTGTGATTTATGATCTGGAGAAAACCATTTATGGAAAATTAAAGGCAAGAACATGAAAATAAATATTAACTAATACACTCATTATTTAATATTCTTCAAATTAAACTCACTATATCTAAAAGGAAGTATTAGCACCACCGTGTCCTCTCCAGGTAGCCCATGGACTGAAATAACTGCGGTATTTCAGGTAGGAAGCCCACTGGCTTAGCTTGTGGTAAGTCGCTTCAGTCGTGTCTGGCTCTTTGCAGCCCTATGGACTGTAGCCCTCCAGGCTCCTCTGTCCATGGGATTCTCTAGGCAAGAATACTGGAGAGGGTTACCATGCCCTCCTTCAAGGGATCGAACCCAAGTGTCTTACATCTCCTGCATTGGCAGGCAGATTCTTTCCCACTAGTGCCACCTGGGAAGACCCAGGGAGCCTAGCAGGATGTTGTGATGTGGCTCCATCCTAGCCCACAGCTCCTTGCTTCTTTCTCGAGGACAGTAGTCAGTTTCTATGATTTTCACTAAGCTCCTATTCTCTCTACTTGAGCTGGCTTTGGGACTTTGCTCCTCATTCTGCCATTAACCTCATCCAGTTCCCCCCAGTGCAGATAGGTTATGTGAAGGGCTCTTTTGAAATCTGATTCTTCCTGACAGGAAGTGTGTCACAAATAAATTAGCCTTCTTTGCTGCTGGCTTAATTACATTCCTTACGAGTGTTACGTTCTGAAGTTGTGGACTCCCGGTTAAAATAGAGAGAAATGCTAACTTTTGTACACTTCTTTGAACGAAATATTGATTTTTTTCCTCTGCTCACAATAATGTAAGTCTGTCAAATATTTTGAAAAGACATACAAGTATAATTATCTCAGTAGGAAACTAAAAAGATTGTCTTAAAATACCTTTTTAACTAAGCTTAAGAAGCATGCCAGAAAGATTCAAGAATTTTTCAACCTGAATAATTATTTAATAATTACGGAACGAGTAGCTCTTCTATTTTTGTGCAATTTCAGCTAACCTTGTTTAAACTTTTTTAAACTTGACCATGGTTTCTCTTTTAAAATGTTTGAAGGAAGAATTTCATGTAGGAAGCAGATGTATTTGACATATTGATTTAATTAGTTGTGGATGCTCTAGAGTTTTTATTAATTTTTTTCATGTCAAAATGTCTTTAAGATGTCTAAAAACCATAGAGGTAGCATGATAAAGTGGAAAGAATGTTACACTTGAACTAAAATGATAAGAGATCCAATGTCAGCTCGGTTTTCTTCCAAGCTGTGTAACCTTGGTAAAGTTATTGACTTCCATGAGTTTTGATTTTTTAAAAAAATCTATTTCCAGGGTTATTGTGAAGACCAAATGAGGTAAATTAGTATATGTACTAATCTTCTCTTATGAGTTTTAACATGCTATCAAAATGTAGTGTGATTTAACTTTCTACATGAAATAACATATAATTTGATTAGCGCAGAGCTTGATGAAAGTGAAAGAGGAGAGTGAAAAAGTTGGCTTAAAGCTTAACATTCAGAAAATTAAGATCATGGCATCTGGTCCCATCACCTCATGGGAAATAGATGGGGAGACAGTGGAAACAGTGTCAGACTTTATTTTTTTGGGCTCCAAAATCACTGCAGATGGTGACTGCAGCCATGAAATTAAAAGACGCTTACTCCTTGGAAGGACAGTTATGACCAATCTAGATAGCATATTAAAAAGCAGAGACATTACTTTGCCAACAAAGGTCCATCTGGTCAAGGGTATGGTTTTACCAGTGGTCATGTAAGGATGTGAGAGTTGGACTGTGAAGAAAGCTGAGCACTGAAAAATTGATGCTTTTGAACTATGGTTTTGGAGAAGACTCTTGAGTCCCTTGGACTGCAAGGAGATCCAGCCAGTCCATCCTAAAGATCAGTCCTGGGTGTTCATTGGAAGGACTGATGCTGAAGCTGAAACTCCAGTACTTTGGCCAACTAATGCGAAGAGTTGACTCATTGGAAAAGACCCTGATGCTGGGAGGGATTGGGGGCAGGAGGAAAAGGG
Organism: Cervus canadensis; assembly: GCF_019320065.1. Lineage (NCBI taxonomy): Eukaryota > Metazoa > Chordata > Mammalia > Artiodactyla > Cervidae > Cervus > Cervus canadensis. The sequence continues at coordinate 54,191,603 of NC_057388.1, forward strand.
GACGACAGAGGATGAGATGGCTGGATGGCATCACCGACTCGATGGGCATGAGTTTGAGTAAACTCCAGGAGCTGGTGATGGACAGGGAAGCTTGGCATGCTGCGATTCATGGGGTTGCAAAGAGTCGGACACGACTGAGCAACTGAACTGAACTGAACTGAAACCAATGCTTAGAAGAATGTCTTGCCCATTTTAGATTTATCATTTTTTTATCTTTGTTGTAATAATTTGATTGTGCTGCTGGGCTAAGATATAGCTCACATATTTTGTGAATCCAAGAGTTGGAAGAAAAACCACTTTTAAAACTTTCCGTTCAAGTACTCCCAGCTTGGCTATACCTTATCTTTAGGATCTTGACCTGCTTTTTTTTTTCCACACTGTTACCTATCGGCAAGATATTTCATAATTTTGATATTTGTTTCTTATTGTACTTTAGTAGGGATCAGTATGCTTTCTCTGTCAAAGTCCAATAATAGCTTTGGCTTTGCAAGCTTCACTGTCTCTCTCAGAAGTACTCAACACTGATATTGTACCAAGAAAAAAGCTCTCAGTGATACACAAAATGAGTGCTGTAATAAAAATCTATTCACAAACACAAATGTTGACCTAGATTTGGCCCATAGGTCATAGTTTGCCAATCCTTGGTCTGTGTTGCCTACTTTCATTCTCATAACTTGGAAATCAGTTTTAAAAAATACAAAACTTACTTCTAGTCTTGGCCAATACTTTAAATAGAAGAGAAGAATTAGCCTAAAAGCCATGGGTTCTTTGGTTATATGTTAGTTGAATCAAAGGACAATAGGAGAGAAAATACTGATCTGCTTCTCTGAGGTCTTTGCTGAATTGCTAGAAGCAACATGAGTGCACCTGGACAATGAAGATATTTGTCTTGATCTGGATGGGGCCAAGTTATTACACTATAAGAACCCTGCAAACCATCTCTACTGGAGAGCAGTCACAGTGCTCATAAAAGAGTAGAATAAATTCATTGCCCAAATAGTTTCTTTTAGTACAAAAGGAACAGCCCTGCAATTGGAAAAATTTGGTATCCAAATGTTACCCTCATCCTATTTTTGTCTCCTCTTATAAGCCCAGCATAGAAGTCCAGTTATCTTTTAGCTTTTATTTTAGCTCAGTCTGCCCATGCTGGATCAAACTGAGAGTCCAGAGAGGAAGGAGCTGATATAACCTAGAGGTTCTGTTCCTTTAAGTAATTTTGTTCCTCAATTCATTTCATTGTGTAATAAGCATATTCAAATGTTATCTAAGTCATTATGATAGACACTTATGTATATAAGAGCATCTTAGGTACAAGCAGTAATTATTCCCATATTTAAAATGTTGATTTTGAAACTAAAGTCTACAAGTTTTATACAACTGGAAAATATTTGTTAACATAAATATTAATTGTAAATTGCTTATTATAAAAACGAATCTTCTTTTTTTTTTCCCCTCCTGGAAAGTGATCCTACATAAGAATCTGAATGGTTCAGGCTAGGAGAACTAATAAGATTTTGAAATTGATCATCCTTGTTATGCTTCAAATGAAAGTCAGAGTGAAAATAATTAAAATTTTCTTCATTATTAAAGGATTGACAATTGTTGATATTTTCTTTCAGAAGGGGAAATTGTATGATGAAAGTTTTTGGCTTGGTTTATGATGAATAGCAAGTCGTTAACTTCAGGCTTCCACAACTGGTCACCTGGGAACCAAAGAGATTTTCTACTTTGCTTATTACACAAATAAATTCTACACCTTGACTATTATGTGATACCTGATTTTAATATGCAGCCTGGAGCATGCAGTGATAAACAGTGAGTCCCACACTGCTGCACCTCCAGGTGTATTGATGATTCCAAGGAACATTTCTGGAGTCCAAATTTCAATTTTACATACATCAAAAAGTAAATGACTATTTAATCTTTTACTCTAACATGAATAGGAGCAAGTAATACATACTGGAATGGAGTTTAGTAGGATGGAAAGCCCAACTGAAAGATTTTCTATTTGAGATGAAACCATAATAAGCAGTAAGGTTTACAAAAGCATGGAATATGATAATAGAAGTGGGAGCAAATGAGCGGATTAGAATTTGGTATATACATGGGAAACTAAGGTGACCTTTAATGGATTTCTGGGACATCTTTGGGGGATTACGTAAATCAAGCCTGAATTCTAAATCTAATTCAGCTATCATTAAAATCAAGAGAATGCTTATTGCATGATGGGAATTGAAATGACTCCTGACTTTATAATGTTTCTGAGCTCTAGTATTCTCATAGGACTTTCAAAAAATAATGCTTTTTTATTAAAACTTGCAATACACTTAGTAATAATATGGAGTTAGGCAAGGAGGATGTGATAACAAAATTTGTATGAAAGTTTTACTGTTCACATTTTCACACTAACAAGGTATGAAAAGTTCACTATGCCTTGAGTCAGCAATATTAACATCATTTTAGTCTTTGCTACTAAGAAAGGTGAAAAAAATGTTATTGCTATTTTCATTTGTATTATTATTGCTAATTAGGATATAATTTTATATAATTATTAACCTTTAATTTCTTTTTCTAAGAGCTGTCTTTACCAGAATTGCTCATTTTACAAAGGTATTAAGTGTTTTCTTCTCAGTTTGAAGATTTTATGTATGTTAGCTCCTTATCATATTTAGATCAAATATTTCATTTGCCATTTAGTTTAATTCATTCTCATAGATAATTTAAGGAGGTAAGTCTTTCTAAAATCATTTCACCTTATTTTTGACAATTGTAAGTCCCAAAATAGAACTTTAGAAATTGAATTCTCTGAAATAATTTTACACATTTGTCTACTGTGAGTAGTTAGTGCAATAATGCTAATCTATGAGTTTAATGAATGTAGAGAAATGAGAGTTCACTCTAAAGTTTACAAAATGTTTTTTCAATATGTCAAGGTTTTAAAAATATAGAAACACGGTATTGTAGAAGAGGTGGTGCTAGTGGTAAAGAACCACCTACTAATGCGGGAGACATAAGAGATGCAGGGTCAATCCCTGAGTCAGGAACATCCCCTGGAGAAGGACTCAGCAGTCCCCTCCAGTATTCTTGCCTGGAGAATCCCGTGCACAGGGGAACCTGGTGGGCTACAGTCCATCGTGTCACAGAGAGTCAGACACACCTGAAGCAACTTAGCGCAGCACAGAGCACACACACATGTCAAACACCACCACAGGGGTTCTTATCTCACATGTTAGCAAGGGAATGCTCAAAATCCTTCAGGCTAGGCTTCAACGGTATGTGAACTGAGAACTTCCAGATGTACAGCCTGGGTTTAGAAAAGGCAGAGAAAACAGAGATCAAATTGCCAACATCCGTTGGATCATAGTAAAAAGCAAGGGAATCCCAGAAAAAAAAAGAAAGAAAGAAATCTACTGCTGCTTCATTGTCTATGCTAAAGCCTTTAATTCTGAAGATTACAACAAACTCTGGAAAATTTCTTAAAGAGATGGAAATACTATATCACCTTGCCTGTCTCCTGAGAGAACCTGAGAAACCTGTATTCAGATCAAGAAGCAACAGGTCCAGATACAGAACAATGGACTAGCTCAAAATTGGGAAAGGAATACATCAAGGCTGTATATTGTCACCCTGCTCATTTAACTTATATGCAGAGGACATCATGAGAAACGCTGGGCTGGAGGAAGCACAAGCTGGAATCAAGATTGCTGGGAGAAATATCAATAACCTCAGATATACAAATGATACCACCCTTATGGCAGAAAGTGAAGAAGAACTAAAGAGCTTCTTGATGAAAGTGAAAGAGGAGAGTGAAAAGGTTGGCTTAAAGCTCAACATTCAGAAAACTATGATCATGGCATCCAGTCCCATCACTTCATGGCAAATAGATGGGGAAACAGTGGGAACAGTGACAGACTTTATTTTTGGGGGGCTCTAAGATCACTGTGGATGGTGGTTGCAGCCATGAAATTAAGAGAGGCTTACTGCTTGGAAGAAAGGTTATGACCAGCCTGGACAGCATATTAAAAGGCAGAGACATTAGTTTGTCAACAAAGGTCTGTCTAGTCAAGGCTATGGTTTTTCCAGTAGATATGTATGGATATGAGAGTTGGACTATAAAGAAATCTGAGCGCTGAAGAATTCATGATTTTGAACTGTGGTGTTGGAGAAGACTCTTGAGAGTCCCTTGGACTGCAAGGAGATCCAACCAGTCCATCCTAAAGGAGATCAGTCCTGGGTGTTCATTGGAAGGACTGATGTTGAAGTTGAAATTCCAATACTTTGGCCACCTGATGCGAAGGGATGACTCATTTGAAAAGATCCTGATGCTGGGAAAGATTGAAGGCAGGAGAAGAAGGGGAAGACAGAGGATGAAATGGTTGGGTGGCATCACTGACTCAATGGACATGCTGCTGTTGCTGCTGCTGCTAAGTCACTTCAGTCGTTTCCGACTCTGTGTGACCCCATAGATGGCAGCCCACCAGGCTCTGCTGTCCCTGGGATTCTCCAGGCAAGAACACTGGAGTGGGTTGCCATTTCCTTCTCCAATGCATGAAAGTGAAAAGTGAAAGTGAAGTCGCTCAGTCGTGTCCGACTTCGCGACCCCATGGAGTGCAGCATACCAGGCTCCTCCGTCCATGGGATTTTCCAGGCAAGAGTACTAGAGTGGGTTGCCATTGCCTTCTCTGCAATGGACATGGGTTTGGGTAAACTCCAGGAGTTGGTGATGGTCAAGGAGGCCTGGTGTGCTGTGGTTCATGGGGTCACAATGAGTCAGACACGACTGAGCGACTGAATTGAACTGAACTTAATGGCAGAAAAAGAAGAGGAACTAAAGAGCTTCTTGATGAAGGTGAAAGAAGAGAGTGAAAAAGTTGATGTAAAATTCAACATTCAACAAACTAAGATCATGGCATCTGGTCTCATCATTTCATGGCAAATAGATGGGAAAAAGTAGTAAGAAAATCTATGGCAAACCTAGACAACATATTAAAAAGCAGAGACATCACTTTGCCGATAAAGATCTGAATAGTCAAAGCTATAGTTTTTCCAGTAGTCATGTACGGATGTGAGAGTTGGTCCATAAAAATGGCTGAGCACCAAAAAATTAATGCTTTTGAACTGTAGTGCTAGAGAAGACTCTTCAGAGTCCCTTGGACAGCACAGAGATCAAACCATCAATCCTAAAGGATTCATTGGAATATTCCAGTGAATATTCACTGGAAGGACTGATGCTGAAGCTGAAGCTCCAGCTCCAATATTTTGGCCACTTGATGTGAAGAGCCAACTCATTGAAAAAGACCCTGATTCTGGGAAAGATTGATGGCAGGAGGAGAAGGGGGTGACAGAGGATGAGATAGTTGGAGGGCATCACTGACTCAATCGACATGAGTTTGAGCAAACTCTGAGAGATGGTGAAGGCCAGAGAAGCCTGGCATGTTGCAGTCCATGGGATTGCAAAGAGTTGGACATGACTTAGTGACTGAACAACAACATACATATATCTCGGTACATTCTATAGGCAACATAGTTACCACATGGAGAGTGGCAATTTTCTTTGAGAATGTTTGTCAAAGAGTGCTCTCCAGATGACAACATCAGTGTCAGGTTTTAGGAACTCGCTCCCCCTTTATTTGTAATGCTCTCTGTAGGATTTCAACCTTTAGGAAGATGAAAATGACTTAGAATAAATTTGAAGATTCTTGGACTAAATAAGACCAAATGATTTTTGGCATGTGTTCTAGCTCTTAAATTCTATACTAGATAATTCATGTAGGAAAGAAGGAAGTAGTCCATACCTAACTTTTGTAGACTTGTTAGCACTGGAAGAATCTTTCCCCCTTCTAGGGTGGAGGGGTGGATCCCAGTGCTCATCATTCCCTATGCTATTGCTTTCTGCTGAGGCATCTGAGACATTGACCTTGGATGCACCCAAAAGGGGAAAGCATAGGAGACAAGCAAGGGAGAAACTTCTTTCATTGTGCATAAAGGATGGATTACTAGGCCTTTGTCCCCCCACCCATGCCGGATAACTGTACCTGTATCCTAACTGATTATCCTATTTTAGTATTGCCTATTCATCCCCCACACTTCCACCAGAATGATTTTATTAAAATGTTAGTCTTGTGAAGAGCCAACTCATTTTTGGAAAAGACCCTGATGCTGGGAAAGATTGAAAGCAGGAGGAGAAGGGGATGACAGAAGATGAGGTGGTTGGATGGCATCACTGACTCAATGGACATGAGTTTGAGCAAACTCTGGGAGATGGCGAAGGACAGGGAAGCCAGGCGGGGTGCAGTCCATGGCATTGCAAAGAGTCAGACACGACTTAGCAACAAAACAACAAAGTCTTGCTATGACTCCCACACTCAGGAGCACAGCTTTACTGCCCCTTCATGATCTGATGATCTCTTAGTGTCTCTCCAGCTGCATTCTCTCCAGTATGTTCTAGCCACCCTGGTAGTTTGAGGTTTCTTGGCAGTTAGGCACCTTTTCACAGACCATTGCCTTTGCAGGAAGCACCCTTCCTTTGGTCTTGTTCCCTTTGTTTTATTTTTGTCTGAGTAACTTCTACTCCACTTCTAGGAATTCATCTGGAGGTGGACTTGCACTTGAGTGGAAAGGAGTGTGTGCAAGGCATCACTGTTTATAACAGCAAAAGACTGCAGCCTTCTACATGCACATCAGTAGAGTTAAGGATGTGATGGTATAGTCATAAAATGAAACACTCTGGAACAATTAAGAGGAAAAGGATAGCTCTATATGCATACACACACAAACTGTGTGCTAAAGCTGTGTTATTCCAAACTTTTTAAAAATGCAATACTTCTCTTCATATGCTCACAGAATCTCCTGTGCTCTGCAAACCCTTCTCCATCCTTGATCCATTTAACAAAATCCTGTACCCTTTCTCTGACAGAAATGACTGTCCTCTTCTTTCTTGCCATAGTACTTTATTGATCTGACAGGTGTAAAATGCATCTAATTGTATTACAGCCATTTGAACATGTTTCTTTCTGCCTGTGAGCTCCCTGAAGTCAAGGGCAACATGTCATTCCTGGAGCCCAGCATCTAGCAGAGTCCAGTCTTATGAAATCGAGCACCTTAAGACACATTCTCAATAAAGATGTGTCATATGTAATGACTACAGAAGGCTCTGTGCAATATTTATAAAACTTCAGTCCTGCATCTTGCTCTGTGAAATGATTCTATTTATTCTGGAAATTTTTCAGCTTAGTCCAATTAGCATCAATCCCAACCCCTTATCTTTAAAAATGCAAGCTCTCTAAATTGCTGAACATTAGTTTTTCATGTTGCTGAAGGTTAAGGAAAGCAAATGGTGAGGAACATGAATCCCAGCCATCTGTTTTCCTCTACTCTCTCCAGCAGCATCAGTGCCGCAGGGGCCTGTCCCTGCCTAGCAAGGGGTATGAGGATGTGCCCGTTCATTATTGAAAAGGCTTGCACAGGCCCTGTGTCAGTCATCTTACGCTGACTTACTCAGTGATAACAAAGCTACCTCCAAATCTCAACGGTTTATTGTAATAGAAGTTTTTTCTCACTTGGTTTGCCATTGGCTGTGTGCAGCTCTGTTTCATATTTCCTTCCCTTAGGGACACAGGCTGACAGGGTATTTAGAGTCACAGGGGAGATGGAGCAGAAAGCGTGGTGCGACCATAGGATGGACCTGAAGGTTTCTGTTAGGAAGAGGCACGTAGCATTTCCACCCGCGTGTCATTAGCCAAAATGAGTCAAAGGGCCACGCCTGTTCTTACCAGGGCTGTGTATATAGCCGTTCCTTGGGAGTGGGCCGCACATATTCTTCACCATAACAGACTCTACTAAAGTCTCCTTTAGAGTTCTTCTCTTGTAAATGAATTTTCTTTGCTCTGATCAGTGTGCCTATTCAACACACATTAATTGAAGATGCATCACAAATAGAGCATAATAGCAGGGTCTGCAGTTAAGTCAGGTGGTTCAGATGGTAAAGAATATGCCTGCTAGTGCAGGAGATGCAGATTCCATCCCTGGATCAGGAACATCCCTTGGAGGAGGAAATGGCAAACCACTCCAGTATTTTTGCCTGGGAAATCCCGTGGACAGAGGAGCCTGGCGGGCTACAGTCCACAGGGTCGCAAAGAGTCAGACACAACTGAGTGATTGAACACAAGGTTAAATCAGCCTCTTTTTAAGGGTCTTTTAGAAGGGCCTGAAAATACTTGCGATGCTTCCCTAGACTGTGGTCAGGTCCATATGTTGGTAGGAGCACTTGAAGGAAAGAAAGCGGACAGTGTGAAATTGTAGGCATTTGCTATTGATAGCTGGACAGATTTTTGAATAATTACTTTTTAATCTCGCATGTTAAGGTGTACTGCTCAAAGGTTCATCATGTCTATTTGTCTTTTAATTCTGCTCATTTCAGAAATTTATGTTATATACACACCTATATAATTGTTTCATAAACACTTGCATGTGTGGGGATAAAGTGATAGCAATTCAAAATAGCTGGTGTCACCTTATTAGTCAGTATCCTTGGTGTTGGATGTGCAGTCATACAATACACATTACAGAAATTTTGCAAAACCCATTAAATATTCTATTTTATAGTATTCTTTTTGTCTTCTGCTTATTTATTTAATTTTCTCTTCTTTGTTGTTTTGTGTAGCTCTCATTTCATTTTTGAAGAAAGAGATGTGCTGTGGGCCTTGCATTTTCTGACTTGGGAATTACTCTCTTGTCTACTCACTGAATACATGGTGCTTATACCCTAAGCTGTCAGTGTGTTTCTCTTGGTAGATGATTCCACATCCATTGCTTTTTAAATATATATTCAAGAGGATCATATTTTAGGAAAGGATTAAGTATTTCAAAGGAGAAAAATCATTATTCTGTTTCCAAAGCATACACAGCTGTTAAACTTTAATTAAACACGTTTGTAGGAGAGGGGACTGGAGACCAAGTTCATAAAACCAGACAGATATGCTTTGTAAATGAAGAAGAAAACTAATTAAGCCAAGCATAGCAGCTTAATATTAATTTTTAGAACACCACCAATGTATTTGTTGTAAATCTCGACACTGCTGCTGCATATTTCCTAATGAGTTATTCTACAATTTCAGTGCAGCATTTGGATGTCAAGGCTTCCCAGTCAGTTGGAAAATTATAAGCTCTTCCCACATTATGTTAATATTTATTGCAAGAAACCTAACTCTTGAATGAAATGTAATTCATCAATGAAAATAAAATGATGGATTTATACTTCGGAAATAGAATTTGTCATGTGAGCCACAAAAATAATCCAGAGCAACCCATCAGTTTTTTTAAAAAAAATATTTGATCACCAACAAATTCTGTGCCCCCAAGCAAGACTAATACAACAGAATTAATATTCAGTAGTGGTGTTTATGAACTTATTATTCTTAGGTCTTTTTACCAAGACATAATTTTTTTCTAAACACTGAAGGGTAGCTATACCATTTTAACAGAAGATTTGAACTCAACAGTTCACTCAGAAATCTGTGGAGGAGGAGGAACAACAGCAACAAAAAACCCTAATGAATTAGAATTTGTTGACAACGCTGTTGGATGGTAAGAAACCTGCAGATGCATTCAGCTATTGAATTGGGTTTATGATTTTCCTTTGTGTCCTGTTATGCATAGACCCTGTGAAGGAACACTTTAAGATATAGATTTTACCTTCTCAGTGAAAAAGGCATACAGGAGAAACTTTCAAAGCATAGAGATGTTTCAATTAAGCCCACTGAGAAGGAATGCAGTAAATAAAATCAAATTGGGATTTATTTCAATTATTTACAAGTTGAAACCTGTTGTTTTTCATTGAACACTAAATGTCCTGTTTTATTCTCTAAATAGAATTATGACCAATAAATTAAGTTTTGACTGTATACTTAAATGCATTAATGTAATAGAATTTTACACCATTACTTAATCATAACTGAAAAGATTTCTTTTGTTGGTGTTGAGCAAAAGGATTAGAGGCACTGTTCATTCAGAAAACCACCAAAGAATAAGAAGATATTTGAAACTATCTGTAGTTTTTCCAGAGAGTCACAATAGCTGCTAATAAATGAAGATTTAGAAACAAACTTTGCTGAGCAACATACGTTGTGTGGTATGTTGTCTTGTGGTGCTTCAGTTTGATATAATGTGCAGCCACAATACTGTCATCAATAGAATCTCTGAAGATGGGATGTTGCTACCAGTAGGTTTCTTGATAAAATGAAACATTTAACTTGTGTTGAAGATGCGACATGCGCAAACCACTCTTCTGAGAGACGCAGTCAACCTGAAAGGATGCTGTCACTCTAGGTTCTGATTTCCATTTTAAAGACAGTATTATCACTGATTGTGCTGAATGAAACTCTCCTTAATAGCGGTTTCCTCTGTCATGCCAGATGAATAGAAACAGTGGTGATTGGTCCCCTAAGTATTTTTTTCATATCTGCTTCCTTCATGAAGCACACTGTCAGCAGATTATGTGGTCATGATTAAAACCCCACTTATAAGCATGTTAGTCAGAAAGACAAGTTCTTCTGTCTTTTCCCTGAGTCATCTAGTAGTCTCAGTTCTATCTCGTGGTTTTTCTTTCTTTCAGGACACCAGAAACATTTCCTGATAGTTGGGGAGTTCCTCCAGGATGTCAGGTTTCTATAGGCCACCTGCTGAATGGGTCAATGCAGCTAAAGATGTTGTCATCTTTGTGCGTGTGTCTGACTCTTTTTCTACCCAATGGCCTTTAGCCTGCCAGACTAAACTCTGCCCATGGAATTTTCCAGGCAAGAATACTGGAGTGGGTTGCTATTTCCTTCTCCACGGGGCCTTCCTGACCCCGGCACTGAACCTGCATCTCTTGTGTCTCTTGCATTAGCAGGCAGATTGTCATCTTTGTTTAATAAATTACTAAAATAGAGTGAGATACATCTGCGTAACTGGACCCAAGAACTTCTGAGATCAAGTTCAGTTCACTCATGTCATAGATGAGGAAATGGAGACCCGAAAATTTTGTGACTTTCGCATGTTTATGTAGCTATTAGTTAATGAATTAATGTAGTTAGGTCATTCAACACCCTAACCCTTAGTCTAGCTGGACTGGATAATACTCATTGAAAATCTCAAACTTCGCCACAGTTTTCATTTGATCTGTTGGGTTGATGAGCAGTTGAATCTCTGAAGACCCTTGTATTTCTGTTATCCTGTAGTTTTGTGAATTTTTTCCTTGGCTGGGCTCTGCCAGATCTCAGTTGCAGCACGTGGGATCTAGTTCGCTGACCAGGGATTGAAACTGGGCCCTGTGCACTGGGAGTGCAGAGCCTTCACTACTGGACCACCAGGGAAGTCTCTGTTATGTCTAATGAATAAGCACCAAGTATGCATATGTAAAATCTTATTTTTCTCTTTGCCTATATTATTACACAATATTTATATTATTTATAACATTTTTGATGGTTACCCCACTGTGATATTTATGAAGTTAGATCGCCTTTACTTCCAAATAAGACTATGGGCCAATGGTGCACTTATGTTGTAGTTTTACTACTTTGTCCTATTGAGTTTATAATGTTAAGTTCTGTTTCACCTTTCAACAGAATTCTTCAGAGGATTCCCCTCTGTCTGGTGTCAGTGTCAAAACTCTCAATGGCCTCTTCTGTATAAAATCTCTTCTGTTGCACTTAGCTTTTGAGATGACAGCTTTCCTAATAGCCCACTATATAGTTCTCAGTTGATACAATGAGTACAGTGAGATGCCCACACTTTATTTAAGTTAATCACTGAGATGTACTTTAATGACTGTTTATCTGGCTATTCAAAAACAGATAAACAGTCATTATCTGGCTATTAGGGACTTCCCTGGTGGCTCAGATGGTAAAGTGTCTGCCTACAATGCGGGAGACCTGGGTTCAATCCCTGGGTCGGGAAGATCTGCTGGAGAAGGAAATGGCAACCCACTCCAGTATTCTTGCCTAGAAAATCCCATGGATGGTGGAACCTGGTAGGTTACAGTCCATGGGGTCGCAAAGAGTCGGACATGACTGAGGAACTTCACTTCACTTATCTGGCTATTTACTGTGGGCATGCTTTTTGAGGGGGAGACAGACTTGTCTTCCCTTATGTGGGAATGGAGAAGTCTACCTTTTTAGAGCTGAGGGTTCAAGAAGGGGAGGTTTACTCACACTTCATAGTGTTATGAACATTACTTTCTGTGTAACCCAGGGAATCATGAGGCCTTCAGGGACCCTAGGCCAGCGTTTGTCCCACAGCAGAAGGATCCCCAGTACGTTATAGTTTGACGCCTCTGTACTTGTACTAGCTTTATGATTTTGGAACCAACTAACTCCAGTTTCTGCAGTTTTGCCTTAGATCAGTGGTTTTGAAAACCTGTCCAAGCACAAAAGCTCTCAGGACACTTTTAAGAACCAAGATTCCTAGAAGTCATTTCAAATCAACTGAATTGGAAACACGCAGGAATAGAGTCCAGGAATCTGTAATTCTTAAGAACTTGCTTACCTGGGACACTTAAAAAAAAAAAATGCTGGATTCTATGTCAAAGCATTTAGATCCAAATTGATAGAGATGATGCCCCAGGATCCAGCATTTTAAAAACTCCCCAGGGGATTCTCACATGTACCCAGGGAGTGGGGGGTGGGAACTCGCTAAGCTTTCTTCCTACTCTAAGCATTTCTTTTGCTTAGAGGATCTAGCAGTATAAGCTTTGCTCTTCGGGAGCAAATAAAAGAATCCCTGTCATTTGTATGTTCCTGAGTGAACTGGTTTGGTAACCTCCGTGCCAGTTGCAGGATCTGTATCATCGGAAGCTTAAATTTAGTGGTATATTTAGACTTCCTGATAGGCTTAAGGAAAGTGATTCACATATAAAATCATCTAACATTTAGGTCTCCCTTCTGCTGTGTCACTCTCTGCTACCTCATCATCTAGTGGGAACTGAGCATTGCATTTTAAAGATATTTTTCGTCTAAGGTGTCCATTAGAAAAAATAATAATTTTCTCAACCAAAATTCTATCAGCATTTACTTTATTCAAATGTGTAAGCCATAATTAGCATATATATATATACATATATATATATATATATATGAATTCATTTTAGAGGGGCTGTTTGGATTTCCTATTGTTTCATTTAAAGTAAGGAGTTTATTCTATGCATCTTTTCAGTGAAATACATATTTCCTGTCTTATTTTTTTCTCAGTCAGCCTGGCTCAAAAAAGTGTTATCTTATTCTCTGTCCCTTGACCAATAAGAGCACTTATTCTCTGTCCCTTGACCAAGTTGCTTTTTTGATGAAATGTCTGCCTATCCAACCAGACTGAATTTCTCAGCCATGAGGCATTTTGGATCTATTGCTTAATGTGGTCCCCCACCTGCTAGCACCTAGCATGGTGCTGACCACAGACTAGTAGATGAATAGTCTGTAAAGGTGTGTTGAACCATGTGTTGATAACCCAAACTGCATTTTGAGAGAGTAGATCCTGTTGCATTGTTTTGCCGTCTGCCTAATAGATGAAAACATGGATGCTGGGAGATGAGAGCCAGGACGAGCTGAACTGATACTATCAAGGAGATAGGTGTGGAGCAGGCTTGCAAGGGAGACCACAGGAGCAGGAAAAGGAACCGGAAATGGTGGGCGTGGGGGATGGTGCGATAAAGAAGACCATTCAGGTGGCAGGAGGCTACTCCCTAAGGTTCCCAAGCTTTTCAATAGTGCTTTTTAAAATTCAGGTGCTTGGTGTTTGTGGATTTCTTATAGAAACCAGCCAGGGCTTTGTATGCATCCTTGTTGGTACCACTGACACTTAGACAATAATCACTGAGGAGGATCCAGAGGCCCAGTTATTCTGAGAGCATCAAAGTTCTTTCCTGTCGAGACATGGGGCAAAGTATAAAATGGCTTTGTACTGGGCTTCCCTGGTGACTCAGTGGTAAAGAATCCTCCTGCCAACCCAGGAGACGTGAGTTTGATCCCTGGTCCAGGAAGATCCTGGATGCCTCAGAGGAACTAAGCCCATGTGCCACAACGATTGAGTCTGTGCTCTAGGGCTGGGTAGCCACAACTACTGAGCCCAAATGCTGCAACTCCTGAAGCTTGAATGCCTACAGCCCGTGCTCCACAGCAAGAGAAGCCGCCGCAATGAGAAGCCTACACACCGCAACTAGAGAGTAGCCACCCCCCCCGCAACTAGAGAAAGCCCACATAGCAATGAAAGCCCAGCAGAGCCAAAAATAAAATAATAAATAAATATGGGTCTGTACGTCCACAAGTGAGAGACTGGTGATAGGAGCAAAGCTGACCCGGCTTTGCAAAGCGTAAGGAGTCTGAAAGTGAAGCTTTCCAGTTGGGAGTGACTGAACCAAATGACGCTGCCATTTGGATGCATCCAGTATGAGCAATTGTCTGAAATCAGGGTTCGAATAAATAGTATCAATCAACAGAGACTCTTGCGGTTAAATCTCAGGGCTATAAGCCACTCCTGGAATTTAGGGTACTCTGAACCTGTCCTCAGATATGTGAACTCAGCTGGACTCCTTGTGAGCACAGGGGCCCACTCTGCTCAATAGTGCCATTCATACTGGAGAGGAGACCTTTGTCAATATGCCATTACGTTCCATCTTTTCCTTTTCTATTTGTTTTCATCATTAATTAGGAACAGACATCTGAGGAGGGAAAATCTGTACTTTCTTCTTATTGAAAAAGAGCCGCTGGAGCCAGGGCAGACCTTACATCAAGTCAAAGCCCAAGGGCCTACCCCATAGAGAAAGATTTAAGGAAAGACTGAAAATATCTCCTGAACCAATAATCATAGAGCCTGGAATTTTAGCATCAAAGATGAAAAGCATAGAGCAAGACTGAAAGCTTTTTAAAAATCTTCAAGATCCTGTGTTAAAAGAGCACATTCCTTTTACAAAAGCATCATATAATTTCTCCCTTCTGATATCACAAGAAGGCTTAATTCAGTGAATTCTTCCCTTTGTGTCTACCGCTGTCAAAGAAAAGTACCTGGGAGTAGAGAGAGAGAGAGGTGGGGTGAGGGGTGGCTTTAAATGAGGTGGAAATTATGCAAAGACAAGCCTTGTGGACGTAACTATACCTTCCCTTGGGCCGTCTGCCTGGGGCACTTCTAGCTCTTTCATCTCTGCTCCCCACGGTGTAGGCCAGGACCCCAGTGTTTGATCAGGGCCTCGTTACCCGCCTCCAGTCGGTGGGTACCTGGCTGTGCCGGTCAGGTCCACTGCAGCTCTGTCTCCTCCAGCAGGCCCTTGCTCCAAGTCTGTTTCTTTAGGGAGCACACCGTGAAAATGAGGGAGCAGTACTTTCAAGTGTGTTGAATACTTAACTGTACATGATAAAGTTAATAGAGCTGTCGTTTCAACACACTTCTTATTTGTGATTATGTTTCAAGTAAGCACAGTAACAGCAATCTTCAGAACCCTGTGGCAAAAGTGGAGAGTTAGAGCTCTTCCCTGATGTAATATTCTGAAATAACATTTTTGCAGGTTCCCCTTATTACCAAGGGCATGTGTCGTAATACATCATTTTAGAAAATTCTGTTACATTCTCCAGAAAGGCAACAGGAAATTTTTTACACTATTTCAATTATCTCTTTCATCCTCACATTATAATTCTGAGGTTAAATTCCCATAGGGAGGACCACAGTACTCAAAAATGTGTATAAGAAAAATGTAGGTGACATATCCTCCCTTTTTTGCTACAGCAACATGCCAAATATTTTCTCTACTGTCATCAGAGAGTGTAAAAAAGTATTTAGCACACTCAAAAAGTACATTCTTAAGCAGCAGTTTCAGAGAGGGCTTAAACACAGAAGACTTTTCCTGTGTGTGTGTGTATCTCTATGTGTGTGTGTGTGTGGGTTTTATTATTCTGGAAATAGTTATTGAGTCTTGCTATGTAACTGGTGTTCTAAGCAATGTGGATGAATTAGTAAGTGTCTCTACCCTTATGAGTCTGTATGAACTGTGGTGTAAGTGTTCACAAACCAATCTTGGGTCCGCTCACCCAGGTGCAGTAAAGTCAATCTACCATTCTTCATCACGTTTGTTCTTCTCCTTCATCACATTTGTTTTTCTCCTTCTGACGATATCATAACAATCCTTTGATGACATGAGTCTTATCAACAAAGCGTTTTCAGGTACCGGCTGCCTGAGGATGGGCCAATTCCTGGAGCTGGGGAAAAAGATAATAGCAAAAAGTTTGCTCTCTTCCAAGGGCAGGTCACAGTGGAAGGATAATGACCTTGGTAGAAGAAGGTAGGTCTGCCCTGGTGGCTCAGGCGGTAGAATCTGTCTGTGATGCAGGAGATCCCGGGGTCAGGAAGATCCCCTGAAGAAGGAAATGGCAACCCACTCCAGTATTCTTGCCTGGGAAATCCCATGGATAGAGGAGCCTGGGAGGCTACAGTCCTTGAGCTCGCAAAGAGTTGGACATAACTGAGTGACTAACACTTTCACTTTCAGAAGAAGGTAAAAAAGGCAGGACACAGTGAAGGAATCTCATTGATACAGGAGTTGGTCACCATCTTTCCAAGTAATTATATCACAGAGGAAGAGGAGGTACAGGTTTTAGCATGATAATGAAGCTTTATTGTTCTGCAATGTTGAAACACCTGTTTACTATGTATTGACTTAATGAGGTTTCTGATTTACACTGCTCAGTCCTGAATAGAATGAAATGATAAAACGCAGTATACTCATTAGCTACAGACCTGATGACTTCTCCTGAGTTAAGACTAAATCTACCACCAAGATTCTGATAAATGTGTCTCTTGACAAACTAGTATTTAATAGCAGTTACCTTCCCCCATCTACCACCTCCTTTTTGTGGTCATATTCTTATTATTGAGAACTAGAAGAAATCCATAGTTCAGTCATTCTATGACATTTATCTTCATGTGTGGCACCATCTCTGTCACTTCTTGATCAGTGAAGAATCAGATAGTAAGTGACTAATTCCTGATTTGTTCATGCAAAACCTTTTTTATTGAATCATTTTGAGACAGTCATGGGTAGCTATTTAGCTCTGCAGATTCTTGCAAGTCATGAGCCTGCTTAGGTAAAAGATGTTGAGGAACTTGTTGAATTATGCAAAGTTAGGTTCACAAAGTCAATCTTGATTTACAGCTGTTGCATGAACAATTCAGTACAGACTCAGTGAAGCACATCGTCTACACATAATACTCTGTACTTGTATAGAAACAGCCTGAACAGAAAGAGACTTCATTCTATATGATTAATGTACAGGTGCTTTGTAGACTGGGAAGCACTCTACTGATACAAAATAGAATTTATAGGCAGCATTTCTGTGACCATTGGTGAACCTATCTCAAGGAAAATGAGGAGTTCCTATTGATATCCAAGATTAAAAGGGACCTTACCTTCTCAAAGGCTTCCCTGGTGGCTCAGACGGTAAAGCATCTGCCTCCAAGGCAGGAGACCTGAGTTCAATCCCTGTGTCGGGAAGATCCCCTGGTGGAGGAAATGGCAACCCACTCCAGTACTCTTGCCTGGAAAATTCCATGGACAGAGGAGCCTGGTAGGCTACAGTCCATGGGGTTGCAAAAGAGTTGGACATGACTGAATGACTTCCCTACCTTCTCAAATGGGCCTTACTTTCTCTCCTCCAGGGGGAGTCTATGGCTCAGTCATCTCATACAGTGGCTTTGTCTTTTGCATACGTTTTGGAGCAGGGCTCAGCCAGTAGCATTAAATAGATAGGCGAGACAGAGGTACACATTTAAAAGGTTGTCCAGACCACATATTACTTTCTTAAATGGAGGTAAACGTCTTAGTGTTACTTAATCCGATATACTGTTTCACCGGTTTCCATGTTTTGTGGATTTTGGTAATGAGAGCAATTTCAGTTGCCATTAAATCCTGTGGGCATTCAGTACCAACCATGGCAGAGTTACAAGGAAGTCAAAGGTGTAATCCTTACGAATTTCCAAGATGTTTTTCTTTTTTCACATTGATTCTCAATAGGCAAATAGTTTTGCTCAATCAGGGGTCTCTGCAGAGATGGGACTATAAATACACCTCAGCAGTGTTTTTGTTTCTTTTTTTTCTGACTTTTAGTTGACAAGCAGCATAACCACATCTGCCTCTGTGTGAGGGGAATCTTCTGCCATTTCCCTTTTGGGCAAAATTGTAGAGATCTCAAGAAGGTGTCCAAAATTATGAATTATAATATTGAATGGGAGTCGAAAATTGCCTCCAGGGGGAGTTTATGACTAGGTCATCTCATGCAGTGGCTTTGTCTTTTGCATATGTTTTGGAGCAGGACTCCAGCCAGTAGCATTAAATAGATAGGCAAGACAGAGGTACACATTTAAAAGGCTGTCCAGACCACATATGCAGGTAAGGGTAAGGGCAGGTAAGGACAACTGAGGGAGGCAGAAGCCTAGTGACAAGAATGTGATCTACATGGAGATGGTTGCAGCTGGGTGGCAGGTACAGAAGAGTCACGTAAAGCAACTGGAAGGATCCCAGTTACCAGGTGATGGCTTCTACTCTGCACTCTCTGCCCTGGTTACCTCTGGCTCAAGAACTAGGAGAGGCTGAGCTGCCTTCAAGGAATGTGATTTCTGAGGTCGAGAAGACCTGAGAAAGGCCAGGTGCACTAGGTTTATAGAGTAACTGCTGAGAGAGATATCATGTTAAAACCCAGTGTAATATCAGAAATACTCGGTAACACTTAGACAAGGCATATGCTGGGAGTGTTAATTATGCCATGAAAGCGCCTTTCTCTTCCTTCTGAGTGTACCTCTTTTTGTTGCATGTCTGTTTGACTATCTCCTGTGTGTCTTTGTGAGGATCTCTTTCTCTCTCCCCACCATTGTTTTTTTTTTAATATCTTCTTTTTCTTTCTGTGTTTTTCTCTGTCAACTCCTGGTATTTTTCTCTTTTTTATTCTCTCTTAACAGACAATACAAAGCTGAAATGTGTCTATATCAAATGCGTGTATACACATATATAGTTTTTAATTGTATTTTAGATAAGTTTTATTTCATGGTCTTAAACTGAAAAACAGAAGAGTTAAATACTTCCCCAATTTTAGGAAATATTAAATGAAATGAAATGTTTGCTTCTGTCTTGGGTCAATGCTCTCCAAAACTGTTGATCTGCTTTAGAGGTTTGGTTTGGTTTTTGCTAGAGACAAGAAGAAGATGCTTTTCATTCTGTCTGTTTCACTACTTCTGATAGGTTATGATAAATATCAATGTATCATTTTAGTCAATCTTATTTATTTCTGGCCTGGTTCCAAAAGGATTTGAGGTAATATATAAAATCTAAGCATAGTGCCAGAGAGAAAACAGAGCAAAAGAAAGGGAAAATTAGAGTGGAGATATGAGATCCTGCAGAGTTGTCCAAGATGGCTCATTGATTGGGTTTGAGCTTCCTGTAGGTCAAAACTAAGAATTAAGCAAGGTCTCTGTTCCAATTACAGAATTAGTAGATAAAGAAGCCCCTCACCCCCAAACTTAGAGGCTTAAAATAAGAGTATATAGTTTTCTATTGCTGCCATGGATAGAGGAGCCTGGTGGGCTACAGTCCATGGGCTCACGAAGAGTCAGACACAACTGAGTGACTTTCACTCCACTTCACTTCATTGCTAAAGTTATAAATTATAACAATGACTTAATACAAATTTATTGTTTTAAAGTTCTGGATATAAGAAGTCTCACATAGATCTTATCAAGTTAAAAGCAAGTAGGACCCTATTTCTTTATGCAGAGCTCTGGGAGAGAGTCTGTTTCTTTGCCTTTCCCAGTTTCTATAGGTTACCCTGTTCCTTGGCTTATGGTTTCTTACCTTCATCTTCAAAGGAGTGATGCTGCATCTCACTTATCGTACTTCTGTACTCTGACTCTCTTCTGCCTCTCTCCTCCCCTTTTAAAGATGTTGTAATTACACTGACCATTGGATAATTCAGAATATTTCCCTATCTTGAGGGCAGCTAATTCCAAGCAAACTTAAACCCATCTGCAACCTTAATTTCCGCTTTCTATATAACCTACCATACCTGTAGACTCAAGGGGGCAGGATATGGCAATCTTTGGGCAGCAGAGGGCACATTTCCATGCTTATCACTCAAGAATAACAGCATTTATTTTGTTCATGCATCTGCAGTGTGGATGGGATCACTTCATTTCTGTACTACCTGGCATTAGCCAGTTTGTGTGGAAAGCTGGGGCTGGAATCATCTCTGTGTTTTCTCACTCCAGTAGCTGGCACTTGATGCTGGGAAGACTCAAAGAGCAGAGGGTGGGACAGTTGGCATTCCTTGAGCATCTCTATCTGTCCATATGATCCTTCCATGTGGCTTCTGCAGCATAGAGGCCCAGGTAGCTGAACTTCTCTATGTTGACTAAGGTCTCCAAGGTATGGGGGTGGGAGAGGAGGAGACAAGGAGGGAAGGAGATGAGGAAGGAAGGAGCGAGGAAGAAAGATAAGGAGAAAGAAAATGGTAGGAGTTGTGTTGCCTTCCCTATCCTAGCCTCCTAAATCATGCGGCATCATTTGTATCACTTCTGTTGACTAGAATTGAGACAGTGAAGCAAGGCCAAATTCAGGAGATGGGAATTAGATTGAAGGGATGTCAAAGAATTTTCACACATGTATTCAAACTACCACAGCCCCTTAAAATATTTACAGTGTCCCCTGAACAGCTTTTCTGGAGGATAACAAGTAAAATTTTTTTTTCATGAGTCTCGTAAAAGGACACTACGTGTGATGTAAAAATTGATGGCCTCACAAATGTCTGCACACAAAACAAATGATGACAAAATTCATAGAGAAATTTATTATAGCATTTCTGGGTGCTAGTACCAAAATACATTTTAGGGGAAAAAATTGTTGAAGTTTCTAAAGCCTTTATTCCAAAGTCTCTAATGGACTAAAAAGAATCCAAGCAAAAACTTAAAGACTATAGAAAAATTAATGGGCTATCCGTCAGCTGATCCTCTATGAATATTATATTTTATGATAAAACATTTAAAAGACTTAGGCATCAAAGAGATCATGATTATCTTTCTTGACAAGAACCAGAAGTAAAAACAATCTTTGTGGCCAGTTCATGGCAGGTTTTTAGGTTTTTAAGTTAGTTTGGTGTTGAGTTCTTAGATGAAATCAATAAATTGTGCTCCTCCTCATGTGCTCACCAATTTCAGACAGAAATCAACACAGACCATTTTTAATATATGGAAGATAAATACGTATCAACTTGAACATGGTTATTTTCAAATTTCAGTGGAACAGCCTTTTAGCAGATGTCCATATGCTACTCTTGAGCTGTCATCCTTGCACATAAAATGGTTATAGTAATTGGCTTTTCATCATTAACATTTCTTTGCAGATGTTTGAATCTTATGTGAAATATATATTTTTTAATTTACAGTAAGATTTATGAATAAAATGAATAAGATAAAGTGTGGAAGCTAATCAAATTAGTTCTTAGACGATCTGTTCTTAAGTCACATTTTTCTAAGAAGGCAATACAAATTCCTGTGGATTATTTTTGTCTCCTTTATATTACCTTCATTAATTTTTTTTTTCCTCTCAAGAATTGAGAACAGGATCACTCAATCACTTATACATTTAGCAGTTAGTATACACAGGAGCGGTCTACTCTTTTCTTTGCAATTAAGTAATATAGGACACAGACTGTGAAAT
Source organism: Cervus canadensis (assembly GCF_019320065.1). Taxonomy (NCBI): domain Eukaryota; kingdom Metazoa; phylum Chordata; class Mammalia; order Artiodactyla; family Cervidae; genus Cervus; species Cervus canadensis. The sequence continues at coordinate 54,213,318 of NC_057388.1, forward strand.
GAATGAGTGAATAAAAGGTAATTACATGGCATACTTAATAGAAAGCCAAGTTCACCAGCTTTTTAATGTTCTTTCATTTAAGTATCCATACTCAATTATTATGTTTTTTTCCCTACTGCTACCTAGTAAAACAGGAAATTACAAAGAACTTCTGAATGCTGTCAAATAACCTAACCTATTTCTATCTCAGACATAATGTCAGTAGATCTACATGGAAATTTAATGTAGCATCTATGCTAAAAATCTATAGCAAGCTGGAGCTATGGGAATATTTGGAGACTGGACCCTTTGGAGTTTTTCATTTTTAAAGATAGCTTCTCATATACTCTTTATGCCTGGAAAGACTGTTGTCCTTGTGTGAAGCTATGCCCCTAAAGTGAGAGTTGCTGATCAAGGCCAAATATAAAAAATTATGTATAACTCCCTATTTTCTGTTCATTCAACCTACTAAAAACAGCATGGTTTACATGTTTGAATAGCTCTGTACAGAAAAGAAAACCCGATCTTTCTTTGCTCTTGATGGTTTACCCCAGGAATACAATTTTTAACAAGAACTTTCCCTGCCAAGTCCTATTCTTTGCCTTCCTTATGATGTATAGCCATAAATGGGCAGATAAGAGTTAAATTTTTTTGACTGTTCCTTTTGCTTTCTTTCTCTTAAGAAGACAATCTTCTGTTGAATGATATATGAAAGACTCTAGGGCAGTGTAGGGGCAGAGGACTAGAAAAAGAGCATTTCTCCAAATTGGTTAATTGACTGTACAGCAGTTCTGCTATGAAGTAATAATTATAACATAGAGACGGGATAAAAAGTGAAACATCCAACGACCATCTTCATATTTTTCTCGAACTAGAGAATCCTGTTCTCCAGGTGAGGATCTTATGATCTCCTGTTTATTTACATTGTTAAAGTATTTGATATTTAGAATAAAACCAACCTGTTCGGTTTCCCACAGTGACAGAAACATAAATGTGATACCTGCAGCCAGAGGGTCCTGTGACACAAGGCAGATGGTGCCCTTAAACATCTTATGCAGGCCTCCTTTGGAAAAGATTCTGCCAAATTGGAATCTCCAGAGGCCTTCTAACATCCCAGAGATCTTTTTCCCTGAGATTGGATATTGATTCTAAATTATTTGGGGAAAAATAAAAATACATAAATCCTGATCCCGACCTATGCAATTTTACCTGCCTAAGGAACTAAAAATGTTGTCACCTGAAGCCTCTTCTCAATTTTGCTTAAATAAAGTGGGTTGTAGAAGCACTGGGGAGAAAGAGAAACAGTTCTGTTCCTGTCTCCATCAGCCCAAACCTGGCTTCAGGCTGATAAAGGCTGACTGTTCAAATAAAGCAGTGTTCCATGTGAGATCACACAGTGAAGGGAGAAAAGTTTTAAACAGAAGGCAGAATTTAAAATAATCCTGTGAACTGTTACTTTGCCACACACAAGACTCAATTAGGTAAACTTGCCACCAAGTGATGAGGTGAGCTGGATACTCCCTTAAAGTCACAGAGAAGGGTAGGCTTTTACCTCCTTTGTACATGCAAACTTAGGGGACTATTCTTGGGCAAGTGTGGACCTGCATTTCTGTTGTCCATCAGCAGAAATAAGGCTACAGCGTGAAATACTCCCCAGTACTTTGGGATATTGCACTTGCATTAACCTTAGTTCTGGAAAATCAGTTTCAGTCTACCTCAAGGATAGCTTAAATAAAGACTGTTACACTACAAGTGGTAAGAAATAGTGTCCTAACTTAAAAGTGAGATCTTTTGAGTCATAATTTAGATCAAATTAACAATGTGTTAGCAGTATATTTCAGTTATGAGTCCCAAATTGACTGTGGCCAAAATATTTGTGTGAAGTTGACTTGATAGACTTAATGAAAAAGTAATGCTTAAATATAAAGTAGGCTTGCTGAATTATTATTAAATGTCCTAGTGTTACAGAACTAAACTTGGATTTACTCGCCCATGCGCAGTAAAGCCGATCTACTGACCGGGGTTGTGGTGAAGGAAAGTGCAGCATTTGAGCTTCCCTCGTGGCTCAGATGGTAAAGTGTCTGCCTACAATATGGGAGACCCAGGTTCAATCCCTGGGTTGGGAAGATCTCCTGGAGAAGGAAATGGCAACCCACTCCAGTATTCTTGCCTGGAAAATCCCATGGATGGAGGAACCTGCTAAGCTACAGTCCGTGGGGTCGCAAAGAGTCAGACATGACTGAGCGACTTCCGTTTCCTATACAAGAAGTCTGGAGGAAGGTACAGCAACCCACTCCACTACTCTTGCCTGGAGAATCCCATGGACAGAGGAGCCTGGCTGGATGCAGTCCATAAGGTCACAGAGTCAGACACAACTGAAGTGACTTAGCACGCATGCCCACATGCAAGAAATCCTGAGCAGCTCGTGTGCAAATGACCTGAACTCCCTGTGGGTTTCAGTGGAGCATTTCTAAAGGTCAGGTGAGGGAGGCAAGACCCAGGCTGTGTGATCAGCTTGTGCACACTTCCCTGATTTGTTGATAGTGAGGTAACAGGGTGGTGTCATAGTGGGAAACATTATCATTCCTTAAGCTGCAATGGGCCTGGGGGCTATGTGCTCACTGTCATCAAGTAATTAACATCTTCCATTTGGTAGAGGGTTTAGCATCCATAAAACAGCTCAGGAAATGTGCATCAGATACTGTCACCTAGATACTTTGGAGAAGGAATACAGCGGAGGACATGGGGGGTGAGGGTCTGTCCCAGGAAGGCCCTATAGTGTCCTGTTTGGTTGCACTAGTAATAAAATATAGAATTTTCTTTAAAAGTGAAGTGATAGTAAGGCCTACTTTCAGATAAAATCTATATTTAAAGGTTGATATTTTATGAACTCGCTTTCTATTTTCTCTTGAAAGTTTACCTTCTATTTATTTCTTTTTCTTTTTTCATGATAATGATGACACCAAATGCATTTGTAGTTTGTCTTCATATAGAAAAGTAATTTGCTGAGTAAGTGACCCTATCAAATACTTTCTTTTATTTTCAAAATAATGCTTGTTTTTTACATTTTTTGGGGGTAGGGGTGGGGGGTTGTGAGGCATGTGGGATCTTCATTCCCTGAACAGGGATAGAACCCAGGTCCCTACATTAGAAAGCTGGAATTTTAACCACTGGACCACCAAGAAAGTCCTTTAAAATGGTACTTTATAACAGGAACTTATCTTTTTCTTGTATTTATGCTTAGGGAGTAAACATTTTCTCTCCAAACATAACATTGTAAAGCAACTATACTCCAGTAAAAATGATATTTTAAAAAATTCTCTGTTAGTACAAGAATTAGAATTACTTGTGTTTGAGAATAAAATTAGTTGAGTTGCTCAATCGTGTCCAACTCTTTGCAACCCCATGGACTGCAACACTCCAGGCTTCCTTGTCCTTCACCATCTCCTGGAGCTTACTCAAACTCATGTCCATCAAGTCGGTGATGCCATCCAACCATCTCATCCTCTGTCATCCCCTTCTCCTCCTGCTTTCAATCTTTCCCAGTATCAGGGTCTTTCCCAATGAGTCAGTTCTTCACATCAGGTGGCCAAAGTTTTGGAGTTTCAACATCAATCCTTGCAATGAATATTCAGGACTGATTTCCTTAGGATGGACTGGTTTGATCTCCATGCAGTCCAAGGGACTCTCAAGAGTCTTCTTCAAACCACAGTTCAAAAACATCAGTTCTGTGGCACTCAGCTTTCTTTATGGTCCAACTCTCACATCCATACGTGACTACTGGAAAAACCATAGCTTTGACTAGACAGACCTTTGTCAGCAAAGTCTGCTTTAATATGCCGTCTAGGTTTTTCAGAGCTTTTCTTTCAAGGAGCAAGCATCTTTTAATTTCATGACTGCAGTCACCATCTGCAGTGATTTTGGAGCCCAAGAAAATAAAGTCTGTCACTGTTTCCATTGTTTCCCCATCTATTCGCCATGAAGTGATGGGACTGGATGCCATGATCTTAGTTTTTCTGAATGTTGAATTTTAAGCCAGTTTTTTCACTCTCTTCTTTCACTTTCATCAAAAGGCTCTTCATTTCCTTTTCACTTTCTGCCATAAGGGTGGTGTCATCTTCATATCTGAGGTTATTGATATTTCTGCCTGCAATCTTGATTCCAGCTTATGCTTCATCCAGTCTAGCATTTTGCGTGATGTACTCTGCATATAAGTTAAATAAGACGGGTGACAATATACAGCTTGATATGCCTCTTTCCCAATTTGGAACTAGTCTGTTGTTCCATATCCTATTCTAACTATTGCTTCTTGACCTACATACAGATTTCTCAGGAGGCAGGTAAGGGGGTCTGGTATTCCCATCTCTTGAAGAATTTCTGCAGTTTGTTGTGATCCACACAGTCAAAGGCTTTAGCATAGTCAGTGAAGCAGAAGTAGATGTTTTTCTGGAATTCTCTTGCTTTTTCTATGATCCAATGGATGTTGGCAATTTCATCACTGGTTCATCTGCCTTTTCTAAGTCCAGCTTGAACATCTGGTAATTCTCGGTTCACATACTACTGAAGTCAAGCTTGGAGAATTTTGAGCATTATTTTGCTAGTGTGTGAGATGAGTGCAACTGTGTGGTATTTTGAACATTCTTTGGCCTTGCCTTTCTTTGGGATTGAAATGAAAACTGGTATTTTCCAGTCCTATGGCCCCTGCTGAGTTTTCCAGATTTGCTGGCATATTGAATGCAGCACTTTAACAGCATCATCTTTTCAGATTTGAAATAGTTCAGCTGGTATTCCATCATCTCCACTAGGTTTGTTCATAGTGATGCTTCCTAAGCCCCACTTGACATTGCACTCCAGGATGTCTGGCTCTAGGTGAGGATCTGGGTCATTAACATCTTTTACATCTGGGTCATTAAGATCTATTATAAAGAATCATGATATTCATTGTTTCTTCATCAGGAAAAGTTGATTCGTGATCAATAAATGATTCACTGTTTGTGTATTCTTTGTCCTTGCTGCTGTTGCTATTTAGTCACCTCAGTCATGTCCAGCTCTTTGCAAACCCATGGCCTGTAGCCTGCCAGCCTCCTCTGTCTCTGGGATTTCCCAGGCAAGAATAATGGAGTGGGTAACCATTTCCTTCTCCAGTTTTTTGTTGTTATTGTTGTCCAATAACTAAAATTCAAGAGATGGTTATACTGGTGGGGCAGTGTGTTTATGCCTGAGGGCCTCTCCATAGCAACTGCCCCAGGCTTTCCTCTTCCCAGGTGAAGATTTAGAATGGTGAAACCCTTTGATACAACTAATCTAATTATTGACTGTGCCATGCCATGGGCCAAACCAGAAAATCAATCCAAACTAGCAGCTTCCAGCTTCTCCCTTGTTACACATTAAATGCAAGTCTTGACTATTAATCTGATGAGAAATACATTCCATCCAGAATTTAATGAGAAGTCACATGTCTTGCTCAGACTATGCATCTGAAGTACCAGGGCCACCTCGTATTCTCTCAGTTGGTCATAGAATTTTTCATAATTCCAAATCCTGCTTGAAGTATATACAACAGGACACAGTTTCAGATCACAGTTTTTTTTGTTTTGTGGTCCCCTCAGCCCAACCCAAGCAATAGAGTAAGTGAAAAGGAGAAAAATGACATTTATAGCTTCAAACATTAATTATAAGTTTTGAGTCATTTAATTTTTAAAATCTTCTCTTAAGGATATGAATATGTCAGATGGATTTAAACAGTACACATAAATTATATAAAAACCCTAAATTTGATATCAAATTGTAGGAAGCTCTAGGTTGATTGGGGGTTTTATATCATATATATATGTATATTTTTACTGTGTTTATTTAAATATAATTTATAACTTTGGCATCCTACCTATTTGGTCTTTTGGACCAAATACAGTAGACAAGTGACAAAACATTTTAGACTTTTTATATGCAACTATCTGTGGAAGGAGTAGGGTTGCATTTAAGACTGAAGTTTGCATACTTTTGTACAGTTAGTAAACATCAGCAGATACCTTCTCTCTCAAGCTCTGGACCTCCCAACACACTTCTCAAGTAAGTAACAATTATTTCCACAATTTTATAAATACTTCTATTTCCAGAGCAGAGTGGAATTCTTATTTTCATAGCATCTGGGCACTGTGAATGTTGTATGGGAGTGGTGGAAAATACTAACAGACTCAGGTTTACTCTTATTTAACCGAAGGAAATAGTGTAGCTGTTAATGTTTTTTTTTTTTTCTACCTAATGAACCAAATCTATAATAAGGCTCCAGGTTTCAGCAGAACTGTAAGTGCCTTGCAGTACCCTTAGAAATGACACTGCAAGAAAAGATCATTTCTGACTAGTGCCGAGGACTCGAGAATTGCTAAAAGGCGACTCCCCAACAAGCTGTACTGAAGTTGTCTGCTGTTAACTTCTAGGAGAGATGGAGTATCCTTCTCGTGCCAGAACAATTTATTCTTCCAGTTTTCATATATGTGTCAAAATAATGTTCCTGGTGGTGCGCCATGGGTAGTTAAGCACATTTGTTATTCCAAGATCCAAGCTTTCACATTACGGAATACATGAAAATATAATGTGATCTCAGCTAGTGCTGCCAGTCTGAGAAGGAGAACAGAAAAAGAAACAAGCAGGGGCTGTCATCCCAGGCATTTCTCTCCCTGGCCTGGCCTTCTAGAATTCTTATGTGCCCTTTGCATTGCAGTTCCTCAAAGGCAGAGTAATTTGAAGCAGAGCTCATTGGTTAATTGGATGAAGAGCTAATGCAGAGTTAAAAGAGGAACGTACATAGGAGCTGGTAGCAAATCACCTCTTGCTTTGGCATTGGACAGTGGAGGCGCTGGTGCTTGTAGCAGATGTGGATCTCAGTGTGACCGCCTGCAGCTGCCCCTCTCCCGCTAGGACAGGGCACTTCTAGATGCTACTCTCTTGTGGAACCTCACCAGACAGCACTGAGCCTTCCGCCCCCAGGTAGCGAACTACCTTTAGTTTCAAATAGCAGGGGAGAGTAGAGACTGATATTGTGAAAAACATGTTTTTGTGCATCTATTTATCATGTGTCAGAGTGCAACCAAGGTTATATAATAAGTAATGCATAAAATAACATTGGACAGAGCTTATCCCATTGAACAATTATATTGCTATTTCAAGCATAAAACAAAAATATTCTTTTTTATTGATTTATTTATTTTTGGCTGCGCTGGGTCTTTGTTGCTGTATGCTGGCTTTCTCCAGTTACAGCAAGTAGGAGCTACTCTTAGCAGTGCATGGGCTTCCTACTGCAGCGGCTTCTCCTGTGGAGCACAGGCTCTAGGTGTGCGGCCTGCAGTCGTTGCAGCACTTGGGCTCAGGCGTTGCAGCTACTGGCTGTGGTTTTGGCACAGGGGTTCAGTTGCTCCAAGGCATGCGGATCTTCTTGCATCAGGAATCAAACCTGTGCCCTCTGCGTTAACAGGCAGATTCTTATCCAGTGTGCCGCAAGGCAAGTCCAAGTCAAAAATATTCTTAATCATGAATGTCTCATTTAAGAAGCTGGCAATTCTAATTCCTGTTCTTTTTTCTTTCTCAAATAACTAGTCACTCACTAAATTATTAAAAAAACAAAACAAAAAACAGAGTCAAGCTGTAAGAGAAAAAAAAAGATAACTGTGGAAGAACTTTTGCAATCTGAATCAATTTTGCAGTTAGTTAATAGTATTAAACCAATTATGTTGATGATTATGCCTTCGTTATGCAATCTGTTAAAATTAGAGAATTTAGGGTGAGAGGTATATGGGCACTCTCTCCACTATTTTTCTCACTCCAAGTCTATAATTAGGTGAAAATACTTTTTTTAACAAAAACTCAGACCATTTACTGGGGAAAAGGTGTGTCATGAGTAAGAACTATGATAATTAGTGGGATGGATCCCACAGTGATGATTTATTTTTTAAAATCTACAAGCACAATGAGAGTGAGAAGCTTAGGAAAGCATGTTAAATATAAAAACACTATTTCAAAAGTGTAGGAATGCATAGGATCAATTCCCAGCATTCCAACTTTCAAATTTACCTGTTAGCTGGCAACTACTTCTATGATACAGGGTAAATTATGAAATACTTCATCTGAAAGGAGCAAAGAACCAAATTACTTCTAAAATCTTTAAAAGAATAGCTCTTCCATGGCCTTTCTATCTCAAAGACATATATGAAACATTTCTGAACTCCTGAACAAATCAGCTGCCCTGTGCTCTGTGGACCCTTGGGCTTCACACATCACCACCGCTTAGCACAGCCATAACTGGGGGACCATTCTCCAGATCAGAACCTAAGTATTGTTTAACTTCACTAATACTTTAGTCCATAAGTATTTGTAGAATTTTTTTTCCCCAAAGGATCAGTGAATTGTGGGAAGAATATATACTGTAAAGCATTTTTTTTTTTTTTTGTAAGAGCACCTTTGGTTCAGGGTCCTCCCTGGAGTTCAAGGGAGGAATAGCCATGAGATAAACATTTCACTGAAGCCCTTGCTATCCTGAGGATGCTAAAGACACACCCTCACTGCTCCATAGAGTTAGATGTCAGTGATTCTGAAAACAAGTGGTACTGCTGTGAGAAACGCCTTGAGTAGTGTCAGCTCAGTTTATTAATATTTGCTGATTCTGTTGTTTCTCAGTTCCATTTATGATTCCTAATAGTAAAATCCTGGTTACTTGAAAGTTTAGGTGGGTTGAATGTACCATGGGCATAATTTTCTACCCCAGCCAGTTTCTGTATCTAATAGTTCATTTCAGTGAGTCAATCAAAGATTAATGCTCAGTAACCGGTTTACCATTTTAATTACTATATTGAAAGTAGCAAAATAAGAGTTATATTTGCAACTAAATATGCTGAAAAAGGAAAGTCATGCAAAAAGTCACCATATGGAAATACATCACTCTCAGAAGGCCCTGAATTGGTTTCGGCTTCATCAAAACATCTTATTCATGGTTGGTGTGTTTAGTATGCACCGTGGCTGCTGCTCTTTGAAGGTTATTAAGTTTGACCTAGATTTTATTGGTGTACACTCTAATCTACTTAGTTATCTTTGGGGGTTTGCATATGTCTCTGGGAAAGATGAAGCACTGGCTTCGATTGGCGTATTGAGTAGTTGTAAAGATTTGATAAAATGCTATTTGATAATAATTAAAAAATGAGTCACTATTTTGATAAAAATTTATTTTCTTGTTCTTTTGTAAATTATTTGAGAAATTATTTTTAATGCAAAGAGGAGTGCTTAATAAGGAAGACTCCTAGGAAGAAGAACATAATAATAAGAATCCTATTTTCTTGGTATTTTTGTAGCTCACCCCATTTAGATGGAAGGATTATGGTGAAAGGCACTAAGATATTATAATTGTAGGTTCAGGAATAGCTATTAGAGATCATAAATATGCCCTTATAAGTATAAATGTAAATCACTTAAGACAGAAAATTTCAGTTTTCTTAACTAACATCCAGAGAATAGATTTATAAGTCCCTTGATAATAATTTCACAATTTTGAGACTGCTAGTTTAATACTCTCTCGGGCTATACTCTTAAACTTTTGAGAATTACAACTAAAGGAAGGGAGAGAAATGCCTGAGGGAGAGACTTGTACATTGAACCTTGGGATATTTGGTTATCACTGTCCACTCTTGTCTTGTTGTCCATGGATGCTTCCAAGTGGAACAGAAGGTGGGGAGTAGGACATATGTAGGAAAGAGTTGACTTTTGTTTAAATAATTACAATCAGCAAGCTCCAGTAGTCACCTAATACTTTCTTGACCCATCTCCTTGTTTTCTAAGTCAGATATGATTTTACTTCTAGTCTCAAAATTGTATTCTTTGCTCATAAATTTATAATTTTATTAATTTGTTGTGTTTCATTTGGGGTTTTACCATTTTTCTTTCACTAGGAAATTGCTATTTTCTTTATTTATTATTGTAATACATAATAGATTAAGAGGGTTCAGAAATTTTTTTTAAAAATGCAATAGAATGAAAGGTACTCTCCCACACTGCCTTTCATCTCCCGCTTCCTCCCCTCCTTCCAGAGACTTTATTAATGCATGTGCAGATAAGGAAGTATTCATGTACTTCATACTGTCCCTTCTTCTTTAGTATCTTTAATGGAGGATGATAGACTGAAATCAGACTGACTTGGGTCTGAATTCTAGTTGTCAGTTTCTTCCTCTGTGATGAGTTAATAATAATGTCAGCCTCAAAGCTGGAGAAGGAAATGGCAACCACTCCAGTATTCTTGCCTGGAGAATCCCATGGACAGAGGAACCTGGTGGGCTATGGTCCATAGGGTCACAAAAAGTTCGACACGACTGAAGTGACTTAGCACAATCCTCACAGGGTTGTTAAGAGTGTCAAATGATTAAAAAAAAAAAAAACTGTAAAAAAAAATTATCACTATTTCTGACATGCAGCTAATACTCAGCAAGCATGATTATCCTTAGTCATAATCTTGAATGAAAGGAGGGGCATGAAAAGAAAAAAATGTTGTATCAGTTCCCTAGGGATGCCAGAACAAATTACCATAAACTTGATGGCTTAAAACAGTGGGAATGGCACCTCACAAATTTGGAGCCAGAAATCTGAAATCAAGGTGTTTAGAGCACTGTGCTCTCTTTAGAGACCCTAAAGGACATTCTATCTTTGCCTCCACCAGCCTCTGCTAGAGTGCTGTGCTAACAGTTGCCATTTCTTCCTCCAGAGACTCTTCCTGACCCGGGGAGCAGACCCAACATCTCTTTTGTCTCCTGCGTTGGCAGGCAGGCTCTTTACCACTAGTGCCACCTGGAAAGCCGGTTGTCAGCATTCCTGGGCTTGTGGCTTCATTACTCTAGTCTCTCCCACTGCCTTTGCATGGCTTTCTCTCTTCTTTATGTGTTGTTTTTCTTGTGTCTCTTATCAGGACTAGATAAGGACTAGATTTAGGGCTGCCTAGATAATGGAGATTTGGAGGTCCCTAACTTGTGTGCATCTGTAAAGCCCCTTTTCCAAATAAGGCTCCATTCACAGGTTCTGGAGATTTGAATGTGGACATATCTTTTGAGGGCACATCAATCACACAGTACAAATATCTTTTAAAATTTGTTTTGTGATGTTTAATTTGTTAATACAAAGTGTATTCTCAAGGACCATTAATGTCTTGTAAATTATAAGGCAAATATGGAAGTATCAATTGGCATTTGTTTTATGTCAGTATTATGTCAATATAACATCAAGCTGCAATCAAGATTGCTGGGAGAAATATCAACAACATCAGACATGCAAATAATACCACACTAATAGTGGGATAGTAAAGGGGAACTAAAGAGCCTCTTGACTATGGTAAAAGAGAAGAGTGGAAAAAGCTGGCTTGAAAATCAACATTAAAAAAAGCAAAGATCATGGCATCTGGTCCCATCACTTTGTGGCAAATAAATGGGGAAAAGTGAAAGCAATAAGAGATTTTATTTTCCTGGACACAAAATCACTGAGGATGGTGTCTGTAGACATGACATTAAAAGATGCTTGGTCCTGGAAGGAAAGTAATGACAAACCTATACATTGTATTAGAAGGCAGAGACATCATTTTGCAGACAAAGATATGTATAGTCAAAGCTATGTTTTTTCGAGTAGTCGTGTACTTGGACCGCAAGGAGATCAAGCCAGTGAATCTTAAAGGAAATCAACCCTGAATATTCATTGGAAGGACTGATGCTGAAGCTGAAGCTCCGATACTTTGGCCACCTGATGCGAAGAGCTGATCCATTGGAAAAGACCCTGATGCTGGTAAAGATTGAGGGTAGGAGGAGAAGGAGGCGGCAGAGGATGAGATGGTTAGTTAGCATCATTGACTCAATGGATATGAATTTGAGCAAACTCTGGGAGATAATGGAAGCTTCCCAGGTGGCTCAGACAGTAAAGAATCTGCCTGAAATGTGGGAGACTGGGGTTTGATCCCTGGGTCAGGAAGATCCTTTAGAGTAAGAAGTGGCAACCCACTCCAGTATTCTCACTTTGAGAATTTCACAGACAGAGTAACCTGGTGGACTACAATCCATGGGGTCACAAAGAGTCGGGCATGGCTTAGTGACTGAACAACAATTATGTCAATATTGCACCTAGTTAAGATTTACTGATAACCAATGAAATATAAAATTATTAAATTTATGGTAATAAAGTAGGCCCAAACAAAAATATGAATTCTTTTTTGCTAGTACCATTATTGGTTTCCCTGCCATGCTCTAATTCTTTAGGTATATTTGTGTGGGGAAAAGGGAAGGAAATAGAAATTTAAAAAAAAAATTGATAGGTTTTAATCCCACCACAACAGAAACTTGAATTGGCTTGTCACATATTCAAAAAGTCACTTTTACTCTCCGTTGTAAATTTCTTATCCCAATGGTGATCACCTCCTTTATATACTAATAGAATGGCTTATTAATTCTTATTAATGGCACAAAAGAGGTGGAAGTCATGATGTACTTCTTCTGTCTTTTGGAACAAAAAGAGTAGCCCAAATGTGAATTTTTTTATTTGAAATCCATATCACTCTGCTTCAAAAAAATAACCATTTCTAAGGGAAAAAATCTTTATTGCATTCAGTTCAGTTCAGTTCAGTTGCTTAGTCATGTCTGACTCTTTGCAACCCCATGGAGTGCAGCATGCCAGGCCTCTCTGTCCATTGACAACTTCTGGAGTTTACTCAAACTCATGTCCATTGAGTCAGTGATACCATCCCACCATCTCATCCTTTGTTGTCCCCTTCTCCTCCTGTTTTCAATCTTTCCCAGCATCAGGGTCTTTTCAAATGAGTCAGCTCTTTGCATCAGGTGGCCAAAGTATTGGAGTTTCAGCTTCAACATCAGTCCTTCCAGTGAACACTCAGGACTGATTTTCTTTAGAATGGACTGGTTTGATTTCCTTGCAGTCCAAGGGACTCTCAAGGGTCTTCTCCAACACCACAGTTCAAAAGCATCAATTCTTCGGCACTCAGCTTTCTTCATAGTCCAACTCTCACATCCATACATGACTACTGGAAAAACCATAGCTTTGACTAAATGGACCTTTGCATTACAAGCATTCAAACAGAGGTACTTACGCTATAAAAATTTCAGTTCATCTACCAATATCATCATAGTGACTGTGGTATTCTTTAATTTGTGTGTGACCAAATTGTATGACAAATACACTGATATCCTATTCTAATTATAATGTTTTTTACATTTGTTTAACTTAAAGTAACTCCATACATCCATAAAGTGAATAGTATGCTAGAGGCATTGTATATAATGTTATCCTTTGAATAAACATTTTATTAATTGTCAGAATTAAAAAATATTGGCCATCACAAGCAGTTAACCTTGTACTGGCTAAAAATGTCTTACTAGTTTTTTAAATTCACTACTCAGCCCATATGATAAGAATGGTTTAAAAGATGACATAGTTTTCACTAGTAAATAGCTTCCAGTGTATTATTAAACTTTTCACCCTTAAAGCTTGTCTAAATCTTATTCTAAGTTATGCTTTTATGTAACAGAGTATTTTCACTGATGGAAACTTTTTTTATGGATTTTTGATGAAGGTGTAACTCAGCTCTATTTGGAATTTGATAGCCCGCAAGATATGTAGTTTGTTCTGGGTCCACCAGTGCTCACTGAATCTCAGTGGCAGCTTTTAAACTGAAAGGCAGTGTAAATGCATATCCTCTCACCTGTTGCCCAATACCCAGTGTTTATTCATCTCCCAGGATCTTTCTAGGCAGGAGTGAGACATCTGCTCCAATTTACTTCTTATCTGACTGTGAGGAAAACTAGACATATCCTAGCAATCCTAAATCAGATTCAAGATATTCCTTAGTGACAGAACATGAAAAGCTACAACTTCCAAACTTTCCTGCTCCTAGAGTTAAAAAATATGTAAGAAGTTTTCTCCCTAAAAGAAGGTCCCATTATCCTACTCCCATGAGGTGAACAATCTTAACATTTAAATGTATTTCCATCTATAATTTTTAATTCTCATAGAAACACATATGTATGTATCTGGGTATATATTTCTTTAATCCAGAACTTTGGTTTTCTGTAACTCCATGTTTTCAATCTGAGATGCATCATGAACTTTATATTGTCACAAATCTAACTCATTTGTAATCTATACACAACATTTGTCAGTTTAAATGCATTATGGTTTTTAAGCCATTTATTTATTGTTGAATACATATTATTTTTTATTTTTTTATCTTACAAATAATTTTTCATACCTGTGTCCTTATGCAGTAGATATTTGCAGTAATCATGTTCATACATACGTCTTCTGCCAGATAGAATTTCAGATTTACTAGGTCAAAAAATTCACACATGTTAAAACTGATAGGTGCAGCCAAATAACATATTTTTTTTTAAAGCGGGAAGAAATGAATGATTCAGCCTTCTTTCATTTTCAGTTTACTTGAGAGTGTTTTCTTTGGTTTGTTTATGTATTTGTTTCTTCTTTTGCATTTTAACTGGATTTCAGGAAAGGCTAGACCTACATTTGCAATGTGGGTACCTAACAAATATTTGTAACACTGTAGTGATACATACTGTACAAAGCCATCTTCTTCTAGGAACATTTTGTGCCTTCCAGCAGAAATTTCTCATTTCATTTACTGTGATTTCAGTAGAGGAAGTTATTTTGATACATATTTACTATTCCATTAAGTGCCTGAAAATAAGTACATGAATTTTCCAGGAAGTTCTGAATAGAAATTGAAGAATTAGGTTAAAGTAGATAGCAATAATAGTTGTCACTTTATTCCTTAATAAATATGGGTAGAACTAGAGAAAATATTTTATTTGTATTGCCAGAAGACAGAATAGGGATATTGCTGTCAAGATGGGGAAGTAAAAACATATAAAGTTCTGTTCCATAGCATCCATTTCGTTTCTGACCCCCAGAAGATTTTTCAAAACTGTCCTTTCAACATCTTTTAGCCAATTTGGCTTATTAAGAGTACTTAGTATTTATAAGTATGAATCCCTTTATTTGTACAGTTTCTGATATAGTGTTTCAATCAGTAACAACTCATTTATTCTTTATTCCTCTGTTTTCATGTTCATGAGGATAGAATAACTCCCACACAAATTAGAGCATGACTGCTAAAATCAAGGTTTTGAGTGCTTAAAAACCTTTGGGGGGAAAGGCAATTTTAGCATAAATTAATGTCATTTGATTTACATTTTGTAATGTATTTTTAATTTGACTTGTAAGGCTGAATTTGAATTCATTCATCTTTATAACTTCTTTTAGATTTAAATTTCTTGCTATGCAAGATAGCTTAGGTAAATGATGGTTAGAAAGCCTGCAATTCCTAGTTGAGTCATTTCCTCTGTGGCTTTGTATATATTATCATTTTAATTTCTAGTTGGTCATAAAAACCCACATTTATGACGTCTTAAATAGTAAAACATATTCAAAAATACTGTTTGAAATGTGTATGTGGAATTATTGATGGTTTATTTGAATGGGGTCCTGAATAGATGTTTGGTTCTCTTCCACTGCTTGATTCTGAAAAGCTCTACTATCCACATCTCTGTTGAAAGAAATTTGTACAAACACAAATATACATATATTTTGTGTATGTGTCTATAGTCACATTTATGCATATGCATATATGTGATTATATATACTCACAAACACATAAACACCCTTAACATTTATTTAAAGGTAATTTAAGATGTTCTTCCCTAAATATCTTTGATTTTCATACATTCTGGAATCCTCTCACTAGGTACCTTCTATATTAAATCTCATTAACATGAACATGCAGGCAGAATATGGATATAAAGTCTTCCTCTAAATTGAAAGTATCTCCTCCAATGATTAGTGTAATAATATGTGTCTGACATCCCAGCATTATGCGTTGTCAACCAAAAATAATGAGTGAAAAGTGAGGGTTATCAGGCCCTACATGTGTCAATGGTACCTCCCCACTTGATGAAATCACTCATCACCTGAAACTCAAATTTCATAGATGAGATTAATCAATTTTCCCCCAAGTATGACCTAATTTTCTGCTCAATGCAATAGTCTTATCATCTCAAAGTTCAAGCAGTGGAGTCACCTTTAATTCCCTCCTTTTGACTCAATGATTTAATCTGTGATAAAAAGTTCACAGTCTTTTGATACCTCCTTTCTATCACTACATCAGACTTTTCAGCATTTATTTTAATAAACATCCTCCTTACTGGTTTATTGTGTATCCTCCTAGCACCTATTTCTGTGTTTGGTGGCATTATGGGAATTAAATAAATATATGGTGAATGAGTAGATAAATACTACAAGGTTCATTGTTGGAATTTATTAAAATACATTTCTCAGCAAGTTACTCCCTGTGGATCTCAGATAACAACAGAGAAAAAGAACAAACTCCTCACTGTCATGTTTGGGGTTCATTAAGATCTTGCTCTCCTTATTTTATTGGTATCAGTATTCTCCCTATAAATGCTCTGTTGCACTCATGGTAGTTTTTATATTTTCCTTAGTATCTCATGCTTTATCCCAAGCCTGACATGCCTCTTTCCTTTAGTCCATGTGTTCATGCCTGAATTGCTTACTCTAGAATGCCCCAGCCTGTCCAGTCTCTTTCTCTAACCCCAACACTTAACTCAAGTATTCATACTTAAAAGTCCTCTTAGCTTTGGCCCGTACTAATATTTCCTGATTCTCATTGATTGAATGTATCACTCTTTATTAACATGACTACTTTTCTTGAAGGTCAGGCTTCTTCCAACTTATGAGAGTGAGAACCCATCCTTTCCTTTCCTTGGAGAATACAGATATAGTTGATTGAATAGAGCAAGTGGTAGATACACTTTATAAGCCTTGGGTGCCTGCAGGTGAAGGATGGAGAAGGATGAAATGCCTGGGTGAATGAAGTGGGAGTTTGTTTTTGGAGGACAGAGAGGTGCTAAAGAGGGCCTGGAGGTGGGATTAGTTCATGTTAGACCCAGAGAGTATATTTTCTAAAAGAAAAGAAAGTTCACTCAAAAAGAGCTAGAAAGATGAATGTTTCTTTCTTCAAGATTTTACCTTTACAGACTCTCATGTGGTGTGTCCTGGTTAGTAGAAATAATTTCATGGCATTGTTCTCTGGGTGTCAATGCATTAGAAATCCCCTCTAGTACCTTTAGGTGAAAGTCCTGTGACCTTATTACACCCTATTCTGCTGCACAGTCCTGTCTCCACAGGTACTTCTTTTAGGACCATCAGTTATTGCATGTCTATGAAACATGAATTCATTTCCTTGTGATTAAGTATGCAATTATTTCATCTACCATGAATAAACTATTTATTTGGGTACCTAATCAACTGAATAAACAAAATCACTGAACTATAATTCTTAATTCTCCCGGTAGAATGCAGCACAATTTGGTCCCCGCTCATCACTCTTCCATCATTTTCTTCTGCTTTGCCACTCCTTTGGCCTTCCTGCTCCTCTGGCCTTCTCTCCAACTCCCAGATGTCCTGGATTTCCTTTAGACATAGTACTTCCACATATGCTGTCAATCTGTGTGACACTTTCTCTTCCCTGTCCCCTTTATTCTCCCAGACTAGGTCAGATTCCTCTATTATTTGTGGCTTCAAGTTCCTTTCTTTCATAATTCTTAGCATAGTAATGATATTACACTTTTTTTAATGGAAGTATTGTTGATTTATAAGTTTGTGTTAGTTTTAGGTGTACAGCATAGCAATTCTTTTTCAGATTCTTTTCCAGTCTCACTAGATGAGATTGAATATCTTTCTCTGTGCTATGCAGCAGGTCCTGGTTGTTTGTCTACACTATCTGTAGCCCCACCCTCATCACCTTTGGTAGCCATAACTTTGTTTTCTATGTCTGTGAGTCAATTTCTATCTTGTAATTTCATTTGTACCATTTTTTAAAGATTCTGCATATAAATAATATGGGCTTCCTAGGTGCCTCTAGTGGTAAAGGACCTGCTTGACAATACGGGAGCCCTAGTGATTCAGATTCAATCCTTGGGTTGCGAAGATCCCCTGCATGAGGCCATGGCAATCTATTCCAGTAATATTTCCTGGAGAATCCCATGGAAAGAGTAGCCTGGTGGGGTACAGTCCATAGGGTTGGAAAGAGTAAGACATGACTGAAGTGACTTAGCATATATAAGTAATACATTTGTCTTTCTCTTTCTGACTTACTTCACTTAGCATGATAATCGCTAAGTCCACCCAAGTAGCTGCAAATGCCATTGTTTCATTATTTTTGATGTCATAGTAATATTCCATTATACACACTCACACCACACCATATCTTCTTTATCTACTCATCTGTCGAGGTTGCTTCTATGTCTTGGTTATTGTAAATAGTGCTGCTATTGACAGTGAGGTGTATGTATCTTTAATGATTAGAGTTTTCTCCAGATATATGCTTAGGAGTGGGATTGCTGGATCATATGGTAACTCTGTTTTTAGTTTTTTAAAGGAAACTCAATTCTGTTCTCCATAGTGGTTGCACCAATTTACATTTCCAACAATAGTGTTGGAGGATTCCCTTTTCTCCACATCCTCTCCAGCATTTATTATTTGTAGACTTTTTGATGATGGTCTTTCTGAGTGGTATAAGGTGATTCCTCTTTGTGGTTTTGATTTGCATTTCTCTATTAACAATGTTGAGCATCTTTTTGTGTGTCTGTTGGCCAGCTATATATCTTTGAAGAAACATCTATGTCTTTTCCCATTTTTTGATATTTTTTTATATTGAGCTATATCAGCTGTTTGTATATTTTGGAAATTAAACTCTTGTCAGTTGTACATGATGTTACATTTTAAATGATTACTTGGTTAATATTTATCTTCCCACTAGACTTGAAGTTCCTTGAAAAAAAATAGACTGTATTTGCCTTTGTCATTTTTATATCCCAGTGCATGGCACCTATAAGGTGCTCAATAAATGTTTATTAAATTAAGTGAACTGAGGACTTAATTTTCACCTGTAAATCTAGTTATTTTGCTACTCCATAAACCCAGATTTATTGTGTAAGTTGTTACCCTATTATCTAAACCCTCTGAAACATGAAGGAACTTGAATACGTATGAAAAGGCTTCTAATCCTAAACAGATGAAAAGAGGGTTTCTGTAGTTACATGGTTATCTATTTTAGACAAATATTAATTTTTGTCCTTTACATAATAAAGAGGACATGGTGGCAGTTCTTTAGAGTATATTTCTCCCTCTGTGTGGATTTTGGGAAACACAAATACATTTTAAGAATAAATATTTGCCCAATTCCAGGGAAGATTATACACTGAAAAATCTGAAACATCCTCAAAGGCTTTCATGTTTCAATAGAGGGAGCATAATGATTTTACTACTTGACTTTGTTGTACAGAGTTTTCTCAGCAGAATGAACACTGAATCAGTTATCCAGCAAGTTCATATTAAAAGAAAGATGTTCAAAGAATTATTCCACAAGGCTTCTCATGTTTGGATCTTAAAAGACTGCCTGCCTGGTTTAGTGATATTAAACTCTAAATAGTTTTGAAAGGGAGAGAGAAGTTTGATGACTTAATAAGAAAGGGGTCGTTAATTCTGGTCACTGAGGTTGCTAGATGCAGAGAGACTGTTCATGAAGATAAGGCCTTTGCTCCTTTTGTAGCTGATTTTGTGAATTTCTTAGAAATACCTGCTTTGACTTCCTTACTACTTCTCTGAGTTCACCCCTAAACCAAAATAGATGTAGTATTTGAGTGCAGCTGCATGGAAAAAGGCATCCATGATAAATGTCTTCAGCTCCACCCTCTTGCTCCTGAGCTGTCCAGTCAAGCAGCAGGCACTCCCCAGTTCTGCCACATGAGTAAGTCCTGACTCCTACGTGTCCCCTCTCTGTCCATCCTGGGACTGTGTTAGCTCAGCACCCGTAATCGACCAAGCATCTTTTCCTGGTCTGACACCCACCTCACTGCTTAATCCCTCCCTCTCTCACTGTTGGTATGTTTCCCTCTAAAGTGCACACCTGATCACTCTTTTATTTAAAACATTTAAATGGCTTGTAACAACAGCAAATTAGTACAAAAATTTTTATTACATGCTGGGTCATATTCAAAGTACTTTACATATATTCAGTCATGATTATGCCCTGGGACAGCAAATCTAGAAACTTACGAGTCATCACTTTGGTATGTAATGATAAAATTGATGTTAACTGAGCCCCTATATTTTGAACACATAATTACAATATTAACTCATGTAATCCTAACAACATCCCAGGAATAAGGACTCTTTTAAAATTGTGGGAACTGAATGATTATATAAGGGTAGTATAGTATAAGGAGCTTGTCCAAAGATACATGGCTAATGAAGAGAGAGCATTCACACTGGCATCCATGTTCTGAGCATGGCTCCACGGCCTTCTCTAGTAAGCTCCCTAGGTCTAGAGCCTAGCTCACAGCCCTCACCTGGCTCTTTTTCCCAACCTCCATTTTCTTTGATGTTGCATTCTCCTGTCTGGCTGAGTGCCACACTGAACTAAACAGATGCTCTCTTAAATGAAGTACCACCTGAACAAGCTTAATTCACTCAAGCTCTCTATTCCTTCTGTAAAAGTTGTCTGAGCTCTGTGACCCAGGATACTCACCACTAAAAGGTTATACTCTACAATCCTATGTACTTTTGTTCCCATCAGCTAAACCGTATGCCTAAAAAACATCAGTTGTGGTTATTAACATGCATGTTTATGCTAGCTATACCTATTATTATAAACATCTAATTTAATTAAATGTTATACAAATTGATGAAATGTGAACAAGAAAGGAAAAAAAAAACAGTCAAATGTTTTGAAAGACTGACTTATAATGAGTTTTCTTTTTTAAATGGTTGTCAAACGTGGCGAGACAACTGTGAAAGCCTGGGGAAATTTTGTAAATGTCTAGAAGGATTCTGTATTCAGATTTTGTCACAAATAATCTTTACGTTTTCACTCCAAAATAAAGAAGCTAAAACTGGGAATTTAAGCAGTGTAGCATGAGTGTGGTTTGTAAAACACTTCTGAGAATTTCAATTTGTGGACTTATATACAAAAAGAATGACATCTCAAATGATGGTGAATTAATTGGGCATTATATTTTTTATAATACAATGATATGATTAATAAAATGAATGTATGATATATTGGTATAATCTGTGCCTTGCCAACTTAAAAAGAATTACCTGAAAAGTTATCAGTCAGGACTGTGTTGAATGAGAGGATTTCTAATCTCTTTGAAATATGGTACCATATGTACCATCATATCCAAGCACCAGCCAAAGCACAGAACTCAGAGTTCTTCTAATGTTAACCTATAAGGCACTTTCTGATCTCTCATTTTCTGTCTTTGCTTGAAATGCCTTTTCCTAATCTTCTTTGCTACCTTTGATTTGTCTCTTAGTTTTAGGTATTACTTGCTCTGCAATATCTGTACAAATCTCCCCAAACTGGCTATATTCTCCTCTAAATGTCTATTAGAAACAACTACCTGAAAAAAATATTGTAATTAAAATTTTAGAGGAAATGATGAATGCATTCATCCTTTTGGCATTTGTTTCTTTTATGGGAAAGAAGTAATAGGAAAGTTTTAAAGAATATAATTATAAGCATAACTGATAAATTTACTAATATTTCTATCCTAATATCCTATCCAGAATCTACAGGACAATCACCGACTTCCCCATGACTTAATGATCAATAATATTGTGTTAATAATAGAATTCATGTGATAAGGGAATCCTGTAAAATATTGATTTGAGAATAATCAGCTCCAAAAACTTGTTGTTTGGTTGATTTTTTTTTAATATTATGATTAGGTTGATGATTTGTGGGGGGGATAACTGTTAGTAGTTCAAGGCAGGTTGCTAAATATGACTCATAACTGAGACAGTAAATAGCAAAGTAGGGTTTAGGTGGATGTAGAGGTTTCCCTGGTAAGTCTATTTTATCTAATCAAAGTGGTATTTTGTAATCACGAAGAGAATATAATTACAAACATTTATTATCTAAGTGGAATGATTTTTGATAAGGGTGACACAGAGTTGTTTTTATTAGGAAGAGAAAGATATCCAATCAGAACATACAGTGCTCTGTGTGTGTGTGTGTGTGTGTGTGTGTGTGCACGCGTGCGCAGGGGCGCGCACACGTGCGCGCACTGAGTCACTTCAGTTCAGTTCAGTCGCTCAGTCGTGTCTGACTCTTTGCGACCCGATGGACTGCAGTACGCCAGGCCTCCCTGTCCATCACCAACTCCTGGAGTTTGCTCAAACTCATGACCATTGAGTCGGTGATGCCATCCAACCATCTCATCCTCTGTTGTCCCCTTCTCCCCTCACCTTCAATCTTTCCCAGCATCAGGGTCTTTTCAAATGAGTCAGCTCTTCGCTTTAGGTGGCCAAAGTAATGGAGTTTCAGCTTCAACATCAGTCCTTCCAATGAACACCCAGGACTGATCTCCTTTAGGATGGACTAGTTGGATCTCCTTGCAGTCCAAGGGACTCTCAAGAGTCTTTTCCAACACCACAGTTCAAAAGTATCAATTTTTTGGTGCTCAGCTTTGTTTATAGTCCAACTCTCACATCCATACGTGACCACTGGAAAAACCATAGCCTTGACTAGATGGACCTTTGTTGGCAAAGTAATGTGTCTGCTTTTTAATATGCTGTCTAGGTTGGTCATAACTTTCCTTCCAAGGAGTAAGCGTCTTTTAATTTCATGGCTGCAGTCACCATCTGCAGTGATTTTGGAGCCCAAAAAAATAAAGTCTACCACTGTTTCCCCATCTATTTCCCATGAAGTGATGGGAACAGATGCCATGATCTTAGTTTTCTGAATGTTGAGCTTTAAGCCAACTTTTTCACTCTCCTCTTTCACTTTCATCAAGAGGCTCTTTAGTTCTTCTTCACTTTCTGCCTTAAGGGTGGTGTCATCTGCATATCTGAGGTTATTGATATTTCTCCCAGCAATCTTGATTCCAACTTGTGCTTCATCCAGCCCAGCGTTTCTCATGATGTACTCTGCATATAAGTTAAATAAGCAGGGTGACAATATACAGCCTTGAAGTACTCCTGTTCCTATTTGGAACCATTCTGTTGTTCCATGTTCAGTTCTAACTGTTGCTTCCTAACCTGCATACAGGTTTCTCAGGAGGCAGGTCAAGTGGTCTGGTATTCCCATCTCTTTCAGAATTTTCTAGACTTTATTGTGATCCACACAGTCAAAGGCTTTGGCATAGTCAATAAAGCAGAAATAGATGTTTTTCTGGAACTCTTTTGCTTTTTTGATGATCCAGTGGATGTTGGCAATTTGATTTCTGGTTCCTCTGCCTTTTCTAAAACCAGCTTGAACATCTGGAAGTTCACGGTTCATGTATTGTTGAAGCCTGGCTTGGAGAATTTAGAGCATTTTACTCGCGTGTGAGATGAGTGCAATTGTGCGCTAGTTTGAGCATTCTTTGGCATTGCCTTCCTTTGGGATTGGAATGAAAACGGACCTTTTCCAGTCCTGTGGCCACTGCTGAGTTTTCCAAATTTGCTGGCATAGTGAGTGCAGCACTTTCACAGGATCATCTTTTAGGATTTGAAATAGCTCAGCTGGAATTCCATCACCTCCACTGGCTTTGTTCATAGTGATGCTTCCTAAGGCCCACTTGACTTCACATTCCAGGATGTTTGTCTCTAGGCGAGTGATCACACCATTGTGATCATCTGTGTCATGAAGGTCTTTTTTGTACAGTTCTTCTGTGTATTCTTGCCGCCTCTTAAGTCGCTTCAGTTGTGTCCAACTCTGTGCAACCCTATGAACTGTAGCCCGCCAGGCTCCTCTGTCCATGGGATTCTCTAGGCAAGAATACTAGAGTGGGTTGCCATTCCCTTCTCCAGATACAGAGATTGTGTCTGTTATGTGGTTCTGATGCTTAAGAGAGAACATTTGGTTTTTTATGGACTCACTTTCACTGGCAAAAAGCCATTTAACCTAAAAGGTGCAAAAACTGTAAAGCTGTCATGCTCAGATATTTTGCTTCCCTGATGCCTTCTGTAGCAAGTCCCCAAATCAGGGGGATGAGCTGAATGCAGTTAGCTCTCAGAACCATCAACCATCACGTGAAGTGGACGCACTAACTATGCACTGATTTATTGTCCCTATAATCAATGGAAACTTGATGTATGTAGGTAGCAAGGGCTCCACTCTGGAGGAGATTAGTTGAATGTATCTGGAGGGATGGTTTTCATTGGCTGCTGACCTTTCGGGTAGCCCTGTGCAAATGATTCCATACGATCTTCTAACTTTTTTGATCAATACTCTTCAGGTATTCCTCATTGCCCACAAAACAGAATATATATATATATATATATATATATATATCCCAAATATATATATATATATATCCCACAAAATATATATATATATATACATTCTGAATGCATACTTATTCATATATATATATATATAATATTTAGGCTTGGATATCATTAGAATGATATTTAGGTTTCTATATGGACAGTCCATACTCACATTACATTTGCTTCCTAAACTTAACATTTGCTGGCTTCCATTAAACTATCAATACACTCCAGTCAAACCAAAGAATTCAGAATTTTTCCAACATGAACACTTGATGCACTTTATCATCTACCTATCCTTTGTCACATGTTGTAACACCCATGATCATATTTGTATTTTTTCTAATTTCCCAGATCTGCATTTATCCTGTAAGAATTACTCCTTTTCTTAAAGGAGTGTAGAATAAGTAATTAAGTATGCAGCTTTCTGTGTCTGTGGTCAAAGTCTTTACTATTTTCTTTGCTTGACAAAACCTAAATTGCTATCATTTAGTAGACTACTTGTTACTACTACAATAACTACTCAGCAGATAGTAAGCAATTATCATGAATATATCTTGAATCCATCATTTATCAGATTCTGCTTGTGTTGTGGTTTCTATGTACTTACTTCATCTCTTGTACTATATTATACTATAAGGATTTTGAGGTCAGAAGCTTTGCGGTACTTAAGTTTTTAATCCTTCTGAACCCTCTAAAATAATGTACATTTTAGGTGTTCACTTTAATAAATGTAAATTGAGTTGAATTGATAGTAATCTCACTACTCTTGTTCAAAATTATCATGAACTATGGTGTATGTTTCAGGTAATAGCCTTCTTAAATAACGATCTTGTACTCAATAACCTCATTCAATTAAAATTTTCTAAAAATTTAGTTTGTAATTGAAATGTCCATTAATCTCAGTAAAATACCCACAAGAAAGCCTGTAGGAGAAGCCCTGAAATTTGGTTTTCATCATTTTTATTTTTAAAGGTCAACTAAGATAAACAATTAATGGTAAACCATGTCATTGTTGACAAAGTAATCTCTCTAGGCCTCGAATTTCTTACTTGTTAAATGACTGTGTTACCCGAAGATTTCTAAAAACCTTTTTGGTTAAAGACATTATATGAAACTGTTACAGAAATAAGAGAAACAACCTCCTCAAAATATTTATAGTAATCTAAAGAGGACTACTAGACTTCTCTGGTGGTCCAGTGGTTAAGACTCCATGCTTCCAGTGCAGGGGTTTCAGGTTCAATTCCTGGTCACGGAAGCTCCACATGCTGCATGGTGCAGCAATAAATAAATAAATAGGACTACTATCAGAATGCATACTTATTCATCCATTTAGTCAACATATTGAGCAACTATTGAAAATACAGACAGGCACTGTTTTAGAAATCAGAAAGACAGTGTTGAACAAAATGGCTCAAGTCTCTGGCATTGTGGAATTTCGTCGTCAGGAAGATAGACAAAAATTAAGTCAACTGTGAGATAGACTATAAAGCTAAGGAGCAGATAAGTGCTGTGAAGAAAAGTATGCTAAGGGGTAGAGTCTGGCAGGGTGAGCTATTTTAGATAGAGAGGACATTTTAGCAGGGACATTAGAACACACAGAGCATTCTATTCAGAGAACAGCAAGTACAGAAAAAGGCCAGAGTCAAGAGGGCTTTTGGTTTGTGGGAGGAACATGGATGAGGCTAGTGGAACTGCAGTCCAGTAAGCCAGAGAAGATGAGGACGGAGGTGTCATGAGGGGCCACGTCATGCAGAGAAGTGATTCCTGGAAGGGGTGACTTTGCCCCTGAGGTACATTTGGCGATGCCTGGTGACATTTTTGGTGGTCACAGCTGTGAAAGGGATGTGACTGGCTTTTAGTGGGTGGAAGCCAGGAATACTACTAAACATCCGAAATTGCACAGGACAGCCCCTCATGGCTAAGAATTATCTTGTTCAAAATATCTATAGTTCTAAGGCCCGGAATCTCAGATGTAAGGTCTTGTAGGTTACAGTAAGAAATTTGCATTTTATTCTACGTGTGAGAGGAAGCCACTGGACATTTTTCAACAGGGCGGACATATGCCATGATTGGACTTGTGTAGAGAATGACTAAATATAGAGGCGGGTAGAGACGTGAAAACCAATGAAATGAGGAGGTAACTGGGAGTCCAGGAAGTAGATGCTGGTGGGTTAGACCAGCGTGGGAGCTGAGGAGAAAGGAAGTAGTTGTTAGACGCCCCCCAAGTATAAATAAAAATAATTTTTTTTTCTTTTTAACTGTAGTTTTTCCACCTGGTTTCAAAGTCTCACAAGGTGATTTATATCACTTAAAACTTTATTTTAGGACAGCAATTGGCCTACATGGCAAAATATCAAGAGGATGTGTCTATGGAGGGAGGATTTACACTTCAATTTATATCTTCACAAAAATAAGAGAATTACATTTTCTTAAGATATACTTGACCCACTTGAATTCAGTTTCTTACAGGTCAGTCTTTACCATATGGACTCAGTGGATACAGAAGTCAATTTTATGCTGCTTAGTATTATTCTGGGTTACATTAGAAATTTAATAAGACCTCATTAAAAGTGATTTCCTATTCTTTCTACCTGAATTGAACATTCTTTGTATTTTCTCCTCCATAATGGAAAAGTCAGATATACACTCCAGAGCACATTTCTTGGAAGTGGATAAAATTGCTTGCTACTTACCTGAAACTTAGGTCATTGGTAGCAAATATCTGAACATAATTATGAAGCAAAGTAGTCTAGGAAGTCTTAAGTGAACTTTATGTTTACAGCAAACCACTTGGCCTCCAGGTACTGATCCATAACTTCATCCATGTTTTGTAACCCAGAAAATTCCCATGTAAAGGCCCTGCCACCATGTAATAATCCTATGACTAGGGCAGGGAAAACATCATCCTTTGTCACCTACAAACAATTCACTCACTTATTTATATAACACTGGCATTCTAAGCATTATAATGTGGATTTATAATACAGTTTCTTGTAGGCTGAAGCAATTTGGACTTAAATTAGCAAGTTACTTATTTGGTACTTTACAATACCTGTTTTATTCATATTTATATTTTATAAAGACTAATCTATTGCTGTCAAATGTGTAATCTAGTATGGTAATTCTTTTAAGAAGTCATTATATTCTCTCTCTGTAGTACTTTGTTTGAATGAAACTATTAAATAGAGACATATTAAGGAATATTTGGTTGGAAAATGATTGATGATTAAACTAATCCCTGCTGACTTTGATTAGTTAGTTCTACTATTTCACAATATTGATCATGTATAAAGAAGAATCTCAATTTGAATTTAACCAAAGTCCAGTTGGTCCTTGTAATATAGTTATGTATCAAAATGTTATTGTTAGGTAATTAAATCTTAAAAAGAAACAGTGGCTAAAAAGTAAATGATAAGTTATTTCAAAAGATGCTGCATCAGGCTACATTTTGAAGATCAAATAGTTTCATAACTGTTGTAGGCAATAAATAATGAGTAGAGTTAACAGAGAAACCCATTCTCAAAAAATAAAATTGCAGGCCTCCACAAAGATCAGAGGGAAAGGAAAACTGGTCAGTTCACATGCCTCGATTAAAGAGTTGCTTTTGTATCCCAGAAGGCCTAAAAATGGCTTAAAAACATTAAATCATCAACTCTGAACAGGGGTACAGAGGCAGAAGTTTTCCAGAACTTTCTACCCCAAAGAGGATAGTAAGTTTGAATCTAATGACTATGTAGAGTTGTGGCCAAGTTTTTTCACCAAAATGAACTTAGGAAAAACAACTGATTTTGCAGCTGGAGGCTCTCTCTTGATTCTTTATGAATTTTGTGCCAGAAGACCCAGAGCAGTCTCAGCCTGTCAGTAGGTACCCCATCGTACCTGCTCTCTTGTGTCTTTCTCTCAATTTTAATCACAGATGGGGAGCAGTTTCTCAGGAAGTAGAAAATTTGTTCTTTTGTTGTTGCTCTCATTTGGTTTGAATTTTTGTTGCTTCAATTTTTCTTCATTTTTGTGTTTTACTTTTGCCTGTAAGGGGTGTTAGAATATGCCACTCCAAAATATGCCATCTTGGCAAAAGGATTATTTTGAGTTTTAAAGGACTTGAAAAATAGCAAATCCTATTCCCTTTTTCTTAAAAGCAGGAGATGGAATTCTCATGTGATTGATGACTTCCCTGTAATAGGAGCAAAGTAACATTCTTAATATCAAGGACAAGAAACTGAGACCCAGAGATTTCTACAAAGATGGACCTTCTAAAATAAGTCATCTTCCTTTAGCCTCTGCACATAATTCAGTTACTTCTCCATAACTGCCTCACTTTGTTTGAAGTGAAGTGAAGTCGCTCAGTCGTGTCCAACTCTTTGCAACCCCATGGACTGTAGCCTACCAGGCTCCTCCGTTCATGGGGTTTTCCAGGCAAGGGTACTGGAGTGGGTTGCCATTTCCTTCTCCAGGGGATCTTCTCGACCCAGGAATCGAACCTGGGTCTCCCACATTGTGGGCAGGCGCTTTACCCTCTAAGCCACTTTTGCCAGCTATAAAAAACATGTAGGTGGGTTCTGCCTTTCTTTGGGTCTTCATTGCTTATGAGGGTTCCTATGTACCATAAAATTTACATAAATTGTATCCAGTTAGTTGTCCCTCAGTATCAGAGGGGGATTGGTTCCAGGACCCCTCTCAAATACCCAAGCAGTTTACTTCACAGGCCTTGCTGAAAATTCTGAGTGCAGAGGTGAAAATTTGCCTTTCCTAACCTTCAGTATCTGAGGACAAATCTAAATTTTTTGACTTTTAAATACAAAGGCATTTCATAACCACTACTTGAATAGAAACGACTTAATAAACTTCTTACTGGAATGACATTTGACAGATCCTTTGCTTAGTATGGTGAGTGGCTACTTAAAGACCCTTATATATAGCAAAATGAAAGATATTTCCATAAACTGGTATGCCCTTTGTCCCTGCCCTGCCGCAACATTTATCTGCTGATGCATTCAGCCTAAGAGGAAAGACCCCAAGTGGGAGGACCTCTGGAAATATTACACCCAAGTAACATTTCTGGCTTTTATAAATTAGTGTCTGTTTTACTCCTTATTGTTATTTTTTCTCTAGTTTCCCTGCTATGAAACAATGCTTTTTAGCTCATCTCTAAATGTTTATGTTTTGCATATATATATATACACACACATATAAATATATTTGCATTTTGTCTATTTTAGTTATTTTTGATGTGAATCTACTTAAAGTTTACAGGAAGGCATAAATATGGTAGTGTCATAATGCTTTATTTAGAAATGCTCTTTGATTTTTTTAAGTATGTTCTTTTTTGTCTTTACTCTTCCTTCTTTCTCCTTTGTATTGGTTTCCCCACCCACCTCTCAGATCTGCAGCCTCTTCTGAATGTGGTGTTCTTTGTTCTGACAAAATACTTCCTATATTCACATTTACATATATGGTGACATTTTGTCATCATTTTTTCACAAAAGTAAAAATAGCACATGCGCTTTTCTACTTTATCATTCAGCAATACTTTTGGAAAAATCTCTCGAATGTTTATAAGTAGCTTTATTTTTGTTCTTTTTCTGGGTTGTATAGCATTCTGTGACATGGGATCTGGCATCATTTCTTAAATCATTCCTCTGTTTGTAGTCATTATCTTTGCTTCCAATTTTTTTTTTTTTTGCCATCATGAACAATGTTGTAATAACCTTGTTGTACCTGTGTCCTTATACAAGCATTTTTATGGCATTGAATCACAGTAGTGGAATTGCTAGGTCATAAGACAAATGAAATTTTAGAATTTTATAGGTGTTGCCAGATTCTTTTCCAAAAAAATTATAAATCTTCATATTGTTGCCAGTAAAAGAGTATGCTTTTCCTATACCTCTGTCACCTGCAGATGTTAAAGCTCTTTTTAAATTTTCCAGCTGTTGATTGTAACGTATTATCTTGTGTTTACTCTAATTTGTATTTTCCTGACTGCTAGTGAATTTTTTCATATGTCTCATCTGTAACTCTCCTGTTTATATCTTGTACCCATTTTCTGTTGGATTGTTTTTCCCCTTTTTTTTTTTTTAATGTAAGTGACTTTGTGAGAGCTCCTTTATGGTATAGGTATTATCCCTTTGTATGTCACTTGTGCAGTGTTTTCTTTCAAAGTAGTGTTAATTTGTTGACTTTAAACCTTATGATACAAAAAGTTTTTAATTCTTAAATATTCAGGTATGTGTATATTTTATTTTATAATTTTGGCTTTAGTCTTGCTTTAAAAAGCTTTCCTCAATTCTAGCTTATACATATAGCTTTCAAATTCTTTTTTAAAGTTATTTAAAATGATTTTTAATTGGTTGTATAAATTGAAAAAAAAAAAGTACAACCTGAAAGTTGAGAACTATGTTTTATTCGAAGATTTTCTGAAGACTGGGAGGCAGCCTTTCAGGTAATGCTGAGCGACTGCTCCCAAGAGGTA
Source organism: Cervus canadensis (assembly GCF_019320065.1). Lineage (NCBI taxonomy): Eukaryota > Metazoa > Chordata > Mammalia > Artiodactyla > Cervidae > Cervus > Cervus canadensis. The sequence goes on from NC_057388.1 coordinate 54,244,144, forward strand.
AGGGAGGAGTCAATACACAGGGGTTTCACAACAAAACCCAGATTCTCAGGACATCAAAAGATTACTGTTAATTAAAGAAAGCCAGGCATCTCAAGTTAATGAATTTAGTGCTTTTCTCTATATAGGAAGATTGCCAGAGTCTGTCAGGGCTCATTAAAATCACTTCTTTGATTTATACTTTAACTGTTTAGGGCCAGTATCCTGCCTTCCCATCCTGAACCCTCTCAGGGCACATAGTCAGGGTCTGGGACGGGGCTGCCTTAGTGACTTGTGACTTGAAATCCTTTGTTTACTGATGTGGCAGATGATGTTTTTCATCCACAGTTGCAAAATTATTCCTTGACTTCAATTTGGTGGTTCAGGGATGCTGATAATTTATATTCATCATGTGATTCATAGATGTTGATAGTTAATTTCAGAATTATGGGTATCATGTATGAAAAGTGTCAGCTTTTCCTGAAAAACTACCCAGTAATCCTAGCTGACTTGGATATCTCTTGCCCAGCTCCTTAATTTGCCTCTCTGTCCCTATAACATTGACTTACCACTTTGAGTTGAAATTGTACATTTAAAAAATTTGTCTATTTACCTGGCTAAGCTACAAATTGTTCCAGGGAAGGGCTGTGTCATATTTATGTTTACATCACTAGTGCATAACAGTTTCTTGATATCACTGGGGGGAGTGTGTGTTAGTCACTAAGTCGTGTCTGACTCTTTGCGATCCTGTGGACTATAGCCCACCAGGCTTCTCTGTCCATGGATTCTCCAGGCAAAGAACACTGGAGTGGGTTGCCAGTCCCTTCTCCAGATACCACTGGGTATTTAATAAATATATGTGGAATTAATTTGATTTAGAAGAGCTTTTTTGTTTTCCTAGCTGCATTAATTATTGTATCATAAGAATAGCTAAGCTTATTCCTTAATTCTGATAATAAAGATGACCATTTATTGGAGTTTATTCTGCCAGATACTGTTCTAAAAATGTTACATGCATTATCTCATCTCTCATCACACCTCTGTGAAGCAGATAGTATTATCCTCTGTTACAACAGGTGAACTCAAGGCCGTGCAAGTAGAAAGTGGCACATCTGGAGTTCAACCTAAAGTCTGTTTAGCTGGGGAGCCCCCATTAATTTTCCCTCTGCCACACTGCTTTCCAGCTTCAAAATTATCTTTTGTACCTATTCTAAAGAGATACTTTTAAAGAAGACCCCTTGTTTTATGATCTCCTTAGCTCTGAGGCATTTATATTTTATTTTACTGGTAATTAATCCAAAGGGTCATTAATTTTGTTTGTAGGGAATAAATAGTAACCATTTCTTTTAACACTAAAAAGTTAAAGTTATAAAACAGATTAGAACAAACAGAAGGAAAATTGTTCATAGCTTCTCTAATATCTAGGTGTTATTGGACCTTACTTTAAAAAAGCACTGAAATGTGTCCCTCCCCCCTTTAAAACTAGCATGTGGGAAAAACCCTTGAAACTAAATGATGAATGAAGTGGACACCCAGGAAATTATTTCAAAAGAGAACTTTGTAAACAAGTGCAGCAATACCATTTATAATACATATTGATTTTTCTGAAAAATAAAATTATGCATTACAAGTTCACTGTTCTATTTAAATTGGTTTGCTAGGAAGCCATGCATGGAATAACAATCTAAGTCACTATTTTTATTATGTGATAAGATCTGCTGATTATGGTATTTACATCTTTGACATTTCATGTAATTGATGATCATTTTAGCAAAAAAAATTTTTAATATATGTGAGTTAGATACATTATTTTCTTTATAGATTTATCATTTATATATTCAGATAGCTTGTATAATGTTTATAATTATGCTATCATTCAATAATATATTTGCCTTAAAATTTTTGACTCAATGTGATCTAAGTTAGGGTATACTATAATAGCATATAGAATATTTAAGAGAAAAATCAGTAATATGCTTTTAGAATAAAATAATTTAAATATGTTTCATTTTTCTATATAACAACTGAATGTCTTAATTAGAAAGTGATTTATAAAATATCTCCCTTATTTTACAGTGGCATATCTCCAGACAATAATGTAGTAAGAAAAAAGAAATCCTTTTTTTTTTGTCTGTAAGTTAATGGGATTTGAAATCCACACTATGTTCTTTACCTTTTAGTTTTAACCTGTTCTTCACATCTTGATTCAAAGAGACGCAATGCCTTTTCTGACTATTCCAGGCTAAAACAACACCATACTTTGAACACCTTTGCAGTTAGCAACATTTGACGTTCGTTCACTTATGTAATCCTTCACTCACCAATTATTTTCTGGCAGATGCTTCCAACTTGTGAAATTTTGTTTGTGGTAATTTAGACTGTTTATGTACATATGTGTATTTATATATATATATATACATTTATATATAAATGTATATATATATATTTACATATGTACATATATATATGTACATATGTGTATTTATATATGTACATATGTGTATATATATGTACATGTGTGTATATATATATATATATACATTTATATATAAATGTATATATATATATATTTATTTATTTATTTATAGCCTGCTTTGTGGCTTATGACTTCCCTGGTGGCTCAGACAGTAACGCGTCTGCCTACAATGCGGGAGACGAGGGTGCAATCCCTGGGTCGGGAAGATCTCCTGGAGAAGGAAATGGCAACCCACTCCAGTATTCTTGCCTGGAAAATCCCATGAATGGAGGAACCTGGTAGGCTACAGTCCATAGGGTCACAAAGAGTGGGAAATAACTGAGCAACTTCACTTTTACTTTGTAGCTTATGTTTTGAATCATGGTATAAGTTACAGTCTTGGTAGAAGGGACAGGATCTTATTCTTCTCCATGCTCTGGCCTATACCTTTATGCTGTTCATAACCTTATCTTCACAAACTAACCATAATACATGAAATAACATAGCATAAACTGCCACCCCATTGCTGGATCAATCGACATGGCCTCAGTGTGGGTTAAATATGTGCCTGATACAGCATGGGTGGAATCTGATTGTTGACATCTTTCTCCAGTTCTCACTAACAGTTGCATTGATTTTTATGAACACAGTATTTTCAGAATGCATGTTTAACAGGAGAAAACATTCTATATATTAAGGAAATTGTCACAGTTAATTTTTGTCACACACTCCTATAATTCAAATTTAGAAAAAATATATCAAGAATATCCATCATTCAAAAAATTCTTAGCTGTAGTAGGAGCATTCATATTAAATTTATAAAATTAATTCTGTAACTTTATTGTGAAGATGTATAAATCTAATTTCTAATTTAAATGAGCTAAATAGATTTTCTCTGATTACCTAGCAACAGGCTATAGTCTATTTAGAAAATGACATTAAATTTTTTTCAGCAAAAGATGTTAAGACATATTCTTTGAAATTTGAAGTACTTATGATCCATGCAATGGAAAGGAAATTATGGAATCTGGTTTTCATTGCCTGCCTTTGCCCTGCCACTGACTAGTTAGGTGATTTCACCTGCATGCTTTTTGCATCCATTTTGTCTGTGCAAAGAGGAGTTATGTTAGATCACTGCTAGGGTCTTTCCAACTGTGATCCTAAAAGACATAATGCTTATAGTTAGCTATATGCGATTGAACTTCCTAGAAATTTTATCACTTAATTTGCTTAAATTCAGCCTCTATTAATTGCATGTATTCCATTTCTAATTCAAGTCAAGCCCCACAGAAAGGAGTATTGAGTCTCCATATTTCAGCATTTAATTACTAAACAACATAATGATTGGCAACATGTATACTGGCAAGAGAGAATTGAATAGCAAAAAGCTTGTCTTGTCGTGGTAACAGAATTATTTGTAGTTTTTAGAATAGTACCCCAACCATGGACTTTAGAAACAAAATTTAACTTTATTCATTAAAGACTTCTAGGCTCACTTTCCTGCTTAAAATCCTTCTATAGGGTAAAATAGACATCAATAGTGTTCCATGATCCGGTTCTATTGCAACTTGTCTTATCTCAGAAATCTGTTTGCATTTTGCCTGATATTAATTATAGTATATTATTATATTGTGCAGTTCTCTATGTATCTATGTCCTTTTGCTTTGTGAATCTCTCTTATAAGCAGCACATAACTAGAATTTTTCCTTAGTTGCACAGTTTTTTTTTTTTCTCCAGACAGGTAGATTAGTTCATTTACTTTTATTATGACCACTGATATATTTACATGCCATCTGATTTTTTTGCTTTCTGTTGATCTTACTTTCCCCATTTTTCTCATTTTCTCTCGCATTCTTTTGCCTTAATGGATATTTTTAAATACTATTTCTTATTTGACTTGGAAGTTATACACTGCATTAACATTATTACTCTTAAAACTTTTAAAGTATGTAGTTAACAAAGTCTAAAGGTAATAACTATGCCTACTCTTCCGTTGAGTTGAGTATTGGTCACTTAGTCGTGTCTGATTCTTTGGGACCCCATGGACTGTAGCCTGCCAGGCTCCTATGTCCATGGGATTTCCCAGGCAAGAGTACTGGAGTCCCATTGCCATTCCTTCTTCAGGGGATCTTTCCGACCCAGGGATCGAACCTGGGTCTCCCACATTGCAGGCAGACTCTTTACTGTCTGAACCACCAGTTTGGAAAATTTATTTCCAAACATGTTTCTCCTTTCCTACATGTTATTAGTATAAGTGTTCATGTAGTAGAGAAGGAGGCAGGGGATGAGCACTTCTGTGGTCTCTTCTAATAAAAGCACTAATCCCATCATAAGGACCCTAGCCTTTAAGACCTCATTTAAACATAATAAACCTCCCCAAAGCCCCCATCTCCAAATGTCATCATACTGGAAGGTAGAGTTCAACATATGAATTCTGAAGGCACATAACTCAGTCCAAAGCAAAAGATAATTTAATAAAGAAAGGATAATGTTTTCAAAGAAGAGTGCTAGAAAATTTGGATTTCCACATGCAAAAAGAAAAGAAAAGAAAGATGAAATAAAGAAAAATAAATTTGAACTTTCTTACTGTATTTTTTATAAGTACTAAAACTATAAAACACGACAATAAAAAGGAGAGAATCTTTGTGATTTTGGTTTAGGCAAAGATTTCTTAAAGTATAAAAGGCACATACCATGAAAGAAAAAGAATTGGCTAAGTGAACTTCATCAATATTTATTATATTTGTTCTTTGAAGAAAAAGACTGTTAAGAAAATGAAAAAAAAAAAAGCCACATATTAGGAAGAAATACTTGCCAAAACTCTGGTAAGTTTTACACAGACTGTATAAAGAAATCATACAACTAAATAATAAAAAGGCAAACAAAAAATATTTAATTTTTAAGAAATTTAATAGATATTTCACCCATGAAGAAAGAAAAGATAAGTCAGCACTCCAAATCACTAATCACTAGGGAAATGCACATTACATCCAGTATACGCCCCCTGCCAGCTCAGTCAGTAAAATATCAACCTTCACTGTAGGGAACCACCTGCCAAACAGGAGATGTGAACTTGCTCCCTGAGTTGGCAAGGTCCCCTGGAGAAGGAAATGGCAACCCACTCCAGTATTCTAGCTTAGGAAATCCCATGGACAAAGGAGCCTGGCAAGCTACAGTCCCTGGGACGTGACTTAACAACTAAACCACAGCCACCGAAATTTAAAAGAATGGTATTTATCAAGTGTTAGTGTGTGGTGAGAAATATCAACAACCTCAAGTATGCAGATGATACCAGTCTAATGGCAAAACGTAAAGAGAAACTAAAGAGCCTCTTGATGAGAGTGAAAGAGGAGAGTAAAAAAACTGGCTTCAAATTCAACATTGAAAAAACTAGGATCATGGCGTCTGGTTTCATGGCAAATAAAAGGAGAAAATGTGGAAGCAGTAACAGATTTCCTTTTCTTGGGCCCCAAAATCACTGTGGATGGTGACTAAAAAGCAGTGTCAGGAAGCATTTAACAAAAGGCTTCCTGTGTGCTGTTTTGGATCTGTCAGGAACCCTCTGGCCCTTATTGATTCCTGAATATTCAGGAATTAAGAGGAGAGGCCTGCCTTTCCTGGGACTGAGGAATCCAGGCATTTCTCATTACAGTGATAAGTACCTCTTCCTTCTTGTGAAAAGGTGATTGTCTGCAACTCTCTCTTTTATAGGGATCGTCTTATGTTTTGTAAGTCTGGAGTTTTAATCTTTATCTTTGCTGAGAATAACGACCTTGTAAGACAGTATATATGCCCACGCCCTGTTGATTAAAACACCTTTGCCCCATCAGAGCTTTGGTCCCCGTGTCTTTCTTTCTTTCTTTTCTTTCTTCCCCTTCTTTCTTTCTATTCCTTCTTTCTATCTTTCTCTCTCTCTCTATTTCTGGCTAATTCCTTGGAGCGTGGAGGCCCGCTGAGCTCACTGAGCCCAGGTTTCTAAGACCCTCTGGAGAAGGCGCACTGTGCCTTCACCCACTCGAGAGGGCGCCTGGTGCCTACGTGCAGCAGCTCAAGCCCTAAGAACAGGTCTCTATTGGCTTTCCGCGTAAACCAGGGGATGTCAGCCTCTTTCTCTCTCTTACTTTCTTATCGTCGACTCCGGACAACCAGGTTCCGGTCCATTAAAGGACCAACAAAGCAGAGACGTCATTTTCTCAACAAAGGTCCCTATATTTAAAGTTCTGATTTTTCCAGTAATCATGGACAGATGTGAGAGTTGGACCATAAAGAAGACTGAGCACCAAAGAATTGATGCTTTCGAACTGGGATGCTAGAGAAGAGTCTTGAGAGTCCCATGGACTGCAGGGAGATCAAACCAGTCAATCCTAAAGGAAATCAACCCTGAGTATTCACTGGAAGAACTGATGCCGAAGCTGAAGCTCCAATACTTTAGCCACCTGATGCAAAAAGCTGACTCATTGCAAAAGACCCTGATAGTGGGAAAAATTGAGGGCAGGAGGAGAAGGAAGTGACAGAGGATAAGATGGTTAGATAGCATCACCAACTCAATGGACATGAATTTAAGCAAACTCCAGGAGATCATGAAGGACAGGGAAGCCTTGTGATCTGCGGTCCATGGAGTCGCAGAGTAGGACACAACTTAGTGACTGAACAACAACATCATAAATGTTTATGGAACAACTGGAACTCATATACTATTGGTACAGTTGCTTTGAAAGTCAGTTTGACAAATTTGCTGTATGGTTAAACATTCAGTTACTATATGACTCAGCTATTTCACTTGTAGATATTTACCCAGGAGAAATGAAAACATGTATCCACACAAATATTTTTATGTTCATTGCTGCTTTATTGATAATAGCCAAAAACTGGAAGTAACCCAAGTGTCCATGAACTACTGATTGATAAACTGTTATTGACATATCTCTATAATAGTATAATATTAAGAAACAAGTAACAAATGACTAATATATGCAGCAACATGGATTAATCTCAAAAGCAAATAGACTACATTAGAAAGCAAAGGAAGGCAAATAAAGAAATGCATATGGAATAATTCCATTTATATAAAATTCTAGAAAGGGGATGACAGGACGAAATGGTTACATGGCATCACTGACTTAATGGCCATGAGTTTGAGCAAGTTCCAGGAGATGGTGAAGAACAGGAAAGCGTGGTGTGCTGCAGTCCATGGGATTGTAAAGAGTTGGACATGACTGAGCAACTGAACAATATAGTGACAGAAAGCTCAGCTGGGAGCCAAGGATGGAGATGGAGCAGATTTGCTTGGGGAAGGGCATGAGGAAACATTTTTGGATGATTCAGGTGTTTCATATATTGATCTAGTGATTAGGTGCTTGGGTAGATTTTGAAAACTCATTGAATTTTATACTTAAAATTGCTGAATTATGTTTCTATATTAACAAGGAAACTCTGTTGGCAGGTCATTGTTCCTTTGAAAATAATCTTTTCTTTTTTGTCTGGCAGCTTTTATAAAATTTTTAGGGAAGAGGAGTCCCTTAGTGTTCTGCAGTTTTATTACAGATATCACAGTGTGATTTCTTTCTATTTATTTATCTTACTTGTGGTTTACTTTGATTACAGAAGCTGTAAGTCATGCTTTTATCAGTTGTAGAAAATTCTGTTACTATCTCTCAAATGTTCTTTCCTTGTTCCTCTTTTATTCTCTTCCTATGGGACTCTAATTACACTGACATTACATTTTCTAATAACATTCTCCATCTCTCCTACTTTTCATTTCCTTACCGCTCCGTGCTAAAGTCTAAGCCAGTTCTTCTTTCTTTCATTTATAGTCATCCTGGGTCAGGAAGATCTCCCAGAGAAAGGAAAGCCTACTTACTCCAGTTTTCTTGCCTGGAGAATTCCATGTACAGAGGAGGCTCGAGGGCTACCGTCCATGGGGTTGGACATGACTGAATGACTAACATACTTTCTTACTCATTAATGCTGACTACTTCCTTGTGAGTTCTGTCTTTGGATAGTAAGTGCCTACTGGTAGGAACTTATCTATAGAAAACTTGAAAACTCGAACTCTGAATTGACAGATTATCCCTGAAGAGATTTATAGTTCCTTCTGCCAGATTCTTGGAGTCAATTCAAATTAATTCTTAACTGTTCCAAACCATAAGCACTGTGAATCTGAACCCCAATCACACCTTGAGAGTGGTATGTGGATTCTCAAGGGAGAATCTTTTCCCTTCCAGAAATCACCCTAGATCAGCAACCCCCAACCTTTTTGACACCAGGGACCAGTTTTGTGGAAGACAGTTTTTCCATGGACTGGGAGCGGGGTTGGTTTCAGGATGATTCAAGTGCATTGCATTTATTGAGTATTTTATTTCTATTGTTCTTACTTCTGTTCCACCTCAGATTATCAGGTATTAGATCCTGGAGTTTGGGGACCCCTGCCTTAGATAGGCAATGTTCTTTTCATTTTCCTTTCCTGATGATAGGTATCTTTTTTCCTAGTCCAGTCTATTAATGATGATAAAAGCAACCTGGTTCTAGCTCTTGATCTTACACAGTCCTGAACTCTGTACTCCTAATTCCTTCTTGACAATGAAAACTCAGGGGTCTAGGATCCTGGGAGTGTCCAGTGAACACCCTCAGGGCAGCATCTACTTTGCACAGTAAAATAAATTAATGTAATTATTTGAAAAATAATTAAAAATACCTTAAACAATCATTATTTATTAATACTGATTACCCACATTAAGAATATACATGTGTTTGTGCTTATGAGATACTTTAAATATGAATTTGTTTCCTTCTTGTGACATCAAGGATTACATAGACAATTTTGTGTTTAACTGATGACTCAAAAGATTCAGACTTAAAAAAACATTGTTTTCAAGGTCAAATCAAATTGGAAGCAATCATTCTTCATTCCATTTATAAGACCTAGGTAACTTGTCTTGGTAAAACTAGTACAAAAAAATGCCTTTTTGTAGATAGGTAGTTAGAATACCATACAGAATTCATTTTTGACTGTCAAAATCAAAATTATTTGCAACCCGTCGATTCATGCAACCTTGTAGGCTGACACCTCACTTAACTGTTAAATCACCTAAAAGATTATCTTGTCTTTCTTTTATGTGAATTCAGGAGCATAGAGCTATTTAAAATTCCTTCTCTAGAGATATTCTATTAGGAGTATTATATTTCTTTGGCAGTCCTAAAGAGAACCAGCTCAATATTTTAACATCATATTTTTCAAAGCTACTTTGGGTTATTTTTTAAAAAGTTATATTGAAACCTGAGGGAAAAAATATGCACTATGTATATGGGATGAATTTCAGCAGGGTTCTATAGCTCAGAGTTCTTTCACACCCTGTCTAGTGTCTAGGTAAACCATTCTCTATTAGCATAGCAACATTCAAATATGCAAGTGATTAGTAAGTAAAAGCATAAATAGGTAGATTGTACTTTCACCTACTACCCTCTGTGTGTTTGAATATGCACAAGCATATATATTGTGTTTTCACATATAAGTTTTAGAATGTTCCAGAAGGGCATAAGAATAAAAGAAAAAATAAGATTCACTGTACCATTAAAAATAGTCTACAAGACCAGTGCAAATGTAGGGAAAAGGAATTATTGAAGCATAGCTCAGGTAATTTTAAAACACTGATGTTAATGGGCAGTAGAAGCTTGAACACATTCTGAATTATAAAACGAAAGAAAATAGTGGACAAAGAAGATGATAGCAGTAATAACTACCACTTACTGAGCTTACTGAGTTCTTACTATACATTAGAAATACATTGAGTGCTTTACTTAGAAAGTCTCAACTCTAAGAGAATCCATTTATCAAGTGTTTAATACATGCCACTTTTATCCATAGAACAGTTTTTTGAGTTAGGTACTATTATTTGCCCCATTCTGCAAACATGGTAACTGACATTTAACACCTTTATCAACTTGCCCAAGGTTACATAAACTTTAAAGTGTTAAGTCAGATATCAACTCCAAGATAGGCTGTCTGCAGACTATACTCTAAAGAGGCCTCTCCGTTATATTGTTATCTAATACTTAAGCCTTCTCTCAACCCCTTTGTTGTTGTTGTTCAGTCACCCAATCATGTCTGACTCTTTGTGACACCATGGACGGCAGCATGCCAGGCTTCCCTGTCCCTCACCATCTCCCTGAGTTTGTCCAAGTTCATGTTCAATCATGTGATGCCATCCAGCCATCTCATCATCTGATACCCTCTTCCCTTGCCCTCAACCCCTTTAGGGTAGGTCTAATCTGTCCCATTTTAAAAGTGGACAAATAGAGGTGGAAACTAAGTAACTTGCACAGAATTACTTGTGAGTAATATTAATAGCATCCAGTTTAAAACTGGTTTAGTCTATTTCAAGACTCTATGCACTTTCTACTATATTATTCAATCTTTGTGACAGTATTTTTCATTCTTCAGTTATACATTCCTTTTGTCATTCATTTAACAAATGTTTGTTGAGCACTTATACCATGCATTCTTTAGCATGTATTTAAAATTTTTAAATAAGAGTGTCAATGCAAGAAAATGTGCAACTATCACTGGTAATTTTATGATACTATGATTTTCTATCATAAATATCTTAACCTCTTGGTTTATTTGACATTGAAACTGAGTCTAAGTTTTATATCAGATTCAGTTTCCAGAACAATATGCTTGACTTTAAACCTACCCTATCATTGCAGAGACAATTAGTTTTATTTCATAATTCTGCTTGAGTGATTGTTTAAGTAGAAAAAATGGGTAATTGTTTCCTTTCTAAGTCCTTATCCAAAATAGCCCGTTTAATAAGGTAAACCAATATTTGGACTTATCAGGAGAATGTGCTTTGCCAACAAGTAAGTAAAAGGGTTTTTCCGCATCATTAACATTTGATGTTGGGATAGTAGTTCTTAGAGGGAGTCTCAGAATAAAGGCAGTAGTGATGTCAAGAACTAATTGACTGATTTTAATTGAAGGACATTTATATGACAGTACGATATACTCAACTTGGTTTTGCTTTTCTTTAAAAAGCTGAAACTCTTCTTCCCGGTAGTAATTAAAAATAAATAGCAGTCATTTACTTACTGTGGGCTTCTAATGGCCACAACATTGCTTCCTTGCATGAATGATTTACTGATCTAAAGCAAAGTAATTCAACACTGAAATTATCTTGAAAATTAAAAACCATTCTAGATAATGAATAGTTTCAATTTCTATAGCACCAATTTATGTTTAGTTTTCCTTTTTAATGTATTCTTCTGCACATATACAACTTACTAACAAAAATGGTCTGATTGAGACTCCACCTCCATGAACCATGTATAAAGCTCAGACTCTGAGCTAAGTCTATAGACTTGGGAGTGACATTTATTCATTCAGCTATCATTTATTGCAAAGTTTTTTTAAGCTAGATATTTTCTGGAATTCTTTTGGGAATGAAAGAAGAAAAAAAGTAGTCTCTGAAAAGGAATTATTATAGGTTTAGGATAATTTTTAATCTAATTTCATCCCTTTTATTTGGTTACTATAATTTATGTGACCAATCCCTTATTGATTATTTAAAAAGATACTTTTTTATTGCTGTATAAGGTCTATATTGAGCATATCTGGTAATAAATATTAGTATTTCTCATTATTTCTTCAGAATGTATTTCTAACAGTAAATAACTAGGTTAAAAGACACATACATTTTAGTTTATTAATAAATTTGACAAAAATCTACCCCAAATGGCAAAATAGGAAAAAAATTTGTATCGTTTTACAGTGCTACCAATGCAGTATGAGAGAGCCTTTCCTTATTTGTTTTCTTGTCAGGCTTCAGAAGATAGAATATTCCACTAAATGTACGTCATTGATCATTGCTCTCCAAATACTGTCTTCAGAATTGTTAAAAGAGTATCTCATTTTCAAGAATGATTTATAAAGTCAAATGGCATTAATCAAAAATTTTCAGTTGACATTGTTAGTTTGTCTTTGAAGAGATCATCTAGCTTTCTTTCTTAAATATTCTGAATTTTAAAGCATTAAGAGGTTATAAAAAATCTGTCATTTGGTTTGAGACATTTATTTGACTAAAAAAGTGGACTGCAGCTGGCCAAGATGACCAATGAGGTAAAAGCAAATGTCAGAAATGATGTAGATCTGTTTCTTGTTGGGGCTTATTGGGTTTTATAAAAAAAAGATACAGGATATTATGAATTAAGTACCAAACCATTTTCTTGTGTTACTGCATCTTATTTAAGCACAAAATTCTACCTACAAAAATATGAAAACAAAATACTGTGGGTAGGTTTACAGGGTTCTAACAGTGTCAGACTTTATTTTTTGGGGCTCCAAAATCACTACAGGTGGTGATTGCAGCCATGAAATTAAAAGATGCTTACTCCTTGGAAGAAAGTTATGACCAATCTAGATAGCATATTAAAAGCAGAGACAATACTTTGCCAACAAAGGTCCGTCTAGTCAAGGCTATGGTTTTTCCAGTGGTCATGTATGGATGTGAGAGTTGGACTGTGAAGAAAGCTGAGCACCAAAAAATTGATGATTTTGAACTGTGGTGTTGGAGAAGACTCTTGAGAGAGTCCCTTGGAGTGCAAGGAGATCCAACCAGTCCTTCCTAAAGGAGATCAGTCCTGGGTGTTCATTGGAAGGACTGATGCTGAAGCTGAAACTCCAATACTTTGGCCACCTTATGTGAAGAGTTGACTCATTGGAGAAGACCCTGATGCTGGGAGGGATTGGGGGCAGGAGGAGACGGGGACGACAGAGGATGAGATGGCTGAATGGCATCACCGACTCGACAGACATGAGTTTGAGTAAACTCCGGGAGTTTGTGATGGACAGGGAGGCCTGTCGTGCTGTGATTCATGGGGTCGCAAAGAGTCAGACATGACTGAGCGACTGAACTGTACTGAACTGAACTGAACCACATCTTATTTAAAAATAAAATTCTACAGTAGCCTTACACTTAACCTATAATAATCCATTGCATCTTTATAATAGCAGTTTTGTCCTTACTGAGTTTGTATGCTTCCCTGTTTGAGCTCTTTCTTTTCTGATCTTTTCTCAATAGTTATTTATTTTTTTTATTTCTAGAACTATGGGACACAAAAACCGCTATGTCAAAGTCCCCCGTGGTCACATCTGGGTTGAAGGTGATCATCATGGACACAGTTTTGACAGTAATTCATTTGGGCCGGTAAGTCATCTTATAACTGATATGATTGGATTTCAAATATAGAAAGAAAAGTACATCACAGACGTTGTCCACAAATTTTATAGTGGAACACTTTATGTTTGAAAATTTCCTTTTAAGTATCATATAGATAACGTAAGCTGTCAGTAGGTGTGTAGGTATGTGTGTGAGTGAGACATATATATTAGACAACTCAGTCAAGTGCCAAAAGATGCTTTCAGCCTGCTGTGATCTCAATAGAAATGGTTGTTTTTTTCTCACATAAATGTTTTGTACCTTATGTTTTCAGTTAGTGTTTAACAGAAATAATGTCTTGAAAGACCTGTAGACATCAATAGTAGTTTAAAAGGCATTTATAATGGAAATCATATTGGCTAAGTAACATTTTTCAGCTTTTAATTTGTAACAGAAATGCTCATGTTCCTTATACCATGTTTATATTCCATAAAATATGTGACTAAATTCATATTTTACAATTTTGTTCAGTTTTGAATACATACAGAAGTGCTCTATTTATGAACCCCTGCAATAACTCATTATATAAAGAATATTTTAGTTAATGAAAACTGCATTATTTCTCTTTTATTAATAAGATTAAATCTGTTAAATGTATCATGTTGGCCAAGTCCACATTAAAATATAAACTTTAGTTTGGGTTTTAATTGAGAGAGTAAGTGTCTCTGAAATGAAATGTTAAAAAGTGTTGCCGTTCTGTTATCTAGTCACCTGTGTCTCTTTAAAATCCTAGATCTTTAACCCATTAGATTTTCCTATGTCTAGACATGTCCATACTTGTATGTATGTAAAAGATAATGTTGAGCTCCGTTACATAGGTTTGAAAAAATGTTATTCACATCCTTTGTCTAAAACTAAATGGTTGGTGGTCTATATAAAGCATTTTTCTTCACCTGTTGTGAGGAACCACTATTAACATCACTGGAGGAGCTTTTGACTAAAAGTACAAGAGACTTGGGGTTGGATAAGTGTTTATGTGTGAAGTGGAAGGGAACTTTAGGAGACATCTACTTCTTTTTCTAGCTGCAATGATAATAATAAAAATACCTAAGGTCTTTCTTGCTTTTGCATAGTAATTATTAAAGAAATATAATTTAACCATTGTAAGGTGTATCAGAGATGAAATGAACAGACTGGAATTGTTGTAGAGAATCCCTTGGAGAGTGTAGTGGAAGTGATTGTCATGTAGAAACTTAGTAGCAACTTGAAAGTGAAAATAAATCACCTAAAAGCAGTTTTATTTCTTTTTCATCAATAAAATTAAATCTATTAAGTGTATCATGTTGGCCAAATCCACATTAAAATGTAAGTTTTAGTTTGGGTTTTAATTGTGAGGGTAAGTGACTCTGAAATGAAATGACTCTGAAATGAAAGTGACTCTGAAATGTTAAAAATGTTTCTGTTATCAATTGCACATGTGGGGTAAATAATTCACTTTTCACTTTCATGCATTGGAGAAGGAAATGGCAACCCACTCCAGTGTTCTTGCCTGGAGAATCCCAGAGACAGCGGAGCCTGGTGGGCTGCCGTCTCTGGGGTCGCACAGAGTTGGACACAACTGAAGCGACTTAGCAGCAGCAATAAATACTAAAGCTTGAAATTGAGTTGCTTTTTCTTTATTGCTAAATGAAGCCAATGCAATCGTATCTATATAATTATTGTCAGTTACTGATATTCCAGAAGCTTTCTTATTTGGGAGAGAAAAATAATACAGTTGATAGCCAGAATACTGGGAATTGCAATTCCAACCTTCAAGATCATATCTATTGTGTAGTTCTTTCTGGGTTCTCTTTCCTACTGTGTACTTCATAGTAGTACTGTGAACCATTGAACTTTAAGTAGACCTGTGTAAGTTGAAAATATATCAGCTATGAAAATATCTTCTGTCACTTATATGTTTAAAAAAAGAAAGAAAGAAAAAGTGAGAAACTTGTATGAAGGACAATCTCATTGGGTTTATTACAATAAGAAACTACAGTATGTAAAACATTAGCAAATATATTCTGTGTAGGACCTTAATGCCATTGATTTACATCAAGTTTTTAAATTAAACATTCTTGAATTTACAACTTGAACCAGTAATATGAGTCAGAGACATAGAACCACTTTGAAATTTAGTGATTTTCTTCTTTTTTAAATGGATATAAATATATAGATGCAGAATGGCTTTTGGTTCACAAGTTGGAATAAACTATAAATTTCCATTCACTTAATTTGTATTGTTTTTATTTGTCAAAATTAGATGAAGAACCTGGGCTAGAATGAAGGAAAACATTTGTCACATCATATACTAACCTATTTGTATTTGTGACTTTTAGTATATATATTTTTACCCTTATAGTAGATTTCATATTTGTGTTCCAATAGCATTTATGACTAGGAATAGTGATTAGTAATGATGTTCCCAAATGAGTTTAAAAGAACAGAGGAGAAAAAAAATGAATTAAAGGCCTACCATTTTTATTTAAAGCTAAGCTCTGATGTTTGAGTACAGAGATTTCATATTACATTTTTGACCAATTAATGGTTATCTGAATATTTTAATTATTTTAACATTTTTATCATTCTAAAAAATAACAACTAAAGTTTTACAATTCTAAAAAAAGGCAAAATAATCTTAAATCTTAAAATGCATATGGACTTGAAAGCTGTTATATTTTTCCAATAATTCTCAGTTGAAATTTTTGGCTTATCCATCAGTAATACTGGAGATTGTGGAAGGTCAGGAAGTTTCAGAATTTCTGGATTGTTGATTTATTTCTCCCCCTTGGAACAGGGAATGCACTTTTCCTGGAAGTAAGCTCCCTATCTAAAATCAGCCAGAATTGTCTCTAGGATGCTTATCTTGACTTCGTAGAAATTGACTGAAGTCTTTACCCTTTGTTTCCCTCCCAAATAACTTCAGAATTGTAGCTAACTGGGTTTAACATGCTTTAACTTTTTGAATTGTAATTCTACTTTATCATAGCATCTCTTCAATTTACTTTAAATTGTTACCTATTGGTAATCATGATGGAGTTGACTTTTTCCGTATTCAAGTAAATTTTTAATTGTAATCTGGAAAAGAAGAAGAAAAGAATGTCTTACTCTATTTTTTCCCTCGTTTGTTCTAAAATTTCCTATTTATTTTTTAATATTTGAATTTTCTTTTCTGATTTGGTTTATTGCCACTGTATGTAGGCTCAAGAAGGAATTGAATAGTTTTATGGATGAAAGATGAATAAAGGGTTATAAATTTAAAGATAGCAAAGTTGTTATAGTAGGAGAACGCATTTCAACAGAATGAGATCCAACATTTGCACTGTTAACTTGTAGAGGATGATTTTACAGATAGAATCCAGTAGACTCCTTTACGAACATAGATATAGTAGAACGGAAAATCAGATAACTTTAGTTTTGGACCTCATCAATCACATAACTTGTATGGTCTACATTTCTTCATGTATAAAAGGAAGAATTTCCTCTCCTCTGAATTCATCTTAAGTAGATATTTAATATAATGAGCATCAGTTCAGTTCAGTCGCTCAGTCATGTCCGACTCTTCACGACCCCATGGACCACAGCACATATAATTTATTTAATGCACTTCTATTTCAGATTGCTGAGAATGTTCACTAGAAACAATGATGTATTTTTGAATATATATATAGAAAAAATGTTTAAAGAACACCTTCAGCAACCTAAAATATGAAAACAATTTAAGTATGCTTCATCGATAGAATAAAATATTATGCAGTCATTAAAAATCTGTATTTGTGAAGAATTTGACAGCACATTCATGATATTGTTTTAAGTGAATACATGAAACTAGAAAATGGATTGCAATGTTATGTTAATTGAGCCAGGAGTTATGATTATGGTCAATTCTTTTTTATACTTTTGCACTTCACTATATTGTAAAAGGTCTGCAGCAAGTTTTTATTATCTTTATAATCAGAAGAAAACTAAGTATTCAAAAAAATAAGATAAAGGTGATTAAAGTAATGACTTCTAAGTTTCATCCTAAATTCTCTAAAAATGGCTTATAGTGCCATGGACAAAGGGAAGAATGTTGATATCACAGATGTGACTGGGTAGAAAATGTTTCAGTTATGAATGTCTCTATGGAAGATCTCTGTACCAAACCTCCTGAATATATCACCATTGTACAATGATAGAAAGTGTCCAATCTTCTCATAATATGGATTCACTAATGTATGACTTTAGCTTAGGTTTCCAATGTGAAAAATACACTTTGTTAATATCCTTTAAGGGTTTTATTATTGTCTGAAAATGTTTTTCAGTACATATTGCTGCTTGATTTCACTGCAGTATGCATTAAAGATAGCCGATGAATGCTTATAAAATTCAGAAAGCACTTCTCTTAATAATTTTTTGCTCTGTCAAAGACTTTACGGCCTTTCCCTTTACCATCCTTGCTTCTGTGTAGATGGAATTAATATAATTTCTATTGAGGTATGTTCTTTGCCGCCACCCAAAAGTAACTGATTACAATAGATATTGTTGAATTTTATGCTTGCTTTAGAAGGAAAGCTTGTAAAAGTCAAGCTTTTTATTTATATGTGTGTGCACATAGCAATGAATTTTCAAATAGTGATTTTTAAACCATTTTGGATTAGCAGACTGCTCATCAATTAAAAAAGACAGGCAGCCATTCTGTCTTTGATTTATTATAAATATTCATTGTATTACTTATATTTGAAATGGTTTCATAGATACCCATTCTTTTTGATGAAAACATAGCTTCACCCTTTCTATGGCCTCCATTTAGCTTGTACATTCCCTATCTTTGAATTTCTTTCAGTTAGTTTAATCTAGTTTTAAGTCACGAGGCACTGAAATTCATTCATTACTTGCTGTATAAAGATTTGTTGTCAGAATGTATGTCATGATTGAAATTCTTGGGTTATAGTATCTAAAATAAATAATGTGTTTTAATTTCATTCACCAAAGGATATTAGGGAGAAAAAAAACTTTTGGTATAAACATTTCAGGTGGCATGACCTTTCTAATCTATATGAAAGTGCTTTGACTTTTAGATTTGTGGTCATAGTGTCACCTTGTGAACAATTTGTGTGTAAGAACCATGAAGCAGAACTGAACAATTTGGTGCAGAAACTATGTATGATATACTGCCTTTATCTAAGAGTAGAAACTGGGGAATTATACTAAATATGAATTCTTTTTAGTTCCAAATCATTTGGGAAAGAGCTAACCCAATCACTTGTTTCATAGATACCTAATTAAATAAAATACCAGCCCCCTAAAATGTTTTCTTGAAGGAAATATGCCTAATAGATAATAGATTTTAAATAATTGAGTATTAGAAATATTCCTTCTTAATTAAATGAGTTGATGATCTAAAAATGATAATCTATAAGAAAGCATTGAAATGAAGATGAAAATTCCATTAAACTCCTTTTGGACTTAGCAAAATTCAAAACATTTTTTACTTTTTACAAACGTACCGAAAAAGTAAAGGAGAGGAAAAGTAAAGTGTATGTTTTCCTATCATGTAAGTCTTTCATTCTGTCTTCAAGACACATTTTTGAACATTTTTCAGTTATCCATATTGATTTTAGCCTGGATTGCACTGGCTGGAATGGATCAGGAGAGATGAGGATTGTATTAACTACAAAGAGAGTACTAGATTAGGTAATATGTGGGAAATGAACTTTGAAAGAGGTTTATTAGTCATTCATTCCTGTTTTGAATTTTCTCCCTATGTTATGCATTTTTGGTAAAAAAAAAAAAAAAAGAAATACAGTGTGTGATTAGGGCAACAGAGTAAGTTTCTTGGAGATACAACAAGGCTAAAAGGAAGAGAAAGAGAAGGGGTATTCTATTTTATAGACCAACTGACAAAGGGAAGCATTGGAATGGAGTTTGGGGACATGTTTGAAAGATTCAAAGAGTATAAGGACAGAGATTCAAGTTGTGGATGATAGGAGTGCACTGAAGCTGGGAGTCCCCCCAGCGCTTTCACCACTATCATCAAGAGATACCTTGATGCCTAGGAAGAGCATAAGTGGGTCAATAAATAAAACGACTGAGGTATAAGCCCAGCCTGGAAGGAGGCAGACAAACGATAGGGCAGAAACAACACAGCAGTCTAAGTAGAGGTGTGAGACAGATCCCCTTAGAAGAGTAGACATTTGTGTACTGAAAACTGAAAAGAAAAACCTACAAAATCTTCTGAGAGGATTTGGTAAAACAGAGTGTTCTGAAATCCATGAAAATAATAATTATTTGGTACAATCTCATACTGCAAAATACAATCTGGACGCTGCATGTTTTGTGAATGAAGTGGTTTATGCTTAGAGTGGTTAATATGTTTCAGCTGCATTGAAAGCATTGTTTGAACAGTACAGAATATTCTTGTGGACTTATGAGAATGAATTGACATTTCATGTATTGTTGAAGTGTAGCATTTTCGTTGTGTAAATTCTCTTCCGCAGATAGAATAACTTTTATTTAAAATCAGCCATCTTCAAATAAAGAAAAAGGTCATTAGACTATGTTGACAGAATTCAAGTAAAGTGTTCTATTCACACTTTCTTTGAAATATGTTGGTTAGACTTTAATTGGTTGTATTTTCCAGTTTCCTTGTAGTACATGCTGTTGTTCATTAAAGTTTTTGTTAGGAACTAAAGCAATCTCTCTTTGTAGAAGAATATTTCTGATAGAAGTCCCTTGGTTCTTAAAATCATAAAAGCTTACTTTGGTGTTTTCCTTCAACTGTTTTTCACAATTTCTTTTAAACTGTGCCAGAACCTAGCAACCTCACATATTTTCCTTAGGTATAATTCTTACTTGGCTGGTATAGACAAAAGCATGCATTTCATAAAAGGCCAAAGCCAATGAGAAGAAATGCCATAATAATGAAAATATCTGTATATCCAAAGTGCTAAGTCTCAGAAAAGAATCAATTCTCTGGAGCAATATTCAAAACAGAGAAATGTTCATACAGCAAAAAGAAACAAAAAA
This sequence comes from Cervus canadensis, assembly GCF_019320065.1. Taxonomy (NCBI): domain Eukaryota; kingdom Metazoa; phylum Chordata; class Mammalia; order Artiodactyla; family Cervidae; genus Cervus; species Cervus canadensis. The sequence goes on from NC_057388.1 coordinate 54,264,775, forward strand.
CCCCACAAAAATCCCTTAGGATCAGCATCCCTGTTGGTTGGATTTAGTTATAATACAATGAGAACATCTATATACATTATATCTACATATGTATATATATGATTGTTTTTAAAGAGCATGGAAACATAATACCAACTAGAGCTAGTGGTGAAGTAATCATCTTCCTCCCCATGAAAACAGAGACAAACTGAGTTTCCATTTCTACCAAATCAAATTTTGTTTGTTTTAATTATTCTGCTAGCACAGAAATCATTTTCCACATGATTTCATTTTCAGATAGGAGAGAAGTCAGCAGAATTGTCATTAAACTTCATTGCTATGGCAGATACTGTCCCTTAGGGCCATTTAGTTAGAATTAAGCATGTCCATTACATTAGAAATGTTATATTTGACAGTGGGTCAGGAGACAAAAATTAGTGAAATATATGCAGTATTATTAATTTAGCAGTTTTACAAAGTCTCAAAAATTTTAAGTGGGATCAAAATCCTTATTATTTATAAGACATAATCAGTGTCTATATTACATGTCTACATAGAAAAATAAAATGAAAAATATAAGGAGCTCAAAAGAGAAGAAAAATCTACTGACTAGCCTAAACAATATAAGGAGAAAAAAAATTAGCTCTTGAATACTTTGCAGTTTAAGGTTTGAGATTGAATTTCCTCATTTCAATAGATATGTTTATAAAATATGTACTGAGTGTTTCCTGTCTACCTCTCCTAATATGCAAGTGCAAAACAATGTAAATGACTCTGTCTTTCTACTGAGGTTCTGAGAGATGACTTTCTTTAGAAATTTTTAATTTTCCTAAAGCTGTTCTTGGGTGGTCCTAAAAAATAGCTTTGCTTTGTGTCAGCATCTTATTGGGCTGTTTCCTGAAAAAAACTTGCAAGAGAATTAAAAGATCCGTTTGATTGTCAGAGACTTAGATGATTCTTTTCTGTGTAATGGAGCCATATGTGGAGTCGGTAATGAAGTAAAATAACCATAGTTTTAGATATTATCCACTGGAAGACCCATGTGGGTTTGTGTTATGTTAACATTTGTCTAACTTGATGAATCAAGCAAGTGAAAATGGAATTCTTTATTACAGTGTCAGAGTCAGAACCATGACGTGTGTTCTACTGATGGGGCATCATAGGCCCCATCACTTTTTCACAAAATAACATTGATTCCTATAATACGGTTCCTAGGTATTTCTGCTCCAACTCATCCTCCTGTCAGCAAGAGTTTTTCTTAAAAGAACTCTGATCACATCATTTCACTTCTTGAAATAATATCATCAGCCGACAGCACCTATCATGCTTAATGAAGAAATGTTAGAAGCTTTCCCTCTTAAATCAGAAATAAGACAAGAAGGCTAGCTTACCACCTCTGTTCAACACTGTGCTAAAGGTCATTACCAGTGCAGATTAAGGCAAGAAAAAAATAGAAAATGTGGCAATTGGAAAGGAAAATTCCAAAGTTTTTTTTGTTCTCAAGTGTATTATTGTCTAGTTAGAAAACCTAAAAGGAATTTGCAGAATTATTCAGACAAGTACACAAGTTTATTTGTGTAAGAGCTATCATATATGGTGACAAACAGGTCTAGACTTCATCAACAAATAGAAAACACCTTTAAAGAACTTGCCGTTTGAAATAGCAATAAAAAACGCAGAATAGTGGTTAGCTTTGGAAGGCATGGAGTGAACGTAGGTGGAGATGGGTGAACAGGGACACCAAATTACGGGTACTCTCTTAAACCTTAAACAGTCTGGTAATGATGTAGCTGTTCATTATATTATGTGTTATACTTTGTATGTCTGAAGTGTAATGGAATATTTTTAATAACTACATAAATATTAAAAGTTGGCTTCAGTGGCCACATAAAACTCATGGCAGATCTTTCTAATATGTTTTGGTCATGGGGTATGGAGGTCCACATACCACACATCTAAATAATTTATAGCTATAAATCAAGTTGATCTTTTCTCTTAACTTGACAATCATACCTGCATATGGCTAAAACCAGCAAACATGAAAGATGATGGAATTTAATTATTATAAGTCTACATATTCTACTGGAAGGCCTGGGATGTTTGAAAAAGTAATGTAAAACATATAATTCATAAATTATTATGTGTTTATTCATAAAATTTTTCTGACTTCCATTTTAGCAAAATCACTATATAGTTATAATATTTTCACATAATTTGCATTTTACTTAAACAATATATAAAGGATTAAAATATTTAATTGCATTAAAGTATAAAAAATTTGAAAATATATTTATCAAAATGTAAATGAAAAGTAAATGAAAAAAATGGAAAAGTAATTTTTTCAAATTTTTCTAAAAATTTTTTGTAAAATATCGAAAAACCGGGAGTTGGTGATGGACAGGGAAGCCCAGCATGCTGCAGTCCATGGGATCGCTAAGAGTTGGAAACAACTGAGTGACTGAACTGAACTGAAAATATCAAAAATAACTCTTAAAAGTCAAAAGGCAAAGTGACTACTAATGAACATAAAAATTATATAAAAATTATTGAAGTTTTAGATATTCAAAGAATTTAATCTTTTTAAATATTTTTATAAAAGTATGTCTATTTACAGTTTGAGGGTTTGAGTTCGATAGATTTGTCCATGAAAAGAGTCTGTATTACCCTTTATGCATATCATATCCTGAACTACATATATGCAAATCTGTGTGTGAAGTCACTCAGTCATGACCAGCTCGTTGTGACCCCATGGACTGTAGCCCACCAGGCTCCTCTGTCCATGGAATGTTTTAGGCAAGAGTACTGGAGTGGGTTGCCATTTCCTTCTCCAGGGGATCTCCAACATTGAACCTGGGTCTCCCGCATTGCAGGCAGACGCTTTACCACCTGAGCCACCATGGAAGCCTATGCAAATTCAAGAGGCACTTTTAAGCATTTACATTTTTTGCTCAGGAGGGTAATGAGTAAGAAGAGCCACGTCAGCTAGACTGATCTGGGAAAATAATGAGTGACTGGATTGCAAATAGACCACAGGTAGAGAATGCAATTACCCAATGATATTATTGGTTGAAGTGGGAGATGATAAAGTGGCAATAATAAAAATATGAAGACGTGAGTTGACTTGAGTCCTTAGGAAGCAAGAATCAATTCGATTTTTGTTAGATTCCATCGACTAGAATTAACTTACCGTATCTGTTAGGGAAGTTCCCCAGTTCAAATACTCAGTTACCTTCATGCTCACCTATGGCGGATCAAATCTTAAAACTGAGCATGATGAGCTTAAATCATAATGATAGTTTTGTAATGATCTTTATGTGGAAGAAAAAAAGATGGAAGTGACAAGGCAATGTCTCCAAGCTTCTTTGGTTAGCAAAATGTATGTAGAGATGTTGTGGCAGTCTTGGCTACCTGGTGAGAATTGTTCTCGTACTGATTAGACTTGTCGTTCTGACCTTAGGAAAGAGAACTGAGTTTTGCTTATGACTCATTAGCACTTACTTTTTTTTTTTTTTTAATTTTTTTATTAGTTGGAGGCTAATTACTTCACCACATTTCAGTGGGTTTTGTCATACATTGATATGAATCAGCCATAGATTTACACGTATTCCCCATCCCGATCCCCCCTCCCACCTCCCTCTCCACCCGATTCCTCTGGGTCTTCCCAGTGTACCAGGCCCGAGCACTTGTCTCATGCATCCCACCTGGGCTGGTGATCTGTTTCACCATAGATAGTATACATGCTGTTCTTTTGAAACATCCCACCCTCACCTTCTCCCACAGAGTTCAAAAGTCTGTTCTGTATTTCTGTGTCTCTTTTTCTGTTTTGCATATAGGGTTATCGTTACCATCTTTCTAAATTCCATATATATGTGTTAGTATGCTGTAATGTTCTTTATCTTCTGGCTTACTTCACTCTGTATAATGGGCTCCAGTTTCATCCATCTCATTAGAACTGATTCAAATGAATTCTTTTTAATGGCTGAGTAATATTCCATGGTGTATATGTACCACAGCTTCCTTATCCATTTCATCTGCTGATGGGCATCTAGGTTGCTTCCATGTCCTGGCTATTATAAACAGTGCTGCGATGAACATTGGGGTGCACGTGTCTCTTTCAGATCTGGTTTCCTCAGTGTGTATGCCCAGAAGTGGGATTGCTGGGTCATATGGCAGTTCTATTTCCAGTTTTTTAAGAAATCTCCACACTGTTTTTCCATAGCGGCTGTACTAGTTTGCAGTCCCACCAACAGTGTAAGAGGGTTCCTTTTCACACCCTCTCCAGCATTATTGCTGTAGACTTTTGGATAGCAGCCATCTGACTGCGTGTGTATGACCCTCATTGTGGTTTTGATTTGCAATTCTCTAATAATGAGTGATGTTGAGCATCTTTTCATGTGTTTGTTAGCCATCTGTAAGTCTTCTTTGGAGAAATGTCTGTTTAGTTCTTTGGCCCATTTTTTGATTGGGTCATTTATTTTTCTGGAATTGAGCTGCAGGAGTTGCTTGTATATTTTTGAGATTAATCCTTTGTCTGTTTCTTCATTTGCTATTATTTTCTCCCAATCTGAGGGCTGTCTTTCACCTTACTTATAGTTTCCTTTGTAGTGCAAAAGCTTTTAAGTTTCATTGGGTCCCATTTGTTTAGTTTTGCTTTTATTTCCAATATTCTGGGAGGTGGGTCATAGAGGATCTGCTGTGATTTATGTCGAGAGTGTTTTGCCTATGTTCTCCTCTAGGAGTTTTATAGTTTCTGGTCTTACATTTAGATCTTTAATCCATTTTGAGTTTATTTTTGTGTATGGTGTTAGAAAGTGTTCTAGTTTCATTCTTTTACAAGTGGTTGACCAGTTTTCCCAGCACCACTTGTTAAAGAGGTTGTCTTTTTTCCATTGTATATCCTTGCCTCCTTTGTCAAAGATAAGGTTGCCATAGGTCGTGGATTTATCTCTGGGCTTCTATCTGTTCCATTGATCTATATTTCTGTCTTTGTGCCAGTACCACACTGTCTTGATGACTGTGGCTTTGTAGTAGAGTCTGAAGTCAGGCAGGTTGATTCCTCCAGTTCCATTCTTCTTTTTCAAGATTACTTTGGCTATTCGAGGTTTTTTGTATTTCCATACAAATTGTGAAATTATTTGTTCTAGTTCTGTGAAAAATACCGTTGGTAGCTTGATAGGGATTGCATTGAATCTATAGATTGCTTTGGGTAGAATAGCCATTTTGACAATATTGATTCTTCCAATCCATGAACACGGTATGTTTCTCCATCTGTTTGTGTCCTCTTTGATTTCTTTCATCAGTGTTTTATAGTTTTCTATGTATAGGTCTTTTGTTTCTTTAGGTAGATATACTCCTAAGTATTTTATTCTTTTTGTTGCAATGGTGAATGGTATTGTTTCCTTAATTTCTCTTTCTGTTTTTTCATTGTTAGTATATAGGAATGCAAGGGATTTCTGTGTGTTAATTTTATATCCTGCAACTTTACTATATTCATTGATTAGCTCTAGTAATTTTCTGGTAGAGTCTTTAGGGTTTTCTATGTAGAGGATCATGTCATCTGCAAACAGTGAGAGTTTCACTTCTTCTTTTCCTATCTGGATTCCTTTTACTTCTTTTTCTGCTCTGATTGCTGTGGCCAAAACTTCCAACACTATGTTGAATAGTAGTGGTGAGAGTGGGCACCCTTGTCTTGTTCCTGATTTCAGGGGAAATGCTTTCAATTTTTCACCATTGAGGGTGATGCTTGCTGTGGGTTTGTCATATATAGCTTTTATTATGTTGAGGTATGTTCAAGAAATCAAAAAGAAATCAAAATATGTATAGAAATGAATGAAAATGAAAACACAACAACCCAAAACCTATGGGACACTGTAAAAGCAGTGCTAAGGGGAAGGTTCATAGCATTACAGGCTTACATCAAGAAACAAGAAAAAAGCCAAATAAATAACCTAACTCTACACCTAAAGCAATTAGAGAAGGAAGAAATGAAGAACCCCAGGGTTAGCAGAAGGAAAGAAATCTTAAAAATCAGGGCAGAAATAAATGCAAAAGAAACTAAAGAGACCATAGCAAAAATCAACAAAGCTAAAAGCTGGTTTTTTGAAAAAATAAACAAAATTGACAAACCATTAGCAAGACTCATTAAGAAACAAAGAGAGAAGAACCAAATTAACAAAATTAGAAATGAAAATGGAGAGATCACAACAGACAACACTGAAATACAAAGGATCATAAGAGACTACTACCAGCAGCTCTATGCCAATAAAATGGACAACTTGGATGAAATGGACAAATTCTTAGAAAAATATAACTTTCCAAAACTGAACCAGGAAGAAATAGAAGATCTTAACAGACCCATCACAGGCAAGGAAATCGAAACTGTAATCAAAAATCTTCCAGCAAACAAAAGCCCAGGACCAGATGGCTTCACAGCTGAATTCTACCAAAAATTTAGAGAAGAGCTAACACCTACCTTACTCAAACTCTTCCAGAAAATTGCAGAAGAAGGTAAACTTCCAAACTCATTCTATGAGGCCACCATCACCCTAATTCCAAAACCTGACAAAAAAAAAAAAAAAAAAGAAAACTACAGGCCAATATCACTGATGAACATAGATGCAAAAATCCTTAACAAAATTCTAGCAAACAGAATCCAACAACATATTAAAAAAATCATACACCACGACCAAGTGGGCTTTATCCCAGGAATGCAAGGATTCTTCAATATCTGCAAATCAATCAATGTAATACACCACATTAACAAATTGAAAGATAAAAACCATATGATTATCTCAATAGATGCAGAGAAAGCCTTTGACAACATTCAACACTCATTTATGATTAAAACTCTCCAAAAAGCAGGAATAGAAGGAACATACCTCATCATTAGCACTTAAAGACAAGTATTATTCCATCAAAATTCTGTTGTCAGGACTTCCCTGGTGGTCTAGTGGTTAAGATTCCAGGCTTTTACTCTAGAGATGCAATTTCTACCCCTGGTCAGGGAAGTAGGATCCTACATGCCACTCAGAGTGCTCCCTCCTCTCCCCCCAAAAAAACCATTTCTGTTCTTTTACATTTAGCATCCATGTCAGCTGATCAACTACTCATCCATTTCACAGGCCTTATCTACTCTCTTTCTAAAGTTCTCACCTATTTCAAAAGGTGAGATGGTGAATCCAAGAATGCAGAGGCTAATGAGAAGGACACATATTATGTAAAATAAATATTTTGATTGCTGGCTGACAGAAAAGCAGGTTTAAAATTTTCTTTTCACCATTATTATTTAATATTATTATTTGAAATGTAGATATATAGGATAGACTTCATTTCAATAGTTTTAGGAAGCAAGAAAAAATCAGTTTTGGTGAAGGAATAATGTAGAGTATTTGCACTAATTTCCACTTACATTAACTGATCATCCTTTTAAATAAAATTTTAGTATTAAAATAAATATAATGATATTCTGTTCAGTGGAAGGAAAAGGGAAATTATTTGGCTTCATCAAGTTGTAGAATTTGGGGCCTTGCTTTTTTCCAAATCACTAAACCTTGTTTTCATAATGATAATAATTATTAACTAGAATTTACTTTATACTAACAACTACATTAAGCTAAAGTTTTACGTAGACCCCCCAGTGATTTTATTTATAGTCGAAGAGCTTTAACTGAACATTTTCAAGGCTACTTAAATCTCCCTTGTTGTGAAATGTATTTGCCTATTCCCTACAGAGGCTTTAAACTCTATCTGCCTAGTATTTACTGAGAAGCTGCAGTCAAATGAAAGATTCTTCTCAAATGAGCCATGATTATATTTAGGTTGTTCATATAAATTAAATTTCACTTCAAAAAAAACCTAATAAGATTATAAATTATGTAATTTCTCCAAGTCATTATGGAATTATATAGTCTCTGGACTAGGAAAAGTTCTAACCTTAAAATATTTGGTACAGAGGCTTTTAATATAAAATTACTTAATTTTATGCTTCTTTTGACATTAAAACAAAAAGCAAAAAGCAAACCAAAAAAAAAAATGGTATTTGCTCAGTCTTTCAAACAAAGAAAATTTATGTACTGAATAGGGAATGGTAATACCATTAAATGTATGAATTATTCTTTAAATCTAAAGACATGATTTCAATGGACTGTTGTCTTCATATTCCATGCATTACCCTGAAATGACTGAAAACTAATGGGACAAAATGGGCAAGGCCATTTAAAAAGTCATTCATCAAAGTGCATGGTATTTAAATTACCTTTTTGCACAGATGGACATTGCTAGTTAACTGTTATATCTTTTCAAGTAATATTTACTGTTGAGTCACAATATACTTTATAAGAACTTTAAATAAATTTTCAAGAGTAAGTTTTCATTTGATTTTATTTCAGTCACCTAATACTTTGTATTTTAATTTGGGAGGGAAAAAAAAATCCTGCCATGCTTAAGCTGATGTCTTTTTCTCTTTAGATGAAACTACTATTTGATTTCAGAGAGATCTCTCTGCAGCCTTTACATATTTCACATAACATATTGTATCCATGTGAGTTTTTATTCTGTGCTTCTTCACCCTATCACTACCCCTAACTGTCTCACTCATTCTTTTGGAGTTCATTATCTATAGCACCTTTTTTGTTATTTGTTTTAGCAAATGAGAATTACTATTTGGTTTTAAGGAAGAATATGAATAAGATATCCCATTTGAAAAGGGTTTAAATAATATATACCTATGTATGAGGACATTACCCTAAATTGATATATGATTATCCTTTAGGTTCAGGAAGAGTGTCTTCTTTATGCAGTTATTTTCTATATTCTCTTTTTAATTCCTCAAAATCTTCAATATGGCTATAGGGACTGTTACCATGATCTTTTGCAGAGTATATCTGTTTGAATATGCTTTCCTATAACTTCAATCTAGTTTAAAAATAAATTAACCAAGAACATCAGGAATCATGCCAAACAGAATCATTTACAGATGCATGGGATATATGCTGTATATTCTTCTTGCTCGATTGAAAACAAACTCGCCTAGAGGAAACTATAATGTCTTCAAAGCTCATTATACATTCTATGTTCTTAGCCCCTATTTCTTTTAGCACACAGTAGAAGCCTCCCTTCTGACTTCTGTGTCCAGATCTCACCTGCTCTCAAAATTCTTTTCTTCCCAGATAGCTCAGTGGTAAAGAACCTGCCTGACAAGCAGGAGATGAGGGTTTGATCCCTGAGTCAGGAAGATCCCCTGGAGAAGGAAACAGCAACCCACTCTAGTATTCTTGCCTGGGAAATCCCATGGACAGCAGAGCCTGGCGGGCTACAGTCCATGGGGTTGTAAAAGAATCTGAGACATCAACAACTAAACAACAGCCACCACCCCTCCCCAAAGAAGGAGATCTCATAATCCTTTAAAGAGAGAGAGAGAGAGAAAGGGTGGGGGCATCAGGGAAGGTAGGGAGAGAAATAAATACTATCTTTTGCAAGTGTTACTTTCAACTTTTTATAAATGTAGCATGAACCTTCTCTTCCACTCAACATCCCAGTATAAAGAAAAACTAATAAAGCAGTAGAAATAAGGTTGCAAGCAGAGGAGTTATTTGTGTGGTGATGGCTCCCTCAAAGCATCACAAGGTTCCCTTGCTTGTCCCTGAGATCAATGGTGAATAACAATTTGAAGTGGCCTCCTTACCTAGCCTTACCCTGAGTTGATGCCCCACCCCAAAGCCTTCTGAAGATGAGGGAAGCCCAATCCCGTGTCCAAAGCTGTGCACTGCTTCCCAGAGTTACAATATATATCATGGTTGGTGCCTCAGACTCTCAATCCTGAGGGTTGGTCATGTACCAATCCTGAGCCAACTAACTATGACCTGTGGAACAAAATCTAGATGAGAAAGGACTGACAGGCCTATGGTGCCCATCCTGGAACAATCAATCTTTGTCAAGTAATGGAGCACCATGGTAGCCATAGCTTGCATCAGGCTTCTACTTCTAGATCAACTAGTGTGGCCAGAAGGCAGTATTACACAAAAATTGTGGCAGTCCTGTTGCAGGAAGGGGGACCTCTTCCAGGACCCGAAACTGGGCTCTTGTCTAACACCCAGAAATGAATTGTCTGAGGAGACATGTGCTGACAAAGCAAGAGATTTCATTGGGAAAGGGCACCCAGGCAGAGAGCAGTAAGTTAAGGGAACCCAGGAGAACAGCTCTGCCACATGGCTTGCAGTCTGGGGTTTTATGGTGATGGGATTAGTTTCCAGTTGTCTTTAGCCAATCATTCTGATTCAGAGTCCTTCCTGGTGGTGCACACCTTGTTCAGCCAAGATGGATGCCAGCGAGAAGGATTCTGGGAGGTGGTTGAACATGTGGTGTCTCCTTTTGCCCTTTCCCAACTCTTCCGATTGGTGGTGGCTTATTAGTTCCGTGTTCCTTCCCAGGACCTCCTGTGGTAAAACAGCTCATGCAAACGATTACTATGCCTGGCCAGGATGGGCGGTTTGTCAGTGTGCTTCCCCTAACAGTCCCATGAGAATCTTATTTTGCTGATACCAGTGTAGAGAAAGGAGTTGTTGTTCCCAGTTTCTGCAGGGTGCGAATAGGCCACACTGTCATAGAATAAAAGGTAGAAAGCATACACCCTGAAGCAAGAGACAGAGATAAAGCACTATGATGTTCACAGAACTTCCAACAGGAAAGAAATGGATAGGCTTCCATGGGTTCAAAGGAAAGACAGAATTTGGGCTTCTGAGCAAATGAGAAAGTAACTTTCTAGAAGTAGAGACAAGCTAGAAACAGAGAGGTAGAAGCCTATAGAACATATACTGGGTATTTGAGCAATTTTATATTTTAATGGAAACTCAGCTGTGGGAAGGGCAAATTCTGAAGCCATGACTAAGAACCTTGAACATCACACAAACAAGTCTGAACATTATCCTTTGGGCTGTGAAGCACTCAGAAGGCTTTTGGGGAGGGTAGAGAAATGATAATAACAGCAATTTAGGAACACTAATCTGACTGGTGTGCTGTAAAATGAGTTGGAGAATGAAGCAAAAGCTGAAACACCTTACCCTGCAAAAATGCTGTGTAATCAGCCATAGTACACAAATTAGGCCAAGAGTTCATACCGAAAAAACACTAAAGGGAACTTATTAGAAATGCAGACGTCTTTACCTGCCCCTTACAGATTTTGGTGTATAAGTATGAAGTGGGGCTTTGAGATTTGCTTTTTTTTTTTTTTCAAGCACCAGGTGAATGTGGCAAGAGACCCTGCTTTGAGAAATGCAGATCTTGGGATGTAATCTGGAGAATCAGTTTAAGATCTGAGTGTGAAAGAGTCCTGGTTCATCCTTGCAACTTGCTCAACTTGGTTTTGGTGTAATATATCTGAAGTCAGAGCCAAAGCAGAAGGTTGAAGACATGAAGCCTTCTCTCCCAAGTTTCTATGGGCTCTATTTCATGTGGTGCCATCTCGCTGTGGATAAGTCAACTGGAAATTTTACAGCATGACTCACAGAGGAATAGCATTGAATTCTGTGGTTTTTGGTGGGGGAGCAGTGCCAGAAAAGATTAATACATTCTGTTTTAAGACTGAAGTGAGGTTATTTTATGTAGCTTCAAGATTCCTTCTCCACTCGCAGTCTATGCAGATTCAAATTCAGTACAATTTAAATGACAAAGGGTGATTTGGGCTGTTTAACAAATGGGGGATTGATATTAATCATCAGGTTTTTGGAGCTTCCACTCTGAACAGAGTGGGGAGGGATTAGTCCTCATAGGAGTACTGACACAGATGCGCTGTATTAGTAGACTTTGCTTGGCTATTCTTTGTTCAATAATTAATTAGAAGTCTTTTCAAAAATCTCCTTCTGTCTCCTGAACTTGGAGCAATAACATTTTTATCCTGTGCTGATAAATTCTAAGATTCATATTTAGATTGATTTAATATGTGTTCCAGTTAGTATGTGATATTTATTTTGTTTTTAATATCATTGTTAGTTGTTCTTATATGACAGTTTAAAATTAAAAGCTGCTAAGAGTCTGAAGCTGTGCTAAGATTTTCTTTGCATCCTCTTCCTTTTCACCATTCTACCTTTCTTCGATCATTTTCTTTGTCAGCCCAGCTAGATGCCTAGGCTTTGAAGAGATGATTCATTCATTTGGCTTAGGGTTTGTCAGGGTTACTTTCATGTTGCCAAAACCAGTGATCTTTCTCATGTATTCCTCTTATTTAGCCTTTCAACAGTATTCTATATAGTTGACCACTTCCTCTTTAAAACATATTGAGAATTTTTTTCTCTTAGCTTCCTTGAAACTGTACAACCAGTCATTTTTCTCTCAGCCTCTTTTCACTTTCATTTTTCTCTCCCTTGGCCTTCCCCTGAGCTCTATCCTATTCTTTCATCCCTATTTAAAGCTCTCCCTGAGAAAAAAATGAATCTAATGTCTTTAAAAGATGTATTTTATGCACTGGTGTTCAGAATTATATCTCCAGATTGATCTTATCACACTTGGATAGTCAATAAGCATTTCAGATTTAACATGTCTAGAGTGAAATTCTTTGTTCCTTCCCACTCCCATCTTCTTTCCTCAGATTTCCCAGATTTCAGTAGATGACATCACCGTCTACCCAGTTACTCAAGCCAAAAAGCTCAGAGTCCTTAGTGTCTCACTTTTTATCACTCCCATCTGCAACCTACCATCAGAACCTGGTAATTCTGCCAGCTTCCTATCCTAAACTTGCCTTATTCACCCACTTCTGTTACTGCCTCCCTCATCCAAGTCATCTTGAGGTCTCACCATGAGAGCTTCCTTAACTGGCCCACAAGCTTTCCTTCTTCATCTTCTAAACTCTAATATCCAGATAGCAACTGGGGTCATCTTAACCACAAATCAGGTCTTTCTCCTACAAGAAACACTTCAGTGGCCTCCTGTTGCTATTAGAATTAGAAACCTTCTCCACAGCGTTTTCTCTGACTCATTTGACCTCGCCTTGAGGGGTCTGGCATCAGGGGTGTCTCGCATCAGGCGGCTCCCGCATCTCAGTCTTCCCTATGCTCTGCACCACTTGGATCTTTCCGTTACCTGAACAGGCCATAGGTCTTCTGTACTAGCTGGATCCTCTTCCTTGAATTCTCTTCCCTTAGGTCTTTCTGTAGCTGGCTCCCTATTTTCCCCAGTTTGGAGAAGATTTTGCTGTGTACCCAGTTTAAAGTGAAACACACACATACACACACACTTCTGCCATCACTATTATTACTGTGCTATTTTCTTCATAACTTACCACTATCTTATTTCACTTCTTTACTTTCTTTTTTTAATCTCCACTGATAGAAATTAAGCTTCATGAGGTCAAGAACCATGTCTTTCCAGTTCACTGATGTAAAATAGTGCTTGGCTCATCACAAGCACTTAATACATTTTTTTTTTTTAATGGATAAGTGGTTTTCTGATCTGTGAATGAGCTTAGCTCTAATGGTGCCTCCTGATTTAGAAACAAGTTAGTGGAATGTATCCAAGGACATCTTTGGAAAAAAGAGACTGCTTGTAGAGGCCAGTGGAAGTTGGAATTGGGCTCATGGCATGGTGTACTTTCCAGGAAGCACTGGATGACTCTAGAGAGTGATAATGGATTCCACCTTAAAAACAAAGTGATAAAAATGACTGTATATCTAAAAGTCTAAAGTAAAAACTTCAAGGCAATAAAAAAAAAAAAGTGATGATCCAGCAATCTCACTTCTGGGTATATAGCCAAAGGAAATAAAACCATTATCTCAAAAAGGTATCTTTACATGTATATGAATGTACATGTTCATTGCAGCATTATTCATAATAGCCAAGATATGAAGACATCCTAAGTGTCCATGAGAGGATAAATGAATAAAGAAATATTGTACATACATGTTGTACATACAGATGTACAAAATATTGTACATACAAACATGTACATATATGTACATACCATATTTTCTTCATTCATTATGTATGTATATATATGCATACACACACAAAAGTATATTTATTATTCAGCTTTGAGAAAAAAGGAAATGTCACCATTTGCTGCAACATGATGGACCTTGAGGGCATTGCGCTAAGTGAAATAATCCAAAGAAAGACAAATATTGTACGTTATCTCTTACATGAGGAATTTAAAGAAAAAAGAATTCATAGAAACAAAGAGTTGTAAAGTGGTTGCCATGGGCTGAAGGATTGAGTCAGTAGGGAGATGTTGGTAAAAGGGTACACATCTTTGCATAGAAGATGGATAAGCTCTCAAGAACTAATGTGTAACATGACAAGCACGGTTAACAACACTGTATGTGTAACTGAAATTTGCTAAAAGAGGAGAACTTAAATGTTCTCACCAACCACCCCCTGAACTATCTATATATAGACAGATGTGTCAATAACTAGATGAGTGGAATCCTTTCACAATATGTATGGATTTCAAATCATCACATTGTACACTTGGAATATATTACAATTTTAATTGTCAACTATACCTCAAAGCTGAAAATAATTTTTAAGTAAAAAAATTATAGGGAAAATAAGGCTCAACTAAGTAGGTTTTTGCTTTAAAACATTCACACACTAATACTAACAATAAAACAAACTGATCAAAAAATAAGTAAATAAGAAGGTGATTCAACCAAAGCAAATAAAATAAGAAGAAACAGCCAAAGTTTCTTACAGGTAGAGCGCAGGGCTTTTGTGATAGGTAAGTGGACCAGTCTGACTGAAACCTGGAAAAATGGGAGTGTATATATATAGGTTTGGTAGGAATCTTTGGTGACAACCGAAACTTACCTTCCAGCCAGAAGTGGGACTCTAAGATATTGGTTCTCTCAAGGTATTACTGAGATGTTAAGACCATAGAGTCTTATTTAGTACAGAATCATATGAAATGTAGGGGTTAAAAAAATCTCCCTGAGAAGACAGAAAGAGGAATAGAGCCAAAGCTTCTGATTCCATTTGGAAGCTCTCTAAACTGAATCTTTGTCATCCATAACTAAAATCTTAGAGCACTGTTTTACAAAGTTTAGAGTGGGTCAGAATCACCTGGGATGCTTGATTGAAAATAGAGCTTTCCCATCCTCTGTGAGATACTGGTTTAGTAGTACTTGTATGGGTTTTAGCAAACTGTATTTTAGCAAGTAGCAAGTATTCCCCAAATCAAACTAATACCATCCTAGTGCAAGGTCAGTCTAAAACAGTGGTTTAGAGCTCACAGTTTTGCCTATTCTCACATAGCATTTAGACAAAATTCAGTATTGTTGTGAGTGCTTGAAGTTTTGCTTGGTATTTAATTGTTGGTTATTTAGACATAGTGAAACTCTATACATGTCTCTTTCTAAGAATTGGGTGTTTTAATTATTACAGTTATGCATACTCTGCTTTTTCTTTTTTGGTTGTCTTGAAAAATATGAGTTTCAGATAACTTACACATTATTTGAATTTATAAGATCTGACTTTAAATTATAACATTAGATGGGAAAAATGAGAAAGTATGTTAATTAAATATGTATTTTCTCTTATTAGTTTTAGTAGCCCCATATACAATTGCTTCTGTATGTGTGCATGCCAAGTCACTTCAGTCATGTCCAACTCTTTGCGACCCCATGGACTGTAGCCCACCAGGTTCCTCTGTCCATGGGATTCTCCAGGTAGGAATATTGGAGTGGGTTGCCATTTCCTACTCCACAATTGCTTCTACCTATGTGATATTCCTGAATTCTGGGAACAGAAATTCCACTGTTATTTGTGTAAGCAGTTCATGTATGACCAAAAAACCTGAAGAAACCATTTAAATTGTAAACATGATTGCATTACCTAGAGAAAAATATTCTTAGAAAAACTTAAAGCTTCCAAGAGAATATTAAGCTAATTGGAATTTTTCTTAGTTTAAAATTTATTCCCAGGAATTATTTCATTTTTTTGCACTTTCTTTTTATATTTAGCTCAGAAACTGTTAAAACTTGGCTATTTTCCAAAACAAAAATTGATGAGAGAGTAGAAAGAATAATGAAGATAGACTAGTTGATTCAAGGAAAATTATATATATAAGAAGCACCAAATACAGAGTTTAGTGGGGGTATTCTGTGCATTACAGTTATTAATTTAGAGGCAAGGGATGACTGACTGCTTACATAGACAGAGCAGTGCCTACGCTATGCCATATATATGTCATGTTCTCTACTGTTAGGGATTTTCTGAAGGTAAAGCACATTTGAGTAACCTATGCATCTCTTCTCTTTGCCTAGCCCCAATCCTAACACTCACAAGGTTAATCCATGTCTGGATTAGACTAGTGCAGTTTAGAATACAATAGGCAATCATAGTACTATGATTCACACCCTCTCATCCTTTTAACGATCAAAATTATAATGATATAACCTACTAGGCTATAGTTACACTTGGGGTGATTGATTTGGGTTCATGTGGCTAAACTAGCTCCGAGGGTTGTCTTGATCCAACATAGCTACTCTTGCTATAATGACTGAATAGACAGATTTCATGCCTCTCGTTTCAAACAGAAAAATGGACTGGAGGCGTATAAAAAACAAAGAAATCCTTAAGCAACATAATATAAGCCAGGTGTTCTTTTTCTCAGCTTGACACAGTCTCGCTCATCCAATACCTCATGTTTCTCTCTATCACTGAATTTTAAAGTCAGTTACACATTTTTTAAAAATAAAAACTCACAAGATTCTTGTATTCAAAATAAAAAGAACTTGGGTTAGAAACTTTTTCCTTTAAGTTTGTGTCTCTTTGAAGGTCAGCTGCCTTTAATTAATTGCTGTGTTTTCTGGCTTGGAATGTTGGTTATTTTCATCTGGAGCCCTAAAGACCCCTGGGGAGCTCCCAGGGTGACATCCCCTTGACTGAAGAGTACTGGTGAGGGGCTGAGAAATGTCAGCCTTGCAAACCTCAACTTGAGGATAATGAGTCCAGGCATTTCAGAAACCAACCAGCTTCTGAGAAAGGCACTTGAGTGGAATCCTGCTTATTTTTGAAATTTAAGAGCCTGAGGCTCGCCTACTAAATTAAAGAGCTTTCAAACAAAAGCCTGGAGGAACCTGGAGTGGTGGTTGTTTCCATGGGCTCAGAAGTGGCCTTGCCATTCAACTTGATCTGAAGTGAAATCTAGAGATGAGGCCAAAGAAAAGATACTCAGGGATAGTTAAACTCACAGGAAGTTCTTATTAAAAAAATACATGGTAGGATTAGGGGTAATAAAAATCTCCCCACGTATACATAATTTTATTGTTCATACTTTTTTTTTTTTTTTTAATTTCAAGGAGTGTTCTCTCACTGCCATGGACTAAATTGTGTCTTCCCAAAATCCATGTGTTAAAGCCCTAGCCCCTAATATGATTATATTTAGAAATAGAGCCTTCAGTATGTAATTAGCTTTAGATGATATTTATGGGAGTTGGCCAGAGAAAGGAATGGCAACCCCCTCCAGTATTCTTGCCTGGAGAATCCCTGGCAGGCTACAGTCCAGAGGGTCACAAAGAGTAGGACATGACTGAAGTGACTTAGCACACGTGGGAGTCAGGGCCTCATGAATGAATTAGTTCCCTTATAAGCAGAGGAAGACTCACCAGCACCCTCTCTGCCATGTGAGGACACTGCAAGAAAGCAGCCTTCTGCAAGCCAGGAAGAGAGCTCTCATTAGAACCTGACCAGGATGGCAACTCTGACTTCTGGCCTCCAGGACTGTGAGAAAACACATGTCAGTTATTGAAGTCACCCACTCTATGCATTTTGTTATGGCAGCCTAAGCAGACTGATGCACTCCTATGACAATAATTAATTACAGTAGGAATAGATTGTTGCTTTACTGTTGTTGTTTAGTTGCTAAGTTGTGTTTGACTCTTTGCAACCCAATGGACTGTAGCCGGCCAGACCCCTCTCTCCTTTGGATTTCCCAGGCAGGAATGCTGGAGTGGGTTGCCATGCCCTCCTACAGGGGATCCTCCTGACCCAGGGATCGAACCTGTGTCTCCTGGATTGGCAGATGGGTTCTTTACCACTGAGCCTCCAGGAAAGCCCAGGTTTCTGCTTAGGAGGTGTGAATAAAATAATCTCATTGACATAAAATTTCCCTTAACCAACAGTGTACACAGGGGTGTAATTTTTTTAGTAAATGATGCTATATCATTATTTGCAATTGGTAATTGTAGACTGAGGTTCTTTTCATTCATTTTGAGTCCTTTGAACGTTTTATAAAATACATCATGGCCAGTGTACAGAAAAATCAGCAGCCGCATGTGTGATTTGATTTAGAGAACACTGGAAGCTCCCAGGAACCAATCGATAGATGTGAAATGCCCAGGATTTGAGATTCATTCCTTTAGATTTAAGGCTTTTGTCTCTGGGAAACCCTCAGTCAAATGTCAGTATCCCTCAAAAAATAATGTATTGATACTTTACTAATATTTTTCTCAGCATAGAGTAATCTTTGAGGTTGGCAAGTTTTATTTTAGGAAGGATGGTTAAGACTCTGAATAAGAAGGGATACGAATAAGGAGGTTTCACAAAGGAGATGGGTCACAACATGTCCACAAAGATGGGGTGTGAGAGGGCAGAGCACCCATGGGGAGCTCAGGTGACAAAGGAAGAGCCCATTGTCAGTGAGTGACTGCAATATGCCACTCTCTGCTCTGTGGCTCAGACAGTTTTCCTTCTCTCTGCCCCTCCTTTATACTTTGAATATTCTCCAGTCATGCCTTTGTGTTGTTTTAATCCCCACTCTCATCTTCCAGATACTTACATGACCCTTAAAACTGTGCCCACCTCCAGTCCCCTTTCTGTCACTTAGGCTTGCTGAAATGAATGGTTTTCATCTTTTCTTTTCTTGACCGCAATAAGAAATTACCCAAAGTACAAAGATAGCAAAGAGCCTTACGGGCTTAGCTGCTCAGTCATGGCCAACTCTTGTGACCCCCTGGACCGTAGCCCCCCAGGCTCCCCTGTCCATGGGGATTCTCCAGGCAAGAATCCTGAGTGGGTTGCTGTGCCCTCCTCCAGGGGATCTTTCTAACCCAAGGATGAAACCTAGGTCTCCCGCATTGTAAATGGATTCTTTACTGTCTGAGTCACCAGGGAAGCCTTAAAATACTGGAATGGGCAGCCTATCCCTTCTTCAGGGGATCTTCCCAACCCAGGAATCAAACTGGGGTCTCTTGCATTGCAGTAGATTCTTTACCAGCTGAACTACCAGGGAAGCCAGAAGAGCCTTAAGTCTGAACCAAAATTTGTGATTTTGATCAGGATTGTGATCCTGATTTTGATCAGATTTGTGATCAGGCTTTGCTATTGGAAAAGAAAAGGCAATTTTTAAAATGTGTCAATCATGTTTTTAAAATATTACCCAAAGATTATAGAAATCTGTCTGCTAGGCAGAATCCCTTAATTATTTTTTTTTCCAAAAATAGTTTTGCCTTCTCTGTATCCCTTTACTCTCATCACTGAATATTTCATGCACCTTGACATGCCTAGATGATTTTGATGTAATTCTGCCTTAATTTTTTACGCTATACTTAAGTGCACTGATGCCCACATACTCCTTAAAAAAACTGAGGAATAAATGCAAGATTCTTGCTTTATGTTCCACATGAAAACTGAAGCTAAAATCAAGTTAAATACTATAAATAGCAAGCTGCTTTAACTGTTAGTCTGTGTAATTAAAGAAAATAGAAAAATACAGAAAAGTCTATATCTAAGATGACTTTTTTCTTTGGGTTCATCACTGCTGCCTAGATGATTGTTTTTTCTGAAGGAGAGTGTCTTTTGTGATTAAGTCACTTGTCAGATTTGCATTGATATGCAGAGTCTCATTTTATATCTCAAGAAGCTCCACCATCTGTTACTTACATTCTTCCAGCAGGAAGTTCAAGAGAATAGCGTTTGTAAGGTAAAAATACATCAGCCATAGCTAGAGCTTCAAACAATTGTTTATAATTAAGAAGTAGAATTTAGAGTAAATGTGGATTGAATGTAGTTGATAAGAATGAGATGAAGAATAATACTGGAAGGTTGAGACAAGATGTGAAAATGCCGAAGGACAGGAAGTATATTTACATTTCTTTTTGGAAAAATTTCAGAAAAGTCTCAGTCTTATTTTGTACTTTCAGAAGATGGTTCAGATTTAGTGTTTGTCTTACATCTGTTTTTTTTTTTTTCCTCACTCAATTCATACTTACTGGACCCAACAATGAATAAAGAATGTGTGTGTGTATATGCACGGACACACAGGTGCGCTCAAATGTACAATTGAGTGCCATTATTCACTTCATGCCCTTAAAGTCTCATATAAGTAATACAGGATGTAGCTGAAATCTACTTTTTGGTATATAAATTTCAAATGCTGAAATAAAAACACTTATGTTAAACATGGAGAAGAACAGTGAAACAATTGAGTATCCCGAATGATGTTATGTAAATAATGTGGTGACATGAATATTTAGATATTAAATATTTGGGTATTTAAACACTTAGATAATTTAGAAAATATCCCTTGAATGGAACATAGTCAGTTTACAAAGGTGGAATATAGTCAATAGATCAAGGCATGTGAGATTATTAAATTGAAGAGAAAATAGTGAAGGATTAAAAAGACTTGATAGACTGGAGTTGCTTGCTATAGTTCTTAGAATCCTAAAATTATGACTTATGATTTGAAATTAGTCATATAGACTAAAAAGGTCATTTTTGATTCATGGAGGTTCATTGGCCTCAAAGTAAGGTGTGTTTATTCCATGCTGAGTTAGACTGCTCATGTGGCAGTGCACAGGTAATGAGTTCAAAGAGATTATGTGGTGGAAAGATGGCTCAAAGGATGATTATATCTGAAACAATCCAGTGGAAAAATCACAAATAACCCTTCATGTGCCTCTATTTTTTGGTGGTGATTTTGAGAAAAACAACAGAAAATTTTAAGAGGGAATAGAAGAGTTGCTAAGCATATTTGTGAGATAATTCTTCTAGGAGCTTTGGTTTTGGTTGTTAAATGACAGCATGATCAAAACTTTGCATTGAATATGTGTTTATTCTCTTAATAGTAGTGAAACATTTCTCTCAATCCCTCTTAAAAATAGGTTTTGCATATTTATGTGTCCCTGTACATGTTTGAACACAAGCACACCTACTGTACTGTATTTACTCCAATTTATATACCATCTTGTTGAACCCATTCATACTATCAAGATTTTTTTTACAAAAATCCTTGAATGTTGGTATGTTCTTTACTGTCATGGGTATAATACGGAACTATGAGAAACAGTTTTGAAACCTAGAGAAAATGTTTTAAATTTTTTATTTTGTCTTAACATAACTAATTACGTTCTGTCATGTCCTAATATAACTCGTCCTAACATAGGTATCATTTACTGAGCATGTGTTATATATATGTGGAAGAATGTATTACTGTTTCCATTATGCATTCTCCCACCTTGTAAGAAGTTTATGCATCCTTGCCTTTTTCCATATGGGGTGAGAATACTTCAGTTCTTCCTGTGAGAAGAGTGTATGCCACCCGACTATTACCAGGCCTGTCAACGTGACTTGCTTTGGTCGATAGAGTATAAGTGAAAGTGATATACGCCATGACCAAGCAAATATTTTAAAAACTACATAGGTGGCTCCTCCATTGCTTTTTTTCCTGGGCCATTAACAACAGACATGACCAGGTGGGGTCTGTTCTTGCAGTCTCAGAGAAAGGTACCTGAAGCAGAGCTAAGCTGACCTACAGTGACACATAGGCAACATGTAAAGTGGGCAGTGTCTGTGGAAAGGAGAAATAATCCTTTGTTATGATCAGTCCCCCCTGAGATTTGGAGGTTTTTGTTAAGAACCTCGGAGGGTTGAAATTTCACCCTACTTTCAAGCTAATAGATTAGCCAGTTTAGAGTCATGGACACTGACAGAGGACTTGACACTCGATTCAGTGACAAAGGACAGTTTAATATTCAGAGCCATATGAAGAACCAGAATATCAGATTTTGTGCTGTTCCCTGAGCCCCAGTTTCCACCGGGTGATGTGACAGTGGCCCAGGTGACAAGCCCAAACTTTGTGTATTGTGTTACAGCAGAAGAACCCTGAGTTTAGGGAATCTGAATCATTTGTAAGAGGAGGAAATGTGGCAGCTTAAGGCTTCTGAGCTATCTCTGTCTTCTAAGGCTGTAAGCAAACCTGCCCTTTGCCAGAGAGGGGGATGTTATCTTCATCTTCAAAGGCTGTTTACTAAGCAAGCATCCTTGAAAGACAGTCTGGAACAAAGACAGTCTGTGCCTCTGCTCACAAGATAGGCAATAATGCAAGAGACGTATGGAGAATTATCTCCCAAATTTCAGCATAATCTAGCAAAAGCCACCAAATACACAGTGTGTTATACACTACCTTTTATTGTTTCATATCTATCCAGGCCTCTAATTTTTTGAGTTATCATATGAATGACAATAATTTATTGTGAAGTGAAGTTTGCTCAGAATTGGGTTTTTGAAAGTGGCTTAGAATTGAGAGAATCCACTTGGAACAGTATTGTTGCCGATTTAGCATACATGACAGAGAAACTAAAGAATGGATATTTAGCATAGTCCTCTAACAATCCAGGAATCTATTTGAGAACAAAATAACCCTACAAGTGAGTGCACATGTATATCCTCTCAATGTATTTGTATATGGCATACCAAAGGGCCTGATTCATACAAGTTCATGTAACCTGGGCTGCTTTGGGGGAAATTTTATATTTTGATATATGTGAAGCATATCAGCCAAATGCTGAGCTGGGAGGTGGACAAGGCCGAAGTGGTATCTGCCTTCACAGAGTTTACAGCCAACAGAGGGCAAGATTCATTCATAAATAATCACATAGATAAGTATAAGATGATAACTATAATAAATGCTAGGAAATAAAACCCACATCACACAAAAGAAGTTATAAAAGAAAGAACTAGTCTTTGTAGGGAATGCAATAAGATTCTATTTAAAAAAAATTATTATCCACAGGTAAAGAGGATTAGATACAGCAAGTGTGCCATAGATAGACATTTTTTCCCCCACAGAAATCTGCATTTCAGAAAATCATCAATTTGAGTAAACATCATCACAATTTTTTTGCAGTGAGTAGCAGAGGAGTAGCACCTCTAGCATTAATCTGAACCTGTAAACCAGAAGCTAGAGACTTGTATTCTGTTGAATGGTGTTGCAGCAGCAAGTATGCGTTGAGCAGAGAGAACTATTCCAGCCCTCAAGGAGCTTTCATCCTGACAGGGAGGTGGAGGAGGTACACCAGTAGATAAGAAGAACAGACACAATGCCAAAGTGACTTGATGGATGACAGTTTCCCCCTTTAAGAAAGGCATGATATCAGTATTCTTTCCTTCTTTATGGCTTCAGAAGGCTGGAATCAGATCCACTTTTTTTCTTTTTCTCTGTATTTTTCCCCCAGTCTGAATGCTATCTTCAGTTCAGTTCAGTCGCTCAGTCGTGTCCGACTCTTTGTGACCCCATGAATCACAGCACGCCAGGCCTCTCTGTCCATCAACAACTCCCGGAATGCTATCTTACTTTCATGCATATTTCTTGCTTAATCCCAAAGAGTAAGGCTATAGAACAAACTATCACGTTAGTCAATTTAGGAAGACTAGATCAAAATGATCATATTCTCCTGACAAGAAGTCAGTGTTTGCCATTATTTTGCATTATTATTCAGTGCATTTATAAAACAGAATTATTCTTTTCTGGAAAGCAGACTACGTATCTAAAAGAAATTCATGTGTTTAGAAAGCAGAGTTCTTTATACATGCTAGAATAATGGGTAAGGTTTAGTGATTTTTGAGAATCCAGAGTGAAGTTTTTCTTTCTCTAGAAGTCTACTTATCTGAAGAAATTCCTTCCCCCACCTAGGGTGTGCAGATAGATTAAAATCCATATATATATATATATGCACATATATATATATATGCATGCTTATGTGTTTGTGTATATGAATGTGTAATATATGTTGTTTCAACACCTATTCAAAAAATTTTTTAGAAGACATATGGTCTACTGGAGATATTTAAAAATTCTAAAATATAAGTTAACATACAAATTTATTACATTAAAAACATTTTAGAAATAAATCATGCTGGTCATGCGGATATAATTTTTGTAATCTCTGTGTGAGTGTTCAGTCGTGTCCAACTCTGTGAACCCATGGACTGTGGCCCAGCAGGCTTCTCTCTCCATGAAATTTTCCAGGCAACAATACTGTAATGGGTTTCCATTTCCTTTTCCAGGGGATCTTCTTGACCCAGGGATCAAACCCATGTCTCTTGGATCTCCTACATTGGCAGGTGGATTCTTTGCCACTGGGAAGCCCATATAATAATGTTAACTTGAATTAATAATCAGTTTTCTTGTCTTCTGAATCTGCTATCGACATTTGGATACTACAGTAAATACTTATATTTTCACATGATATTACTTTGGTCATTATATTAATTTTTTAAATTAGAAATATGCTTACAATTGGTCAAACTCTTTAGAATTAGTTGAGGAATAAGAAATGTATATTTCTGATTTATTTTTTCTTTCTGGCCTATGGTTAATGCACAGGCTTTTGGTGACATTTGAATTGTATTTTCAGATTATCAAAATGCAAGCTCCAAGTTTTAGTTTATAAATAAACCCCTCCTAATTTTTTAAAAATGATTTTTTTCTGCTTAATGAAAATCACCTAAATGTGTTTTAATGGTGGAAGTACATCTGATTTCCTCCTATTGGTGGGAACTAAATTATCCAAAATGATTTTAGCTCATTTGTTTTCTCTTTCTCTTGGAGTAGACCCTTTTCTTGTCGATCATAAAACCGTTAGTGTGTGTCATTGCTCAGTCGTGTCTGACTCTTTGTGACCTCACGGACTATAGCCAACCAGGCTCCTCCGTCCATGGGATTTTCTGGGCAAAAATACTGGAGTGGGTTGCCATTTACTTCTCCAGGGGATCTTTCTGACCCAGGGATTGAACCCGGGTCTCCCACATTGCGGTCAGACGCTTTACCCTCTAAGCCACCAGGGAAGCCCCAAAACCATTAGTAGCACAGCCTAAAACAATTTTTGATATTATTAGTCATTCATTTTTCCTCTTGGCTTTGAGATAAAACAAATCTCTTCAAAGAATTTGTAAACTTTTTGTAATCAGAAAATATTGGTATCAGTATCTGTGCATATTTGGTGGATTCATTATATATGCTTTTATCCCTTAATATTATTTGATTGATTACATGCAAGTGTGTCTATTTGAGCTTTCAAAATTAAAAGCAGTACTCTGATTTTTTTTTTAAACATGCAAGGAAATTTAGTTAACCTCTGTTTTATTAGATTTTCTTTTATTTCTCCAAAATGACTTTGAGAAATGCCAAGGATGTAGATGAGTTCACTTACCAAATATGTTTGAAAGAGAGCATGTTATGATTTTGGAGCTGTTGATGACAGATATAAAGGCAGATACTATAAATTTAATCTCTATATTAGTGAATTGTCAGCACAGTTGTAGCATCAATGAGAGAATACATTATTTTTCTCCATTTTTATAAGAAATGATACCATCCCTGAGCCAGTTACAAGAATCTGAGAGCCTAGAGTGTCAGGATGGCCGAGTGGTCTAAGGCGCCAGACTCAAGAATCTGAGAGCCAAACTTCTGATGACACAGTACCTTAGTGACAGACATGGTTTCAGGTAACAAGAAACTTTTTTCTTTGGCTTCCAGGAAGTATGCTTTTCAAATCTGTGTGTCTGTCAACCTTAAATTGGCCAATAAAAATTATTACCTTCAACTTGGCATTGCATTTTAACTAATCTCAGGGAATCCAAGAACATACTATATAGGTAGAGTCTCCCTATAGAAGATAATTAGTTAATATATTTTAATGTATTTATATTAATTACTATTAGTATTTACTATCAACTTTTTCACAGACTATTTTCTCTTAGTCTGTGATTTGTGATTATATCTCTAGTCAAAGCATATTCAAATGACTGGAATATTTTAGAAATAGGGAAAGTGGTAAATGTGTTATTTATAAATTAAGTAATTTAATTCTCTTATATTTTCCTTTATTCCCCAATCCAGTTTATTTACTTTGCTTAGTCTATAAAATAGAACATGGTGCTGCCCAGCAGCTGATTTGTTAATTCTGCCCAACCTAAACATTGATGTGATCTCTACTTAATCAGTTTGGAACAGACTAAGTGTTGATTATAACAAAGGCAGAAATAAACAGTGATTTATGTTGCAGATTAGTTCATACATCCCTCATATTAATATTTTAGTCTAAAAATATAACAGCCATTTAAGTTCATGGTAGATAAGATCAAGTACTATATTTACAATGCAGAATTTTATGTGATTATGAAGAATGGTCTCTAATAACTTGGATACTAAGCTTATTCTAAGTTTCAAACTGAAAAACTATGCCCCTGGTAAAGGAGATGGTTAAGATTTTATTTGCATGACATTTTACTCCTAAAATACATATTTTTTAGTAGAGTTTGTTTTTTAGAGCAGTTTTAGGTTTACTGCAAAATTGAGCAGAAGGTACAGACATTTCCTTTATATTCCCTGTCCCCATATACACATAGCCTCCCTCACTATCAAAATCCTATACCAGAGTAGTACATTTGCTACAGTCAATGAACACATGTTACATCATTGTCACAAAAGTCCATATTTTACACATTAGGGTGCACTTCCTGGTGTTATACATTCATTCTATGGGTTTAAATGTATCATAGCATGTATTTACCATTACAGCATCACACTGCCCTAAAAAATCTTTTGTGCTTTACCAAATTGATCTCTCACTCCTCCCTAACTTCTGACAAGCACAGTTCTTCTCCATGGTTTTGCCTTCTCTAGAATGTTATATAGTTGAAATCATACAGTGTGGAACCTTTTTAGATGAACTTCTTTCACTTAGTAATGTGCATTTTTCTTTCATGCCATGCTTTGATAGGTCCTTTCTTTTTAACACTAAATAAAATTCCATTTCTAGAGGTACTACCATGTATGCATTCACTTGGTAAGGGTTGCTTCTGAGTTCTGGTGATTATGAATATGCTGCTATAAACATCTATGTGCAAGTTTTTGTGGGGACACAAGTTTTCAGCTCATTTGAGTAAATACCTATGTGTGTGATTGCTGGACTGTTTCGTAAAAGTACGTTTGGTTTTATAAAAAAACTGCCAGACTATCTTCCAGAGTAGCTGCACCATTTTTTATTTTGATTAGCGATGTGCGAGAGTTCCTACTGCTGCATGTCCTGTCCAGCATTTGATGTTGTCAGTGTTCCAGATTTTGGCTACTCTAATAGATGTATAGTGGTATCTCATTGTCTTGATTTGTAATTCCCTAAGTGATATATGATGTGGAGCATATTTTCATATGCATATTTGCCATCTATCTGTCTTCATTGAGAAGTGAGGTCTTTTGCCCTTTTTTAAAATTGGGTTATTTGTCTTCTTGTTGTTGAGCTTTAATAGTGTTTTGTATATTTTGGATAATAGTCCTTTATAAGATGCGTTTTGTGACTATTTTCTCTTAGTCTGTGATTTGTCTTCTCACTCTCTTGACAGTTTTTTTTTCCCTCATAGAGCAGAAGTTTAATCATCTTATCAGTGATTTATTTCTTTCATGGACTATGGCCTTTATGTTATATGAAAAATTCCTCACTCTACCTAAGGCCATCTAGATTTTCTTCTGTGATATCCTCAAGGAGTTTGATAGTTTTGTGTTTTATATGTAGGTCTCTGGTCCATTTTTAGGTAACTTTTGAGGAGAGTGTAGGATCTGAGTCTAGGTTCACCTTAAGCAAATGGATATCCAGTTGTTCTGGGCTTCCTTGGTGGCTCAGAGAGCAAAGGATCCACCAGCAAAGCAAGAGACCTAGCTTCTATCCCTGGTTTGGGAAGATCCCCTGGAGAAGGGAATGGCTACCCACTCCAGTATTCTTGCCTGGAGAATTCCATGGACAGAGGAGCCTGGTGGGCTACAGTCCATGGGGTTGCAGAGTTGGACATGACTGAGTGACTAACACTCATTTTTTCTGTGTGTTGAAGATATGAGTCTGCCCTAGTTAAAGACTGGAAAAAGACTGTCTTTGGAAAGCTCTAAATTCTCTAATAATACAGTTCTTTCAAATAAAAGCCTTTAAAAAAGACCTTGAAATTCTCAGAATTTTGATGAGTATGCTCAGTTTTATTATGAAATTGTCACTTTGGCCTGAAGAATTCTACATTTACCTTTTACATTAATCAAAGGAAGTAACCCACTAGTCATTTCCAGTTAAACGAAAAAGGAACAATAAAGGAAAAGAACATCAGTCAGTTGTTTATGTGTTGTGAACTATCTATACAAAATGATTGATCTAATGATCTTAGATGTGATCAGAAAGCAGAAACGAGTGACTTCTTAGTTTTCTCAAATTGGTATAGGCCTCTAGCAGGTCTATTCTAGTTAATCTTGTGGGTTCCA
The DNA here is from genome assembly GCF_019320065.1 of Cervus canadensis. Lineage (NCBI taxonomy): Eukaryota > Metazoa > Chordata > Mammalia > Artiodactyla > Cervidae > Cervus > Cervus canadensis. The sequence continues at coordinate 54,293,261 of NC_057388.1, forward strand.
GGTATTTTGAAGACAAAGCTGAATTCTGAATCATGAATTTGGGTTGGTCATGGACCATAGATTTCGAGCTGGTTAATAGTTGGTTTTCATTCTCTCCCCCTCTGCTATTCTAAAGAATTTTATTTATTTTAAAATGTTCCAAAGACTTTAGTTTGGAAGCAATAATCACCTCCCTGGAGTTCTTAGGAACTAAAGATGCCTTGTGACTAATCTAGACCTACATTTTTGTACAGATAAATGTATGGAGGAAAATAGTATAAAGCCATCCCCAAATGGATATAAATGAAGATTCTAAATCAAAGAGGATAAAAATTTAAAAACCACTATAATTTTTGAGATTTTTTTTCATACCTGTCTTTTTCCAAGAGAACTTTAGGAGTGTTTTTCTTTTAAACCTAAAAAATATTACAGATGTCATTGAAAAGGAACAGAGAAGAAAAGGGAGGAAGCAATAATTATTGCTGTGAAGATGAGTGTGATAGGTGCAGTTAAGCATCAGTTTGGTGGTAAGCTTCCTGGCAGCCCAGAAGAAAAGAGAGATATTGTAGATAACATAGCTTTTATAGTCAGGAAAATGAATTCTTACCATTTCTTATAAAGAGAGTTGACCATGAGTGATGTATTAGCAGTGTCCTTCTTAACATTTTTATGGCAAAGGGTGTAACAGAAATCACATAGCTCTTTGTGATCATGATCAAAATAAAAGATGATGCTATAACCTTGAAACACTTGTAAATCAAGCTAATTTTTCATACAGTGAAGTTGTCATTCATCGCTGCAGAGATTTAATCAACCCAAAGCCAGAAGAGCCATGAATACCCTGAGGACTGACTGGATTCTGAATCCCATAGGCTGGTTGTTTTCAATTTGAGTATCTATTAGACTCAAATAAAGTTCTTGTTAAAAATATAGGTTCTTTGGCTCTATTCCTGGTATGTCTGATTTAGACAGTACATGATGAGATCCAGGCATCTGAGTTTTTAACAGATACCTGATAGGATTCTACTGCAACTGGTCTAGCCCTTGCAAACCACTCACTTGGACTCTCTTTATCAGATTTCTTTTATATGAGTTAAAATTTTTATAGGAATTGGGTAACAATTTTCTCAGTATTATACTGTCTGAAGACAGCCAGGATGGCATGTATTCTATAGCACTGATTAAAGGCAGGTCTACAAGGGATCAACAGATAGTAAGGCTTTCATTCTATTACAAGAATTACAGAGTGAGACGGATACCCTAGGCTAGACAGATCAGCTACCCAAAGGTTTCTTACAGTTAAGGCGGGTTTTCTGCAAGAAACAATTGTGAGTTTGCTCCAGCATTTGGGTCACTGATGAATTCAAATGTCAAACTGCAAGTCAGAGATGGTTTTTATTTAGAAGTCTTTGAAGAAAGTGTTACCTGTGTCATACCATATCTATCCAAAAAGCCTTAATATGACCCTGTACAGGTCTCCAGATGTGTCTGCCAGGATGAGTGAGAGGCTAAATGTTCCTCAGACAATTGAACACATTGACCTGTTACATGATGCGGTTTAATATCGATCAGATGAATGTCTGCCAGAGGCAGTGGTTTTTGTTACATCAAGGTTAATGATGAGTCATTCTTGCAGCAGCTGGCAGATCCCAGAACTCCTTGTCTCTTAAGACCACTCCTGTTTAATGAGCGTTATGCATTTCATCAGCATTTAGGAGGCCTATAATATTGAGAGTTTTTACTTTTTTATTATTAATTTAAAACCCCTGGTCCAAACCTCTGTTGATTAACTGGCAACATTCCAAGCATATCTTCATGTAAATGTTCTTTTAACATGTGTATTATTTTTTATACCAGAAAGAAAGAGAAAATGGACATTCTCCCTTTTCCAAATCAATGTCTCTTAAGTAGAAGACTGATTTGACATGTCAGGTCTTGCTGGCTGTTCAAGACCCATATAATTTTTGATCTTTTATAAGAAAATACTCTGATTTTCCCTTTACATGAATTTGTAGCAGAAAAATAATGTCACTTTCACTGTACATCAGCCAGCTTATGGACAGCTGCTTCTGTCTTGCCTTAATTTTTAGATGGCATGCTCTAGGTGATTGGTTTCCCTTCTAGAAATTAGCACCATTTCTCCACCTATCTTGACAATGGCATCACTTTGCCTTTAACTAGATGTACAAAATCTGTACATGCTTTTTAGCTGAGAACTAAAAAGAAAGAGGAAAAAAAAACTTGACACAAAAAGAACTCTTACCTTTAAAAGGTAGAGTCCCTTAAGTTGCTTTACCCTACAATCTCACTTTAACAAACTTGATGATGAGTGTTTTTAAGTAGTAGTTTTGATGCAGTTCTTACTGTTTTGTTTTTTTAACTGAAATTTTTATAAATTTGGTAGCTTTGGAAGAAAGCACATTTAATCAGAAAAATGGTAACTGTAGTAGATGAGTGGCTCAAAACTTAAAAGAGTTATATGGCAAAAGAAAATCGAGACTTTACATAGTGTCAAAACTTTTTCTAAAACTTTAGGAAATAATGTAGCTTACAATAAACACACAGGTATCCACTGATGGATTTATCATATTATCTTATGAGCATTGAGTTGATTGATTAGTTAATACTCCCATAACTGAGTATAATTTGTAAAGAAAGTGCCCATAAATAAATTAAAAAAAACTTTTTTTTCAAATATATATTTATTTTATTTGGCTGCACTGGGTCTTATTTGTGGCATGTGGGATCTAGTTCCCTGACCAGGGATTGAACCCGGGTCCCCTGCATTGGGAGTGCAGATTCTTAGCCATTGGACCACCAAGGAAGTCCTGTGTAAATCCATGTAAATCCATGGCTGATTCATGTCAAAGTATGGCATAAACCACTACAATATTGTAAAGTAATTAGCCTCCAACTAATAAAAATAAATGAAAAAAAAATTAATTAATTAAAATATAGATTGACAAGTGCATGTCTAATTTTAGCTTTAAGAAGTGGCATATCTAACTGAACTATAATGGTCAAATAAAGGTGGGATGTTTGTCAAGGAAACTTGGAGAAGAGTGTTGGCAGAGTTTTGGAAGAAAGAGGGACAAATTTGGACTGGGAAAATAGAAATATCATTCAAGTTGAGTAAATCGACAGATGGCTAAAGATACAAGGGATACCAAATGTTCCCTTTAGGATCATGAAGAATTATCTTCCTTCTTTTGCAGAGTTTGCTTCTGCTGAGAATGGTTTTTAGCGTAGAATCGGGTGTTTGGAAGATTGTCTCATTCATGTTGCACATTTTACCCTATGAAACAGAGCCCTGAGAAGTAATCTGACTTCTCCCTGCCCAGACTGCTGGCTGTGGTGGAGGTGGAACGCCCAGCTTCTAACACAGAGTGTAGCAGGTTGCCTTGCAGTACTGCTGCTGCTGCTGCTAAGTCGCGTCTCTAGTGTCCGACTGCACGACCCCATAGATGACAGCCCACCAGGCTCCACCGTCCCTGGGATTCTCCAGGCAAGAACACTGGAGTGGGCTGCCATTTCCTTCTCCAAAGCATGAAAGTGAAAAGTGAAAGTGAAGTCGCTCAGTCGTGTCCGACTCTTCACGACCCCATGGACTGCAGCCCACCAGGCTCCTCCGTCCATGGGGTTTTCCAGGCAGGAGTACTGGAGTGGGGTGCCGTTGCCTTCTCCGGCCTTGCAGCACTGTATCACCCCATTTTTAGATCTCTATTATCCTGAACATTTTAGACTTATAGAGAAGATAGAAGTGTCTATTGTAGAGGACTTTAGGTTAGTAACCTCAGTGGCCCGTTATTATTATTTTTTTCTATTATGATCTATTTCTTCCTAGGGAAAAACTTTGGTAATCATTTAAGATTTTCTTCTAAATTAGAGTTAACCTTGGTTCTGCACCACACATATATTTTTGCCTGTTATCTTGTTAGTGTGCAATCTTAGATTGACTGACTTTTTTTTTTAAACTGTCTTATCCTGGTGTGTTTTCTTAAATTGTGATGAAGCTGTCCTTAAAAACATAACTGTCAAAAAAAAAAAAACATAACTGTCCCTTCATAGGTTCTATTGTTAACATGAGTTTTGGAATATATTCTTTAGGAAAAAACACACAGCTCTAGAAACCCCACTTTCTTTTCTCTTTATTCAGGAGAAATGTGTTTTATGCTTGCTATATTTTAGGCATCATCTACACTTTGGGATACAAAATCATATGTAGATAGTCACTGACTGTAGAACTTTAAAGTCCAGTAGAGAACAGATATGAGTAAGCAAACAATACTAGACACCCAGGCAAACCATTTTATTTCAAAAATCTGGCATGCAGTTTGAGGTCTGACCATTTGGTAAAAACTCCTTTTAGCTGATTTTTACTTAAATGTCTCCAGTTTGTGTGAGTTAGATATGTTTTTAAAATGATAATCTTAAAATCATAGTGTATTCACATATCAATTACTTTTTATTTTTCATTTGGCTAGATTAATTATTTGTCATGGGATTTAAAGTTTAGTCCTATGGCTAGTCAAGGTCTACACTATTCAGTAATGTTTCAAATTACAACATTGTTAAGATGGACAAGAAAAACACACATTTGTGTTATTTTTGACACAATAAACTTTAACATAGAACACTTTTAAAGACCAGCATTTTATATTAATAAAAAGACCACATAATTCTTTCCTATGGATTTTCAAAAATTACTCAGAATAACTGTTCCACAGGATTCATTCCAGAAGGGTTTAGTAAAGTCTAATAGGTATAATATTCTTTATTTTTCCTGCTGATAATAATGGTTGTCAAAATATTTTTAAAAAGAAAAATATAAATGTGCTAAATGAAAAATGTAGATAGCTCTTTCTAAATTTTTGGTATTATTAGAAACTTGTAGAGTATTAGAATGCATGCATTTTTAAAAATGTGTATGCAGTATCTGAGTAACACTATTTTATTTTAAGAATATGGTACTATTTATTGATGATCATAAGAAATATGTTTCCCTGGTGGCTCAGACGGTAAAGAATCCATCTGCAATGCAGGAGACCTAGGTTCGATCCCTGGGTTGGGAAGATCCCCTGAAGGAGAACATGGCAACCCACTCTAGTATTCTTGCCTGGAGAATCCCCATGGACAGAGGAGCCTGGCGGTCACAAAGAGTGGGACACGACTGAACTACATGACGCAAGAAATATACTCTTGTTTTTAGATGATTTAATAATATTCTTAGTAAATATTGAGCCCACACCTTTAAACAGAAAAATTATTCTGCCTAATGTGGGAACAGCATTTTTTAAATGTATTAAAGTCAATCCATTTTTGTGCTTATTGTTTACTATGAAAGTTGTAGTTTCCTTGGCTATTTCATATTAAAGCCAAATAACCCACATAAATAACCATTATTCATTATTTTGCTTTGTAGCTCTATTTAGTTGAATTTTCATTTCATGAAAAAGTCAAATAAAATTATGTCTATCATTTTATTTTTAACAATTATAGTTTCAATTTTTAGCATTTTCTTAAGTCTATCTTATAAAGGTACTTCTGAAGAGAAAAATAGAAACATGATAGTCAAGATCAAGTGTCAAAAGAATGATAGAAGAGGCATTATCTATCTTCATGTATAGGAGAGCATTTTCTTCTTTAAAAGTCCCCTAAAGGTCCCATCATCTCATATGCTATAGAAAATGGCCTGACACTCTACCTTAAAAGAAACCAGCTTTTACTGTCTGAGAGCATTCCCACTGCTATCCTAATTACCACACATCACTATATTTGTTCTCAATGCGTACTGTTTATAGAAACTTTGGGAGGATGGAAGAAAATATAAGGAAGAATAAAAACTCATGAACATAAAATCCAGAGGTCAAAGTGTTTAACTATTTTACAAAAGCAATTTTCTCCCAATAAAACAAATAGATATCTTTTAAAAAAACAAATCAACTAATCATTGTTGTTCAGTCACTATGCTGTAGCTGACTCTGCAACCCCGTGGACTGCAGCATGCCAGGTTTCCCTGTCCTTCACTATGTCTCAGAGTTTGCTCAAACTCATGTCCACTGAGTTGGTGATGCCATCCAACCATCTCATCCTCTGTCGCCCTCTTCTCCTCCTGCCTTCAGTCTTTCCCAGGATCAGGGTCTCTTCCATTGAGTCATCTCTTCACGTCAGGTTGCAGAAGTATTGAAGCTTCAGCTTCAGCTTCAGCATCAGTCCTTCCAATGAATACTCAGGGTTGATTTTCTCTAGGATTGGCTGGTTTGATCTCCTTGCAGTCCAAAGGACTCTCAAGTCTTCTCTAGCACCACAGTTTGAAAATGTCAATTCTTCATGCTCAGCCTTCTTTAGGGTCCACCTCTCATATCCATATATGACTACTGGAAAAACCATAGTTTTGACTATATGGACCTTTGTTGGTAAAATGATGTCTCTGCTTTTTAATATGCTATCTAAGTTTGTCATAGCTTTTTTTCCCAAGAGCAAGCATCTTTTAATT